>NC_136504.1:1512500-1650000 GCF_053919585.1 Euprymna scolopes
TATATATATATATACAAAAATTATATATATATATATATATATATATATACAAAAATTATATATATATATATATATATATATATATATATACAAATATATATATATATATACAAATATTATATATATATATATATATATACAAAAATTATATATATATATATATATATATATATATACAAAAATAATATACATATATATATATATATATACATATATATATATATATATATATATATATATACAAAAATAATATACATATATATATATATATATACATATATATATATATATATATATATATATATATACAAAAATTATATACATATATATATATATATATATATATATATATATATATATATACAAAAATTATTTATATATATATATATATATATATATATATATATACAAAAATTATATACATATATATATATATATATATATATATACAAAAATTATATACATATATATATATCCAAAATTATATATATCTATATATATAATGTTTAATTTTTTTTTTAATCACGTTTTTCGTATCTCTGGATTGTAAAACAAATCGGAAACAATATTTAATGTTATATTTTTAGAATAAAAAATTATTTGAGTGCTTTTTAGGAATAGGTTTCTGAAGATTTGCAATTGCATGGCATAGGAAATTTTGATTTTCTGGAAAAAGTCAGCTTTATTAAGTTCCAATGCTTCTACACAAGATGAACCGAACAAAATAGACTTTGCAGACTAAAGCTTAGTTTAAGGTTGGGGTGAAATTTAAGGTACTTAATCTCTGGCAACTTCGCGTTGGCATCTTCTGACAAGTTAAAGTTTTTTTTTTTTTAATTATTTACTGAACTAGCACTTCTGCCCAGCTTTGCTCAGGCCCCATTTACTGTTCATTAAACTTTACGTGCCTATGTAAATATTAAAAAGTGTGAATATGTACGGTAATGCCTTTCTATATAATAGTCTTCCTTAACTCCCATAGAGAAAAGTTGGTAGAGACCGCAGACGTCAATTTTTTTTTAACTTTGATCCCAATTTTGACCCCTTAGCATTTATTGTTTTGGGCTGAAATAGAATTATAATGTTAGATCCCTGTCTCTAAAATTTCAGGTAATTAGATCCAAAATTGGCGGAGGAGTTTGGTAGAGTTCTCAAAATCAAATTATTGAACTTTGACCCCTTAACAGCAAAATTTCTGGCCGAAAACTGATTAAAAAGATTTTCCCAAATCTCAATACCCCTTATACCAAATTTCGAGTCTGTAGACCGAAAATTAAGTTATTTGGTAGGAAAATGTACACAGACAGACATTTTCACTTTTATAGATATGTAGATTTCACGTTTTCATTAAAACTTGTCTTCTGACAGTCGATTGGCAATTGCTGTGGTTTCTTATGTAACCTGCCGAAAATAGGATAAGTACCAAAATGAAAAAAGAAATTTGGTTTAGATTGTTCGATGAAATTCATTGTTGTCAGTTCTACTCAGCCAAACACGAGTATTTTATATCATCGATGATATTTTTTTCTTCTTTAGCAGGTGGGGACTAATTTCAGAATTAAAAAAAAAAATACACAAAAATCTAAAACTATTCTTAAATAAAAATTAATTAAAAATTTTAATTGATCCCTCCTTTTATAGTTAAAACAGAAATAGTAAACTAACTTGAGTAAGTAAAAAAAGTGAATGTCTCCACCCCAATTTTCCCATCCTTAAATTGAAAAATCATTTACAATTTACAATTGAGCAGGATGTGGGTGCTTTAACTTATATAAGAAAGTAATCCCTAATCTTGCGATTTCCCCCCCAAAAAAAAGAAAAAAATTATTTTGCTATATATTTTCAGGCTATTTCCATGCAATTGCAAAAACTATGCCGGATGTGATAGTAAAGATTTACAATATTTTCTTTTAAAAATTTTCATGTGCAAAACGTTTTGGAGTTAAAATCAATTTAGTATTACGGGTATTTGTGTATTTGATCAGTACTAAATTGCTGCCCAGAAAACTTGAGATTGTGATATTATTTTAGACAATGTAACCCAAAGAAATGTACCTTTGTCTGAAATTGTTTTTTCCAAAGTTTCATAAATTAATAAATTTATTCCAAAAACAAAATAAAATTTTTTGTAAAGAAATATTTCACTCTTTAGTCAAATATAACTTGTAAATGAACAATTAAAAAACTATTGTTACTAAATTATGATATTACTTAATTTTACTATTGTGAAATGTGTAATGACATTAAATATATTTTTTCATCCCAAACAAAGCAAATTACCACCGGGACATACGGGGCTACTGTAAATTGGGGGCCATATTTCTAAGTAGGGAGTTGAGCAGTTTATTCCTATTATACTTAAATTTCTGCATGTTAGTACAGTTCGGGAAGCAGAATACAGGAAGGGAATTTCAAAGTTCAGCAGTTTGAGGTAAAAAACTTTAAGAGTAAAAAGGCTCTCTGTTATCTAGGCTCTTCTACAGTGAAGGGGTGAGATTTTGCTGCTTTCGGAAACATTTATGTCAAAGACACCTGTACTACAAATTCATCAAAGCACATTCCATTAAAATACTTGTAAAACAAGCACAGGGATGCAACATTATGGCGATGGGACAGGGGTTAGAGCTTAATTGACGGTGAGATGCCTATTTGATTGGCAATTCTTTTGGGGGGGGGGTCCAGTTGAGAGAGAATAATGGTTGATGCACTATTTCATAAGTGGCAACAATATTATTCTATGCATGGGTGAATGGTGGCTTTGTAGAAATATAGGATATCGTCAGGTGTAAGTATTTTTCAGTTATAGTCAGCTAACTTAATTCCTAACTTCCAGTGTGGCTGCTACCGGAAGTAGTGACAAGGCAAATAAGTTCCTTCACTTTTTTTTTCTCACGCCTATATCTCCCCTGTGCATGTACTCTTTTTTTTTTTATTACATTTTTCTGATTCTTTTTTGTTTAAGAATCATTGAAAAGCTTTTGATTTTTTTTTCTTTTCAGCCTTAAGAATTATTGAAATTTGATTTTTTTTTTTTTTTTTAAGAATTATTGAAATTTGATTTTTTTTTTTTTTTTTTTTTTTTTTAAGAATTATTGAAATTTGATTTTTTTTCTTTTTTTTTTTTTTAAGAATTATTGAAATTTGATTTTTTTTTTTTTTTTTTTTTTTTTAAGAATTATTGAAATTTGATTTTTTTTCTTTTTTTTTTTTTTAAGAATTATTGAAATTTGATGATTTTTTTTTTTTTTTTTTTAAGAATTATTAAAAACATTAAAAAAATTTTTTTAACTATTTTGGGAATATTATGTATTGAATGATTTCTTTTTTATGTTTGAAATTTTATTTTGATTTCAATAATTTTATTTTTATACTTTCATAAACATATTACATAAATAAAAACTTATTTTTAAAATTAAAATAAAGTAGTATTTTTATAATTCTTAAACATGTTTCTTATAAAATTTCAAATAAAATAAAAACTTATTTTTTAATCTTGTTATTAAAACTGCAAATAAAGACCAATTATGTTATTTTTATCTGTTTAATTTTGGTAATTTTTATTGTATATCTGTTATTAATGTCCTTTTCTTATATTTTATTTCAATAAATCGCTTCACAATAGAAATACTGAAAAACAATAAAAGTAAAGGAAATGATTTGCCTTGTCACTGTTTCCGGTAGCAGCCACACCAAAAGTTAGGAAGTACATTAACTAATTGTAATCTATTTTTCTAACATGATAGAGGGAGCCAATCTTTGCGGCAGATTTGGCAATGTCTTCTATGTATTTGTTCCAGTTCATGTTACTTGTAAATGCTAGGCCAAAGAATTTGAATGATAACCTCTTAACTAAAATGCTATTGCCTATGGCAATCGATGACTGGAAAGGTTCTTTGTAATTGTTGAAGGAAAGGAGTTTTGTCTTATAAGCATTAAATGTTACCGTTCAAGTACGTTTTTATTCCACTACAGGATGGAGGTCGTTTTCTAAGGTTTCCGACATTGTCTTGGATCTATGCATATTCTTTTTTCTCACATGTCTAGTATAGAGCATGATGTCATCGGCAAATATATTCATCTCCAACATAATTTCATCAGAGAGATTGTTTATGCATATATTCATATCAATATATTAATCTCTGCAAGAATACTGTTGCTGCCACATGAATTCATCCAAATGGGATGGTAATGTTAAAGATGTGGCATCCTACATGGTTTGAAATCTTCGATTGCAGATCATCCACAAATTTAGTGTTTCAATGTTCTTTGGCAAAGTGAAATTTATGAAAAGGGTACATTTCTTCAGCTCACACTGTCTAAAATATGATTTCAGGTTTTACAGGGCAGCAATTTGGTACTAATCCAATACATCAATGCTGCATTCGTATAGGAAATGAGCTTATAATACTAGCATATTTACTTATTTAAAAAGTGTTTTTCTTTGGATTTCATGCATAAATACTAAATTAATTTTAAGTTGAAAATGCTCAACATGTTATAGAAAAAAAAAAACATCTAAATTTATATCACCTGCTTATAATATAAACCTTTGCATACTGGCATAGATCCGACATGGCCAGTAGTCGATATAAAAATGGGAATGGAGATGTCAAATGAAAAGAAGTAAAATCTTATCAAGTTAGATAAAAATAATTTTAAAAAATTCAAATATTTATTTAAAAAAAATACTTGTTTTTGCCACATTTATTTTTTTATATAACTCTATAAAAAAACTTTACTGGACATAGACTGATTTTAAGAGTAAATGTATTTTAGCTCAGAGTTCTCCCCCACAAGGGCAAAGTTAAACACAAGATCATTTCTTTTATGCAATTAAATTCAGCCTCCCCTCTAAATTTGGAGTACAAATAAAAATGACATGTCTTAAAGGAATAAAATGGATACTACACTCTGATCTTAAGGCTGAAAAAAAGTTTTAGCTTTGAGTTATCACAGACACAGTTGAAGAAAAAAAAATTGATTCAACAAATGTTAAAAATAGTGGTGGGATGATTAATCGGAATCATTAATCGTAAGAATCCTGTATTTTGGGGAGTATCGGAATTGCATTGTTAAAAAATACCTTAGATTTATGATTCTTTCATTATGATTCTTTTATATTTTCAAGTTGAACTGTTTGAAGTGAGATTAATGCTCTCAAAAATTTATGATAAAAACGTCAGAACTTTTCATAACATATTTAATATGATGGGATATAAGAATTTTATTAACTACTTTAAAGCTAATCTTTAGTTATCTTTTATGAGTTTCGAAATTTCTTTTAATTTTTTTTTTTCTTTTAGCTGAACTTGCTTTTATATTTCACCATTTCGTTTTTTAGTAATGAATGCTTCTTTAGGCAAGTAAATAGGAAGTAATATGGCGGCTGAAAAACGTTTTTTGACCACCATAAAAGCATTACAATACATTTAAACCCTGAAGAATTTCTGCCATGCGCACTTGTTATTCTAAGTTAACTAACCACTACTTGTGTTTCAGTCCTTTAAAATAGTAAAAATACTAAAGTTTTTTTCATTTTGGAAGGGGGGTTTCAGGTGCCCCTATTATCCCAAAGAACCAGCTATGTAAACACTTTGCAATATTTTTCAATAATTATTTTTACTGAAATTCTTTATAATCAATTATTTAAAATTAAGAAATTATTTTCTAAAATATTTTGTTGATGTATGTTTACATTTTGTTTTTAAGTAAAATTAAGAAATTAATTTTAATAATATTGTTTATATCCATCTTCATTCAAAAGGGTTACTTTTCGGTAGCTTCACCGGTTGTTAACCTAAATTTTCCGAATGTCAGAACAAGGCTCGTCTGCAGGACCTACTTATCTAAGCTTCACCGATTTTTGTTATTATGATTTTATCTGTTTTTTTTCTTTTTGCTGGAGTTTATGTAATTATTAACAGGAAAATTGGTGAAAGTCAAAATGGAATCCGCGCTATTTTTAAATATTATTTTCAAGTTTAATTAAAGTTTTACGATACTCTTTTCTTATTATTGTTTTTGTATTATTTGTTATTTTTATTTATTTATTTTTTTGTCGGATTTAACAAACAAACAAAATATAAGCAAAGCAAAACCAAAAAGAAAAAGTGGTGCTTATGCACTTATGTTACCGTTATCTTTTAATTTTTTATTTTTTTTAATGGTTTAAGTGCCTCACCCAATGTTTGGAGAGTTTCTAATTGTTTTTTAAAGGAAAATTGGTGAAAGTCAAAATTAGTTTTAGCGTGTACGTACCTCTCATGTAATGTAGATCGAAACACTGTGAAATGTTATCTAGTGCTAGTGCACTTATTGATCCGCGCTATTTTTAAATAGTACTTTCAAGTTTAATTAAAGTTTTACGATACCTGTTTTTATTAAATTGTTAGGTGAAAGTACAGAATAGGTACACAACACCCTCCCGTCCCCATGTTAAGAATGGCTTTCTAAATAATGTCATTATTTCAGCATGGCTCAATAAGTGCATGAGTACCTTTTTATTTTCTTGAATAAAATAAAAACTACTCGACGAGAACACTACTGTTTTTGTTTTAATAATTATTTTTTATTCAAAAATAAAAAATTCAAATGTTTTTTTCCCAAAGCTTATTGGGGATTTTTTTTTAATTACCATATTTTTCATGAACATGCTCTAAAAATGTTTCAAAATTATCTAATATTTTTTCACTTTTCATGTTATAAGCCTCTCTATACATGGCCTTATCGACATGAGATGATTTCATTTCTCCTACTGATATCTATATGTATTTCACTTTTCTTTTAATACGAAACCAGTAGGTTTCAATATTGTTGGTGCAAGTGGATTTTTAAATAAAAAATAACGCAGGTATCGTAAAACTTTGATTAAACTTGAAAATAATATTTAAAAATAGTGTGGATTCCATTTTGACTTTCATCAATTTTCCTGTTAATAATTATATAAACTCTGGCAAAAAGAAAAATATCCATAAAAAAAAAAGAAAAACCAGATAAAATCACAATAACAAAAATCATGCGCAAATTTCAAGCCAAAATAAATAATAAAAAAATTAGGTCACATACGCAAAAATTCTTTTCTTCTAAAAATAATAACTTCTCCCTCAGTCGAACAACATACAACATCGGAGCCGATACGTATTTCGCTACAGGGATAGCATTCGTATATGTCAGCTCTTTTTCTTTATATTTTTTAATATATAAAATAACCCTACGATTGATTGTTATTAATTTCATGATGCATGTTTAATTCATGGTTAAAATATTTGTTTTGATTTTTATCTTCAATAAAAGAAATTTTACAAAAAAATCAAATCGTTTTCGAAATTCCCTTAATTATATTTCCACTTTTTAGCTGTACCAAATTTTTTTGCTAGACAAAAACTTTCGATTATATAATGGCATATTTCAAAACAACAATTCCACAAGAATCAGAATCGTACTTGGTATCGGAATCGTTAATCAACATTTTCCTGGAATCAGAAAAAATTTAGGAATCGTCCCAACACTAGTTAAAAAAATAAAGTTCCAAAGAAACTCATTAGATGGTGGTGGTTACACAAATGAAAGTGACTGTTGCAAAATGAAAAAATCGCAAATATGCTTTGAACAATGAAAAAAAAAATCTGCATAGTCACTTCAAAAATATTATCGTGTGTTTAGTAGAAAGAGAAAAAAGATTTAGTGGATTTCAGATTGTATAAATTAAAAAGAATTTACAAGGAATCAAATGTGATCAATGGGGAAAGTAGTTTTACACAAGTAAAAATCGATTAAACGAGAGAAATATAAATATTCAGATATAATGGATGTAGTCCCAATAAAATTGTTGCATTAATTTTACAGTTGAAAGAAGGATAACAAAAATTAACAACTTTAGTTGCACAAAAATGCAATCAACAATTAAGTTGCATTTTTTTGTTTTACAACGGACATGACAATAATACAATTGATTTTTTTTTTCTTCAGATGCTGCCACTAATTTAAACTTGAATTGGATCTGTTACTAAAACTTTAAAACTAAAATGAGTGCACACATATCGGAGACAGGAAGAAACCCTAGAAATGAGGAATGAGGCAGTAAATGGTTGGTAACATTTAATAAGACTAAGCATCTTTCCATTTAACAGTTGCCAGAATCCTTCTCAACTACCAATTGCCATGACTTATAGCACCCTACTCAAGAGCCGATCCTTTAAACTTCTTAGCTTACATGAATTCGAACAAATATATTGAGGATATTGCCAAGGCTGCTGCAAAGGTTAGTTCAATTATTCACACCAGAGAGTATCTTATATCTTTACAAAACCGCAATTCACCTTTGTATGGAGTATTGTTGCCACATCTGGACCGGTGCATCTACCCCTAGTCTGTCTTGGGACAGGGGCCAAAAAAAAAAAATTTCTCAAATCTAATAGATCCCACATTATCAGCCAGGCTCCAACCTCTGTCCCATCGCTGCAGTATTGCATCCCTGTACCTGTTTTACAAGTACTGTAATGGAATGTGCTTTGATGAACTCCTAGCACTTGTGCCTCCCTCTCCTTGATGTATATACTCCCAACTAATCCAACAAGCAGCAAAATATCACCCCTTCATTGATGCTGGAAAGTCTTTTACTCTAATAGTTTCTTCTCTTGGACTGCTAGATTGAAATTCCTCCCCCTTTTCCCGCTTCTTTACTTGTTCTAATCTGCAGAAGTTTAAGTGCTCAACTCCCACAATCCCCTGTCAGACACGATACCAAATAGTAGTCCCTTACATTCCAAGTGGTAATATACCCTGATTGGGATGAAAAGAATTTAAAAAAAAATAGAAGAAAAAAAAATTGTCACACTTTAAATAACATTAATATTTTATTTCTACTTGTATCAAGTTAGGTATAAGTTTATGGGATAAAATGAAAAACGAACCAATCATGAATTTTGGAATGCAGCCATTATGCATACAGAGGAGCAATGTTGGCTATATTTTGTTCAACACAGATTATGTGAAGTGGGCAAAGGGGGGTGGGGGTGGAAATTATTTGTAAAAATTTAAACACTTCTGATTTTTATTAAATTTTAATTATTAGGCATCAATAAACATTTCTAAAATGTGTTTATTTGGAGAACAGTAGAACCCGACGGGAGACGGCACGAAAAATTTGTAACAAAATACGGTGCAGTATATAATACACATGTATATAATCAAATAACATTATAAATAACACAGTAAGGTGGGGCAAATACCGTAACCAGGGTCTGGAGAAACATTAATCCACATCATAACCTGAAAAAAAACGTATCCTACAGCCACCGTATCCTGAGGTTTCATTGTATATAGGTATAATTCATTTGAAAAGTTGAATATATTTCTAATATACCTGAAATGTCATCCATAATTAGCAGAACCCTATTATGCAAAATTTTCTGAATTTTAATTTCTTCATAACGTTAGATATTTTTCGAGAATTGATATCATTTAATAGATCTTGATCTAAATTGGAATAAGATTTTTATTTTTATAAGCAAAGATTAAATGAGGCTGAGGACTCACTTAACTGAGCCAAAGAATAAGCTTTGTTCACTTGTAGTTATTGTGTTTTGATTTGAAAGTGGACATCTATATTTTGCAATGTTTGATTAATTCAAAAGAATTCAATATTTAAAAAACTGATACAAAACTAGACTCGGGGAGTTGGTCGTCCAAATGTCTGACTTAGTCTCCTGGGAATGTTAAAAGCTCCAACTTCTCAATTCTAATTTTATCAGTAAGAAAAGTCATTCAAATAATCTCTAATAATTACAACCGCAAATTGAATTAACTTGACAATAATCGGTAAAGTTGCTGCAGATTTCTTTTGAAAAAAACCCAAAAACAAACATTTTTTAATAAATAAAATCATTAGGACAAACTAGACATGAGAGAACAAGAACTTTAATTTATACCAAAAGAAAATGAATATAATTTTGTGACACTGATTTGGTAGTTTTTGCTATTTACTATTTGTAGTAGGTACCCCCAAATTTTATTTTCATTCCATCAAAAATCTGTTAATGCGTGTGCACATAGATCTTTGCAAAATACAAGCAATTGTACCAAACATATTTTGATAGCTCAATTAGTCACCAAATTATGACTATTCAAAGTTTGATCCAGAAGTCAATTTTCAGTGTATAACTTAAAATCAAGCAATTGAGTAACCTTTACAAATATCTCATTTTATGTTAAATAAAAATTATAATGGAAGCAATAATTATTAGATCAAGTCGGCCTAAACATTGAACAAAATCTCGTGACCCTTTAAACAAAAAACATAAAAATTACATGTAAGCACAACTTAGTTCGTATAATAGAGAAACTTGGTCACATCTTCGAAAACATTTCACAAGTTTAATTTGAAAATTTAGAAAGCCGAATAATGTTATATAATTTTTTACATCTTCGTTATTAAATTAAGAGAGCAAAATAATCCGGTTTCAGTATGCAAACTCCAAATAATTTGCATGATTGAAATAATGAATTACCTTGATATAAGATTAAGATGTCTTCAATAAGTTTCCAGGCTTTTTTCGTATGGACACTTTTATTGATGGTACACGCATGAAACTTTAGTCCTCTTCTAAGTAATCTTCTCCAACTGCAATGCACTTGTTGTATCGTTCTAACAACTTCTGGTAGGCCCCTTGTGTGAGCATGTCAGTAACCCTTGTCACAGCCTCTTTCATCTCCTCAATTGTCTTATAATGACAACCTCTAAGGTTTTCCTTGAGCTTAGGGAATAACCAAAAGTCACGGGGAGCAAGGTCTGGACTATAGAGGGAAGAACTGTATTGATGTTTATGATAAAGATGGAGTTGTGGACTGGTGCATTCATGCAAATCTTTTGCATCTTCAGTTCTTAACAAATAATTGTGTTTACAGTTCCCACACTGACATCAAACTGTGTATCTTATCTCTATAGACACACGATGATCCTTATCCATGAAATTCTTTATTTCACCAATCAACTCTGGTGTTTTGACTTCCGTACTCCTCTTACACTTCTCATCATTCCTCACACTCTCTGCCTTCCTTGAATCTCTTATGCTACTCCAAAACTGATGCTCGATTTATGCAAGATGTCCCAAAAGCAGTCTGAAGCATTACGTATGTTTCTGTGGCATTTTTTCCAAGTTTAAAACAGAATTTTATTGCATATCGTTCTTCTAAAGTGTCCTCACGTCCAGATTGCATTTTTGAAATTCACCAGCTGTGACAATCAAGCTTTAGTAGGGTGTATTCCAATTCCTGTGGTAGCTGTTCATTTGAATCTGAAATCATACAAAATTGGTCAGTCATCTCATAAGATGTATAGCAATAACTTACTGAATTTTCAAGAGTCTACAACAATTTGAAATGCTTGTACAAAAAATTTCTGTAAACTTATGAACGGCACCTTATAAATGATTAAAATCATCCCTTCCCTAAAACTATACTTGTGACCCAGTTTCTCTATTCAAAATTTGTTCTAACCATGCAACCTACATCAATTCAGACTTTACGATAACAATAAAATAACATGCATCTTTTCTCTCTCCATGAGGTTAATACCACCAACAAAAAAAGAAAAGGAAAGCACTAAGTCTTTTATGAATAATTTATTTTAATAATGAAATTCTAAGATGAAAAAAAAAATGCTTAAAAAATTTTTTTTTCTAAATTTTCAAATAAAATTAATGCGTACAAGTTTCAACAGCTAGCATATTGAATTCATAGCATAATAGTTTTTTTTTTTTTATGTAGGCGTCACCGCTTATCAAGACCGAGAGGCCACTCAAGGATAAGGGTTAAAGAGTGTACAGTAGTCAAAAGGGCAATACAGTAATCAATAGTAATGGAAGTTCGGTAAATTTGTTAACTTAAGTGGAACGGCTCATCAGAAACTTGTTCACGTTGAACTTGAAGACAACCATATTATAGACAGCTGGAAAGCAGGAAAACAGAAGACAATTCCACAGGCGTGCAGTTCTAAGAAAAAAGCTTTGATCATGGAATCTACGTTTAGGTTTATGCACAGATAAAGAGCGGGGGGAATTATTGAGTGTTTTCAGCTAGACGAGTGTTTCTTGTGAAAGTTTGGCGAGGGGGGACCATAGATTGAAGCTCAGTCGAACACTTTCCATGAAAATAACGATAAAGCAGAGACAAACTCGCAACATGTCTTCTGTGAGAAAGAGGTTGCAGCGAAGAGAAAAGGACATCTCCCACCAGGCCAATTTTGAACCCTATTAAAGCAGGACAAGTCCTTTCTAGCAGCTCCTGCCCAGATGTGGCAACAGTATTCCATACTTGGATGTACCTGGCTCTTATATAGATAGAGAATTGCATCAGCAGTGAGATATCTACTGGATCAATAGAAGGATCCAACCATTTTTCCAGTGGTCTTGGCAACAGATTTGATGTACGTATTCCATTTAAGATCAGCAGTAAAGGTCAAGCCCAGAAGCTTATCAAAACTTGAGGCCTCCCCAAGACGAGAGCCATTCATTTTAATTGATGCCAGATGTGGATCAGAACGTTTATGATGTAAAGATAGAAGCTTGGTTTTAGATTCATTAAAAGTAACCAGCCACTCCTTTCCCCATTGTACAACGTGATCAAGATCAGAGGAGAGAGAATCGGAAAGAACTTGGTCGTTTACTGTCTTAGATGTGCTACCATAGATGGTAGTGTCATCAGCAAAAATGTCTACAAATGATGTAAGGATGTGATTTGGAAGATCATTAATGTAGATAAGGAAAAGTTGGGCCCAGGATGGTTTTCTTTTTAATAGCAAGTTAAAAAAAAATTTAATCATGTAAAAACAGATGAAAACAATTTGATAACAGGACAAAAATTAGTATTTTATTCATTAAAATTTTCAACTTGGATTTTTTAATTTCTTTTTTGTGAAAAAGAATTGCGAAATGTATATTAAAGCCAGCATATTGACAAGTGAACCTTTTTTTCTATGTATAGACACATATATAATATCACACAGACCAAATTTGAAATTAAAAAACATTCCAACCAAATGAACTTGATGTGTCTGGGAGTGTTCTTAGATAAGTTTTGTATCAGAATACCTCCGATAAGTATTAAAAATCAAAATATCCAATTAAAGAAGCAGTTAACACCCTTATGCAGCCTTACATCACAAGTGCATTTATGAAGTTTTATTACCACACAAGAAGGGTCCCATTGTATAAAACCAACAATAGGTTCTTTGATAAGACACGCCATGTTTAAAATTAATGTTTTTGTTTAGAGCACAATTGAACCATGATACTTGATTTTTACCTTTTAAACTTTAATTCATAATATAAAATAATTTTATACAATTAACAATAGGTTCTCTACAGTGCAATGTAGACTATAATGTATTATGGATTAAAGCACTACATGGAGGCATATGAAGCTGCCCCCCAATTCATCACAGTGGGTCCCTCAACTAAATCAGGCATTCAATCAATTTGATTTTTAAAAAAAATTAGTTATTTCACTGATTTCGATGACAAAAGTATTGGAAGTGTGGAACATTTGATGATCGTCATTCAATCCTGAGCAACGTTCGGTATCATTGCTAGTTTAATTAAAATCAAATTCCAAAGAATTTAAATATTTTGTTCCATGCAAATTCATTTCTTTTGATCACAAAATTTTTGGAATTTTCTTTTTTTTTTTTTTCTTTTTTTTTTTTTTATTCACATTTTTCAACACTTGTTATAAGATTAACAAAATACATATAAAATCATGTTGCCACACCATTTCCCATTCATTTATTGAAATTAAGCACCATTGATCCTGGTTAATACTTAATGAGTTACTACTTTGAAAGACTAACTGCTGTATGTATATGAAAAAAAAAAAAATCCGATACAACTGTCACAATCAAATTTAGACGAAAGCAAAAAACAAATAGTGTTGACTTAAAACTTTAGCAGGATAAATGGAGAGAAATGAATAAGCTAGAGTGATAGCACTAGATATATTTCTGATCCAACATTTAAGACCACTTGAAAATCTTTAAAAAGAAACTTTTTTTTTTTTTGTTAAAAATAGATTTTAAACTTTTCCCACTTACCAATATTACAATCTAAAAGGTTTTGGGGAAAAGAAAGCTACATTCCAAACATTTAATTCAGAAATTTACATTTTTATAAAATGAGGCATTTTACATTTGATTAAAATTATAAGACCAGGCGTATAAATTCTACGAAATTGTACAAAAAGTGTATGAAAACATTCAACAACCACATTTAATGAGGTCTACCTCCACTGGTTTTGATGACTTCCAAAATTCTTTGGGGCATGCTAGAAATAAACGTTTCAATTAAGGTGCAGAAGATGTTGATCCAGCTTCTGAAGATGGCTTCATGAAGTTCATTTTTTGCTGAATATTGTTTGCCATGTCAATAAACACCTACTTTCATCCATCCCCAAACATTTTTAATTGGGTTCAAGTCTGCTGAGCATGCAGAATGTCCCAAAAGATGAACCCCATTTTCTTGCAGAATGGTCAAGGTCTGTCATGCACCATTGATTACAGCATTATCCTGTTTGAATAACTATCCATCCCTGCACAAAAGATGGCCATCTGTCATCACAATGTTTTTTGTAGCTGTCTGACAACCCTGCACTAGCTGGAGCTCTATTGTCCCTCTGTAGGAAAAGGCACCCCATATCATTAGGGACTCTCCACACTATAATGTGTCGAAAATTTCAGGAGGTATGTTTTTGTTCTGCCAATATCTTTGGAAGCCATCGGGACCATCTAAATTGAATTTTCTTTCATCAGAAAACAGAGCTTTCTTCCACTTCTCAATGTTCTATGATTGGTATTCATGACTAAACCTTAAGCAGTCTATATTGTGACGTAGAAGCAGGCAAGGAATTTGTTGATATTTTTTATTTACCATGCTTTTTTGTTTTAAATGTCGTCTGACTGATTGGACTGCAATCAATATCTGTGATTGCCTTAATTTAACGAGAAGAAATTCCCCTGCCTTTCACAACAACCCATCTTATTCTCCTACTCAATGAAGGAGAAACGTATTGGGGAGCCTACCAGTGGATTTTGCTTTTCCATAATTCTCACTGTTCTTTAGAAAGTTGCTCATCAGTTTTACTGCGATTTACCTTAGCTACGATCGTCCGCTGTGACAAACCTTGCTTATGGAAATCTAGAATTCGAACGCTCAACTTTGGTAAGTTTACTTGCTTTAGGCATGGTGACACCTTTACACAGTGACTGCTAATCTGTAACTGAACTAAAAAACAATTTATATCCCTGATCTTATAATTTTGATCAAGTGTAAAATGTCTCATTTAATAAAAAGTTATACCTCTAGTCTTATAATTTTGATCAAATCATTTTATAAAAATGTAAATTTCTGAATTAAATACTTGGAATGTAGCTTTTTTTTCCATAACTTTTTTGGTTGTAGTATTGATAACTTTAAGTTGAAACTGTTTTCTTTTTAAAGATTTTCAAGTGATCTTAAATTTTGATTAGGAATGTATATACAAAATTTGGCATGACGGTCTTCTCAGGAAAATCAACTTTAAGTGTATTACTGTACAAATATTGGATATATTCAGATCTTCAGCTAAAAATTGTCTGGGTGCTACACTGAAGATCTGAACAACAAACATCAAAGAGAACTTGGCCGAACTCTCGGGTCCACATTTGGTCGGCTTTCAACTGTGGAATTGTGAATGATTAAATCATCTTGTGCCACCTTGCTCAAGAGCGCCACGATTGAAGATGTAAGCCGGGGAAGAACCTGGCTCAACTTGATCATGATGAATGTTGTTATAGTAATAACTAATAAAGACCTGGCTAGTGATAGGCTAATTTCTAAATGCCATCCAACACATGCTAGCATGGAAACTGGACATTTAACTGAATGTGGTGATGATGATGAAAGCATTGGTTTTGGTAATTTTGTCCGTATTGTGTAAGTTTCAATCAATCACAACGCATCACTCAATGTCGTTGGCCTAACGAACGTCGAGGATGATACACTGATTTCAATGCTTCTCTAACAATTCAGTGACTTTTTTGTAGGACGATTTTGTACTTTTTTCTTAGAGCATTCTTTCAAGGTATGCAAACAGGCAGCAATAATGGGGGGGAGGAGCAGATCTAGAGAATATGATGAATACAGAAGCAATTCAAAGTGCAATTCATGTAGATTTGCTATCATTGTAATAGACTTGTGACACTGTGCACCGTATTGGTGAAAGAACGCTTTATTTGTGGTCAATTTGTTTTATTTCTTCCTTCAAAAACACAATGCTCGTATATAATATTTGCTATTTGTTGTGGGGGAATCACCCTCCAAATGGACTGTTCTATCCATTATATAAACCATAGACCTTTTGATCCCAGGTGTGGATTAAACACCAGAGCGACCCTCGCCTGCTCGGTGACGTTTACTACTCTTTTTATGTTGTTGTTCCAGTAATACATTGTTTAAACTCTATTCCGTTGTTCTGCTTTCTTTGTGGCTTATTGCAAGCCATTACACTGGCGACATTGGATTCGGAGAATGTACTCACAGTGTTCTAAAAAACTAAACACTAACGACATTGGATTCAAGGAGCATACTAAAATTGAAACCAGTAACGACATTGAAAAAAAAAATACTCGCGTTGAAATAGTATTCTAAAAATACTAACGACGTCAGACTCAAATGTTATCAAGCCTAAGGAAGTGTCTAACATAACACTTGCAACTGAAAGGTTTACGGTAACTAAAAAAAACAAAACGCAGATCATTACGAAAAAAAAAGAGTTGAAAAGAAAAAAGTTTGTCACGACTTTCAAAGATAGCGCTGTACTTTTGCAAAAAGAAAAAGGTTCGTCGCGACTTAGAAAGGTAAATTTTTATACTTTTGGAAAAAGAATTTGTCACTTGTGGTTTTCGCTGCTAAAATTGGGCGTTATTTTTTTTTTTCTCTGGAGAAAAATATACACTTGATTTTTTTTTTCTTTAGACAATGAACTTTTTATATATTTGTTTTTTTTTCTGTTCGTTTTATTGTCTGGAGGAAGAAATAAGAAAGAATAAAACGGTTTTGTAAAATTCAGCGAACGTTTTGAAATTGCTAATGCTGACAAAGCAAAATGGAACGAATTGAAAGTAGCGTTGGAACATTTGACCAAGTTGCATATCGATGCCGCAAAGCGTCAGTCATGATTCGAGGAACAGCAAAAGGAATTGCAAAAATAGTTAGCGGAATGTCAAACACAAACTGAGGAACAGCAAAAGGAAGTTCAAAAACAGTTAGCCGAATGTCAATTACGAACAGAGGAGTTACTTACAGAAATTGTTAAGAATAATGCGAATGTGGAAAGCAATTCAGCATTTTCTCAGAATACAATATGGACCGCGATAGACAATTTTAAATATGAGGAAGAGGAAAAATCATTCGCAGCATATTTTCGGCGTTATGAAGATTTTTTTTAATATTGACTGTAGCAACTGGTCTGATCAAAAGAAAACCAGACTTCTACGAAAATTGGAAACGGCTGAGCATGATAAATTCGTGGATTACATCTTGCCTTGGAAAACAGCAGATTTATCATTCAATGAGACGGTAAATTTGTTAACAGAACTTTTCTTGCCGAAAACGTCTCTTTTCCATAAGCGTTGGAGATGTTTGAATGTGGTAAAAGACAATAATGACGATTTTGCCACCTACGCAGCTGTAGTGAACAAACACTGTGATGACTTTAAGTTGTCTGAACTAACAACAGACAATTTTAAATATCTTGTGTTTGCGCAAAAAAAAAAGATGCGGAAATCAGGTGCAGAGTCCTTATAAAATTAGAAATTGAACCAAACTTAACACTTCAAAAATTAACTGAGGATTGTCAAAAAGTAGAAATTATAAAAAAAAGATGCAAGAAATATCGAAGCAGGCATCACGAATATAAAAAAGTAACTAAGAAAAAAACATTGAAATGCACACAGACACTAACCACCGAAACTCAGAAAAACTAAAAGAACCGAGTGCTTGTTTCAAATGTGGTGGAATACATTGGGTAAGGGATTGCGCATTTTTAACAAAAAGATGCCATTTATGCAATAAGATCGGTCATAAAAGTTTGCACTATAGGAAAACTCAGAACAGAAGCCGTGTACGTCAAACCAGAACTAAGGATGTCGTAGATGAAAATCCACGCAAATATGTAACAGTTAACATTTTCGGCAAGGCTATTAAATTCCAATTAGACAGTGGATCGGATCTTTCAATAATAAATCTCAAAACGTGGAAAATATTACGAAAGCCGACTATGTTAAAAACTAACAGAACGGCGACGGCCGTTAATAGTACAAAAATTCATTTTGAAGGTGAATTAATTACAAACGTCACTTTATGGGGGAAAACAAAAAAACTAAGATTGTATGTGCTAAAAGATAGTGAGAACCTGTTTGGTTCTGACAGCGTGGAGTTTCGTCTCTGGGATCTTCCTATATCCACATTCTGCAAGAAAATAGATACCCGCCCAGTAGAAACGGAGAAACTTATAACTTGTTTTAAAAAAGAATTTACAAACGTATGTACTCCTGGCCTGGGGAGATGTACAAAAATGGCCGCAGATTTTAAGTTGAAACCTGGCACACAACCAGTGTTTAAAAAGAAACGTAATGTCCCGTTCGCTTCCCTAAACAAAATAAATCAGGAACTAGACAGATTAGAAAGCATCAGTATACTGGCTAAAATTGAATATAGTGAGTAGGCTGCTCCGGCAGTTTATGTAAAGAAAAGGTCCGGGGAAATTCACGTTTGCGCTGACTTCGCGACTGGACTCAACGGGTCCTTAGAAGATTTTTCACTATCCATTACCTAGTCCAGAAGAAGTGTTCACGAAATTAAATGGCGGCAAGTTTTTTTCTAAGATCGACCTAAGCGACGCTTACCTACAGATTCTGGTAAATGACAAAAGTGCTAACCTCCTCTGTATTAACACTCATCGGGGTTTGTACAGATACGAAAGACTCGCGTTTATAATCAAGGTGGCACCCGCAATATTCCAGCAAGTAATGGATACTATGCTGTCCGGCTTGGACACCGCAATCGCATATCTTGATGACATTATCATAGCGAGCAAAAACAGGGAGGAACATGAAAAACATATCAGACAAGTATTCAGTCGAATACAAGATTATGGATTTAAGATCAAAGCAGATAAATGCAAGTTCTTTTTACAAACAATTAAATACCTGGGTCAATTAATCGATAAAGATGGCAGATGCCCAGGCCCAGATAGGGCAACCACTATTAAAGAAATGCCGGCACCAGTAAACATAACTCAATTGCAGAGTTTTTTAGGTTTGGCAAATTATTACCAGGGGTTCTTCCTAAATATGCACAAATTGCGCGCACCACTTAATGAATTGCTGAAAAAGGATAAGGCTTGGGAGTGGACAGAAGATTGTCAGACATCATTCCAAGAAATAAAAAGAATCCTGACTTCAAAACTATTCCTAGTGCATTTTAACTCGCAGTTGGACATAATAGTAGCTAGCGACACTAGTCAATATGGCGTCGGGGCGTGCATGCTACATCGAATGCCGGATGGCTCGAAACAGCCTATTGCTTTCGCATCACAGACTCTCTTGCCAGCGGAAAAGAATTATTCTCAGATCGAGAAAGAGGCCCTATGAATTATATTTACAGTTTCAAAATTCTACCGGTTCTTGTACGGAAGACATTTTTTTCTACAAACCGACCATAAGCCGTTGATATCCATTTTTAGATCAAAAAAAGGACTTCCAACATTCACTACGAACCGACTATTAAGATGGGGAACTATTCTGCTGAACTATAATTTTACAATTCAATTTCTCCCCTCAAAACAACTAGCCCATGCAGACGGTCTATCGAGACTGATTCCTGCCAAAATGGAACCTCTTGAAGATTCAGTAATCGCGGCACTACGTATTAAGAGTGATGTAAAAACCATGATAAACAATATTATCCGCGAACTGCCCGTCACACTTCAGGAAATTAAATCAGACTCCCTAAATGATAATTTCATTCAAACCACGAAGCAGAAATTAGCACTGGGTGACACCAGTTCAGACATTTTTTCTGGTTGCGACGAAATACTGTTATACGGTGAAAGGGTTGTCATCCCCCAAACCCTTCAAAAAAGAATTCTCAGGGATTTTCACATGGGGCATCTAGGAATAAACAGAATGAAAAGCCTAATGAGAAGTTTTGTTTATTGGCCAGCTATGGACCAAGATATTATCGACATGGTGAACAGATGCAAAGGCTGTGCTTTGGCTGCAAAAGCACCACCGATAACATATAAACCTTGGCCTAAGGCTGAATAACCATGGTCTAGGATCCACATCGATTATGCGGGACCTGTGGAGGATTTTTACTACCTGATAGTAGTTGACTCTTACTCTAAATGGCCAGAGGTACTAAGATGCAAAAAACTGACCACGGCAACAACAACAAATTTTTTATTGGAATTGTTTGCTCAGTTTGGGGTTGTAGACTGTTTGGTTAGCGATAACGCTACACAGTTCACCTCGACAGAGTTCTTAGTATTCTGCAAGACTTATCAAGTCAAGCATATTACGACACCCCAGTACCACCCCAGAAGCAACGGCCAGGCTGAACGCTTCGTCGATACGCTTAAAAGGGCATTAAAAAAGGTGTCCGGTACACCGACAGAAAAGGCCCTTCAGCAATTTCTGCAGGTTTACAGAATCACGAGAAATCCGAACAAACCAGATGCGGGATCCCCAGCAGAAATCATGTTTGGACGGAAAATAAAATCCGTATTTGATAAACTGCTACCCAAACACATAGTACACAACAGAACCTCTACGATGCCAACGAAACAGTTTAACAGCGGAGATAATGTGTATTTTAGACATTTTAGAAATAACGTTTCTTTTTGGGAACAGGGCACAATCTTACGAAGAATCGGCCATGTTACATACATCATTCAGGGCCCAAAGTTCCAACATAAGAGGCATCTGAACCAAATCAGGAAACGCTTCTACGAGGATCAAGAACTACTGCAAGACGGCAGTGAGGCGATTAAAATTGCGTTTGACAGTTTTGACATAGACCCTCCAAAAGGGATGTCAGAACCGAGACGCTCCGGCAGAAAGAGGAAGCGCACAGACCCCTTGGTGGTCTGCCTCAAAAGGAAGAAATACTGATTTTCACAACCGTGGAAATCAACTTGGGAGGGGGGGGGGTTGTGGGGGAATCACCCTCCAAATGGACTGTTCTATCCATTATATAAACCATAGACCTTTTGATCCCAGGTGTGGATTAAACACCAGAGCGACCCTCGCCTGCTCGGTGACGTTTACTACTATTTTCAGTTGTAATCTTTTTACGTTGTTGTTCCAGTAATACATTGTTTAAACTCTATTTCTTTGTTCAGTTTTCTTTGTGGCTTATTGCAAGCCATAACACTATTGATGGTTCTTCCTTTTTCAAAGTAATCAATGAACAAGATACCTTGCTCATTTTAAAATGCAGAGGCCAAAATGTTGCCTGATGTTTGCGTCTGATAGCTTTGGATGGCTTTTACCAGCTCCTATTCATACAGCTAATTGTCGATTTGATTCTGGGACAAAGTGGTGGATCTATGATTCATTCATTGTCACATATTAATGCGAAAACTTCATTTTTGTTGCATTGAAACACTTGCAAACAATGTTCTGAATCATCAATTTGCTGTTATTTTTAATCAATTGTAAATAAACATGGCACAATGAACAACAACCTTCTTATGCAAAATGATAAATACACTGTTTTCTGATATCTTCAACTCGTCTGAGCATCCAACATCATTTGTATCTGTATGAAAGTTTTAAGTTACCAAACCAACTCTTAATGTTTCTGACAAAGCAGAGTCTAAAACGCTTAACAAATGATTTGCTTGAACAATATTTTTTCCAGGAACCATGCCACGTGTCTAAACCATTGAAGACACTGCTGCAACATGACAAGATTGAGGTTTTGGTGAAAAACAAAAGTTGGGACACAGCTTACTGGCAATCCAAGATGCGGTGGAGACAGTCATTGTCAAAAATTTCCAGTTTCCACTGATTAGCCATCCTTATTGTCTCACGGCCATGAAGACAGATCAAACAGGTGACAGATTGGTATATACACCTTTTTGCCTTTATTGAAATCTTCCTATGCCTCTCCATAAGGATCACTGGAGGCATACAAAAGTGGATATTGCAGCCTTAGTTTGATAGTCGATCTTTGCCGCACTTTGTCTGAATGGAACAATGGTGGAACCAAGGTACATAGTACTTCACGTCCTCCAATGCAATGCCATTAAGACAGCGATCACCAACCCTCTTGAGAGACCAAAAAAGGAAGACCTAAGTCTTCATCGTGTTCATGTGTATACCCATTGTATCTTGCAACCTGTTCAGCGTAATTTGCACCTCATCCCTAGTGGACCTTAATAATACAATGTCATCAGCATAAACGAAGTTTGACGTGCTCACATCTCGTCCAACTGAAACCTCCTAATAGCCCTGAATGTGATCAAGGATGTAGACAATACTAATAGAAGAGAGTTGGAAAGATTACACATCCCTGTCAAATGCAGGTCTTCACTCTAAGTTTCCAGCCCATCACTATATTCTTGTATTCAAACTCATGTCTACTCGTAATAACATTAAATGAGATGAAACTCTGTGGGAGTACTGTTTGCCTGCAACTCTATCAACGGTGGCAAAAGCAGGAGAATTGACAAAGCTGTTGATGAGCTTAGCACTGTTTGAGGGTGCGACAGATTTAATTTTCCTCTGAGCTCATCAGACCTGAAGTTCATTTTGTTTAAAAATTAATACATTTTACATGGATGAATAAATAATTATATTCAATAAATTTAAAGATGTTTAAACAAGTGATAAAAATATTAACATTGATGATGGATTATTTTTGCAAATTTTGTGAAGAAAGTGGGGGTCGTTTTTAAAAAGTTTGTGTTACCTCTATGAAGGATTTTATCATGAAATTTAGAAACCAATTAAGACAAAACCCTTACTCCTAATGGAGGCGGGTACCATTATGACTGACCTATTTTTATTGTCATTTCCAAGAGAACCCTTTCACATGATGAGTACCAAACATTTTGAAACAAAAATATTATGTAGTTCAACCGATAAGTCAATTCAATCCTTTTATCAATTTTACACATTAATTTGATAATTGTATGTTTTATCTTTTTGTAGTAGCAAATTTTTAATTACCCCATCCCCGCCCAAATATTCTTGAGCATTTAGGCTGAATGAATAAGTAGTTGTGGCAGCAACTTAGCAGGTGATTTTGTTATTTGTATTCAAGAACAAATTTGGAAATATTATTATAAAATTGTTTTTAATTTTTTTTTTTTTTTTTTTTTTTTTTTACACAGTGATCACCACTTATCAAGGCCAGGAAGCCACTCAGGGATAAGGGTTATTGCAAGTACATTACGTTAGTGTGGAGATTTGATGAAGTGTTTACTTAAGGGGGCGGTTCATTAGGAATTTGTTAACATTGGACTTGAAGACATCCAAGTTGTAGTCCGATGGGAAGCAGGCAGACGGAACAGAGTTCCACAGGTGTGCACTTCTAAGAAAGAAGCTTTGTTCATGGAATCCGCGTTTTGATTTAGGCACAGATATAGAGTGGGGGAAATTTTTCACAGTGGATTCAGCTAGACGGGTGTTTTTCATGAAAGATTGGCGAGGGGGGACCAGAGATTGGAGTTCAGACGAGCACCTACCATGAAAATAACGATAAAACAAGGATAGGCTCGCAACGTCTCTTCTGTGGGAGAGAGATTGCAGGGTAGAGAAAAGGGCATCCCCACTAAGCCACGAAGTCTATTTTGTACTCTGTCAAGGCAGGATAGGCTGTTTTTAGCAGCTCCTGCCCAGATATGGCAACAGTATTCCATCCTTGGACGTACTTGGCTTTTATATAGATAGAGAATTGCATCAGTAGTGAGATATCTTCTGGAGCGGTAGAAGGATCCCACCATCTTTCCAGCAACCTTGGCAACAGACTTGATGTACGTGTTCCATTTCAGATCAGGAGTAAAGGTCAAACCCAGAAGCTTGTCAAAACACGGGGTCTCACCCAGACGAGAGCCATCCATCACAATTGATGCCAGATGGGGATCAGAGCATTGATGATGTAAGGATAGGAGTTTGGTTTTGGATGCATTAAAGGTAACCAGCCACATCTTCCCCCACTGAATCACGCGCTCGAGATCAGAGGAGAGAGAATCAGAGAGAACTTTGTCATTTACAGCCTTTGATGTGTTGCCGTAGATGGTCGTGTCATCAGCATAGATGTCAACGAATGATTTTAGTATGTGTTTAGGGAGGTCATTGATGTAGATAAGGAAGAGAGTTGGGCCCAGGATTGACCCCTGAGGGACTCCAGCATTTATATTGCAGGCCTCCGATTTTTGTCCATCTACCACTACTCTTATGAGCCTATCAGAGAGAAATGATTTAATGATTGAGAAAACATTTCCAGTTATACCGTAGCTGGAAATCTTGTGAAGTAGAACCTTATGCCATACCTTGTCGAAGGCCTTTGATATGTCAAGAGCAATTGCCCTAGAAAGGAAGCCTTTGTTAAGAGATTCACTAATCCTGTGGGATATAACCGTCAGCACATCTGCGGTAGATCTTGCAGAGCCGAAACCATATTGTGTGTCACTAAGAAGGTTATTCCTGCTGAGGTGGTTGACTATTTCTCTATTTAATATGGATTTCAGCAGCTTACTCATGACACACAGGAGACTTATTGGTCTGTACTGAGAGGGAGATGACTTATCACCTGAATTCTTAAATACTTAGACCTCTTATTAATAAACTATTCTTTTATCAAAATACTAGCACGATGACCCAACATTGCTTGGGATTGAATGATAATTAACAAATGTTTCACCTTCCCATATTTTTATTATCATCAAAATCGATTGAATGATGATTAACAAATGTTTCACCCTCCCATATTTTTATTGTCATCAAAATCGATTGAATGATGATTAACAAATGTTTCACTCTCCCATATTTTTATTATCATCAAAATCGATTGAATGTTGATTAACAAATGTTTCACCCTCCCATATTTTTATTATCATCAAAATCGATTGAATGATGATTAACAAATGTTTCACCCTCCCATATTTTTATTATCATCAAAATCGATTGAATGATGATTAACAAATGTTTCACCCTCCCATATTTTTATTATAATCAAAATCGATTGAATGATGATTAACAAATGTTTCACCCTCCCATATTTTTATTATCATCAAAATCGATTGAATGATGATTAACAAATGTTTCACCCTCCCATATTTTTATTATCATCAAAATCGATTGAATGATGATTAACAAATGTTTCACCCTCCCATATTTTTATTATCATCAAAATCGATTGAATGATGATTAACAAATGTTTCACCCTCCCATATTTTTATTATCATCAAAATCGATTGAATGTTGATTAACAAATGTTTCACCCTCCCATATTTTTATTATCATCAAAATCGATTGAATGATGATTAACAAATGTTTCAACCTCCCATATTTTTATTATCATCAAAATCGATTGAATGATGATTAACAAATGTTTCACCCTCCCATATTTTTATTATCATCAAAATCGATTGTATGATGATTAACAAATGTTTCACCCTCCCATATTTTTATTATCATCAAAATCGATTGAATGATGATTAACAAATGTTTCACTCTCCCATATTTTTATTATCATCAAAATCGATTGTATGATGATTAACAAATGTTTCACTCTCCCATATTTTTATTATCATCAAAATCGATTGAATGTTGATTAACAAATGTTTCACCCTCCCATATTTTTATTATCATCAAAATCGATTGTATGATGATTAACAAATGTTTCACTCTCCCATATTTTTATTATCATCAAAATCGATTGAATGATGATTAACAAATGTTTCACCCTCCCATATTTTTATTATCATCAAAATCGATTGAATGATGATCAACAAATGTTTCACCTTCCCATATTTTTATTATCATCAAAATCAATTGAATGTTGATTAACAAATGTTTCATCCTCCCATATTTTTATTATCATCAAAATCGATTGTATGATGATTAACAAATGTTTCACTCTCCCATATTTTTATTATCATCAAAATCGATTGAATGTTGATTAACAAATGTTTCACCCTCCCATATTTTTATTATCATCAAAATCGATTGTATGATGATTAACAAATGTTTCACTCTCCCATATTTTTATTATCATCAAAATCGATTGAATGTTGATTAACAAATGTTTCACCCTCCCATATTTTTATTATCATCAAAATCGATTGTATGATGATTAACAAATGTTTCACTCTCCCATATTTTTATTATCATCAAAATCGATTGAATGATGATTAACAAATGTTTCACCCTCCCATATTTTTATTATCATCAAAATCGATTGAATGATGATCAACAAATGTTTCACCTTCCCATATTTTTATTATCATCAAAATCGATTGAATGATGATCAACAAATGTTTCACCTTCCCATATTTTTATTATCATCAAAATCGATTGAATGATGATCAACAAATGTTTCACCTTCCCATATTTTTATTATCATCAAAATCAATTGAATGATGATCAACAAATGTTTCACCTTCCCATATTTTTATTATCATCAAAATCAATTGAATGATGATTAACAAATGTTTCATCCTCCCATATTTTTATTATCATCAAAATCGATTGAATGATGATTAACAAATGTTTCACTCTCCCATATTTTTATTGTCATCAAAATCGATTGAATGATGATTGGCAAATAGCAAACAGAATCCTTTACAGAAGCGTGCATTCTATCCCAACCATCATCAATGGGCCTGAAGTCATCTCGTTAGCATCAGACAAGGCCAAATTATTTGCCAAAAACTTTACAGCTAATTCTACTCTATGTGATGAAGGCCATCAACTCCCCATATTTCTTCCTATAACAGACAACACGCTATGCAACATAAAAATATCTGTGCGTGAAGTCACCAAGCTAATCAAGAACCTTGGTTCCAGTAAAACAACTGGCACTGACGGCATTCCAATTATAGTGCTGAAAAAGTTCCAACCAGAACTTGCACCCATACTTACAAAACTGTTTAAGCGTTGCCTTAAGGAGAAGTGCTTCCTAACACCTTGGAAAACCTCATCAGTATGCTCTGTATTTAAAAGAATTCAGTTGATGTCATCTCCCTCTCAGTACAGACCAATAAGTCTCCTGTGTGTCATGAGTAAGCTGCTGAAATCCATATTAAATAGAGAAATAGTCAACCACCTCAGCAGAAATAACCTTCTTAGTGACATGCAATATGGTTTCCGTTCTGCTAGATCTACAGCAGATGTGCTAACAGTTATATCTCATAGGATTAGTGAATGTCTCGACAAAGGCTTCCTTTCTAGGGCAATTGCTCTTGACATATCAAAGCCCTTCGATAAGGTATGGCATAAAGGCCTACTTCACAAGATTTCCAGTTACGGTATAACTGGAAATGTTTTCTCAATCATTAAATCATTTCCCTCTGATAGGCTCATAAGAGTAGTGGTTGATGGGCAGAAATCAGAAGCCTTTAGTATTAATGCTGGAGTCCCTCAGGGATTCATCCTGGGCCCAACTCTCTTCTTGATCTACATCAATGATCTCCCAAAACACATGCTTAAATCATTCGTTGACATCTATGCTGATGACACGACCATCTATAGCAACACATCAAAAGCCATAAATGACAAAGTTCTCTCTGATTCTCTCTCCTCTGATCTTGAGCGTATGGTACAATGGGGTAAGAGGTGGCTGGTTACTTTTAATGCATCTAAAACCAAGCTCCTATCCTTACACCATCAATGCTCTGATCCCCATCTTGCATCAATTGAAATGGATGGCTCTTGTCTAGGGGAGGCTCCATGTTTTGACAAGCTTCTGGGTTTGACCTTTACTTCTGATTTGAAATGGAACACGTACATCAAGTCTGTTGCCAAGGTCACTGGGAGGATGGTGGGATCCTTCTACCACTCCAGAAGATATCTCACTACTGATGCAATTCTCTATCTGTATAAAAGCCAAGTACGTCCAAGGATGGAGTACTGCTGCCACATCTGGACAGGAGCTGCTAAAAACAGCCTATCCTGCCTTGACAGAGTACAAAATAGACTTCGTGGCTTAATGGGTGATGCTCTTTTCTCTTCCCTGCAACCTCTCTCCCACAGAAGAGACATTGCGAGCCTATCCTTGTTTTATCGTTATTTCCATGGCAGGTGCTCGTCTGAACTCCAATCTCTGGTCCCCCTTCGCCAATCTTTCACGAAAAACACCCGTCTAGCTGAAACCACTGTCAATAATTTTCCCCACTCTTTATCTGTGCCTAAATCAAAACGTAGATTCCATGAACAAAGCTTCTTTCTTAGAAGTGCACACCTGTGGAACTCTGTTCAGTTTGTCTGTTTCCCACCTGACTACAACTTGGATGTCTTCAAGTCCAACATAAACAAATTCCTGATGAACCCCGCCTTAAGTAAGACACTTTATCAAATCTCCAATACTAACGATTACTACGATGCTATCCCATTGATTACTGTACACGCAATAATCCTTATCCCCGAGTGGCTTCCGGGCCTTGATAAGTGGTCTCCACTAAAGTTTATTCCATCTCTTCCTTGCTCTCAGATGTGGGATCACTACTGTTTGAACTGGAACCTGGTTTTCGCTATTCTATACTAATAATATTGTACACTACTAGCACTAAACTGAACCAAGGACACACATCTGCCATGTGCCATAATTAACCACTGACTGCAAACTGGTTACTTTGGTAATGAGACTTGGTTTAAATTTCAATGTGCACCATTTCTATGGGTTTTTCACTCAAATTGTGCCATCCCTCTTTGTAATGTGTTATGACTACAATACCATTTCCACATTTGTACTGTATAATCAGAATCAGACACCACATTCATAAGCCATCTCAATTTTGATTACAGAAGATGGTTGTGTCATTAAAACTTTGGGATGAGCGTTGGAAATAATAAAAAAAAAAACCATTGGGTCGTAATCAACCATTGTAAAAAAAAAAATAGCAGTGCATTATGTCCGTGCTTAGTTTCATACTTCATACACATCAAACTTTCCCTTTTACTATCACATTAGAGGTGAATCTATTGACGGACTCTTCACAATTTCAGATAATCGTATTTATTGTCACTCTCAACAGAAAATGCATATCCTACATATAAAATGTTTGTGACTTCACAGTGCCCACTGCAGTGATGAACTTCACTCAGCTGTCCAGAGCTCGGGTTCCCTGTAACAAAAATATATCCAGTATTTATAGGTTCAATCTTGCTCTGCGCTTCATAAAGATACTGTTTGGGAACTCTTGTCAATGAGTCTGCCTGGTTTTGATCAGATCTTATATTACCACATCAACCTCCTTCACAAGTGAGGATAACGTGTCCAGTCACTACCTTAGGAGCATCTCACTGATAACTTTGGTGTTCAGCTGAAACTTTTCTGTAAGGACATTGGCGTGGCTACCGTAATATGATGGCCTAGCGACGACTATAGTTTAGTCTGGTGACGTCATGAACATCGGTCTGTTGAAATTTGGTCACGTGTCTCATGACTGAACCGAAAGTTGGTTTAAAGTTTTGGAGGGTTAAATAAATTTAAACATGCCGTCGGGATGTATAGTTCCAAAATGCCGAGGTAACTACGAAAATGGACCAAAAGTTTTCATTCCCCCCAAAAAAAAGGAAATAATTTACCAGTGGATTAATACAATAAAAAGAAAGGATTTTACTCCATCCAAATATAGCAGAGTAAGTGTTAAAATGTTTGAAATATTTAAAAAAAAAAACAAAAAAAAACCCGCCTTTTTTTTTTATTTTTATTTATTTATTTTTTTAGAACGTATTTTAAAATAAAAATGAAAGTATGTATATAAAAAATGAATTTTACATGTATGTAAAAGTTATGTGCTGAAATAATAAATTATTATTTAGAAACTTATTTAAAATGGGGAGTATGGTGAAAATATTATGTACTTTCACCTAACAATTTAATAAAAGCGATATCATAAAAATGGAATTCCTTGTTTAAATAATTCTAAATAAGAAAAATCATTTATCTTTTTAGTTCAACTATTTTACTGTGCAATATTTATGTCAGCTTGAAATAGATTAAACTTTTTTTTAAGTTTAAGACCGTTTTTGTTATCCCAAAAGCTTATTAATAATTATTTGTGGTAAATATGGCCCTGTAGGTGTCAGAATTTTGGAGAATATGCTTCCAAAATAAACTATTAAAATTGTTTAAAAAAATAATAGAAATATTATTTTTTATTAAAAAAAAGTGTTTACAAAATACCGGCAATAAAAAAATAATATTTCTATTATTTTTTTAAACAATTTTAATCGTTTATTTTTGAAGTATATTCCATAAAGAAAAACAACCCACTTTAAACGGAAAAATTACGAGTTTTGTATATGTTATTCACAGTTTTGTGTTAGGGTTGTCAAAAATTCCCCCAAAATTCTGATACTGCTAGTAGCGTTGTAAACGAAAATAACGTTTAAAGTTACAGCAAAATGAGCACCCACTTTATGGCCATTGCTCGTTGCCCATGTAAAAAAAAAATTGTCCATAAAGTGGGTGGTAATTTTATGTCAAATTACCCCCCCCCTTTTTTTTTAACTAACATCTCTTTATATCTTGGAAACTACTAGTTTGCCATAATTTTAAACGTTATTTTCGTTTTCAGCACCCCCAAAAACCTATAAAAGTGGTCATTTTAAAAGGATTTTTCGAGGGTGGACTAATTCTGCACATTTACCTTATTTTTTTATTTTATCGTTTTTTGTATTAAGTCAAACATGGTACGATTTTCTTTTAAATTATTTCGTTAGGAATGTGAACTTCATTTTCGACCTGAAGACATACAGCGAGAGGTATCAGCATTTGATGAAAGGACTGGAAAGACAATTAGTGTTAAATTAAAAAATCCCTATCTTAAGGATGGTGCTATTCCTCGAAGATTACCAAACTGTCCCTCCTATTTATCATCATCAACCACTTTTAGAGAGTCTTCTAACGCAAAGAAAATGCGTTTAGCAAATTCTGCTCTTAAGCGTGCGTTATGTGAAAGTGTTGCTGACGAGTTAGAGTTACGGAAACGTAAAGCTTTCCATAATATTGATGATTTATAAAAAAAATTAAGGTTTATAGATAAAAATTATTGGACTTCTATTAGGTAAGACAATACCATCATTATATGCCATATCAAGAGATGCCCATGCCCCAAAATAAAAATGTCTATGGTGATTGAACCGGACTTGGCCATTAGAGTATTCGGTAGTGATGTGGAAATGAGTGCTATAGGGGAGTATAGAATTCCTAAACATGTAACAGAGGAAAATATTCTGCAGATTTTGATGGAAAACATGAAAAGATTTTGATGGAAAACATGAAAAAAAATGGACATCGAAGAATAGGAAATGAAAACTTCTAATATAAGTTCTTTATTAAAATTAATCTTATCATTTTTGCTATTAGTGCAAGATGAATCATTTAAATATTTTAATGCCATTAAATTCATATGAACAAATTAACATAATGACAATGAATAAGGTTAATTATTTGAGTGAAATGATGGTATTTTCTTCCTTATTATATAACTGCTCCCCTAGAGGGTACAGACTGTTAAGAGACACTAAAAATGTAATTTTACCATGCTATTAAACCATTTGAAGATTAACCTTATCAACTTCTATGAATCCTGTCATTGAACAACACGATAACAATTTTCTCATGTATATTAAAAGTAAGTTCAAGTTACTAATGCAGACTGACACCACAGTATCTTTACTTGTTGAGGAAATACATCTCAAACCTTATCTTGATTATAAAGGTGGTAATATTGTTGGATTAGCTAACAACAGCAATGAACCCGCCACAAGTGCATTTGCTTTTATGCTTAGCAGTGTATTCTCACAATATAAGGATGTTGTGCATGTTATGCCAACTAAATGTCTTCTATCTGAGAACTTATTTGACATAATTAAACGTGTAATAATTGACTTAGAAGATATAGGGTTTAAGGTATTATCTGTTATAACAGATAATAATGCAATAAATAAAAAAGCTATGTCTTTCTTTTGTAGCCCATCAAAGCTTTCAATTGTATATCCCTATCCAGTTAGAATGTCTATCCCTCTTTTCTTCTTATTCGACTCAGTGCATATATTAAAATGCATTAGAAACAATTGGCTTGGCCAAAAAGATGAACGTAAATGCATAATGTTCCCAAAGTTTTGTTATAATGGAAATCATGAATTAGATAACATCCAAAGTGCTCCATTTTCTAGTTTACATAAACTTTATGCCCTTGAATCTCAATCACTTGTGAAATATTGCTATAAGTTGACTTTAAAAGCTCTTTCTCCGACTACTTTTGAAAGGCAAAATGTTAATTTGGTTTTGCAAATTTTCAACGAATATACTATTCAAGGTTTGCTAACCTTATGAAAACAGGAATGCTTGCCAAATTATGCAGAAATCGCAGAATACATTCAAATATTTTATATTTGGTGGACAATACTGAATGTAAAAACACCATATAAAGGTTGTCGACTTCGTAATAAATATGCTAATCCACTTACATTAAATAGTAATAATTATAGTTTCCTAAATGTGTTATGTGACTGGTTAGAAACTTGGAATAGCATTCCTGGAAGAACTGGTAAGTTAACAAAGGAAACATATACTGCTTTGCACCATACTACTTACGCAATTTTAGAATTGATTAAATATTGTATAAATGTACTGAACATGGTATATATATTACCAGGAAAGTTTCAGACAGATAACCTTGAGGCAAGGTTTGGCCAGTATCGATAACTTAGTGGAGATCAGTATAATATATCGATACGTCAGGTGTATGAATGTGAAAAAAAAACTCAGAATGTTGTCAGTTTTAAAATTGAGCTTACCAATTAATAATCGAACTATTGAATTGAAAAATTTAAAAGAAACTAACTGAGATGAAATGACAAGGGAGCAAGAGTTACATGTTTATAAATTTAACATAGATGTAACAGAAGATGATGTTAATCAATGCAAGTAAGTACTTCCTGTTATATTATACTTAGCAGGTTATTGCTATCATGCAGTTTTCAAAAAACTGAAATGCAATAGCTGCAAAAATTTAATATCCGGGAGAGAGGCTGTTGAAGAAATAGCTGAATTAAACAGCTACTTTCAGGGTATTAACAGAGGTTCTCTGCTATACCCAAATGATATAACTAATAATTTTGTCTTCTTATATGATTATATAGTTATAAACAAACTTACAAAATGCGATTCTTTTTTACATTCAACTCATCAGAGAAAATTAGCCATGTACATAACTTTCAATATTTTGGCTGATCAAAATCGATTATTTCATGTTGACTCTTGTGATGAAGGTCACACTATTCAGCAAATTGAAAAAATGCTGATATGGAGTTCATCGAATTCACTTATAAACAATTTTTGTCGCAAAGAGAATGACAATATTAGTAAAAAAAAAATATCAGAAAAAGAAAAATTAAAACTTTTAATTAAATTCTACAACAGATTTTTGAAAAGTTTTAATATTTAATGTTTGAAATATTTCTGCCTTAGTAACTTTGTTTATACTAACATTTGTTTGAATTTAATTTTTAACTTATTTTTTATTCAGTTAAACTAATTTATTGTTTGTTATTCAGTTAAACTAATTTATTGTTCGTATTTCAGTTAAACTAATTTATCGTTTGTTTTTCAGTTTTGATTTTTTAAATATTGTTTTTTTTATTTAAAAAATATTTATCGTTCATTTTTTATTTCTATTGAATAAACTTCAGTTCCATACAAATCAAATCGTATTGCTTTTCTTTTAAAACTTTTTAACAACTTTTCTCCCTTTCAATTCGTTTTTTATTATTAATATTCTTATTATTAATATTGGATGAGTTTCAGTACAAAGTATCATGTTTATCTTTTTTAATCCAATTTTGAAGTTGTCGAACGCTTTCTGTAAAAAATGTCTGCTTATTATTGACAGTCTGTGTTCCACTTATCTTGCTTGCTAGGACCTATGGCGATGACATCATTTTTCAGCTGACAGGCCATCTATGACGATGGTCATGACATTGGTCACCCAATGGTACATTCAAAGTGGATCGGTATGGTATCCTGTTCTGCCACAATATGTTGGCTGCAATCAGCATGTATCTTCAATGATGTTTCCATTGACATAAAGAGCCACCTCACAGTCAGTGAGCTTGCATATCCACCTACATATCCAGATCGCTATGCACAATATTCCTTAAACAGGATCTAATTGCTGTACTTGGGCAAACATGTTTGCTATCATATGTTTCAAAGGAGAATAGCTGACTGTCATCCCAGTTTTGCACAATGTTTGATGAAGACTGTCATCACTTTGCAGCCATGCATTGGATAATAGTCATAGGATCATCCCCAATATTACTTCATCACCAACATCACAGTTGACCATGCTCCTCTCAGATTTCTAGTCTCAGCACTCTTTCACTGTTCTGCAGCTTCTCCAAATCCTTGCTCATGAGTTTGTATAAGTCAAGATGTTTCTTCACAAGTAATTATTCTGCTGATATTACATTCTCATGAATATGTCACTATGTTGCTCTCTTTATATCGACTCATACTGGATTATTAACTTTCAGCACAGCTAACATTACCATTCAAGTCAAACTCTTATTAGACAATATGAAACCAAACTATACAACCATATATATATATATATATAGGTTTTTGTTTTATATACAAATGATTACAAATATATTTTAAGACCCCCCCCCCTCCTTGGGTAGAGTACTGTCATAAATAATCTCACCCACTATTTAATTGGCTGGAAAATGCGAGGCTTGCTGTTTGTTTATAAATAAGACAGATAATTCATCCTGGAGTCAGAAAATGCTCATACCATTTCATAGTTCTATTTGGAGGAATAGCAACTTATCAACTTTCACAAGTCCACCAAATATACATCAGTCTCACTCAAATGCAACACACGTGCCTCAAACTTCTCACAAACACTGTGAATTTTTCATCAGCAAAGGCTGTGAGTAGTGCTTCTTTAATTTAAAATATATCACAGGGGTAGACCTAGGAAAACATGAGCAGAAGTGACAAAACGGACTTTAGAAAAAAAAAAGAATAAAGATCTAGCCTGAGATAGATTAGTTTAGAAATCAATTCCTTGAAATCATCGAATATATGCCATATAAAACAGACATTATATTGAATTGGATGATGATGTCAGATTTCTTGTTCTTGGTAAACTGTAAGGTGAAGAGGGAAGACACAATCAAGCTACTTTGCCCCAAATAGTTCACACACTAATTGTTGCTTCTCAACCCTATCAACCATCACAAATTTGAGAATAATTTTCAGGTTGAACTGGTTATTCATTTTATGCCAAACTAACTTGTAAGAAACAAAAATGGTATATAAATCGCCTGTAGCACAACAATAATAAGATCATGACGATGGGCCAAACTTCAGAAAGAACACCTGCTCATGTTGGCATCCGTCAGTCTAGATGACTACGGGGTTGCACCTGTAGAGGTGGTTGAACACAGGTTTATTCAGTCACAGAAAACTGTCTTCGATCTACATTGTTAATTGCAGACATCGTAGGTGAATGTTGGTGTGTTGTGTCGGTTGTCGGTTGAATTTTGTTGACTGGCCTTCCTGAATAGTCTGCTCATTCTGCGATGGACCTTCCGCTAGTGGTCAGGCCTTTGGTTACCATTTGTCTCCAGATTTTGCAGACTTTAGCTTTGGGCCCCCAGCTGATAGGGTCAGTATCACATATGTTCATGCCACATTTGCACATGTAGACATAACGGAGTTAAGGACAACCAACTTTCCTTTTGCCATTGGTGAGTTCGCCATAGAGAATGTCGTTTGGGATTCGCCCATTGTCCATACAGTGCACATGGCCTATCTAGCATAGGTGTTTTTGGCGAAGGACGGTGAACATGGAGAGGATACCAGCCCTTGCGAGCACAGCATTGCTCATACAACACTGACAATATTATCAAAATCAATGCCCTCTTTCCACTGCAAAAATCTGTGTTTATTTCATCTTTTTAAAGTCGTTGAAATGAAAATTATTAACAATTATAAAATCCACAAATCTGAACACAAGTCTTTTCTTCCCCTCTGGCGCTTGACACTCAAAATATGTGGAAAGTTCTTGTCTTTATTGTCACAGAACTGCTGTACAAAAACAAAATTATACACCATACTCCTCTCATTTTATTTCCATAGTTCGCATGATAAGTATATTTTTGAAGAACTGATTTAAGGAAAAAATTTGTCATATTATTTGGCAATGTTAAGTAAAAATCTGGCATAATCACATCGAAACATAGAAGTTAAGCAATATTGACCCTGGTCAGTACCATATGGTAATCCATTTGGGAATAGCAGGTGTTGTATGTAGGAGGACGTCAACACCGCTCTGCAGAACATTGTCATCTTCCATGACGGGGAATATACATGCAACTTGGATCGCTTGTGAATTTTATACTCTCATGAAAGTTTCTCCCTTCGAGGAAGCTGGTTTGACCCATCTAGGGTGAATGCCACTTCAGTGCAGTAATGATAAGTAAAATTTATACCTTTTCTCTATAATACATCAATTTTCATTCTAATTTTAAACATAAAAAAGTAATGAATATTATATACAGATAAATTTTTTTTTTACCACCAAAAATATACTTTCACTGAAGTGTAAAAGGCTACGATGATAAGGACTAGATTTATAGAGGAGGGAGGGGGGAGAATCTGAGTGAGGAGTTGGGCAACAAGGTGTTTGTGCATACTATATTTACATTTATGCATTTTGGTACAATTTGGAAAAGAGGGAATTCCAAAGGCAAACAGTGTGAGGAAAAAAGTTCTTAGAAGAGACAATCTTCTGGCATCTAGGGACAACTTCAGAGAAGGGGTGTGATTTTGCTGCAACTTAAGTGTGTCAGAGGTATTTACTTTGAGAACGGTACAAGTGCAGTAAATTCATCAGAGCACATTCCATGGAAATACTTGTAAAACACACGGAGATGCAATACTGTGGCGATGTGACAGAGGCTGAATCTGATAGTGCAGAAATAATAAATTAGTATCTGTGTGTTCATTCCTTATAGACTCCAAAACAGCTGGACCAAATTTTTTTTGAAATTTCACACAAATGTACCTTATGTGTCTGGGAGTGTTCTTAGGTTTTGTACCGGAATGGCTCCAATAATTATCGAAAATTGATTATAAAAAATAAATAAAAAAACCATTAAAGATGGAACAGTCCGATTTTTACCAAAGTTAACAATCAGTGTTATTTTCACATTTCTATTGACAGAGCTCTACATTGTGAGTGAAACAGTCGCATTTGCAAGTGATTTTTTTAAAGAGGCGAATAGAAATAATGAAACGCTTATCTTTGGGCGATTGTATTTCTTTCACTGACAATCTTCAAAGGCTCACTATTGAGTGAAAAATATCTTTTCAACTTTTTTTTTAAAATGAATAAATTAAAATTATTTAAACAATAAAAGTTCAATAGAACAATGTACTCTTTTTTTAACAAAGGCTTTTTTAAAAAAAACATCTGAAGAAAACAGAATTTTTATACCTTCAAGTATCAACATAAAATTTGTTGTATCTTTAGAATTACACTTATTAAAAAATATACAGAAAAATTTTTATGATGTACATACTTGTCACAGAATGAAGATGTCATATTCTAAAAATCATGTGGGTTGGCTAGTAACTTTTCTATTTGGCTAGTAAATGAAAATATTTAGTTGTCAACGGTCAACTAAAGATAAATTTGTCCATAGAGCCCTGATTGATGTAACCTCTGACCTTTCTCACATGTATCATGTCAAACTCTGGAATCTGCATGGAATTTCAAAGAAAACTCTTTATTTAATCCATGAGATTCTGTCAACCATGACTGGGTAAAATCTTAAGTTCACAATTGTGTTCTGAGTGTCACTCACATTAAAGATCAGATCCTCAACCTTCAGAAAAGTAGCTTTTATAACTGACTTTTACCAAGTACTCTATTAGACAATTCTAGTATGAATTCAAAAGCCTTCAACCTATTTGGTTTTCTAGATCGTACAATCTTAATACTTATATTAATTTCATAAATTTTATTTGAGAATTGAGATAGAGCATTGATGAGTTTTGTGCATTAATAACATAAGAGGATTTTTTTTATTTATTACTATATATATATAATATATATATAGTAAGTTAAAAAATATATATGGCGATTAAGCTACACAGAATATTCCGCGTTTCATCCATGCTAGGATTCATCAGGCTTGCTAGCGTGGATGAAACGCGGAATAGTCTGTGCAGCTTAATCACCATATATAGTTTATAACTTACTACCTATGTATTGAGCACTGTTGAAGTAAATAAAGTTTACGCATAAATTTATCCATTCATATATTGATTTATGTGATTAAATGAAGTAGTTATATGTATGTATATATATGTGTATATATATATACATATATATATATATATATATAAATTTTTATATACTATTTAATGCTACCTACTTTTTACAAGTTCCCTGACTTTACTCCATCCAGTTGTAATGAAACCTCCAATAGTATGAACAAGATAAAACTTGTGAACAATCTCAGTAGCATCACCATCCAAATATACTTTCTCTTCATCAAAGTTCTCATTAGTCTTGATTGTCTTTACACATTTTGCACACAAACACAAACTTTCTTAGAACTGCACGCCTGTGGAACTCTGTTCCGTCTGCCTGCTTCCCTCCGGACTACAACTTGGATGTCTTTAAGTCTAATGTTAACAAATTCCTTATGAACCGCCCCCCTAATTAAACACTTCATAAAATCTCCTCACTAACGTGATGTACTTGCAATAACCCTTATCCCTGAGTGGCTTCCGGGCCTTGATAAGTGGTGATCACTGTAAAAAAAAAAAAAAAAAAACTGTTTATCTGTTAACATTAGAAATTTTAACCTTTACAGTTGAAAATCTGCACAACACCTCAACCCTAACTTTCGCTCTCCATATTTGAAGATTACATTGGCTGAAATGCTGTGAACAGTCAAGTTAAGAATAATAGTGCGAATTTATTTTTGCTGTCAGAAAGGTTTTGTGTTATAATAACATTTTTAAACAAGAAAAATACTTAAGAAAAGAAAGTGGGTGGTTTATAAGTGTACAAGAAATATAATTGAAGATGAACAATTTTTAGAAAAAGAGATGAAATATTGCAACAATTTCTATGCTACAATTGAAAAAGTCATTTAACGATGTTAAAATTAAATTCAAAACAATAGTTTGAGTTATTATAAAGAGCAAAACAAAATATCTGTTTCGATAAAGTGCACATTTTTTCTGTAATGTCTTTTTGTATTTCTCTAATGAAAATTAAAATATATTCAAGACAGGAAAGTCAATAGAACAATTAATGAAATAATGAAACAATCACATACAATCAATCATACAATCAGAAGCATATAGAATTGCTTGGAAATGAAAATTAAAAGATGAAAAACAAAAATCGTTTTAAAAATGTGTTATATCTATGAGAGTGTGGCGTAGAAAAGAGAGATGAATGGAACTGACATACAATCATCTCTTCAAAACAGATTGCAGAAAAATGTTACTTCATACGTACAAGGAATGGTTGATTTTGATTTCAATCTGAAATTCACCTTTAGTCTTTTCAATTTAATTTGGATCACCACATTTGCTATTTGTATATATTTGTTAAATTATTTCTTAGCATAATAAACTAGTAATTGTCTATCAACATGTAGATTATATATATACACACACATCAAATCTTTTGCCAAGATTGCTGGAAAAATGGTTGGATCTCTCTACCGTTCTAGAAGGTATCTCACTGCCAATGCAATCCTCTATCTGTATAAGAGCCAGGTACGTCCTAAAATGGAGTACTGTTGCAACATCTGGGCAGGAGCTGCTCGGCATGCCCTATCCTGCCTTGATAGAGTTCAAAACCTAGTAAGTGATGCTCTTTTCTCTACAACCTCTTTCCCACAGAGACATTGCAAGCCTGTCTCTTCTCTATCATTATTTTCATGGCAAATGCTCAACTGAATTCCAATCTACAGTCCCCGCTTGCCAAACTTTCACAAAAAAAAAACACTCAACTAGCTACAGCCACTATATTTCCTCCATTCTTTATCTATGTCTAAATCTAAATGCAGATTCCATGAACAAAGCTTCTTTCCCAGAATTGTCTGTCTGTGGAACACTGTTCCACTGGCCTGCTTCCCAGTTAAATGCTGTCCAGTTGAATGCAACATAATAGCCCTCAAATCAGTTGTAAACAATTTCTTGTTGAGCCATCCCCATAAATAATTAAATTCTACCCGATTTACACCATTAAAGATTACTAAACTACCACCTTACATTCATTAACCCTTATCCTCGAGTGGTCTTCAAGCCTTGATAGGTGGTAACTTCCGAGTAAAACAAAAACATAAAAAAAACTTGGCTGTTGTCACAAATGACGTCAGTATAGATACACATATGGAATCAATTTTAAGAAGTTTCACAAGGCAGTAGAACCTTTACTTTTTTAATAAAAAGCAGAAACTTTAAATTTTCCAATCTCGCAAAATACTTTTCAGCAAGTCATAGTACAAACAGCAATTCAAATTCTTTACTTGCCGGTACTAAAAAGCTGAGAAAAAAAAAATTAGTTTTGAAGGAAATGACACACTATTGCTTGGGTGGGAAGGAGCTTAACACATAACATTTGATGTTCATACATGATCTAATGTAGATATTATTCCAACCAAAGCACTATTAACTAGCAAGTTGATTAAACTCAACAGATAAATTTTGCAGCACACCTATTACAAAAAATATTTTCTACTCATAAAGCCATTTTGCTATAATAAAAAAGCAAAGAAGATTATATAAGGATAATTTTTATTCACATAAATCAACATGTCCTGTAGTCAATATCTGGTATAGAGTAATAATGGTAAGTGTCAGCAGGACAGTTGTGCCTGGTGTTTCTTAACTACTGCCGCAATATATGGGCAAATGCAAGAGAGACACACTCTTAACTCTTCTTCAATATTTTTAAGACTTTCATGCTTTTTTATGGTAAGAAAATCGATACGTACGAAGTTGAGAATTACAGATTTTTATAGCTTTTTTTTTTTTTTTTACTAGAGTTGGAATTGAACAATGTCATCATGATTAAGAAATTAAATGTCTTTATTAAACAAATTAATAAGTTAAATGTAGCTATAATTTCTTTGTGGCACACCGGTAATCATTCTGTGGCACATTAGTGTGCCATGGCACAATGGTTTGGAACCACTAGATTAAGCTACAGCAGATACGATCAAGGATCTCCAGCATTGCCTGGGCAGCAGATTTGCTACTGTAGACACATGTGACCACATGAATTTGTCCATCGAAACAACGAAAACCATTTGATCATCGTAAGGGTGATGAATGACATGTTCTACAAGTTTGTTTAAAATGAAATTAGTTTGAAGAACCAACCTCAATCTCTTTCCAACCAGCCTGATCCAGCAACAGGACATATTTGAAACAGGTGGGATGCAGGAGCTCCGGAAGAGTCGACATTGCTCTACATACAGTGCCCAGTATTCTCAAATGGTCACCCATCTGGTACTTGCGAGGCTCAATGTTGCTTAGCCGATGTGTCAACATTATGCCGTATGTGACCACAATATATGAGTAAATATCAACTTGTACATTTGTCATGGTTAATTTTTAATTTGTTTAAATTTGAGGGGCATCTTTAGAAATGTGTTTAAAAGTTAGCAATTACTTCTACCATTGACACAAGACAGCTGGCACCGACCATAATTTTATTTGAAATGGAACTTTTAAGAATGTTTCGGAAACTCAAATTTCTTCATTTCATTAAGAAAACACACATTTCTCATCTGAAATCGAATAAAGTTATATTAACAAAGGCATTTGGCATTGGAATGAAAGTGATCTTTTTAGATATTAAATGATGAATTCAACTCAACTAGCTACAACCACTATATACGATTTCCCCCACTCTCTATCTGTGCCTTAATGTAAACACAAATTCCATGAACAAGGCTTCTTTCCTAGGACTGCCTGTCTGTGGAATACTGTTCTACTGGCCTGCTTCTCAGTTGAATGCAACATGGTAGCCTTCAAATCTTGTTGAGACGTCTCCATAAATTATCAAATTCTACCCAATTTACCTTACATTCATTAACTCTTATCCTCAAGTGGGCTTTGATAACTGGTGACTCTCAAGTAAATTTAAAAAAAAAGTCACAAACAGCAAACATTGAAAAGCTTGTTTGCTGTATGAACCTTGAATTCTTTGAAATTAATCTTAATGTCTTAGAACTCGATGGTGTACGTTAAAACCTCTTATAAGACGGCATAAAGCAGTCTTCTACTATTCAACGAGTAACACAAGAATAAAAGATAATCTAAATATGTTTTTCAATTTTATTTCTGATTTTAATTCTAAAGTGAAAAACCTTCCATTACATTCAAACTTGTTAAACTATCAAATCCCTTGTACCCTCTCAATGTCACTACTCCCAACAAACTCGACAAGCAGCTAAATCCCACCCCCACACAGTAGAGATCCCTAGATATAAGAAGGCATTCTACTTTAATAGTTTCAGGTTCCTGTTTTCCCAACTGTACTGACATGCAGAAGTTCAAGTGGAATGTGAATAGACATCTTGCTGCTTGACTCCCTACATAGTATCCCTGCAACTACTGTCCTCGGTAGCAGCCCCCTATATCAAAGTGGCACTCTGCCTGGTTTGGAGTGAAAATTGAATAAAAAAATCACATAAGGAAACAAGAAATAATGTGAAAAAGCTGGAATCATATTCACTTCTTAATCTCAATAGATTAAGTCCACAAATGCTTCTCGAAAATAAAGTTTCTGTTGCTTGACTCAAAGTGTGCTGATCAACATTGAAAATCAGTGCATCATGATGGACAGAAAAAAATGAAAGGATCTTTTGTAAGTTTCAAGATTAGGAGTTCAAACAACAATTAAAAGGTACTAGGAAACAAAGTCTTTCAAAAACAGAAAAGGACAAGGCCATAAAATGTCTACAACATTAATGATCTTCCAAATCATATCCTTACATCATTTGTAGACATTTATGCTGACGACACTACCATTTATGGTACCACATCTAAGACAGTAAACGACCAAGTTCTCTCCAATTCTCTCTCCTCTGATCTTGAGCACGTAGTACAATGGGGAAAGGAGTGGCTGGTTACTTTTAATGCATCTAAAACCAAGCTTCTCTCTTTACATCATCAACATTCTAATCCACATTTGTCATCAATTGAAATGAATGGCTCTCGTCTTCAGGAGGCCTCAAGTTTTGACAAGCTTCTGGGCTTGACCATTACTCCTGATCTTAAATGGAACACGTATATCAAATCTGTTGCCAAGGCCGCTGGAAAAATGGTGGGATCTTTCTATCGATCCAGTAGATATCTCACTGCTGATGCTATTCTCTACCTATATAAGAGCCAGGTACGTCCAAGGATGGAATACTGTTGCCACATCTGGGCAGGAGCTGCTAGAAAGGACTTGTCCTGCCTTGTTAGAGTTCAAAATAGACTTCGTAGCCTCGTAGGAGATGCCCTTTTCTCCTCCTTGCAACCTCTATCTCACAGAAGAGATGTTGCGAGTTTGTCTCTGATGTATCGTTATTTTCATGGAAAGTGTTCAACTGAGCTTCAATCTATGGTCCCCCCTCGCCAAACTTTCACAAGAAACACTCGTCTAGCTGTAAACACTATCAATAATTTCCCCCACTCTTTATCTGTGCCTAAACCTAAACGTAGATTCCATGAACAAAGCTTATAATTATCTTAGAACTGCACGCCTGTGGAATTGTCTTCCGTTTTCCTGCTTTCCGGCTGACTACAATATGGTTGTGTTCAAGTCTAAAGTAAATAAGTTCTTGATGAGCCGTTCCATATAAGTTATTAAATTTACCAAATTTTCATTACTAATGATTACTATATTGACCAATTTCTACTGTACACTCTTTAACCCTTATCCTTGAGTGGCCTCTGGGCCTTGATAATGTGGTGATGCCTTTGTAAAAAAAAAAAAAAAAAAAAAAAAAAAACACCAGGGAAGACAGATCTTTGAAAAAAGTATCCATCACAGATAAAAATAGCGAAATGTTAGATGCCAACAAAAACATTCAGAGGTCTGGATGAAATTAACTTTAAAATTTATCTAATGAAAGTAACTTTAAAGTTGAAATTTTATGTGAATACACATCCATAACATTTATTCAAAAATTCTAACAAATTCTATTTTGGCACCCCTGGAGCAGTTTATGTTTGCCGTAGGGAAGGAGAGGCATTTTATCTTGAGTGTGTGGTTCTAACTGTCAAATTTGGAGGAGGAAGCATAATGATTTGGGGCTACATGGCTTTTTCAGGCACTGGACTGCTGTATACATGTGGAGGCAGAATGAACTCTAAAATTCATACTAATGTGCTGGACCAGGTTTACTAAACCACTTTGACTAAAATATTTAATAACATTCCTAGTGATGTAATCTTCCAACGAGACAATGTCTCATGCCATACATCAAAAGTTTCAATTGGTTGGTTTGAGACAAAAGGGATTACAGTGATGAAGTGACCCCCTCAATCCCCAGACCTAAATCCCATTTAAACTTTATGGTCCTATCTCGGGGAAAATAGTGAGACTGCACAAATATTCATTTAAAAAAAAAAAAAAAAAAGGCTAAACTTCATGAAGAGTGTCAGAAAATAGATGCTACCACTTGTCACAATTTAGCCAATAATATGCAAAAACAAATAAAAGCTATTATAAAGGCAAAAGGACGGCATACCAAATATTGATTGTTATTAGAATAGATTTATTAATGTTTACTTAACTTTTCTTAACCTTTAAAGATATAAGTTTGAATCATAATTTCGATTTTTCATTGGTGCTCCATAATTTTGGCCAAGGCTGTACCTTAGTTCTGAAACAGTGGATTTATCTACCGAGAGAAATCTCTGTTAACTAGTATTGATTTTATTGCTTGTCTAATGGACATATGGTTAACTGGAAGTTAAATTTGTACAGATAACTAATCTCTTGCATTGTGAACATTTATTTTCATTATTAAAATATGTCTCTTTAATATCAGTCAGTGACAGAGATGACATAACGGATTTGTAATTAAACAATCGATATTTTTTTTAAACAAAATTAAAAAAAACAATAAAATGCATTTTTTTTTTTTTTTTTTTTTTTTTTAAGTGGGGATGGACAAAAAATTCCAGTCAGAAATTACTTTTCCACATTGTTTTGCAAATTATTGAGGTGGTGAGCTTGGTTTAGTACTCACCTCACCAAAGTCAAACGTTTTGTTGAAATATTCTACAATGGAGTGGGAAATGAAAAAAAAGCTTTAATCATAAAATTGAATTATTTAATAGATTTTAAATATCAAATAAAATTGTAGATTTTTATAAAAAAAAAACTTGCTTGATTAAAAGTAGACATTATTCATAGGATTGTTATCCATGCATTATTTGTGGACAATTGAAGAATGGATTGAGGCAGAAATTGCTTTCTTCATGGGCAGCCAAATATTAAATGCAAAGCGAAGACGTATTAAATCTTACAAAATGGATAACTTTAAAAGAATTCTTTTAACATTTTAGAACAATTGATGGAGTAGTTGTATTTTGAAAATGTTTACAGAGAGAAAATAGATTTTCATGTTTCGATGATGACACACCATTTTGAATTTTAAAAAAAATGACAAAATTTCTTAGAAATAGAAATGTTCTTCACTTTTGATAAGATTTTTATTCGTTAGAAAAAAAAATGCATTTTTTTCTGTTCAAGTTATGATACTTGATTCAGTTTTTGATAACATTAATCACATTTGTTTTTTTTTTCTTTCCAGGTGACCCTTAAAAGTGAATTGGTGAATCACAAAATAAAAATGACAATACAGCAGCGAACCTGCAATCTGTCTCCTGGTGGATTGAGACCAAATCCAAATACGTTCAGGTGCGGTGAAGTGACAGAACAAATCATGAAAAAAAAAAAATTTTGTTCAATGGAACACAAAACATCACGCAGACAGAAAGTGTCTTAAGTATGTGGCAGAAAATTGAAGCTGGATGACTGCACATCTGCGGAAATTTGTACAGCGTTTGTTGCACCAGTGAGGAGTAATGAGTTTACTATGCAAGGATTTGAGCAAGTGTGTCCACACACAAAAATGATGTGTGGTATGGCCACGTCTTTGTGTACTTTACTCATTTTTTTCTCAAGAATGATTACAACCAACACTCATTCTGTTAAAAAAAAAAAAAAAGAAAGAAAAAGAGTGATATCGCATTTAGGTGGCTTGCAACAAGATTGGACCAAACTGTTTTTGTAAAAGTTCTCAATGAAATATTCTCTAATCAGGGAATTAAAACGGATTTACTCCAATTCCTTGGATACTACAGTTATCGGATGTAACTCTTTTGGGTGTCGTCTCTAGAGGGTATACATAAAAGACCATGAGGATGCTCCAAAAACTGTTTACCAAGGTGGAGTCGTCGATGATACTGAGCCCATTGTAAGAAAACTTTATTCCTTTTTTTCAATGATTTTTAACAATTTACAACAAAAAAAAGAAAGAGTGGTGAATAAAACAAAACAAAAAATGGTCAACAAAAAAACTATTCCCACATACAAGAAAAGTTACTTTTTTTATCTAATTTTTTTGTTGTTTAAAAAATATTTTTTAAAACTCTTTAGACTACACTTTTTCTGGAGACATTAATCCGCAATGATCAGAATGGCATTGGATGTCACTGAAAGTGAAACCTCGTGATCGTGGAACAACTCAAATCTAAAATTAAGCAAAAATACAGCTAACAACTGTTACCAATCGGTAACAAAATTTAATTTTTAACCAATCAGTATATTTTTGTTTAGTTTTAGAGTTATTCTATGGCCTTCAAGTTTCGTTTCACGTAACATCTAGTACCATTTTGAACAGAACTTGGACGCCACTGATAAAATAGCAATTTTAAAACAAAAACATTAGGCACGTAGAAAAAGAAAATTTTCTTGCATGTGGTAACAGTAATTTATTGACTTTCTCTTTTCTTTTCCTTTTTTTTTTTTTTTTTTTTTTACTTTGGAGTCACCATTTATCAAGGCCCAAAAGTCAATGATAAGGGTTAATGAATGTAAGGTGATAGTTTAGTAATCGTTAATGGTGTAAATTGGGTAGAATTTAATTATTTATGGAGACGCCTCAACAAGAATTTGCATTGCATTGGATTTGTTATATCTCCCCTCTTTTGGAAATAGAGTATCAAATAATCCTTATACACTGTGAAATTTACTTTATGTATGAAAAGTTGTATTCAACTGGGAAGCAGGACAGTGGAACAGTTTCCACAGACATCCATGTCTATTTTCGCAATACTGAATGTTTAAAACATTATCTCCAAAGTTTTTGCATCCGAAAACTTCATTTATACACCATTTTTAAATACCAATTTATTTATACACCATTTTTAAGTACCAATTTATTTATATACCATTTTTTAAGTACCAATTTATTTATACACTATTTATAAGTACCAATTTATTTATACACTATTTATAAGTACCAATTTATTTATATACCATTTTTTAAGTACCAATTTATTTATATACCATTTTTTAAGTACCAATTTATTTATACACTATTTATAAGTACCAATTTATTTATACACTATTTATAAGTACTTAGACGTACCATATGTACATTTTTACTTTAGATATCAAATAAAGTAAGTTTAACATCATTTTAGACATTGACATTATTTTCTGAAACAAAAATTTTTTTTAATCATCTAAAATAATTTGTCGTATGTCATGATATTTATAAGATTCAATGTGAGAAATTCTCCCCACTTTTCAAAGATAACCAAAAGTTTTGCTTAAAGGAAAATTATGTAGAGACTGACACCCCATAGACTTTGATGCCAGCTATACCCCCCCCACACACACACCATCATTTTCTTGATCAACTTTTAAATGTTATGAATTGATAAAGGAACAATTTGAACTTGTTGAATGAAAAGAAAAAGTTGAAAAACGGTTTTAGAGCACATTTAGAATGAACAATACTTACATATTATATAGGAGATTTCCAAGAAGGTTGTTTTCCGTTTAGCGTTTGTGGTAATGTTGTGAAATTATCGTTCTGAATAGTCAGCATGCGTTCAACTTTATCGCTGATAGTATTTTATGCATAATTGATTCAACATTGTTTTGATATGTCACATGCTTGAAGAAAAGCAGAATTTATTTTATGGAAAATGAAAAGAAGTCACAATGCAAAACGCTATTTTAACTTTACGAAAAATTAATTAAAGCAATACTTAATTTAAAAATCGCATTTTATATCTAAATTTTAGTTTTAATTTGAAGTAAAATTAAATGTTAAAAATGTTTGAAAAAAAAAATTAATTCTTGAAAACATGAAATGGGACTAATCTTAAAGTTTTGTGTTTTATTCACTCTGCCACCACAATGTAAACTAGAAAATTTTAAGCTGTTTTGGGGTGATGCTTAAATCATGCCAAAACCAATTTATGTGACTGTAATAGGAATTAATTTAATAAAATCTTGATGGAATTTGTAAAAAAAACATTTTTTTTTTTCTTAATTAAAATCACAATTATATTACTTGACTTGCATTTTTAAATTTTACTTTTTGTTTAAATGTTTCAAAATAACTTTTCAATTTAAACACCATTTGTTTTATTCAGTTTATATTTTTATTCTGAATTTTTGAGATGAGGATTATTTGGGTTATTTGAATTCTTTGGACTACTGTTCTCAGCTTTAGTGTTATTTTCATAATGTTTTGATCAATGTAACCTCCGACCTTCTTCAGGTGTATCTTGTTGAACTCTGGAAGGACGTGTGGCACAGTGAATAGAGTACTATATCGCTTCCATTTAGCTGTTTCGCTTTTCCACTGGTCAACTCGTAGCCAAATTGAATATTGAAATGCTCATATCTTTGGTTGTATGGGATGAAACTACATGAAAAATTTGCAGGCTTTTTGAAGATTATAATACTATTCTATATTTAAAATTTTATGACAATTGGTAAAAAATGACCTATATTTTGAAACCAATAAAATATTCCCAAATTTGCCTACATTTTTATGTATAGTGTCCTGGCAAGCCAGCTTTAGTTTTGCTGCCTTAGGATGAATTTTGCTTAGGGTTTTTTTTGTTTGTTTTTTTGCTTGGTTGTCTCCCCTGTAGTCTTGCCAGGTCACTAATATATATATATATATATATATATAAAAGCACGAGGGAGTGATAGTCTCTGCCCGATCTAGTCTTAACAGAATGAAAATGTGTGAAGATACGTACAAATTTTGTATTTTTTTAAACATATCTGATAAGATGTAATTACGAAAATTTTTAAATAATATAAAATTTTAAATTGTCTAGTTTATGTGGAAACAATTGTAATATCCGAAAGAATACAAGTATGAAGTTATTCCTTGTTGTTTTTGGTTTTTGCCAGTGTATATATATATATATATATATATATATATATATATATATATATATATATATAATTATACAGACTTTCCGATGCCAAAAACGATTCTTGTAATTGTTTATTATTTGGTTTGTTTTTATCTAAATCTTAATTTTCCATTACTGCTTCTAAAGATAAAATGCTTAACGTGTATTGATTTTAAACTACAAACAAAATTAGAATCTATAGATCACCCACACGTGTATTTTTACATTAGCGAAAATATATACCTTATATCATGTTTTAGATGTTCAACTTTTATGAACAACAATGATGCTAAGGTTCGTTGATTTGAAAGTCTTGAAAAATCAAAACAAATAGAACATAATTAGATGGAGAATATAAAGAAAAGATATCCATATTCAAACATATTTTTCGCATAAATACTTTGAATACAGCAATGATTTTTTTTTTTTTTGCGTTTAGCTTCTCCTTGATATTTTATGCATTTTACAAAAAAAAAACTCTCAAAGTTTTAACTTTTGGCGCTTACGTTGTTCTTCTACCGAACACGTCATATACACATAAATCATTGCTATTTCATGTAAATACATTAATATTATAAGGTCATTTAATGTATTGTACATGTATATTTTCAGTATTTCAACAGTGCTCAATACATAAGCAGAGAGTATGAAAGTATACTATAGATATATTCAATATATTTGATACCCAATCTACTTGTAAAAGCATAAAATTCAACTAATAAATGGAAATTTAAAGTGCAGTTAAGAAATTAAAACAAAAAATCAATGAATAATTTTTAAGAATCATTTAAAAAGATAATTTGAATCCCGTTAGATTCATTGGTTTGATGATTAACACATGAAGTAGATGACTTATCACCCGTCACTGAAATTGATTCCTGTTACCATGCAACAAGAATATGCAAACAATTGTCCGGTGGGTTGGGTGAAGAAATAAGCTACTATAAAAACTATGATTGCCTCTTAATTCATTACTCAAAAATGATAAATACCTTGTCTTGAGTTAAAATCCAGAACATTTTTATTTTTTGTTTTTATATACAAGAAGAGGTTCAATACTTATTATTGTGACTTGCAAATATTATAGGATGGAATTATTACCCTCACCCTTCCTTACTAGCTTAATGAATCACATTTTTGGTCAAATCAAAGTATTTTTATGGCGTTAAAAATCTAATCATTTCTATGGGAATTAATGTTGGAAATTTTGAAACAAAATAAATTACAACTGAATTGGGATTGCATTTCCATATTGTTGGAATATTTTGTCAAATTTGACTTGGGTCAATGTTGATACATTGTACAGTTTTTCTTTTCTTCTTTTTTATTTATTTCATTTTTTTTTTTTTTTTTTTTCATTTCATCCTCTTACTTTCCTTCTATTTTGCTATTGCTACTGCTTCCATCCTCCTCCTCCTCCTCCTCCTCCACCACCAAGTGATGTAGATGGCTGCTGCTTTTATTACTTGTCTTATGCTGCTATTACTACTTACATTTACCCTCCTCACTATTTAAAACAGTCAATGTGCAACCAACCAAGATTATCAGACATGTTTTTATTTTTTTATTACCGTTTTATCCGTTTGGCTACATATGTTTCAATAAAACATGGTTCAACATTTGAAACATATGTAGCCAAACAGATAAAATGGTAATACAAAAAATAAAACACATATTTGCTCTGCAATAGTATTGAGCACTCTCTTCAGGTTTTTACTAATTACCAGTTTTTACCAAATATATATATATTTATGAGAGAGAGAGAGAATGTTAAAATGTTGTATGCTAGAATAGTAATTTCAAGGTTATGAGAGTTTTTTGAAGCATAAAAACGTTTTTTTTATATTTGATATTTTATTTTCTATATTTCAAGCAGTCCTCCCCTCTTGATCACAAAAATGTAACGAAATAAAAATGAAAGATGTTGGGGAAAAAAAATAAAAGTAGTAAAATCAATTCACTACATTTTTATGATCAAGAGTAGAGGACGCTTAAAATATAAAAAATAAAATATTAAATATAAAAAAATGTTTTTATGCTTCAAAAAACCTTCATAACCTTGATGTATGTGTACATATATATATATATATATATATATATATATATATATATATATATATATATAGTTTTTAAAATATAATTATCCACTGACACGTGTTTCGTCGTCTATGACTGATTGAAGTGGTTGAATCTAGAGAGATTCGAAATTGGGACCCCATGGTAAGAAGCGCAAACCTCTCCCACTAGGCTATATTGCAATTTATGTAGATGTTATTTATTTGTTTTGCTATACATTTTGAAAGAATCCAATTATTTATACGAAAATGCATTTTTACCTAAATGCGAGTTGGGAATAATTTTCCCTTTTACCAATTTTTACTTCAGCCTTGATTGGTCTCTTTCAAACTTGAAATTAAAAAACAATTCATTATCAAAGAAAACAATGCAGAATTAATTCCTTTCTCATAAGAAAATAGAAAGGAATTAATTCCACGTTTTTTTTGTTATTGAGAAGTTTATCTCTATATATAAAATTCACTGTGTGTGTGTGTGTCTGTGAGTTCAGTCTCTATAAACTCCCCCAACGGCTGGGCCAATTTTTAAAAATTTTGCATAGATGTACATTGTGTGTCTGGGAGGGTTCTTAGATAGGTTTTGTATCAGTATTGAAAATCAAAAGAATCCAATTAAAGAAGGGACTGACTGATTTCAACTAAAATTAACATCCTAACATCACAGGTGCATTTGAGACATTTAAAATCACTGTATTAAGTTAAGTTTATTTATAAGTTTATTCCTTAAAAAATATGTGTACATAAAAGCACACTTTAGTTTGGTTATTTTACAGCATATTAACCCTATTTTTTTTTTCTTTTTATTACATTTTCACCTCAAACAAGACACATTGCCACTTTGATGTAGGGAGCTACTATCAGGGACATAAGCTACAGGGGTACTATGTAGGGAGTTGGGCAGCAAAATTTCGGTTCACGTTACACGTGAACTTCTGCATGTCAGTACAGTTGGAGAAGCAGGAACTCAGAAGGGAATTCCAAAGTCTAGTGGTTCTGAGGAAGAAACTACTGGAGTAGAAGGCTCTCTTACATCTAGGAATCTCAACTGTAAAGGGGTGGGATTTTGCTGCTTATTGGGTTTGTCAGGGGTATTTACATCGAGGGAGTACAAGTTCTTGCAGTTCGTTGGAGCATTCACCGTTAAAGTTATTGAGTTATTTAATGCTGAATCCAGTCATACTTATAAAAGTTTTTATATCTTCAGATATTTTTTCATAATGTTTGGCTTGGTTGTTTAGTGAAGGAAAATTGTTCCTGCTTTTGCCTTTTCAAAACAGTTTTGCAAACGGAAAGGAAAAAACATCAATGTTTGGTGCATTTTAGGTCAGGAAACCGATATCTTCAGACAGTTTAATTTGGTACCATCAGAACACATTTTAGATTTTATACAATTTCCTTCTCAACGTTTCATACAACATCTGATCAATTTTAAAATAATTTATTTCTGAAAAAAATTATTTAAAAAAAAGCAAAAAAATAATTTCCAAAATATTCTAACAGAACAACTCGAGCTCATAACATTTTATTTATGAATTTATGACTTGAAACTAATTTGAAAACTTAAAACTTTTCCTAAGTGTTGTCTTAAGGAGAATTGCTTCCCAACACCCTGGAAAATCTCATCAGTATGTCCTGCATTTAAGAATTCAAGTGATCGGTCATCTCCCTCTCAGCAATAAGTCTCCTATGCATCATGAGTAAGTTGCTGGAATCTGTGTTGAATAGAGAAGTAGTCAACCATCTCAGCAAAAATAACCTTCTTAGTAACATGTACTTACGATTATATCTCATAGGATTAGTGAATCTCTCGATGGAGGCTATCTTTCTAGGGCAGTTGCTCTTGACATATCAAAGGCCTTTGATAGGGTATGGCATAAAGATCTACTTCACAAGATCTCCAGCTAGGGTATAGCTGGAAATGTCTTCTCAATTATTAAATCATTTCTCTCTGATAGGTTCATAAGAGTAGTGGTTGAGGGGCAGAAATCAGAAGCTCACAGTATTAATGCTGGACCCAACTCTCTTCCTGATCTACATCAATGATCTCCTAAATCACAACCTTAGATCATTCATAGACATTTATGCTGACAACATTATAATCTATAACAACACTTCAAAAGTCGTAAATGACCAAGTTCTCTCTGATTTTTCTCCTCTGATCTTGAGCACGTGGCAGGATGGGGAAAGAGGTGGCTGGTTACTTTTAATGCATCTAAAACCAAGCTTCTATCTTTACATCATCAACGCTCTGATCCTCATCTGGCATCAGTTGAAATGAATGGCTTTCTTCTTGGGGAGGCTCCATGTTTTGACAAGGTTTTTGAGTCTGACCTTTACTCCTGATCTGAAATGGAACATGTACATCAAATCTGTTGCCAAGGCCACTGGGAAAATGATGGGATCCTTCTATCGATCCAGTAGATATCTCACTGCTGATGCAATTTTCTACCTATATAAGAGCCAGGTACATCCAAGGATGGAGTACTGTTGCCACATCTGGGCAAGAGCTGCTAGAAAGATTTTATCCTGCCTTGACAGAGTTCAAAATAGACTTTGCAGCCTAGTAGGGAATGCCCTTTTCTCTTCCCTGCAATTCCTTTCTCACAAAAGAGATTTTGCGAGCCTTATCTTTATTTTCATGGCAAGTGCTCGTCTGAGCTCCAATCTATGCCCCCCCCCTCACCAAGCTTTCACAAAAAACACTCGTCTAGCAGAAAACACTATCACTAATTTCCCCCACTCTTTATCTGTACCTAAACGTAGATTCCATGAACAAAGCTTATTTCTTAGAACTGCACGCCTGTGGAACTGTCTTCTGTTTGCCTGCTTTCCAGCTGACTACAATATGATTGCCTTCAAGTCCAACGTAGACAAGTTCCTGATGAGCCATTCCCTTTAAGTAATCCAATTTACCAAATTTCCACTACTAACGATTACTACGATATTGTCCCATTGACTACTATACACTCTTTAACCCTCCGGGCCTTGATAAGTTGTGACTTCTATGTCAAAAAAAAAAAAAAAAAAATACACCTGGACAACACAGAGTCGGAAATTCTAGTTAATATAAATAGAATGTCATTGAAATGTTAAAGAAATATTTTGCTCTTTTCAATTTTTTTTAAATTGAAATTTGTTGTGAAACAACTACTTCACCAATTAATCACTTCAGATTTCATTTTTTTTACTTGTGACAACAACCTTTTTTCTTTTTTTTTTCTTGGGAGTCACTGCTTATCAAGGCCTGAAAGCCACACAAGAATAAGGGTTACTGAATGTAAGGTAATAGCGTAGTAATCATTAATGGTGTAAATTGGGTAGAATTTGATTATTTATGGGGACGGCTCAACAAGACTTGTTTATATTGGATTTGAAGGCTACTATGTTGTATTTAACTAGGAAGCAGGTCAGTGGAATAGTGTTCCACAGACGGGCAATTCTGGGAAAGAAGCTGAACAAAGCTTCTTTCCCAGAATTGCCCGTCTGTGGAACACTATTCATATGTATGTTCAAATTTAGGCACAAATTGAGAGTGGGGAAAATCGTTTATGGTGGTTGTAGTTTGTTGTAGCAAGTGTTGTTGTGAAAGTTTGACAAAGGAGGGACGATAGATTGGAGTTCAGATGAGCACTTGTCATGAAAATAATGATAGAGCAGAGACAGGCTTGCAACGTCTCTCCTGTGAGAAAAAGATTACGGGGAAGAGAAAAAGGCATCACCTACTAGGTTTTGAAGCCGGGTTTGAACTTTATCAAAGCTGGATAGGGCACACTGAGCACCTTCTGCCCTGATGTGACAACAGCACTCCATTTTAGGGTGTACCTGGCTCTTATATAGATAGAGGATTGCATTGGCAGTAAGATACCTAAAACTTTCAAGCAAAACTTTATTAATGTAGTTTCCTTCTGGGGTGATATACTAATTGCAATGTTTTTTTTAACAATTCAATACATTTTTTTTTTGTCAAACGATTTTGTATTCACATTAAAATGTGCCTACATTTTTTATATGACTTCTTCATTAGAAGTGAAATCTCTTTGCTTGAAGCATTCTTTTGAGGTCTGCCAACAGACATTGAGAATAGAATGGATGTCGTTTTGACACTATTGTAGCATTAAAAGCCAATAAAATTGTTTATCAAAATGTCACAGATAATGTGCTTAAACACAGCAGATCTCTTATTTGTAGACCAATTTTTAAAACAATTATATGGATGCAAAGAGAATAAAATCATCATTCTAATTACACTAATTTTATGTACCTTTTACACATTAAAGTCTTTTATATGACAAATAAAAAAAAACATGAGAAAGGGAAACTTTTTTATATATATTTTATACTTTCTATTCTAATTAAAATCTGCAGGGTTACATTTGATTGGATATTTTGGAGATTGCACATGTTATTTAAACCTAGATCAATAATTATAGTGCTATGTGATGTGGGTTTTTAGTATCACTAGAACCAAAGATATGATTGATGAAAATTAACAAGAATATTTGGAAATTGATAATTAAGTTTCATATAGATGATAGTTTCAGAATTATTTTTATGTATATGAAAATAGTTGATCATTTTTAATGGTGCAGAAATTTCCTTAAAACTTTACATTTGGTTGAATTTGCAGCTGAATAGCAAACATTAATTTCACTAAGCTGCATAGCAAATTTGCATTTGTTTCTCAAAATAGAAAACACATTTTTTTGTGTTTTCATTGTATTAGACTACTCTGTGTGTGACAACTTAAAAAAATAAATAATTTTTGTTCAAGATTTCCAAAGTTTACTGTAAAAAAATAATGAAGTTAATTATTTTTTTTTTAACACAATCCTTCTAGACTAAGACAATTTTAATTTTTGTCCTTGCAGACCTGTGGCGCATTGGGTAGAGTATTTGGAAAACTTCAGTTATAAAAGTGATATTATTCTGAAGGTGTGAGCAACCGAAAATACAATTGCGAATTACCTCTAGGAATTCTATCCAATCAGGGCTGACGGAACAAGAGCAAGCTACGTAATTAAATAAAGGGTTCTGTTCGAAATTCTGTGCAGATTCTCGAGTTTGACAGAAAAATTCCTGAGTTTGACAAGATACACCTGAAGATAGTCGGGGGTTACATCAACTGAAACATGAAAATTACACTCAAAATAATAACAGCACCAATATCACACCATTTATTTCTTTAGATCGAATAAACTCAAACCAAGCATTATTGAAAAGCGCATAAAAAAAAACAAAGAAATAATATCTTTAGTTTTTTAAAAGCGGCCCATTAGAACTGGAGTTATGACCATTCAAAGTATCAACAAATGTGTCGTTCACTGGACATTTTGCCTTGTTAGTCCTATTCAAATGTATAAGCTTCTCACTGAAAATGGTAGGAAATTTGCACAGTTTACAAACTAACCCATCTTTAAAAACCTGTATCTTCAGATCTTTTTAAGATATTATGATGAAATTTTGAACATATTATCATAATACCACGAAGGTTCAATTGGCTTTATTTACGACCATCTCACTTGGTAACTTGTATACTAATTAGCATATTCCAGTTTCATTTTAACAACTTTAAGTAGAAACATCATAAAAATAGCTAAGAAAAATGGAAAAGTAAGGCTTTATCATCATCGGAAGTATTATTCTGATGAATATTATCATTTTCCATTATAACATCATGTAAAATCCAAAATGGCGACCAGGAAATCCAAAATGGCCACCATAACATGATTCAAAGAAATTATTAACAAAATATGGCTTGTAGTATATCAAATTAAAGGAAATTTTGTACAGATCAGAATTGTGTTTTCAAGTGCATTCAACAAATTAGCATAATTAAGTTTCATTTTAATGGCTTTAAGTAGAAGCATCATAAAAAAGCAGTTTAAAAATTGGGAGGTAAGACTATCATCATTCGAAATATTATTCTGATGGACATTATCATTTGTCATCATTACAGCATGAAAAATCCAAGATCCACGACGATTCAAAGAAATTATTAACAAAATATGGCTTGTAGCATATCAAATGAAAGGATATTTTGTACAGATTACAAGTATAATGTTTTCAAGTTCATTAAGATAATTAGGTGAGGAACCAGAGCTCAAAACAACAAGCTACTACAACAGGGTTGACTGGGAAGCCATTGGAGAATACATCCAAGATGTCCCATGGACTGATATCTTCTCTCTTCCTGCGGAACAGTGTGCCAATGAGACAACTGAATGGTGCAAAGCGGGCATTGAAGCACATGTTCCTACACGGAAGTATTATTGCAAGCCATACTTACTCCCATGCTTCACTGCAGATTGTGCAGCTGCCATTGCACAAAGACAGTATGCACTCCACCGGTTTGTACGTCATAAATCAAATACAAATAGGCAAAAATTTGTAGATGCTAGAAATCCTTGTAAAAGTGAAATCGCAACAGCCAAAAGCACTGAAATAATCAGGGAACACATTGAATCGCAAAATATAGGAACTCGTTATTTCTGGAAAATCTATAATAGTGTAGTGAATAAAGGGCAATCAGTAATTCCCTGACTGAGCAACAACCAGAAGGTTGCATGCACGGCAATGGAGAAGGTGGAACTGCTTGCTCAGCGATTCACTTCCAACTCCACCTTAGAGCCAACAAACAACTTCCTCCCAAATTTCCCTATGCAGACTGAAGCCACATTAGATGATGTAAAAATCACCCCTTCTCATGTCCGCGATATCATAAAAAACTTAGACATCTCCAAGGCATGTGGGCCTGATCTCATCCCTGCACTACTAATTAAGAAATGTTCAGCTGAGATATCCCCCATACTTTCCAAGCTCTACAATAAATGCTTTGCTGAATCTTGCTTCCCTAATAGCTGGAAGATGGCCTCTGTGGTACCAGTGTACAAGAATTCTGGTGAAAGAACAGACCCTCTCAATTATCACCCCATTAGTCTCCTCCCACTCTTCACTAAAATCTTTGAGACCTTAATTAATCAAGCACTAGTTCACCACCTTGCAAAACCAAATCTTCTCTCTGACAAACAGTATGGATTCAGGCAATGTCGTTTTACTGCAGATATTTTAACAGTCATCTCTGAATGCATTTATCATGTACTGGATAAGGCAGGCCAAGCCAGAGCTGTAGGCCTTAATATATCCAAGGCCTTTGACAAAGTCTTGCATAAAGGGCTGCTAATGAAAATTAAATCGTACGGTATAACTGGACGTATACTAAATATAATTAGATCCTTCTTAGACAATAGAAGCATACAAGTTGTCATTGATGGACGTACATCCAAGCAGCATAACATTAATGCGGGAGTACGTCGGGTCGATCCTTGGACCATTATTATTCCTGATATTCATAAACGACCTCCCTGATAATATTGTGTCCGAGATGGGTATATTTGCTAATGATACAATGCTCTATAATATGCATGAGGGAAGAACAGATGTACATAAATCTAAGACACTGGTAGAATCGTTAGAAAATGACTTCCAGACTATAGTGGAATGGGGCTGCAAATGGATGGTAACATTTAATGCTAGTAAAACTAAACTGCTCTCCTTTAACAATTACAAGACACCTCTCCAACCCCCTATATCCATGACAACACCCTACCTGAGAATTCTACCTTAAAACTCCTTGGCCTAACATTTGTGGGCAATATGAACTGGAACAAATACATAGAGGACATTGCAAAGGCTGCTGCAAAGAAAGTGGGCTCCCTCTATCGAGCTAGAAGACTACTCACGCCTGAGAGTATCCTGTACCTTTACAAGGCCACCATTCGCCCATTCATGGAGTATTGTTGCCACATCTGGGCTGGTGCATCTACCACTAGTCACTCCCTCTTATATACAATCCAAAAAAGAGTTGTCAATCTAATCAGTCCCACTTTATCAACTAAGCTCCAGCCCCTGTCCCATCGCCGCAATGTTGCATCACTGTGCCTGTTTTACAAATATTTTAATGGAATGTGTTCTGATGAACTTGTTTCACTTGTAACCCCCTGACAAACCGGTTTAGCAATAAGATCTCGCCCCTTCACTGTTGTTGTCCCTAAATGCTAGAAAGCTTTCTATTCTAATAGTTTCTTCCCTTGAACAGCTAGAGTTCGGAATTCCCTGCCTGCTTCCTTGGCTGTACTGATATGCAGAAGTTTAAATGTAACATAAACAAATATCTTGTTAATCTTTCCTAGACATAACCCCAAATAGTAGCCCCTTACGTCCAAGTGGCGATATGCTTTGTAAGAGGTGAACATGAGTAAAAAAAAAAGAAGAAAAAAAAAAAGGATGATTAAATTTTGTTTTAACGGCTTCAAGTTACCATGATAATTATCGAGTGAGTTTCTACCACTATTTTGTATAATTTTTTTATTTTTAAGTCATTGTTGAGACTTCAAGAGATATCGCGGCTATTTTTTTCTTGTTCTCATATGACGCTCGACACTACTTGTTTTTTACAGAATAAACATTTACAACATCAAAAATTTATCAAGGTAGGTAGAAGAGTAACTTGCCTTTGGTAACATTTATTTGTTATATATTTGTTTTTTGACCACTTTTTCATACCTCTGTGGATTGTAAAACAAACCCAATAAAAGTTATTCTTTTACTTAACTGGATAAGTGGTTTGTGTGTTTTAACTCCTTTAAAAGTGTGGCCATTGTCAGCCATTCTTTTTCAAAGAATTTTTTTTTTTTTTTAAATATTCTTTTTTCCATAATTAGAACTTGTTTTCTAAATAACAAAAATAAAATGAATACTTTATGTTCGTAAGTTAATGAACGTTTTGTTTACGGATTTTTTTGTGTGCGTCTCGGAACACAAAAATTCTCATGTTTTTATGTGGTTGTCACTATTTCTATCGATTCGTGCATAGAAAGTTTTTATTCAATTCTTTTCAAAATTTTGGACAAAAGAAATTAATATATTCACTATTAAATACAGTTTTTATCTTTACTTATTTTTGTACTACAAAGCGTCAACTTTGAAATATTCTAAGTTCTGACTGGAAAGACATACGTGTTGTGTTCAAATTCCAGTAGCAAAGACAATTCTTTTCCCTGATTAGCTAAAACAAGTAGAAACGTCGTCGACGGGTACAAGTTCCACTTTGAGTATTTATATGAATACACCCCGAACGCTTATTTGCAAAAAGTGATCTACCACCAGCCGGCATGCTATGCTGACAGGTGACATTGTTAATAGTCGGATTTAAATAGCGATTTCTACGAATATACAAATCACAACAAAAATATTAAAATACCATTTTAAAGTAAATTTTATTGTGAATCCAGTTATATAAGTTTTATTTTGATAGAGGTAGGAGAGATGTACTTATTACTGATTTAAAAACTATGAGTGTCAAATTAAGTAGCAGTGTGCGCCTTGTCCAGCGCTGAACATTATGGTGTCTGGTATTGCTAATAACAGTAGTCTGAAAAATGCAAATAATCCAAAAAACGTTTTCATTGGATAATCCACAATCGTCCCATTTTGGTTTGTTACTTTCAATTACCGGTTTAACAAATTGATACAATACGCAATAAAAATAACTGATGCTTTTTTGGTTTCTTTATCAAACACAAACTGTAACCTAACAAAATTTCATTATTTACATAACAGTTTCAATGTTCAACTGTTAATCAAAAAGTTGTAGGATCAAATCCATCGGGGGGGTAATAACTTATATTTTTTTAATTTAAAAATTTTTTTCTAACTTTTTCAAGTCGAGCATTTATGTGACCACAAATTTTTTAAAATAAAACTTTTTAAAACACAAAATTAATTTTATTACACAAATTTTAATTAAATCCACCAGAATGCATTTCAGCTTCTTCGTAAACATTAGCCATCTCTGTGAATTACTTTGTACAGTCACTTACTTACTTTAATATTTAAAAATTCTTTGCTATTTTTCATGTATTAAAATATTGAAAGTTTTCAAAACCACTTATGACTTTAGAAATTGACATTAAAACATTAACATACATTCTTTCGACTTCCATCTGGTAAGGATAGGTTTATATATATATATATATATATATATATATATATATCATCATATTTGGTTTGATATCAATTTTAAATGTTGACATCTGTTGGACCGAAATTTATTTTCCAATTAACCTATTTCTTGCTCTCAATTCCATCCTTATCACTTCCTCCCATGAACTGAGTCTGGCATCTCAATTATTCTTCATCTTTCTGTTATCGATTCTTTGAACATGGCCATACCATCACAGTCTCCTGTTCTGCACACATCTCCCTATATTGTCTAGATTTAATCTTTCTCCTAAGTTATCAAATGCCGTTCTCTGAAAGTGTATGAAGTGGCTTACTACTTGCAACATGACTGGTTTCAACTCTATGGATTGGATCAAATGGAGAGTTGGTATGAGACACTGATTGGTGTTGCCCACCTTGAAGTCCTTTACATTTGCAACAAGTTAGATACCGAAATAATCAATTCATCCTTAGGTTAGCTTTCATGCTGCGTAAGTGTAATGCTTTTATCAAATCCTGACTCGATATGTTGGATTTGGTCAGATTTCACATTGCAAATCCATCTGATCATGGATAATAACTTTTATAGATCCACAAAGGACACAGGTTACATTGCATTCGTACTGCTTCCAACACTTTTCCAACACGCAGAACAAAGAAAACGATCAGTCACACAGCATCACTTTGATTTTAGGCAGGTTCATCCTCAAAACCGTCACCTGCACACTGTTCTTTCATATTCTAGTTTATCATTTAACTGTTCCAAAGAATTGACAATGATACCAAAGTCATGAACAAATTATTTCCCAACTGAAACGCTCTTAAGAGTGCCTCCAAGACTATCAAGAAAAATAGAAAATCTGTACAGAAAATCATCTCTACACACACGCAAATTATAAAAGGAACAAAGACGAAACCCAAATCAATGTGTGCATGTGTTAAGATATACGAGTGTTGAATGAAAAGTACACAGCTTGAGATAAAACATTTGTGAAATAAAAATAAAGAAATAAACTAAATAAAAAAAATAACAAATGAAATAAAATTAAATAAAAAAAAATATTGCCTCTATATTCTGTTGACACTGTACGTTTAAGTACCAAATTTCTTCATTCAAAATCTTTTTTTTTTATCTTTGCAGGTTTTTCAAGTAAAGGAAGAGATTTATTTCTAGAAAATGGAGTATTAAACAATCATAACTGGTAACAGTGACAACAATCCATGACTGATTTACAACGCCCCTACCCCATCCATCCTAATCACCAGATTTGGCATCATCTGACTACCATCTATTTCCAAACATGAAAGATCTTCACTACAGATGGGATTATAGTGGCTGTGGACATCTACTTACCTACAAGATCAGGATTCAGAATTCTACATGGAGTAGCTAAAAGCTTGGTAACAATGATGAACAAATATTGTTGAAAAGTAAAAGACCGAAACATTTGTATTGGGTAACATTAGTTACAAAATATCAAATATGTTGAACATGTATTGATTTTTAGACATAAAACTTATGATAAAATATATCTTTTTTTTATATAAAAGTTTGTTTTTACTGTTATTCTTATAATATGCTAGCAGGGTTACCTGATATTGCTTGGGCCAAAAGTCTAACATTTCTCCTAAAGCATCTATTTTTTTTTTTATCTTTATCTCTTTCCATTTCCTTAGCCCTTTTTTTTTTTTTTTTTTTTTTTTTTTACAAGGTGGTCACCACTTATCAAGGCCCGGAAGCCACTCAGGGATGCCTTTATTCGTTCCTCTTTTGGGACACACACGCACACCTCGACTTTATAGATTTTTTTTAGGAATGAGTCAGCATAAGGGAATTCATGCCTTGATTAAAACGTCAGATTTACCTCTGCGCTAGTTTCAGGTTAAAGAATGAATATATTTTTTCTAAATTGTCGGTATTCTTCATCCAGGGCAACGAAATTCGAGAAAATACCTGCTTTGCAGGCATTTATTTTGTTGTTAGCCTGACATACAAACATACGCACAGCAACTGGGTTTTACATTTTCTCAACTTGGCCCAATTAACTTGGATAGAACTAGACTTCATACAATTTATGTTTATCTCAGACTGCACCCTGATTATCTGCATCACTTTTTGCATCTTATGACAGTGTATCGAAACCAAATTGGTTAATATGAAAACACACAGATGTATTTTATTGCTATAGATAATGCTTGTATATGATCTGGTCAATGTTGACAGCTCAGTATGAAAAAAAAAAGTTTAAATTCTCCAACGTTTGATATTTTAACAGTAAATATTTTACTGTGTAAATTTTTTTTACATTTTTTATCAAAACTTGAGCAAAATTAAGTTGTAACGACTAACAGTTCTTTCTGGTATATTTACTTGTTCAAGGTTTTTGTAAACAAGTTTGGATTTTTCTTTTGAACAATATAAGACAATCACAGTTTTAAATATTATTAAACAAACTGTTTACAAAAAAGGCCCATTAAAATTAGGGAGTTTACTTCTCCAAAAATAGCATTACCCTTAAACGAATAATGCAATGAAGATACTGCCTAAAAAAACATACATTATGTTTTGGGAAATCCTGAACCTGATTAGAGGAACCACAACTTACCTGGGGATATTGGATATTCTCAATGAGGAATTTCAAATATAGATTTCAGACATTGGAAAATCTAAATAAATTGGGGATGTTTATGGGTAAGAAATTGTCATACAAACAATTTTGGTTAGATTTTGAGTAAATTCAGGTATAAGAAACCTAAAGCAAAATAGAAATGACATTTTTTTCTATATTTTATAAAAAGAAGTAGATTTTTCCAATATAGAAAATGAAAATAGGAATATAAAAACAGATGCGACATATAAATTCAATATAGTCACACTACCTGCTGCATTTTTCCAGATATTAGTTGATTTCATTCCATATCAGAAACTCCTATAATAGTTCTGAGGAGACTCACTTTCTCAAAATAGTCTGAGTGGTTGGAGATATTTTTACCTACTTTAAAATATTGACCATTATGCACCCTGAAGAGACTAAGTATTTTCTTACATTAGTTTAATAATACTGGTCAAATTGTTAGTGTTTATCTTTTCATTTTGTACTTTTAACATTTACTAATTATGCCTGCCATGCTTAAATAATGAACACTCCCTTATGTTGTCATTATCAAATTCTGGGCAATTTGATTGATTACCCCAAACCTAAACCAAATTGTTGGAATGTCTTTTTTGAACGCCACTCGACAACAAACTGGTGTCAGTCAATGCTCTGTCTCATATCTGACATAAAAATAGATAATACCTTTCACTTGTATCACTTAATATTTACTTGCATTTATGTGCTGAACAAAGTTTACGGAATGAACAAAAAACATCAAACTTAACTAGCCAACCTATTTGTCAGCTTCCTTCAACAATAGCAAACAGACCAACGATTCAAGACTATATTCTCAAATAAAACATTAAAACATTTTGCACTGATTAAAGTTCTTCTTCAGTACGAAAGTCGATGCATTCTAAATATAGAGGATTTTCATTTTAACTAAAATATTTCTTGGAAAAAGAAAAATGGTAAAATACAAAATAATTGTTTTTTGCCGTTTTGTTTTTAATACATGCTGATTCTCAGTAAATAAACATTACACAATTCTTCTGTTGACGACAGCGCATTCTAAATGTAGAAAATTTCCAATACTTTTATTAAACACAAAATATTTATTCAAGTATGTAGAAGAGTTATAGTTTTGCTGTTTTGTTGACTATTTTAGTTTGTAATGAATCCGCTTAGAATATAAAATTATATCAGATTCTACTTTACCAGGGAGGGGGGATAGCCGATGACTTCCTTCCATTCTTGAACTAATAAATAAAACATTTACTATTTCAGTCACCTAAATTAATAATTTTGTACAGCAATATCCATTGATGGTAATTATACAGCAATTTAAAATCAAAGTAAAAAATTGGTATTTATACAAAATAAGGATCGTGCTATCGTTGAAATTTTCTAGGTAATTTACATAAAATGCCGAAAGATGCCCAAACGTCGAGCCAATGAAATTGCATTAGCCAACATTCTTTAAGAAAACACTTATTTGGATTAGAATAAAAAATATATTTTTTTAAAAAACATTAAAAAATAAAACTATTTGAGATTGCTATCTGTTCTTTGTTATTCAAAAAATATGTATTCATGACCAACGAGTGTTATTTTTTCTTGATTGGACATTTAACGTTTTGTAAATAACAAATAATTTATTCCAAATTTGCCAACGTTTTCACAAAAAAAAAAAATTACAAAAATTTTATTTGGCACCTTCCGACATTGTATGTTAACTGCTTGGTAATTTCTGATAAGACAGTCATTATTCAGCATAAGTCTTACTTTCTACTTCAATCACCTGTATTTTTTATATTTGTACATTTTGCAGATTCTTTATTTTATAAAACAAGCCAAGCCCGCAGGGTCCTCCTCCACGAGTGAAAAATTTACTTTCTCCATGACTAGTGTTTGTGCAAAATTTCAAAATAATCCAAAGCGTGATTAGTAAGAAAAGTGCGAACAAGCGAACAGGAGTGAATTACTAGGTACAAGCCTTCCTTTGTCAGGTGAACCAATAACAATTAGTTATTAATGATTTTAAAAATAATTTAAAAAATATTTTTTTGGTCACTTAATTTTTTTTTTACATTTACTATATATTACATATTTTCTTTCAATTCTTACAATCAACACTATTCATCAATCTTTTTTATAAATAAGAAAATAAAAAAAATCCTATCTTTACTTATTTTTACACATTGACTCTTTTTTTTTATTATCCTATCCAAGAAGGAGAGACGAGCGGTAGATGCAGCAGCCCAGATGTGGCAACACTACTCCATGAGCAAATGGTGGCTCTGAAGAGGTACAGGATACTCTTAGATGTGAGTGATTTTAAAGCATATTAGAAGAAATCCACCTTCTTTGCAGCAGCCTTTGCAATGTCCTCAGTGTATTTGTTCCAGTTTATGTTGCCTGTGAATGTTAAGCTAAGGAATTAGAAGGAAGAATTCTCAGCTAGGATATTATGAGCAATAGGATGATGACAATGTGAGAACAACATCTGGTGTTGACGTTATTGATTCAGCACTTATTCAGAACATGACTTAATTTCCAGCAACTTTGTGTTGGCATCGACCGGCAGTCAGAAGATGCTGATGCAATTACTCAATTAGCTGTCAGCAGACGACCAGTTTCAATGAAATTGTTAAAAATTTGTGCAAACAAGTACATTTTTTAAAATTGAAAATGAATTACAGCATGAAGGCCTCATTGCTTTCTATCAAGAAAAGATTTACAGAAAGAAAGAAAAATGCAAAAAAAGGGTGACTAGGTGCAGGATTAAAAAAAACAACAAAAAATGCTGTAACAAGTTTGCATAGAGATGCACTAATATGAAATGCAGAGGATGGACATCCATAAACAGAGACGCTTTATTTGCAATGAAAAATAACAACTCATATCGGAAGGGATGGGGGACGGGTTCTGACCGAGGTCAAAAACTTGAAGTGAGTGTGTTGATCAGTTGATTTGCTTAAACAATTGTGATAAATCTCCACAACAAAGAAACAAGGAGTTGTTTTTATAAAAAAAATAAAAATAAAAATACTATCTTGCTACTGAAAATTTCATCATGGTGTATAAACGGGTATCAGATTTGCTGGAATGGAAGTATAATTAGTGACTAATGTCATGACCCTCTGTAAGAAAGAATGTCGAGGAACTAAAGTCATGTAATCTGATGATGTCATTGGATTTGGTCTATAGAATCCGGTCATGTATTCCAAGAAACAACTGGAAGTAGATAACGTTTGGAAACCATTTTCAGGAATTTAGCAGAGGGGGGAAAAAATGTCAATAATTCAAGTATATAATAAATGAATGTTACCAAAAGCAAGATAAGCTACTCTTCTACCTACCTAGATGAGTTTTTTTTTAAAGTTGTCTAATGTTTTTTTATAAAATGTTTTTGATTCATTTTCGACAGTTTGACTATTCAACAGATCTTGTTTGTTAGGACCTAAGCAATGATGTCATTTTTCAGCTATTACGAATGTCGTGCTAATGTCCTGTCATGGGGTGAGTCAGGTTATCTATGATATTTAACACTATAAAACCGAAGCTAAGTATTTGGTTTGCAAATGAACTTTACACGGATGCATGTTTGATGTTCATTAATGGCTGTAACGCAACAAAAAAGGATAACAAATATTAAACTTCCTGACATCAATTTAAATAAAGAGACAAATGAAAAAGCAATCAGAGATCTGCAGAAATTGACACAATGCTTAATAAGAAAGATGACATGAAAAGTTCATTCGAAAGATGTCAGTTTCCAGGGATTTAGCAGAAAAGCTAAAAACGAAAAAAGTGCCGAAAATTTAAATAAGAAATGTTACCAAAGGCATGATAAGTTAATCTTCTATCTACTTGGATAAGTTTTGTATGGTTGAACATATTTTAAAGTGTTTATTTAATTTAAAACAAATAGTGCCAAGTTAGAATGAAGACCAGATGGATGCCATTAGACGTTTAACTTGGAAGTCTCAACAATCGCTTAAATCATGAAAATAAAGCAAAATGCTGATAAAGATTTACTGAATAAATGTAACCATGACACTTATTGGGTGAATTTCTATCAATATTTTGTTTATTTTTCGATGTTTGAACCCTTAATGATATGCAACAAACGGCATGTTCTTGTCAGCCATGTTGTTGACGGTTAACTTCCCAACTCAGCATTACTTGATTCTTGAATTGAATAAAAGTTTTAAAATACGTTAAAACATACAAAACTTATCCAGGTAGGTAGAAGAGTAATGTATCTTGCCTTTGGTAACATTTATTTGTTATATATTTGAATTTTTAACCCTTTTTTGTTTGTTGACGTCTCTGCAAACTCCCAATTTTCTTTAATGGAAACTTAAATTGTCATTCGTGCGCCATTAAAGCAGAGAAACAAGTTTCATTCAATCAACTGAACTCCAATCTATCGTTCCCTCTTGCCAAACTTTCACAAAAAACACTTGACTAGCTACAACCACTATATGCGATTTCCCCTACTTTCTATATGTGCCTCAATCTAAATGCCCATCCCCATAAATAATAAAATTCTATCCAATTTACACCATTACCAATTACTATACTATCACCTTACATTCATTAACCCTTATCCTCAAGTGACCTTTGGGCCTTGATAAGTGGTATAAAAAAAAAAAAACTATTATTAAATTCCATACAGTCTTTTCCTCTGTAGATATGACCTTAAATAGTAGCCCTTACATCGAATGGCAATATGCTTTGTTCGGCGTGAAAAAAAGAACTAAATGAAGAAAATCATTACTCAAAATTTGTTTCATCATTTAGAATCCATTTCGTGAACAGGACCCTCCTTGTAGTAAAGATTCTGAAATGTTTTTTTATGCTTTATCTCAAAAATCTATATTTTAGAAGAGGAAATACAAAAATCTATATTTTAGAAGAGGAAATACCATGTCAACGTATCATAACCATATTTTTTATTTGTAAAAATAAGTTATTTTTAAAAAATAAGTGTCTAATTGACACAGATCACAATGGATAGCTGATGCCTGATTGGAATATGGCCTTGCAGCAAGCTGGTATTTCTTAATGATTACCTATTTGACCAGGCTCAAAATCGCTTAACTTCAATGATATTACAGAACAGGTGTGTCAACGTGATTATAGTTGTATATATAAAAAAAGGCAATTAAACGTAAATTAGAATTTACACATTCATAACAAACATCCAAATGAAATTATTTGTTCGTAATATCACTCAGTATTTCAAGAGAATAAAAGAGGGGAGCAATTGTTATTTTGAGAAAATTTTCTACCCTATAAATGTTTAAGATCTTTCTTTTTAAAAGACAAAAACTAAGAATGCTTTTTTTCTTGACTTGGAAAAAATATTTTTGATAGAATTCTCACCGAGAAAGGAAAGAAAAAAACTGATTTGTGTTTTAAAAAAAAGTCTTCATGAAAGAAATTGTAAAAAAGAGGAAATGTTCTTTGTTTGACAAGAAATGATAATAATTGGAATGGTAGTCGTCGGTGGTGCTACTGTAGCAGAAGGACTTCACCAAAAGAGTGCAGCCACCGGCGGGCAAGCGGAGGGGGGAAGGATCCTTTAGTTCTTCTCTTCTACAGAAACGCACGTGACTCTTTGCTTTAGTGTGTTTATTTGGGGGTGGGGGTAAGTTTTCAATCTCCACTTTTTCTTTCTTTCATTCACGGGAAACAAGATTGTGAATAATTTCTGACAACCCCCTCCATCCCACCCTGCATCCGCTTCGAAATAGAAACCGCTTTATTTTGGGATTATTTATTTTATTAAAAAGAAGAAAAAAAATGAATAATGTAAATTATTGTAGGTTAGAGATTATCAAGAAAAAAAAAAAAAAAAATCCGTGCACTAAATGGGGAGGGGGTGTAACTTCAATGAAGGTAACCTTCATTCTAAAATGAAAATGATCACTGATTTTATAGCCGGTGTGCACCTGAAATTTCACCAACATTTTAAAGAATGCATTTCTTTTACATCGGTTATAAAGTCAGTGGTCAAAATATGGTTTCCCCCTCGCATTAAAATAAAATAATTAAAAAATTTTTTTTCAGTAATCGTCATTTAAACCTTCATTTTTTTTTTAAATACAATTTTCTGTTTTTAAAATATTTTGAATAAAATAAGTCAACATTTATAAGGAATCTCCACCCAAATTTTCCCTTCATTAACTTATTTTCACTTTCATATTTCATAGGTACGGGCAATAATGGCGAAAAAAAAAAAAAAAAAAAAAAAAGGTGGACATAGTTTTGAAAGGTTTTTGTAGGTTTCCGACTACTTTTTGATTGTATTTGAAAGATTAGAGACTAAAGTTAATTTCCAAATGGAAAAAATATTTGTACACGTGAAAAACAGTTATAATGAAAAATGTTTTCACGGCAACATTCGGAAACTTCGTTCAGTTAATTCATTATAAAAATTCTTTGCAAGATAAATATTAGTTTTCTGGGTCTATTTCAAAGATAATTAGTCAAGTCCTAAGATATGAATTAGATTAAGAATAAATAAATAAAACACACCTTATTTGTACAACAACAACAACAACAACAAAATAGCTTAATTAATCCCCAAAAGCGAGAGATTCTGACTTCTCACAAAAAAAAAAAACGAAATCGTCGAAGAATGAATTCTACGGAAGTCAAAATGCTGTCAGAAAATGACATCAGGTAGTTATAGGGAGGTATGGGTGCTGTTTTTTTTTCTTCTTTTTCTAGCCGTGCATCCGTACATTCCTATCGTGGACGTTTCTATAATCTTGACCATTTTTTTAAAAAATATTTTTCTGTGTTCCTGCTTTTAAATAATTGTTATTTATTTTTTTAAAAGATTTTATGAAAATTATGTTACGCTGAAAGTTGCACGTTCATTCAGACAAGGAAAATATTAGAATCTTACATATAAAAATTGTATGAAAAATGTAATTAAAAAAATGATTATATTTTTGCAATTATATATATATTTTTTGTGAAAATATTAAATTAACAATGCTTAATTTAATGATAATATCGGTAGTTCGAGAAATTAATTTTTATTTTGAGTTATGTCGAATTCATTAATACGGATTTTACGGGCTTTTTTCGTAATGGTCCCGTAAAAATTATTATTTTTATTGTTACAATTTATGATGCTTTATTTTCATAAAAAGAAAATTCACTTTTTTTTTTTTTTTTTTTTTAACTACTGAAAATCATAACTTCAGTAAATAATACATTTCTACTAAGATTCAAATAAAAATAATCAGTTCACTATATTCCGTGATCATTATTTAATAAATACTGAAAAATTCATTAAAATTGGTTAATTTTCTGAGGGGTCAAAATGTGGTAAATTTTTATGACGTGTCCCAGGACCCAGCGTATTATAAACACCCCAACCTCCCTATGTTAAGAACGGCTTTCGGAATAAACTCCCACAACCTATGGGGTGGTTAGGGTATTTATACTACGTAAAAAAATAAATAAATAAATAAATAAAATACCCCAAATGTTTATACATTTTGAGCATCGGCATTCATTTTGCATGTATCTCTTTCAAAATTACACCAAGATAAAAAATTATTATTATTATTATTATTATTATTATTATTATGATACTTCGGAAATAAAAATAAATGTTTTTTTCAACAAAACTTTACATTCTGTATTAAAAATAATATGGGAATAATCAGAACTTGATTCAATTTATTCATGAAAAAAATTGTCGCTATTTTTTAATAAAAACTTTCATCAGAAATGGTATTTATAAAATTTAAATTTTTCATGAATAAAAATAATCATCGAAGACTGAAAACCTTGCGGAAATTTTACTAAAATTCAAGTAAAATGTTTGTAAAGGTCAAGTGATTGAACTAAGTTGAAAAGCGCCATTTCCATTGTGAGAATGAAAAGAAAAAAGAAACGGACGAATAAAACAAGAAAAAGACAAATTCTTAGAAATGTAAAATAATCAGAATTTTTTTGTTAAAAAAAATTGTTTAGTATAATCGGTAAAAAAATATTTTTATTTAATTCATTTGAAATACATGAAAATTATACGGTTTTTATTTAATATATGCTAATGCAGAGAGTGGATCCGCGCTATTTTTTAAATCGTATTTCCACGTTTAATTAAAAAAAATTTTATTATTCAATTGTAAGGTTAAAGTACAGAATAGGTACAAAACATCCTCACCTCCTTATGTTAAGAATGGCTTTTTAAACAATAACGTTATTATTTCAGCACGGATCACTCTCTGCATGAGTACCATAAATAAAACATTAGAAAAAAGGTTTTAAATAATTTTTATAACAATATTTGGCGGAGGTTGACAATCTTGCCACTTTTTTTCTCTTAAAAAATCTATAAAAGTCGTCTTTATAGATTTTTATCTACAATTTGTTTTGAATAATAAAGAAAAATACTGAAGAAATTGCAGGAAATGGAAATCGAATTCGTCCAAATGAAAAACTCGTTTTTTCTGTCTTTCGAAATGATCAAAGCCAAACAGGAAAATAAATATTTTCATCTTGGTTTCAAATTTCCCGGGAAGAAAAACGTTTCTTATTCAAGAATATACAATTGAAATATATATTTTTAACTCCACGTATTTTAAGAAAAATCGAACAGACAGGACGAAATATTTTTTTATATTTTATTTTAAAATAAAATATCTACTTTTCTTTATTTTACAGAATTTGAACCAAACCGCTTTTTTTTTTTTATTTAAATTTTTTTTTTTTTTTTTAATGTAATTTTTAGATTTAGTTCGGCAAAAGTTGGTGTGTCTTGGTTCAAATTCCGTTAAAACCACCAGAAACATAAATTACATTGGTAATGTTGAAGATTCGCCTTTCTTTGTTTACAAAGCCATTTGGCGGAAATGCCGTCCGACATATTTTTAGCTACGGATGACCAAAACTGTATAAATTAACTTTTTACAATTTTTTTTAGAAGTTTTATTTTTTAACAGTCTTTATTTGAACTTGAGGGACTTTTTTGTTGTTGTTTTAGATTTATGAACTGTTTTCCCCCATTAATATGTTTATGAACGTTTACCTAACTTTTATAATAAAAGTTAGGTAAACGTCGATATCGAAATTTTGAAATTAAAGTTAGTTTTATTTAAAAAAAAAAAAAAAAAAAAAAAAGAGGCGTTTTTTTTTTTTTCAATTTTACATACATTAAAAATTAGACTTTATATAGGAACTGCTAAAAGTCACCACAGAATTACCCCACCCCCACCCTATATGTAACTTTATTATAAATTAATATTATCAGTATAACTTTTGTACCATTTAAAAGAAGGGCAAAATAAACCAAAATTTTTCATCGAACGAAAATAATGAAATTGCGAGACGAAAATGTGTTTACATAATTGGCGCTTTAAAATAACGTTCCCAGACATTCCGAACGTGAAAACATAATCGTATTTAATAAACCTAGCAAAAATCAACTAATGGTAAGATTTTCGTGAAATTATCGATACTTATCCATTTTAGAATGAAATTACATATAAAATGCAGTTTTCGTAAAATATACGAGGGGAAATATTTTTTTAGTGCGTGCCTGCCCCCCCCCCCTATTTATTTTTTCGAAATTTGAACAAAATGTATTTAAATCTATCGAAATTTCTATTATGAAACATAAGAGTTCAAATAAGTAAAAAATATTTTTTTTTAACTTAAATACACATATTGAACAAAAATTTGAAGTTACAATTAAAACATTGATATAAACTTAATATTTTTTTAATAGCGTTTTTTTTTCGAATTAATATATAGTCAGTTGAATTGCCAAAAAAGAGAAACTTCGTAAACATTAATTTTTAAAAGATTAAAACGATTAAAATTCCATTATTTCAAAATGTTCCGTTACAACAGATTTTTAATTAATTGTGTTTAAATTTTTTTTAAATATTAAGTTTTAATATAAACATGACTCTTGTCAGCTATTTTATCGCCAGATTAAAACCAATTTTATCGCCAGATTAAAACCAATTTAATATATATATATATATATATATATATTTGCTTACACGCCCCCCCCCCCTTGTTTTGAGGGGGTTCCAAATACGCTTAAAATAATCATCTGAAACTGAACAAAACATATAGTGTTGTTGTTGTTGTACCTATTTACTGTGCCTCCCCACGGGACAGAGTTAGACACCAGGGTCGTTTTTTATTGTGTTGTTGTAAGGGACAGAATTATAGATTAAAAAAAAAAATTGTTTGCATACCTTATTTTGACGTCTGAACATCAGAACTTCGATTGTGTTTAATTATCCCGTTTTTGAGTTTTGAAATGTGAAATTCGGTGAATATGTTAAGTAAAATAATTAATTTAAGTTAAGCAAAACAACAATTTTTTTTTTTAATATTTATACAAAAAAAGCTATTTTAAAATCTTTGATAAAAAATTAATTTTTTTTTTTAGCGAGCCGAATAATGCATGACCATTATTAAACAGGGCATGCTTTGAAAAATCGATACAAAAAAAAAAAAAGTTCGATAAACATTGTGCCCTTATAATTTTTTCGATCCCGTTTGAAAACGTTTGCCGCCTTTCAACTATGGTGGACCAAACGCGCTGAAATAATTTTTATTTTGCTTTAAATTACCCCCCCCCCCCCATTTTGGGGAACCTGGCCCCCACACATATACACATTAAAAACCAAACTCATACAAATGGTCACCCATCTGGTACTGGCCAGTCTCAGCGTTAATAATACATTGAAATTTTTGTTACTGAAAAATAAGATTTTTTTTTGTCTTGTTTGGTCTTCCGTAGTTTGCTTTTTATCAAGTACAAATGTAAACATTGTAATCAAATCGACTCGAAGTAACTGGTTGCCTATATGAATAAGTGGAATTATTTGAAATCCAAGTACTTATATTATAATACTTTTGCATATTCTCATAGAAAATCATGCTAAATCTTAGTTAGACAAGAAATAAATTAATTCTTTCAAAAACTTTTTTTTTTTAACTATTTATATGTTTTTTGTGCAAAACAAAAAACGCCAATTGTTAACTTTTGAGGAAAATTTAACATTTAAAATTTAATTAAAAATAGAAAAAGTTTTACATCATTCTGCTTTCTATATGATAAAATTCAGGGTTTTATTTTTCTGGAAAAAAAGTTACTCAGAAATAATGGATTTTAATAAATGTAATTTCGTTTTAAAAACAACAACAACAACAACAACTTCATTTTTCGGCCACTTTTGGCGGTGTCTAAACATAAAATTTTAAAATTTCTTTAAAGAAAAAGTTTTTGTTTTTTTCATTGTTCATGTATTTTAATCAAACATCATAAAAAAATCGTATCCAATACATGATATTTCCAAAATAATTGCCTTTGATTCGCCGCCGCCAGAGAAATTTTTGTAGATGACTATTAAGTTTTGGGTACTAGTGCATTTATTGATCCGTGTTGAGATAATAACGTTATTATTTCAAAAGCCATTCTTAACATGGGGAGGGGAGGGTGTTTTGTACCGATTCTGTACTTTAACCTTATAATTGAATAAAAAAAACCCCATAAAACTTTAATTAAACTTGGAAATACGATTAAAAAAAATAGCGCGGATCACCAAGTTTTGCAAACACCTCGTCATTCTTTTTTTTTTTTTTTCTTCTTTTAAATAAAACTGACTTTAATTTAAAATTAAAACAGTCCGTAATATATATATTTTATTATAAACTAGCGGGGGTACCTGGTGTTGCCCGGGTGTTTGTAGGTGTGTGTGGTGTTAAATAAAAAAGAACCAGGGGGGGGGGGGTAGGATCGAATCGGAAGCCCTGAGGCGAAGTTTGAAAATAAAATCGGCCAGCCAGAATGAGTTAGTGAAAGATGTTAGAATTTTTTTAAGTAAAGAACTAAATTGACAGGTGCGCGCCCAAAAGTCGTCGAGCATTACGATGATGATGATGATGACGACGTAGGTTTGTTTGTTATAAGCGAAGTGAAAAAAGAAAACAACGTTAACACTTAAGCGGGGGGGGGACACAAAAAAACTAACGTAAGGCAAACGAACGGTGAAAACAGAAAACGAACACGTGAAAAATGGCTTAAATAAGCCTGTTTCGATATTAAAATTAAAAAAATTGGTGGGTACCCGGGTGTTTTTGGGTGTGTGGTCGGGGGTGGATAAGCAAAGTAAAAATAAAACAGAAAAAAAACGAACGTTATGTGAAAAATGGCTTAAATAACACTGGTTCAATATTTAAATTTTAAAAAATCGAAAAAAAAGACATCTCACACCACGATTCGAACCCAAAACATTTAGATAATGAACCAACGCGCTAATCAACTGACCTAACACGACGTACATGTAATTTGTTCAGTTTTTCAACTATTTAAAGTAAATCAGGTCATGACGTTATGTGACGTATGCATAGAACCGGTCGAGAGGGCCGTTTTTGTTGACCCCCCCCCATCCCCTTGTCGAAAATTGTTGATTTCGGGGTGAAAAAATGGACATTTTTTGAGCGAAGGATGGAGCTTCGATATAATACCGAGTTTGTGAAGTTTTGTTATGTCTGTCGAAAGTTTTTAGCAGACACACAAACATACATACATACATTTTCGCTTTTATATATATATATATATATATATCTATTTTTGAATAAAACTTATAAAAAAAGGTTTATTCTGTACGGTTTTGGTCATCCGTAGATAAAAATATGTCGGACGTCACTTCCGCCAAATGGCTTTGTAAACAAAGGAAGGCGAATCTTCAACATTACCATCACATTATTAAAATAAATATTCATATTTTTATTGATTTTTGCATGTGCATTATGAATGCATTAAAAAAAAAAAAAAAAATGGTACTCTTGCATAATTTGACCCGGATCCTCGTGATTTCCCGTCCCGGATCGGGCGAGACCGGCAATCATCGGTGACAACCGAGCGGCGTAAAAGACGCAGGCTAAGGGGAAAAAAGCAAAACAAAACGAAAAAAAAAAAATAACTGTAGTACAATGGGGAAAGGAGTGGCTGGTTACTTTTAATGCATCTAAAACCAAGCTTCTCTCTTTACATCATCAGCATTCTAATCCACATTTGTCATCAATTGAAATGAATGGCTCTCGTCTTCAGGAGGCCTCAAGTTTTGACAAGCTTCTGGGCTTGACCATTACTCCTGATCTTAAATGGAACACGTATATCAAATCTGTTGCCAAGGCCGCTGGAAAAATGGTGGGATCTTTCTATCGATCCAGTAGATATCTCACTGCTGATGCTATTCTCTATCTATATAAGAGCCAGGTACGTCCAAGGATGGAATACTGTTGCCACATCTGGGCAGGAGCTGCTAGAAAGGACTTGTCCTGCCTTGATAGAGTTCAAAATAGACTTCGTAGCCTCGTAGGAGATGTCCTTTTCTCCTCCTTGCAACCTCTATCTCACAGAAGAGATGTTGCGAGTTTGTCTCTGATGTATCGTTATTTTCATGGAAAGTGTTCGACTGAGCTTCAATCTATGGTCCCCCCTCGCCAAACTTTCACAAGAAACACTCGTCTAGCTGTAAACACTATCAATAATTTCCCCCACTCTTTATCTGTGCCTAAACCTAAACGTAGATTCCATGAACAAAGCTTCTTTCTTAGAACTGCACGCCTGTGGAATTGTCTTCCGTTTTCCTGCTTTCCGGCTGACTACAATATGGTTTTGTTCAAGTCTAAAGTAAATAAGTTCTTGATGAGCCGTTCCATATAAGTTATTAAATTTACCAAATTTTCATTACTAATGATTACTATATTGACCAACTTCTACTGTACACTCTTTAACCCTTATCCTTGAGTGGCCTCTGGGCCTTGATAATGTGGTGATGCCTTTGTAAAAAAAAAAAAAAAAAAAAAAAACTGAAAATTTTCAAATAATAACAAGAAACCTACCTTTAAAAAAACAAATATGTTTATTTAATTTATTGTAATATTTTTTTTTTTATAATTATCAACAAGTTTTTGTTTTTTTAAATTTATCTGCAAAAAAAAAGATTGATTTCCGGTATAACTGTTAGGTGTAAGTACAATTTTTTGTTTCATTTTTTTTTTTTTGCATAATATTTATCAGCAACAAATTTTTTTTTTTGTAATTTATCTACAAAAAAAAGGTTGTTCACACCCGTATAATTGTTAGGTGTAAGTACAATTTTTTGTTTAATTATTAGTATTATTTTTTAATTTAATCATAAATATTGATTTTTTTTTTTTTTTTTTTTTTTTTTTTTAGTCGGAAACAACTGTTGTACCCGGCAGAATATATATATTTTTTTAATTATTGGAAGGAGGGTTTCGGCGTAACGATTTGGCACGGTGACCAAAAACCCTCCTAGGATTCTCCCAACGTTATGTTTTCTTCGGTTGAATAAGAATTCGTCAATTTCTCCTATCTGCTGGGGATTTAGTAATACTGACAAATTTCCCTCAGAAAGTTCTTCCAATCCGTTTCGTGTGTTCGGATATAACACCGCATTCTCTTTTAATATTTTTAGTGTCGCCATTTCGAAGGCCCATATAAATAGATTATTTTCACTATTGTTGCAATATCCAAATTGGAACGAGCAAAAAAACGATCCTGTGCGCAATGACACCCACTGTCTACACTGACCGCTGGTTGGTACACCACCAGGAGAAGACATCCTTTACGCAATTTCTTTTTTTTTTTTTTTTTTAGTAAACATTTATGATTGCATTTGTTGCATGTCATTCTTTGAGAAAGCAATTTCTTTTCTCGACAAAAGGAAATTTTCTGCATCGGCGTTTCCATGTGTTTTTCCAGCATGCACAGATTTATTCCCATGGCTGTCATTTTTGTTCAGTAGTTACTTTCTTCCAATTCGATTGTCGTCTGCTTACAGTTACAAACTAAAGTCGGATTAGCGTTTCAACATTTGAACAACGCTCGGCGGACGCCGATGATTGTCGATCTCGCCCGATCCGGGCTTGACGGGAAATCACGATGATCCGGGTCAAATTATGCAAGAGTACCCCCCCAAAAAATAATAAAAACTAGCGGGGCCTGTGGAAATTCCACAGGGAATTCATTCATATGTAATATACTGATGCTGGCATTCTGTTCAGCATAAATGGAGACGCTCAGATATTATTGTACCTATTTACAATGCCTCCCCACGAGACAGAGTTAGATACCAGGGTCGTTTTTTAACGTGGAGAAAAGGTACAAAAAATAAAAAAATTGTCTCAGACTGTTCCTCCACTAAAAGAACGAGAAATGGAAGTGCATCAACAGCATTCAATGAAGAACAAGACTGCAAAACTATTTAAGCTAGCACGAACACCTGGTGTAACCCGGTCGTAAAGTATGCTTAAAAATGATGTTTTAATTTTTGCAGATTTCGTACATATTATTATAGAGTGAATGTTTTATCGATTTTTAAGGAGTTAAAAAATTAAAAAAAAAAAAAAAACTAGACAAAATACTGTTAGAAACTAGCTCAATATATATTACCCATTACATAGGCTGACATATATTCGGTGAGTTCTTAACAGTATTTTCTCTATTTTTTATTTTTAATTTCTTTTCCCAAACTTACCGTCTCAGAGAGAGAGAGATAGTCGGGCGCCATTTTTAATTTTCCAATACATCGGTAACGGTAAACACTGTTTTTCGAGCTGAATAAACATGTTACATTAAAATATAAACACTAAAAACATATCCAGTTAGTTAGAAAAGTAACTTATCTTGCCTTTGATAACATTTATTTGTTCTATATTTGTTTTGTGACAACTTTGTTGAAGCTATGTGTACAGTAAAACAAACCCAGGAGGACCGTCTGAAATGCTTAATTTCGTTGAAAAGATGCGCTTTTTTTTCATTGTTATAGAAGAACGGAAAATAATTTTTTTTTTTAAATATTTTTAATGCTTTAGAGAAAAAAATAATGAATTGCAAGAAATAAAAGATAAATTAAAATCAAAATAATAAACATGAAATTAACCTGAAATCGACCATTTTTTATTTTTTTATTAAATTTTATTTTTTATTTATTTTTTGCATGTTTTCTATTTCGCGTTATGAACAAATCGCAATGAAGGGCAGATAACTCATTACCGGTGAATTTGAAAATCTCACGTTTCAAAAATTGCAAATTCCGAGAAGGAACTGGAAGGACGCTGTCTGTGGATCTTGCTTCAGACCGAAAATGATGGTTTACTTTGACTCGGGACTTCGTGAGTCTATGTAAGTTTGAAATGTCTACCGTTTTAAGACAAAATAATTCCATCTAAGTATAAAGTAATAATGATTTTTTTTTTAATTTAAACAAAAACAATTGTTATTTGAGCATTTTTTGTTTTAATTTCCCTCAACGGTACTTGTACAGTTTAATCAAGACATTAAAAGTTGAAAATATCGAAGAAGTTTATATTGTACGTATCCGTTATGGAACGAAGTTCTTCGAAAAAAGATTTTCACTTAATTTCATCAAGTAGTTTTTTTTTTTTTTTTTTTTTACAGCGAAAAAACATTTTGTTATGATACCGAGCAAAAGGTTCGATTTTTAGGCAGAAAAGCTAGTAATAAAGATGGGGAGGGAGTGTCAGCGCTTTAAATTGAGTTATCTCCTCGTGGCATGTTAAAAAAATTCAAAGATGGCTGTCTTCAACGCGCTCTCATAAAAACGTGTTTTTTCTGCTCTAAAAAAAAAAAAAAAAAAAAAAATACTCTATCAAATTAAGTGAAAATTTTTTTCGGGAGATCTTCAGTCCAAAACGGATACGTACAATATAATCTTTTTTCGATATTTTCATTTTATATATGTATATATATGATTGCTCTGGATGTCATTGAGGCATCAGACAAATGTAGTGTATTTATTTGGTATTGTGCTATCTATATTATATTATTGTCTATCCTGTTATAACTGGAAAAACATTACTCTTGGAATATTTACAAACAAAAAAAAGCATAAAAGTAATATATAATGATTGCTGCATCTTTCCAGATGATCGCCGTCACATTGTCGTCCATGCCATCTCAGATGACTCTGCACTCCCGCCGCAGATTTGCACATCTTGAAGCAGATGTGACATACAAATTGAGCAATTTCCATCGAGTTGACTTCCTCTGGAGGTTGAAGGGTATTCCTATGAACAATCACATGTCTTCTCAAACCAGCAGTAGACTTGCAAACTTTGCTGCAGATTAAACAGATCGTTTGGTTCAGACTAATAGATGCAAAGTTGACCTGAATAGGAGTTTTGTGCGACTTAAGGTGGTAGACGTAGCCAGCTTTTGACAAAAGTACTCGTTCACAATTGTCGCATTTCCAGCTCTGTGTGTTATGGTTAAGATCATCAATTAAACCTTTACGAAACTCTCGCTCCAGATTGCTATGGGCCTGCTTTCTTTTCTCTAGAGCATCACAACTGTCACGTACAAGCTTTCACCACTTCGGCCTTTGCAGAGTAAGTTCTTCCCATGTGTCGATGTTGATTTGTAAGACTTTCACATTATTCTTTGTAGAGTCTCTGAACCTCTTCCTTGACTTGAGTTGAGGGCGCTTGCCATTTTCCAGCTTCCCGTAAAAAATTTGTTTTGGCAGCCTGCAATCTTTCATTCGAACCAGGTGGCTTGCCTAACGCATGTGAGATCTGATTACAAGGGTCTCAACACTAGAGCAACATGCTCTCACAAGGACTTCAGTATCGGGTACTTGTGCTTGTCACTTGATGTTTAAGATACGTCTCAAGCATTTTTGGTGAAATCATTCAAGCCATTTAATGTGCTTTTGATGCAGTGTCCATGTCTCCGATGAATACAACAGTGTGGTTAGCACACAGGTCTTGTAAACGCAGATCTTAGTCTTGTCTGTGATGCCACGATCAGACCACACTCTCTTCAACCTTCCAAAAGCTACAGATGCCTTCTGAATTCATCTGCAGATTTCAGTGTCGAGACACCCATCCCTCAACAGAGAACTACCAAGAAAGATACACAAATGAATCAACTACTCCCAGTCTAGCACCACAGACCATGATGTTCGGCTCCACGTATGACTGGTCCAGTGCAGGAGTGAACATCACCTTTATTTTAGACAGACTGATCCTCAGATCAAAGGCAGTGCAGGAGTCAGCAAAGCTATCCATTATATGCTGCATATCAGTCTCAGTGTGTGCCAAAAAAATAGCATCATCTGCATACAGTAACTCCTTGACCAAGACACGATGCAGCTTGGTTTTGGCATTAAATTTTCTAAGATTAAAAATGCGACCTGTGGTTCGAAACTTTAACATGACACCCTTATCGCAATCTCGAAACGCATGAGCAAGTAGAGCAGCAAAATATATAGAGAAAAGAGTAGGGGCGGAAATATGACCTTGTTTGACACCATTGTCAACTGGGATTTCATCAGACAATTTTTCGTTAAATGAGACTCGAACTTTCATGTCCCTGTGCAGTTCCTTGAATATGCTAACAAAGGTTGGAGGACACCCTACTTTCTCCTAGATCAACCAGAGGTTATCCTTGTTGATGTTGACAGTGTCAAATGCATTGGTCAGATCCACAAACACTTGATACAATGGTATCTGTTGTTCAATGCATTTCTCCTGGACTTGCCGGCTGAAAAAAATCATATCCATAGTTCCTTTGCCAGACCTAAAGCCACTTTGTGACTCTGGAATAGCATTAGGACAAACATCCTCCAGTAACCTGTTTAATAGAAGCCATGCAAGAACTTTCCCAACAGCGTCCAAAAACATAATCCCACGGTAGTGGTCACAAACATTCTTCTGTCCCTTTCCTTTAAACAGAGTCACCCAGACACCATTAATCCAATCCTGTGGAACAGGAGCAATTTCCCAGATTTCCTCAACAAAACCAAGGATAGCATTAGCAATATTCGCACCTCCAGTCTCAAGGAGCTCCACCGGAACACCATCCAAACCAGGTGCCTTGCCACTGCTAACTTGTGTGATAGCCAACTGAACCTCAATTAGGCAAACGATCCATTCTGAATATGATATCACATTGTGGTAGGTTATCAATTGCATCAGCATTTACTGCTGAGGGGTTGTGAAACACATCAGTAAAGTGCTCTTGCCATCTTTTCAAGATATTTTCTGGATCCTTAATGACAACAGAACCATCTTTCGACATCAGGGGAGATATTGAAGAGGTAGGAGGAACAAATACTTGGCACAGGAGTCCATAAAATTCCTTCGAATTCTTTGTGTCAAATGCCTTTTGGATCTACTCTGTTATATTCATCCACCATTGGTTTTTCATTTTTCTTAGCTCACGTTGCAATGTGGCTTTCACGTCTTTGTATTGTCACAAATTAGTTGTCTGATCAGAATGATCTTCATGAAGTAAAGATTCATAAACTGTCTGTTTATTCATCTGCAACTAATCAATAGACACAGCACTCTCCTTCGACACTAGCGCCCAAGTACATGTATTTGGCGACTTTAATGTCCATCACAAAAACTGGCTTGGATTCTCTACTTACACAGATGCAGCAGGCAGCGCAACTCATAGCTTCTCTGTATCTCGCTCCCTATCGCAAATTGTTACTTTTCCAACCCGCTTCCCTGATCAGGAAGAACAACACGCATCACTATTAGATCTGTTTTTGACCACAGTTCCTGATGATTGTGTAACGAAAGCCGACAGCCCACTTGGGAACGCTGATCATGCGGTGATAAAGGTTGAAATCGCCCTAAACTCTAGACCCAAAACTGAAGAGCCAGTGCTCAAAACAACGAGATATTATAAAAAGGCTGACTGGGAAGCTATCATAGATCTTATCAGAGACGCCCCATGGGGAAATATTTTTTTTCTTCCTGCTGAACAGTGTGCAACCGAGACCACTGAATGGTTCAAAACTGCAATCGAAGCGCTTGTTCCCATGCGGAAATTCTATAGCTAGCCCCACTCTCCCCAATGGTTTACTTCGACTTGCGCAACTGCCATTGCTCAAAGGCAGCATGCATTCCGCAGGTTTAATCGACATAAGTCCAGTTCAAACAGACAGAAGTACATAGAAGCTAGAAGTAACGTTAAGAAAGAAATAGCGACAGCTAAGAGGGAATTTACGGAAACCACTAAAAAACGCATTGAAGCACAAAAACTAGGAACTCGTGACTTCTGGAAAATCTACAACAGTGTAGTAAATAATGGGCAATCAACAATTCCCCCACTAACCAACAATCACGAGGTTCTTTGCTCAGCAACCGAGAAGGCTAACATGCTTGCCAGTCGGTTTGCCTCAAACTCAACACTGGACCCTCTAAACTACCCCCTACCTCAATTTCCTATGCGGACAGACGCCACGCTAGACGATCTGAAAATCACCCCTGCTCAGGTGCATGCTATCATAAAAAACCTTGACACTTCCAAAGCATGTGGACCCGACCTCATCCCAGCTGTGCTATTAAAAAAGTGCTCAGCCGAAGTAGCTCCAGTTCTCTCCAAACTCTACAACAAATGCCTTAATGAATCTTGCTTTCCGAGCTGTTGGAAAACTGCTTCTGTAGTACCAGTATTCAAGAATTCTCGAAAGAACTGACCCATTAAATTATCGCCCTATTAGCCTCCTCCCACTTTTTGCCAAAATATTTGAGACCTTAATTAACCATGCTCTAGTCCAGCACCTTACAGATGCTAAACTTCTGACCGACCATCAATATGGATTTAGACAAGCCCGTTCCACGGCAGACATCCTCACTGTAATCTCTGAATGCATATACCATTCACTGGACAAAGCGGGAGAGGGCAGAGCGGTAGCTCTAGATATATCTAAGGCTTTTGACAGGGTATGGCATGAGGGTCTCCTCAGGAAGATTAGATCTTACGGTATCACTGGTAGAATACTTAACGTAATTAAATCCTTCTTAGATAAGAGAAAAATCCAGGTTGTCCTCGACGGTCGTACATCTAAACAATATGATATAAATGCGGGAGTGCCCCAGGGATCTATCCTTGGACCTCTGCTGTTCCTGATATTCATAAATGACCTCCCCGACAAGATTGCCTCTGAGATGGGTATATATGCTGATGACACCACACTCTATAGCAGGCACGACAGGAAAACAAACGAACATATATCTAAAGTAATGGCAGAAACACTAGAGGATGACCTCCAATCAGTAGTGGAATGGGGACAAAAATGGATGGTAACGTTCAATGCCACCAAGACAAAACTGGTTTCATTCAATAATTACAAGAAACCTTCTCTATCACCTATAGCAATGGCCAACGACTCTTTATCTGAGAGTACGTCTCTCAAGCTCCTTGGCCTAACGTTCACAGGAAACATGAGTTGGAACAATTACATCGTGGGCATTGCCAGGGCCGCTGCAAGGAAGGTGGGCTCTCTCTACCGTGCTAGAAAACTTTTAACACCCGAAAGTATCCTGTACCTGTATAAGGCCACTATTCGCCCATGTATGGAGTATTGCTGTCATATTTGGGCCGGTGCATCGGCTACTAGTCTCTCGCTCCTTGACAGGGTTCAAAAGAGAGTCGCAAATCTGATAGGCCCTAAACTGGCATCTAAACTTCAGCCTCTGTCCCATCGTCGAAACGAAAGTGTTATAATGGAATAATTCCAGAGGAAATCCGGGTATGAGAGCTCAATGTGGTAAACAGAGCAATAAGATAAAAAATATAACACGGAAATTACATAATTGTCGATGCAATAAATTATTTCAACCTTATGGTATTTTCAAGCATCTAAATCAGACAATTACATTTTTGATACTGAAAAAAAAGGAAAGAAAAGATCGGGCTTCGACCCTCAAAAAACCAGAGGGGGTGGTAGTAGCAATCCATTTAATACATTTTATAGAGAGGGTGGTAGGGATTTAAAAAAATTAAAATTAAAAATAACAAATAAAAATATTAGATTAGACACTTATAAGCGGCAGCTCGATGTAACCATAGATACACACACACACACACACACACACACGCAACACATACATACACCTACACCCACATACACACACGCCTCTAAAATATACGTTCTTGCACGTAAATGCCTTAACACGCGTTTACTAACCTAGGAAGAAAGGGGCGAAAGTATACGGATATATAGTGAAAGAAATAGAACAGCGCGTAATGGAAAAAGAAGAAAAAAAAAGAGAGGAAGAAAAAAGAGGAGACAGTGATCAAATGTTAACTGTCATATTAGTCTAGAAACTCTGAGAAAGATAAGGGAAAGAAAATGGATGTTATACACACGTCCTATAGTTAATTGAGTCATGGAAAGTAGGTCTATTAAAAGATAAATAAAAAAATAATACAAGTAAGAAAATAAAAATAAAAAGAATATTATATACAAAGTTTCAAAACTATCTGTATGTTATTATGTAAAAATTAGTTAGAAATAAATATCTTATAATTCATTTAAATATTGTATTTGTAATATAATACTATGAATTTAAAAAAATTGAGTCTTATGTATTTAATATTTTATATATTTTCATGTAAATAATTTTATTGGTGATTATAGCGGTCGTTGTAATTAATATTTCAATTCTTAATTGATTAAGAAGTGGAAAATTGTAATATTGGCCGCCCCCAATTCGATAGGACGTATCTAGTTTCGGTTAATATATACTTTTATTCACTCCGTACAACAAAAGTATTCTCATGCACGCATAAAGAAATAAGTAAAATAATTATATTTTTGTGTTGATTTGTATCAAATCTAATAATATCTAGTTTTAGTATTTGGTCTTTTTGACTTAACTCAGTTTAATAACTAATGTATTATCTGCAGAGAAAAATTATTTTCTTAAGGCTATCTCATTTATTTATAAGTAATTTGGATAAAACAGGTACTTCGGGGGGAAAAAAAAAAAAAAAATACCTAACTTAGATTTCGGACAACAAATCATAAAGTAGTTATTATCGAGTATATACCGGACAACACTATAATTGCCAGTGGGGTGGGGTGGGAGGATTTATCGTAAATAATCTAGTGGTGTTAGATTCGGTGTCTTTACCATTATAGAATTCTCTGTTCGTCGGATCTAGAGTTATTGGTTATTTTAAATTTACATTTATGTCTACATCTGGCCATCAGTTCATTTCATTTGTTTAGGAGATTATTCTGTTGGTACTTCAGGATTCTTATTTTTTCCTCGAGGCATAAACTGCTTCTCTGCCTATAATAACATACAGATAGTTTTAAAACTTTGTATATAATATTCTTTTTATTTTTATTTTTATTTTCTTACTTTTATTATTTTTTATTTATCTTTTAATAGACCTACTTTCCATGACTCAATTAACTATAGGACGTGTGTATAACATCCATTTTCTTTCCCTTATCTTTCTCAGAGTTTCTAGACTAATATGATAGTTAACATTTGATCACTGTCTCCTCTTTTTTCTTCCTCTCTTTTTTTTTCTTCTTTTTCCATTACGCGCTGTTCTATTTCTTTCACTATATATCCGTATACTTTCGCCCCTTTCTTCCTAGGTTAGTAAACGCGTGTCAAGGCATTTACGTGCAAGAACGTACATTTTAGAGGCGTGTGTGTGTATGTGGGTGTAGGTGTATGTATGTGTTGCGCGTGTGTGTGTGTGTGTATCTATGGTTACATCGAGCTGCCGCTTATAAGTGTCTAATCTAATATTTTTATTTGTTATTTTTAATTTTAATTTTTTTAAATCCCTACCACCCTCTCTATAAAATGTATTAAGTGGATTGCTACTACCACCCCCTCTGGTTTTTTGAGGGTCGAAGCCCGATCTTTTCTTTCCTTTTTTTTCATTATCAAAAATGTAATTGTCTGATTTAGATGCTTGAAAATACCATAAGGTTGAAATAATTTATTGCATCGACAATTATGTAATTTCCGTGTTATATTTTTTATATATATATACATATATAGTTCTCCCGGTCCTTATTTTTCATCTGCTAAAATTTTAATCATGTGATTACGGTGTAGCGATGATGAAATAAGCCATTCATTCAAGTGCCGCTTGCGATATTAAAAATCACTTTATTAGTACTTATGCACGTATGCTATCGGACTGGTGGAGTTTTTGTAACTATTCTGTACTTTCACCTAACAATTTAATAAACAAAAACGACATCGTAAAACTTGAATTTAGTTTGAAAATACTATTTAAAATAGCAGTTTTTAAATATTATTCAAACACCACATTATTTTATATATATTTCCTTTTTTTTTTTTTTTTTTTTTAGGAGGGGGGGGGGTATCCCTTGTTATGGAGTCAGTCCCGAAAATTGCCGAAGCAGTTTACGATATAAAAATCATTTTATTATATATATTTTTGAAATATGTAAAATAAAGTGGCACTTATGTTAGCGGGCTATTTTTTAAATAATATTTTCAAGTTTTACAATATCTTTTTTGTTTATTAAATTGTTAGGTGAAAGTACAGAATAGTTACAAAACACGCACCAGCCGATAACATAAGTGCATAAATACCAATAAAGTGATTTTTAATATTGCAAGCGGCACTTGAATGAATGATTTACTTTATTTTCGCTACACCGTAATCACATGATTAAAATTTTAGCAAACAAAATATTGGGAGACAAAAGGGCCAGGAGAACCCAAAAGTTTATATTCCAAATTTCAGTTGAGCATCTTACAATTTATTCCATTAAGTATGTTGACATGCACAATTCTTGACTGCACCTGTTTCGTAGCGCAAAATCATTCATTTAATTATTATATCAATTAATCTATTCTGCCCTTAACTCCTCCGAGGAAAAAGCAACAATCAATTCATTAAAAGAAAATATAATGCATATGGGCATGATTAAAAAAATCCGAAAATTAAAATTTGGAATATAGACTTGTGTCATTTATTTGCTATATGCTCTGTAATTACATTCAGTTAAAGTATTGGTATAAATAAAAGGTGGAATATAATAAAAAAAAAACAAAAAAAAACTATTTCCACAGAAAAAAAAAAAAAAAATATATATATATATAAATAAATAAATAAACTCCGTCTGTGTGTTCCTTGTAGAAAAAATGGTTATTGAATTTATATAAAATTGTATTGATGTTCTGATTTTTTGAGATGAGAATTGGTTAATCATATTATTTAGATTCATCGGACTACTGTTTTCATCTTACTATTTGGGACCATGCCTAGGAAAGATTAACAAGATGTTGGTTTACGTTACATTTAAACTTCTGCATATCAGTACAGTCAGGGAAGCAGGTAGCAGGAAGGGAATTCCAAAGTTTAGCTGTTCGAGGGAAGAAACTATTAGAGTAGAAAGCTTTCTGGCATTTAGGGACCTCAATAGTGGAGGGGTGTGATGTTTTTGCTAGGCAGGGAATATGTACGTCGAGGGGGAACAAGTGCAGTGAGTTCATCAGAGCACATTCCATGAAAATATTTTTAGAACAAGTACAAGTATGCAACATCGCAGTGGTGGGACAAGCATTGGAGCCTAGTTGACAAAGTGGTCAGACCTATTAGATTGGAAACTCTTTTTTTGGACCTATCCAAGAGTGAGAGGCTAGTCGTAGATGCACCAGCCCAGATTATGACAACAATACTCCATGCATGGGCGAATGGTGGTCTTGTAGAGATACAGGATACTCTCATGTCTGAGTAGTTTTCTAGCTCGATAGTGTGAATATGATTTAATGCCAGTCTATTGATGAAATTCATTATTTCGATTAAGTGAGACAGGGATGTCTGCTCTTGCCGACATTCTTCAATGTTTTCCTTGAAAGAATCCCGACAAATGCACTTGAAAACCACCAAGGAACAGTCAGCATCGGCAGCAGAAGAATCACAAACCTGTATTTTACTGATGATATGGACTCAAAGGCTCAGACAAAAACTAGAGAACCTGGTTAGACAAATCCTCCGCAGGTTACGGCATGGAAATCCGTGCAAACAAAACTGGTGAAAAATAGTGACAACGGAATCCAAACTGACATCATCACTGCCAACAGAGAAGAACTTCGTGAAGAATCTCGAAAACCTTGGACCAATATTTTCGGATGAGAGGTTCAAACCGTCGGGTTTTAGCCAGAATTGCAGTGACAGATGCAACACTGGCTAAGTTGAACATTAGAAAGATAAGGCAATCAAGCTCAGCTCAAAGATAAAACTCATGCGTTTCTTTGTCCACTCAGTTTTCCTGCATTCTTGTGAAACATGGACCGTTACAGCAGAATTAGAGAAGAGGATTCAGGTTTCAGAAATGAAATGCTTCAGAAGACTGGCATCTCTTACAAAGACCACATAACGAATGAGGAAATTAAAAATGGAATAAGGCAAGCCTTTGGTCTTTATGAAGATCTAACCACAATCAGGAGGCTCAAACAAAAATGGTTCAACCATGTAACAAGAGGAGAGAGGCTTGCCAAGACAGTGTTCCATGGAATGGTCAGCTAATTCCGTCCTATGCAATCAGGGCTGCCAACCACCTGTATTTCCTCCTGTCTGATAACACGCTATGCAACATACAAATATCTGTGCATGATATTGTCAAGCTAATCAAAAACCTCGATTCCAGTAAAACAACTGGCCCTGACGGCATTCCTATTATAGTGCTTAAAAAGCTTCAACCAGAACTAGCTCCCACACAAAGCATTTTTTTAAGGAGAATTGCTTCCCAACACTCTGGAAAACCTCATCAGTATGTCCCGTATTTAAAAATTCAGGTGATTGGTCTTCTTCCTCTCAATACAGACCAATCAGTCTCCTGTGTGTCATGAGTAAGTTGCTGGAGTCTGTGTTAAATAGAAAAGTAGTCAACCACCTCGACAAAAATCACTTTCTCACTGACATTTCGATTGATGTTACCTGTGAATGTTAAGCCAAGGAGTTTGAAAAATGTGCTCCCTTGAAGGGTGTTATTTGTTATGGCAATCGGTGGTTGAGAAGGTTATTGTAATTGTTAAAGGAAAGAAGCTTAGTCTTAGTAGCATTAATATTACCATCCACTTGCAGCCTCATTCCACTACCAACGGAAGGTTGTTTTCTAGGGTTTATGCCATTGTTTTGGATGTACATTCGTTTTTCCCTCATGGTTATTATAGAGCAAGCTGCCATCAGCAAATATACTTATCTCAGACACTATTTTATCAGGGAGATCGTTTATGAATATCAGAAATAATAAAGGTCCAAGGATCAATCCTTGGAGCACACTTGCATTTGTTTAAACATACATCCACCAAGGACAACTTGGATTTTTCTCTTGTCTAGGAATGATCTGATTATCTTAATTATTTGTCCAGAAATACTGTGTTTAAATTTTCATGAGAAGCTTTTCATGCTAGACCTTGTCAAAGGCTTTGGATTTATTAAAGGCCACAGCCATCACTTCCTCTGCTTTATCCAGTGCATGGTAAATGGATTCAGAAATGACGATTAAAATTTCCACAGTAGAACGGTTTTGCCTAATGCTATACTGTTAGTCAGAAAGAAGCTTAATATTTACAAGATGGTAGACTAGCGCTTGATTGATTAAAGATTACAAAGTATTTAGTGAAAAGGAGGAGGAGACTAATGCGACAATAATTGGGCGAGGTCACTTCTTTCACCAGAATTCTTAAATGCTGATATAACGGAAGCAATTTTCCAGCTATCAGGGAAGCAAGACTAGGCTATGCATTTGTTAATGAATTTGAAAAGGAGAGTGGATAGCTCAGTGGACCATTTCTGTATTAGTATAGCAGAGATGAGTTCAGACTCCCACGCCTTCGAGGTGTTTAGGTTTTTCATGATATCATGGCCATGAAAAGGGGTGCTTTTCGGATCATCAAGTGCAGCTTCTGTTCTCGAGGGGAAATTTGGGAGGAAATGCTTTGTGTGCTTTAAGGTGGAATTACAAGTGCAAGCAACCTCATAGTTGTTAGAAAGTGAGGTAAGTATTGTCCATTATTCACCACATACATTTTTTCAGAAATCACGAGTTCCTAATTTTTGCGACTCAATACACTTACTGATAATTTGGGTATGCCTTTTCTTGGCTGCAGCTATTTAACTCTTATAATTATTTCCAGCTTCTATAAACTTTTGTCTATTTTTACAAGGTGGAACGATAAAATTATCGCCCTAGAAAAGCCAACATGATTCCATTTCCATTTGATGAAAACCGGTTTTCTTTTGTTGCAGACCATCTACTAGTTGGCTAGTTGTGTACAAATCCCAAGAGCAATAAGAGCCTTCTATCATGTCTGAAAGTGACACAATGTTCAACGAGCAAGATCGGAGATGCGCCACTGTACAACTCATGCTCTCTACCGATCCAATAGGACCGTTTCCAGCACCCTCAAAATGCATCGCTGGATTGCCATGAATAACAAGTATATGCCCAGGGTAATAAAAACAAAATTTCCTGCCACAGTTATCGTATGTTTTCAAGTGAGTGCCACATCATGCCACCTCACATTTTCAAAGTCAGCTTAAAAGTCAACACCAAAGTGTACTTGCATATGCTGAAAAGTGCGGTGATCCCCTGGTGCAATCAGGTGGTCGCTGACAAACCCTGGGTGTGGCAGCAGAACTCAGTGCCGGCCTACACGTCCAAAGAGATCCAGGAGTTCTATGACTTTGTACCCTTCTCTCACTGCCCTCCCCCCTCCTTCCCTAACCTGAATTCGCTGGACTACTTTGTTTAGTCATACGTCGAGAACATCACCAAGATCACCTTCCACAACACTAAAGCCATCTGCTGAATATTCCCCGAGCTCCCACCAGCGCTTGTGGAAAGGGCATTCTCCCAGTTCCGGACCCATATCGAGGCAGTGATTGAGGTTGAAGGTGGCTACATTGAATAGATGTCAGCTCTACTACATAATCAAGTTACCTGAATTGATTTTTTTAATAAAAGTTTTAAAATAGGTAGTTTTGTTTTATTTAGGGCAACCCTTTTATTGTTCCGTCCTGTATACGTGCTTGTGACGGACAAATCATCAGAATGCATGTTGCTTTTGCAAGATGGCAGCAGCTGAGAGTGGGGCTTGCTATTTTACTTCCATGTGCGAACATGTGCTTCAATTGCCTGCTTTGCACGATTCCATTATATCATTGGCACACTGTTCAGAAAGAAGAGAAAAGATATTTGTACATGTGTGTTTTGATGGCTTCTCAATCAGCCTTTTTGAAGCATCTTGTCCAAGCCACGACCTGCATTCAGCTTTGCCAAATTGGCAAATTGTCAACCGAAAAGAAAAATATTTAGAAAAATATTAGAGAAATATATTAGAAAATATTTAGAAAAATATTAGAGAAAAATATATAGAAATCAAGAAATCTATGCCCACCCCACCCCAATGTACAATTTACATTTTTCAAAAATAAATACCAATACAACACAGGGTTTTCCAGTAATTAAATTTTTTTCAAGCAAAAACTCTTTAATTGAATATTGAGAAAGTTTAAAAGAATCGGAATTGGTAATTTAGAAGAGTATCAGTAATTGTGTCGGAATCAGGAAAAATTTTGAAACCATCTTATCAACCTTTACTCTGGAAATTCCACTGTAATACCTCCATGTATTCCTTCTTGCTTGACAACTGCTGACTCCAAGACTCCAACACCATGCCATGGATTTAAAATTTTTTGGGCTCTGGCCTCATCTCCTGTCATCTTTGAAATAATCTTGTTTTATTGCATTTTTTTTCCACAATTGACAAACATTGATAAAAATCGCATAATGATTTTATCAAAACCTTGGATAAAATACACAAAGGATGAACATTTATAAATTTATCAATTTATAAAAAAAATTATATCTACATTTAACCTTGCACCTCAATGAGATTCTAGTTTTTTTTAAGTGATTATATGTAAACACAGAAAAAGAAAGCAAATAATTATTGTAGAATTTAGAGTGGGTTGAGTTGCACATATAAATTTAGGACAAAATGATCCTCTATTTTCAGGCCATTTTAAAATTTTGGAACCATCTCATCACTAATCTTTACTCTGGAAATTCCACTATAATACCTCCATGTATTCCCTCTTGCTCAACAACCGCTGACTCCAACACTGTGCTATAGATTTCTTCTCTTTCATCTTTTCCGGTCATGTCATCGTCTTTCACATTAGTGGCTGCTGAGAAGAGTGCGCACGGATTCACAAGTATAAAAATAAAACATAAACCCCAACACATTTTGCAAATATCAGCTGTGCACTCTGGATGTGTGTGTGAGTGACAGCATTGACTCCCTTCATACTAAGGTCAACGCCTACGTTCTATTGAAGCCGTGTTCATCTGTTGATGTCAGATCATCCTCATCTTCTAAAGCTTGCTTGATCTTGTCCAAACAACAACCCGTCTTTGTGTTCAACTTGCAATCGTCCTGAAACCATCCCCGACTGTCGCAAAACTTGTCACCCACCCCCGAAACTGACTTTTAAGTAAGTTTAGCAAATAATAAAGAACTTATTATTAGACAATGCATAGAAATTTGTTTTTGATGCAGACAAAGAGAAATAAGGGTAGGGTCTAAATTAGAGTGTGACAAATGGTGATAGCAAACAGACTGAACAATGGATAGATATATATTTAGTTTTATGCCATCGGGGAGTGACAATAGAAACGATTGGTGGACTACAAATCTGGATTTAACTACAATCAGTGAGTTTCTTATGACAGTCAGAGTTGAGACTACAGTTGGAGACAGGTAGTGGCTGGCTTGGGCCAGGTCAGAAAAGCTTTGAGAGATCGAGTGAACTGACAGCAACAAACAAACCCAGACAGAACATAGATGTGAACGTTAGCATGTAGACATACACATTCAGAGTCCAACTGACATATGTCTGAAGCATCGAAGTCTGCGTGTTTTTTTCTTGTGTTTTGTCTTTATACTTATGGACCTGTGTGCTTCCCCATTAACAGTTGCCAGTATGAAAAGGATGATGACGACACAGCCAGAACAAGAACGATGAAAAATGGAGAACAAAGGCATGACACTCAACGTTTGGGGTCAGCGGTTTGTCAGTGGGGCCAAGTGGTGTCATAGTGTTGCTGCATGTAAAACGTAACGTATTCTACTTCTGATTCGTTTCCATAAAAAGATTACTTTCTTCTTCTTCATCTCAGAATATGTTTTTTTTTTCTTATTCTTTGGAAACTTACCGTTTTTATCATAGTTCCTGTTTTTTATTCACTTGTGCACCTGTTTGGCTGTTTTGACACCTGAAGGCATTAAACTTTTCAATAAGGGATGAAATTCCCTATGAGCTGATGACATGAGCCAACGATATAAGACTTGTGGTACCAAAGATACCTGTCTCAAGTATGTCCTGCTGGATCAGGCTAGTTTGAATGAGAGATTGAGGTTGGTTCTGCAAACTAATTTCATTTTAAACAAACTTGTAGAACATGTCATTCATCACCCTTATGATGATCAAATGGTTTTCGTTGTTTCGATGGACAAATTCATCTGGTCACATTAATCTATGTACAGCACAATCACGTTGACACACTGGTTCTCGCCAGATCACCAAAGTTAAGCAACGTTGAGCCTGACCAGTACCAGATGGGTGACCATTTGGGAAGGCTAGGTGCTGTACGTACCTTCTGGAAAGGTTGGGCGTGGGGCCAGCACTCTCACCCTGTAAAAAGAACTCCTCGCTACAAAAACATCTACAAAAAAAGTTGTAGATGGCCTATGCCCCTCCAGAGGCTCCAGGATTGTGGATGGGATGGGACATTAATCTACAGTAGCAAATCTGCTGCCCAGGCAATGCTGGAGATCCTTGATCATATCTGCTATAGCTTAACCCAGTGGTTCCCAACTAATGTGCCACAGAATGATTACCGGTGTGCCACAAAGAAATTATAGCTACAAATCATTTAACTTGTTAATTTGTTTAATAAAGACATTTAATTTCTTAATCATGATGACATTATTCAATTCCAACTCTAGATAAAAAAAAAAAAGCTATAAAAATCTGTAATTCTCAACTTCGTACGTATCGATTTTCTTACCATAAAAAAGCATGAAAGTCTTAAAAATATTGAAGAAGAGTTAAGAGTGTGTCTCTCTTGCATTTGCCCATATATTGCGGCAGTAGTTAAGAAACACCAGGCACAACTGTCCTGCTGACATTTACCATTATTACTCTATACCAGATATTGACTACAGGACATGTTGATTTATGTGAATAAAAATTATCCTTATATAATCTTCTTTGCTTTTTTATTATAGCAAAATGGCTTTATGAGTAGAAAATATTTTTTGTAATAGGTGTGCTGCAAAATTTATCTGTTGAGTTTAATTAACTTACTGGTTAATAGTGCTTTGGTTGGAATAATAACTACATTAGATCATGTATGAACATTAAATGTTATGTGTTAAACTCCCTCCCACCCAAGTGTCATTTCCTCCAAAGCTATTTTTTTTTTTCTCAGCTTTTTAGTACCGGCAAGTAAAGAATTTGAATTGCTGTTTGTACTATGACTTGCTGAAAAGTATTTTGCGAGATTGGAAAATTTGAAGTTTCTGCTTTTTATTAAAAAAGTAAAGACTCTAAGGGTTGTAATTAACCTTCCAGCTTTTTAGTAATGTCAGATCACCAAAGTTAAGCAATGTTGGGTCTGGTCAAAATGGTTGACCACTTGGGAATTCCAGTTGCTGTATCTGCTCTCTGCTTATCTCAGCATTGTTTCCAGTCGTTCTGGACTTCTCCTTGCCCCTGGATTCAAGCAGTGCCAATTCAGGAGAGGTGTGGTTAGAGATTGCACAACCCTTGCCTCATAATTACATGGGCAGCTGCCCTTGCAGAGGATATTGATTGTCTCTTGTGACGTGGAGAAAAAAGGCAGTTTAAAATTGATAGCAAGTACAAATGAGAACACAACTTATTTGTCCTCTGATATGTATATTATTTATTTTAGAACAAACACATTGAGGACATTGCTAAGGCTGCTGCAAAGAAGGTGTGCTCTCTCTACCATGCTAGAAAATTACTTACACCTGAAAGTATTCAATACCTCTACAAAGCCACCATTCACATCTGCACAAAATATTGTTGTCATATCCGGGCTGGTGCGTCTACAACTTGTCTCTCCTTCTGAGACAAGATCTAATAGAGTTTCCAGTCTAATTAGTCCCATACAATCAACCAAGCTCCAACCTCTGTTTCATCACCACAATGTTGCACCTCTGTGCATGTTTTACAAGTATTTTAATGGAATGTGCTCTCATGAATTCCTCACACTTGTGCCATCTTGACATATACGTCCAACCAATACAACAAGCAGCAAAATCCCACCCCTTTACTGTCAAGGTGCTAGATACTTGAAAGTCTTCTACTCTAATACTTTCCTCCCTCGGAAGCCAGACTTTGAATTCCTTTCCTGCTTCCCGACTGGACTAATATGAAGAAGCTTAAATGAAAAATCTCCAGAAAGAAGGCAAGGTTAAACATAAGACTCCAAGTTCCAAGATAGCCCCCCACCTCCCACTACCATGTCTCCTTCTCCAACATCATGGATCTATGTTCCAGAGATTGAAACTCAATTATAGGAGACGAAACCAGACCTATTATTCCGAATTGAAACTGGCATTGAGCTGACTATTTCTCTAGATGAGTTTATGATTAAAGGATACTTTAACAACATCAAAATCTGACCCCCAAGACTGCCATGGACATGGAATACATACCTATATTAGAGATGGCTTTCTATGTGGCAGGGACATCTCCAGAGAAGACCATAAATTGCCCTATATGTGCTTCTGGGTTGCACTTGCTCACACCACTGCATTTATATTTGCCCTCTATCGCCCTCACAACAGCGGAGTTACTATCTTTAAGAGCATATCTGAGAAAATTGACCACATTCTGTCTGCTCATCCTTTGGCTAACATTCACGTCTCTGGAGGCTTCCATGTTCACAATGTGAATAGTTAGCCCACTCAAACAAGGCAGATGATGAGAAGAGGTTCGGTCATGATTTCTCCATTGCTTATGACCTAACTCAGATTTGTTCACAAATGCACCCATGTACCTGACGGTCAGTATGCAAGTCTCCTAGACCTTTTTCTTACAAATTGTCCTGAACTATGTTCATCCTCTGTTCTGTCTCCACTGGGATCTTTTGACCACTCGGTTGTCTCAGTTAAGATAAAAATAAAATTTAATAAGTCCTTTGACGTACCTCTCCATCATACAGTATATCATTACTCTATGACTAACTGGGATAGCTTCCGTACATTTATATCAGATGTATTTCTGCGTTCCATGTTTAAAAAGAACATGTCCTCTATAGTATCAGACCTTACGGAATGGCTAATTGTAGGTGTAGACTGTTTCATACCCTCCCAAAAATTCCACCAAAAAGATTTTTTTTTAATTGTTTTTTTTCCACCCCAAACAAGGTACAGTGTCACTAAGTCGTAAGAAGTTAATCTTTAGAGCCAAATTTGCAGGGATATTATGTAGGGAGTTGAGCAGCAAGATGTCTGTTCACATTACACTTGAACTTCTGCATGTCAGTACAATCAAGGAAACAAGTCTAGCAGGTCAAGGGAAGAAGCTATTTCAGTAGAAGGCTTTCCGGCATCTAGGGATCTCTATAGTGTGGGGGTGCGACTTTACTGCTTGTCGAGTTTGTCGTGGACATTTACACTGAGGGGGCACCAGTGCTTTGAGTTCATTCGATCACTTTCTATTAAAGTACTTGTAAAACAGACACAAGGATGCCACATTTCAGCGATGGGACAGCGGTTGGAGTTTGGCTGACAGTGTGGAACCTATTATTAGGTTGGCAACCCTTTTTTGAACTTTAGGTTTTTTATTTTTTAAAACCTTTTTCACTCCAAACAAGGCATATTGCCATGTGAAACGTAAGGGGCTACTACTTGGGATTGTGTCTAATAGGGAAGTGTGAGGAGCAGCAAGATGTCTGTTCACATTACATTTAAACTTCAGCAGGTAAGTACAGTCAGGGAAGCAGGAAACAATGAGGGAATTCCAAAGTCTAGCAGTCAGAGGGAAGAAACTATTAGAGTAGGAGGATTTCTGATATCTAGGGGCCTCTACTGTGAAGGGGTGAGATTTTACTAGGTTAGTTGAGACTGTTGATCAGAAAGAAGCTAAGCATTTACAAGATGGAAGACTAGTGCTTGATTGATTAAAAACTCAAAGATTTTAGTGATGAGGGGAAGGAGACTGATGGGGTGATAATTGAGCAAGTCTGTTCTTTCAATTTGACCAAACCAACAAAGTCTCCTGTAGTACATACGTTGTGTGCAAGAAGTTATTGCAGCACAAGGAGGAGCAGGTGTAAGTAACATAGTGCATATTAGCATGTGGGAAAATATCAGCAGCAGCAAAAGATAGCTGACTTGTGTAGAGATTAGCAGCAGCAGGTGAAGTGCACGAGAAGGAAAGGGGGGGGGGAAAGGGAGAACAAATGCACCATGTGATCGAGAGAAGTAAAGTGTGCATCCAAGGAAATGGATGTGTAAAGTCAAGGATGAAAATAGGCTGTGGTTGACATGCAGTCAGAGAAAGGAGAAACACAACCAGGTTAGATAGACAATTGGCAGCGAGAGGTCTTTTAAGTGGTGTCGAGAGGAGAGAGTAACGATAATAAAAACTTTGGTGAAAAAAGAAAAAAATGCTGACTCAGATTTATTTTCTTCTTGTTTGTTTGTCCCAGCCACGTTACATAAATACTATGTTACGCAAATGCCACGTTACATAAATACTATGTTACGCAAATGCCACGTTATGCAAGGCAAGAGTTAGAAGCGGATGATTTAGCTGAGAACTTACTAACCAACTGGTTTGGTCACATCAAAAGAATAGATGAAAGTTCCTGGGTTTGTAGGTTTAGAGCAGTTGAGGTAGAAGGGTTAGTTGTCAGGAGAAACTGCAATGAAAACATGGAGGAGGTTATAAAAATGGACTCAAGGGAAAGAGGGCAATAAAGAGATAAGTTAATTTTTAAGTAAATTTCTAAAAGCCGTCTAGCATGTACCAGCATGTAAAGTGGATGTAAAACTAAATATGATGTTGACGTTGGCTTATTTTAGTTTTTAGGAGATTTTAGAAAAAGGTGTCCATATTACCAATTCTCAGAACCGGAAAAAGTAATAGAACTGAAATATGTTTTATTTATTGCAAAATCTATATATATATATATATATATAAAAAAGTGAACGTGTCTGTGTACATTTCCCTACGCAATAACTCTGTCAATTTTTAGTCTACAGACTTGAAATTTGATATACAGGGTACTGAGATTTGGGAAAATCGATGTGATTGGTTTCTGGCCAGAAATTTGGCGATTAAGGGATCAAAGTTCAACGATTTGACCTTTGAGAACTCTACCAAACTTCGACAATTTTGGGTCTACGCACTTGAAATTTTAGATATAGGTTCCTTGGATATGGATCTAACTTAATAACTTCATTTGAACCCAAAACAATAAATTTTAAGGGGTCATAATAAGGGTCAAAATTTAAAAAAAATTGACCTCTGCGGTCTCTTACTGAGACAATTTCTGGTCTAAAATATTTGAAATTTTACATAAAGGGTATTCAGAGATAGGGCAAGGTTTTTCATCAGTTTGGGTCGAAAATTTTTAGTTATCAATATATAAATGTATGTATGTATATCTGTTTGCATGTCTTCCTTAAACTTTCAATAGAGGTGACGGATTTTACCAAGATCAGTATCGTTTTAAAGTTCGACCTTTCATACGACAAATATCGAAAAAATGGCTAAAAACATTAATATCTTCCCCTCAACTAGGCACTTTTCTACAAGGGGGGGGGGCTTTTTTTGCCGATATTTTTGAAAGTTATCCTCTCCTTTAAATTGTCTCACCTTAATTTTTAAAAATGTTGCTTCCGGTTTAGCGGTGGTTGTAACAGCATAACCGTTAGGTTTTACCCCGTTCTTTTCCTCCTTTGTGGTATGGGTTCGAGCCTGCCTTCCTACTACCACTTTTTTTTTTTTTTTTTTGTTCAACACACACACAGTCAAACGCCTGGGCAACGCCGGGCTGAAATGCTAGTGATATAAAAACCAGTGTCTACTCAAAAATCAATTGACTTAAATTTATATGTAAACTAGCAAGCCGCCCGGCGTTGCTCGGTTGTAAAATATGCATAAATATTATATTTTAATGCATGCAGATTTCTTATCATAAAGCAATTCTCTATTGATTATTATCCAATATTTTATGATTTCAAAAGTTATAAAATAATGACTTGGGTGTCATCCAATAGAATCGAAACCAAAACGTTTAGTTCTTCAGCATTAGTTGTTATTATCTTTCTAGTGTCGTTATTGTCTGAACTATGAATTGATATGAAAAGTTAAAAATTAATCAACTTTGAGCTATGAATGTTTAATTTTGCGCATGTGCAAAAGTAACAGCAGGAGTAATGTTTTATTTGACTTACCCTGCCAAGATCAAATATTTTACGTTCAATTTTGACTCCTTAACAGCAATTTTAGCTGGCTCAAAACCAAATCGAAAATTTGCCACTAATCTAAGTACCTTATTTATCAAATTTTAACTCTGTAGACCAAATATGTAGAGAGAAGTTTGGTAGCGACTTTTTGCACACGCACCGACAAAATCACTTATATATATATATACATACATAGAGAGAGAGAGAGATAAAAATATTTCCATGTGCTAAAACGTTTTCATCTTAAATTCTACACAATTATGCAGAATTTAGAAATTTTGCATAAATAGAATTCAGTGTAAAAGTGAAATGAAACCAATCATTTAATAAGAAACCATAAAAAATGAATAAGTAATTAATGCTTATTTTTCAAAGAAATATGCCAATTAGTTAACCTTTATATAGCTGTTTGCATATCCATGACGGAATATATTAAAAAGTTTGTTTATTAAATTGTAAATAGAAAGTAGACTTTTAATATCAAGTTCAGAGCGAGAAAAAAAACTCCACTTTATATGTATATAGATTAAAGTCAGTTGGATTTTCGACATTAGACCTACATAGCATTTAAGCTAACAAATCAATGTTGACTTTTGAGTAGATACTAGTTTTCATACATTATTTTGCAATGAATAAAATGTATTTCAGTTTTATTAATCTTCAATTACTATGTATTAGTGTTGGGATGATTAATTGAAATTGGGAATCGGAAAAGTCGAAAAATATTGGAATCGTCCCATCACTACTAACTGATTCAATGTGTTTGTTTATCAAGTAGAAAATAAAGTTTCAGATTTTATTTGTATTCATTACAATATTTTCCAAAATAATATTTAAAAAAAGAAATTTTATTTTTTTGAGTCTGATGAAATATTTATGAGAATCTCACTTGTCAACTCATTTTTTTTCTTGTTTTGAAATTTTTTTCATTCTAAAATTTTTGTTTTTCAAGTTTTTTTCTTGTTCTGAACATTTTTTTGTTTTACAAATTGACATGAGATTTCGAATTAGAATAAGAGATGTCAAAAGAGACATCAGCAGCAGTATAGAGCAGATGGTGGCTCAGTGGTTAACGATGCGAACTGACAACCTGGGTGTGCAAATTTCAAATCTAAATAATTCTATAGAAACACTTTCATTTAAGAATGTTGGCAACCTTCACATGGTCCCTCCATTAAGTGCCAGATATCCTTTTAGAAAGAATTCTTAATAGAAAGATATCAGGAAAACAGCTGCCAACAAAAACAGTAATGATCAAGATCTTTCTGATTTTCACTTGAGCACATGGTGTAATGGGGAAAAAGGTGGCTGGTTAATTTTAATGTATCTAAAACCAAGCTCTTGCTTTCCATCCTCAACCTTCTGATCGCCACCTGAAATAAATGACTTATCTTGGAAAAACACCATATTTTGACAAGCTATTGAGACTGACCTTCACTCGGATCTGAAAATACGTAAAATCTGTTGCCAAGATCAACAAAATAATGGTTGGATTATTCTACCGCGCCAGTAGATTTTTCATTGCTGATGCAATTCTCTACCTGTATAAGAACCAAGTATGTCTTAAGATAGAGTTGTTATGTATAGAGGAACTACTCATATCTTCCTTTCCTGCCACAACAGAATACAAAACTGACTTTGAAATCTAGTGGATGATGTCTTTTTCTCCTCTCTGCAGTCTCTTTCTCATAGAAGAGACATTGTGGGCTTCTCTCTGCTCTATCATTATTTTTATGTAAGATGCTCAACTGAGCTTCACTCTATGGGCCCCCCCCCCAGTAAGTCTTTTGTGGCAAACACTCGACTAGCTACAACAATTATCAGCTTACTCTCTGCCTAAATCTAAACGAAAATTCCATGAGCAGTTTTAATTTTTTTTTTTTTTTTACCTAGAACTGCTCGTATGTGGAACACAATATCATGGAGCTTCTTTCCAGCTGACTATGACATGGTCGTTTTCAAGTCCAATGTGAACAGGTTCTTGAAGAGCTGTCTTCTAAAATAAATTATCAAAAAAGAGAAACTAATTTATGGAATTTTTTAATGTGAAAAACAAGCATGCGGTGAAAAGAATACAAGAAAACATTGGATACAATGAACGGCCAACATACAGTGAAGATGCAAACCCGCTCCCCCTGATCACACTGTGATTGAATCCTGGTATAAACTCCCCATGAATCATGCGGCCAAAGCAATCCATATAGCTGGAATGGATTGAGAAAGGCGGATTGAATGGAGACTTGACTGCTTTACACAGTGGTGTAAAAAAATTGATATTGTATGGCACAAGGATACCAAAAGAGGTGTTGCAATGTTGCACAGAAGCAAAACAAGAGATTATCTTGCATAAGATAAAAGAACCGATTTTCTGATATTTCATAGAGAACTATCCATTGAAGAAGAAATGTTTACCGGGAAAATACACAAGGTTAATCCTATTCAAGGAGATGTGAAATAGAGGTACTGATCTTCCGATCTGCCACAAAATTACTTGGCGATGAAAGAGAGAGACAATGCCAATACCACGAAAAAGGACATGAGCAAGAAATGTGAATTTATATCCAGAATACATTGTTGAAATTGGATCATTATTATTTACTTTTGGGACAAACTATTTTTCTCTCTGAATATCACACAAATTATCTAAGGATTTTATATTTTTATATTTCTCTCATCCCCAATGTATATAGTTCAGTTGATTCATATAACCTTTTTGTTGTTCTTATTTTGAACTGGAATATCCTTTCTTACAGACAAAAAAAAAAAAAAAAGAAAAAAAAAGATATTTTATTTTATTTACAAATTCTTTTTTGATCGCCCTACTCCTGGCCCATTGAGGATTGCATAATGATTTTCTAGCGGAGATCAAACCTTATTGTTTAATAAAATTATTTTATATGTATAACCCACATTAAATTATTTTATATGTATAACCCACAGTTGTTGCGTTCTTTGATTTTATCATCCGTATGCTTTACTCGTATATCAAGAGAGTTTAGTAACAATCTGAGTTTCGATGAATCAAAACAAATGAAAAAGTGTTGCGTAGAAATTCTATGGAAGGTCAAAATGTCTACAATTCAGTTTTATTTTTAAATGTATAGAAAAATTGAAACATTATTATTCCTTAATTTATGTATTTTTGAAAAAAATATTCGTTAATTTAGGTAATCTTATTTTGTTTTAAAAAAAAGTGTTTTTGTTATCATTTAAAATATTTTTTTTACATGATGACTCAAATTATTCTTAAACGAGTTCTAACGATAAATTAATCTTTTTGAAGTAAAAGTTAAAATGCATTTTAAGTACGAAAAAAATTAAAATCATTGATTATACTGAAAATTTATTTATTAAAAAAAAAAAAAAAAAAAAAAATTAGCAAAAATAATTTATTAATAATTAAATAGAATATGGCAGGTAAAATGAAAATCCTGTTTTTTTTTTTTTTTTTTTTTTTTTTTAAAGCACTGCTGCCCATCCGTACTTCTCAAAATGAATGTTTAGTAAATAATCCTATTTTTTTAATAGTTTTTTTTCTTACTGATCCTGGATCTCAAATTTTATTTTCAAGATTATAAAAAAAATTCCTGTGCCGATGTTTACACGTTCATACGTAAAAAAAAAATATATATATTAAATTTGAAAAGTTTCACAAAAATTGAAATATTTTTGTAATATTTTTTGTGTGAAAATATTGAATAAACAATAACCAATGGTAATATCGTTAGTTCGAGAAATTAATTTTTCTTCAAGTTATATTGATTTCATTAAAACGGACTTCAAGGGCTTTTTCTGTGATGTTCCTGAAATATTTTTTAAACATTTTTTCATTTGTTAATATCTATAATGCTTTATTTTTTATAATAACAGCAAAAATAAATTCATGCGATTTTTTTTTTTGGTTGTCTTAAAATTCTTGAAACTATAATATAGGTATTTTTTTGCTTACACAAAATATTTTGACTAAGGTTAAAAAAAAAAAATAATAATTGTCTCATTCTGTGAAATTTTCATTAAAAATATTTTGTTGAATTTTTAAGTGAAGGAAGGGTGAAAATGTTTATACATTTTGCACATACCTACTATTAACTCTTATCCTTGAAATGAATTTTCTTTCTTCCTTCAAATTGAACGAGACAGACGTTTACAGTGGATATTAAATTATTCATCAATTCTGTTAAAGTGTTTTCAAACGTCCAAACATCAATGGACAGCAAAGCAAGTTAATGCAGATCTTGGCAATAGAGATCGACATCGGAATGGTAAATATGAAGAACGCGCTTAACAAGGATATTCATTATTCCTCATAAGTACCAACTATTCACAAATGAGGGCATACTGTGTTGCCATACCCTCGCCGTTTCCATGGTTTTCTCGTATCTGCTATTCTAGTTGTGTCATTGTCTCTCACGTCAACTGCCGAGTGCACGAGTTAACGCTAGAGGTACAAAATAAAATACAAACTCCGACATCCCACGGATGTCAATTGGACTCTGTTCCGAGCTACAACCTGTGTTCAACTCATAACTATCCCTTGCTATCGTACACTGTTGCAAAACTCGTCACTTTTAAAATTGCCTGTAAACTAACTCGAAATATATCAACTTTCGTTTTCAGTCGGTTTGTCCTAAAACAACTACCACACCTTGATTAACAATACTATTTCAGCTGCCTTTTGTGTGCCTTGGTGAGCAACTTCTGGTACCTTTGTTCTGCTGATAAATTTATTTCTTTTTCGTTATATTTTCTTCCTTTTTTTAATTCCTAACACTTGTAGAGGGGTATCTTGATAGTATCACATTATGAAAGTTAAGAAACTCATCAATAAAACAGTCGAGTCAGGAATATTCTGATTCTTTTCAGGAGCAATTACACAACATGCAAAATAACAGCATAAAGTTGCGGGTGGAAACCATAACAAAATTACTTGTAACAAGAATGATGAACTGATTGACAGGATTAAATTGTATTCAGGTATCTCTCAACATTGTAAAAGCCGCTATTTCCAGGTTCAAATCCTGCCTGGAGGCTGTGGTGGAGGTTCAGGCCAGCTTCTTTGAGTGAGATGGAGGTTGTGGAAGTGGTTTAGGCTCTGCTTCTTCAATTGAAATGGAGGCCATGGAGGGAGGTTCAGGCCAGTTTCTTTGAGCAAATTGTATTCAGCAAAACAGATACTTTTTTGAATTTTAAGAATACAATATGATTTTTTTTTCTAAAACATATCAAAGTTGTTTCGAGCAGAGGTAAAGGTGGAGATGGATAGATGAGATAAATTCAAAGATGAAAAAGGAACAACAAAACAAAAGAAATTCCCATTTTCATGTTATTTATTGAATAAGGCAATTTTTTTTTTAAGGATTTCATGCCGTCTTTTCAAGGTTTTGTCTTCCCTTGGAACGTGACATTATGGTGAGGGGGTCCTTCAAGAGGAAATCATAAAAATAAGACAATTTGAGATTTATTTCTGTTGATACAAAAAAAAAGAAAAATGTTTCTCAATGTCACTCATAAAATATTCCTCATTTTCAATTTTTTGGGATACAAAAAGTTTTCATTATTATTCCCTTTCAGTTTTTGTCATTGAATTTGAGTATTTGTTTTCTTTTTTTTTTTAATTTTAAAAGAAAAAAAAAATTACCTGTAGAAACAACGGGAATTTTCTCTTTGCCAAAATAGATCTGAGTGTAGAGGGAGGGGGGCAGTTGAAAGAAGAAAAATTGAAAATAAAAAAAATTTAATGAAACATTAACCTGAATCAACACTGATTCCCATTTTGGTGAAGAATGAGAAAATAATTAGGAGGAGGAGTAGGGCAGAAAGAAAAAGGTATTTGTTTTGATTTGGAGTTAAAAGAAAGTGAACATTTCAACAACAACAAAGAAATAAAGCAAATCATTGTAATAAAAATAAGAATTATAATAAAAATTATAAGAATTATAAAAATAATTTAAAAAAAAAAAAAAAAAAAAAGACTAAAATGGTGAAAGCATTTTTGGTTCCAAAGATTTCCTAAGAATTTTGATCATTTGTTCTTGTTTGACCATTTTTGGTTTGGAATGCTTAAAAAAAAAACAAACAAACTTTCACATCACACGCATATGAAAAGAAAAAAAAAAAAGTGGGGAGAAGGTAAAATGGATTACAACCTAAATAGGTGGAAGAATTCTTTGAACAGTTCCACTTTTTAGCTTGCCACATCTAACAATGTTTCATTTCTTTTTTTTTTTTGGAGTTTCTCTCCAAAGTATAAATCCATTTTTAAAATCAGTAAAAAACGTCTGATTTTAAGACGAGTCAGGTAACACAGAAAAAAAAAAAAAAAAATGGAAACTTTAATAAAATTATCATCGATTTCTTTGAGAAAAAAAAATCTAAACACTCTTCAATGGAAAGTGAAGAAACGACAAATTCCAAGAAAAATAAACAGAAAAAAATTTTTTTTTTGGGGGGGGGGCGGACAAAAAAGTCTGAAGCATTCAAAATTCATTGATGGAAGCAAATCAATTTATTCAAATTTATATAAAATGTTTAGAATATCAATTTTGATGCTTGTTAAGATGCAGTCGACAAATCGATTTTTTTAATATGGTTTTAAACAAAAAACAATATTACCTACTTAATTGTCATGTTGAAAATAGTAATATATCCAAAAATTATGAAAAATCGAGTATAAAGTTAATCATAGTTAAAAGTAATTTTTACAGAAAATTGAGTAAAATCGCATTTTTCTTAGACATTATAAAGTAGGCAGTAGGAGTCTACACGCAGGGGACATAACTCCGAAACGAATATTTTTGATTACTCGTTTATAGCTGCAATATTTGTTGTCCAAACTTTTTTTTTGTTTACTAAAAACACATTAGCAGTTGTTCTACTCAATGAATTTTCATAATTTTGGAATATATTACTATTTTTGACATAAGTACGTAATATGGGTTTTGCTTAAAGATATGTTTTAAAAAATGATTTGTTGACTATAGCTAAACAAACACCTAACTTATAAATGAGCAGGAAAGTCGGAATTCATAAAGAATTATGAGAAAGGCAAATCTATAGAAGTTTTCAGACTTGACAATCACCAAACCCGACACACAAACACATATTCAGCCATTACCGAGGTTTAGAAAGAAAAAGTTGTAGAAATATTTGAACTGATAAAATTTTCTTAATAACAAAATAGTTAAAAAATTAAGGAAAAAACATTTTGTTACGGTTGAAAAATGAAAAATAGTTTTAGCGCACGAAATCATTTTTTTTTTTTTTTTAAATCTGATCAGCATTTAGAATTTTTAACTTTTTTTTTTATTCAGTCATCTGAACAAGTTTTTGATTACAAATTTTGTATAAAAAAAAAATGTTGGGTGGGGGCAGACAAAAATTTTTTATTTTAATTTTTACAAATTTCTTAAGTTTCTGAACTTCTTTTTTGGCAATTTTGGGCCTTTTTGCAAAGAATATGGTAAAAAAAAGAAAAAAAAAAGAAAAAAAAAACAATGGAGAACAGTAATCTTATCCATCTCAAGTGATATTATACCCCCCCCCTTCATCGTCCACCTTCCATTTTGAAATTAAAAGTCTTATGATTACAAAAAAGGAAAACAGTAAATTAAAAAAAATTATCAAAAATATATTTTTAAACTTTCATCTCACCATCTAAATGTCTTGTAAAATGAACCTTGAATTCCGTTTGTGGGAAGAAATTTGAAAATTTTGGGTTCTTGTTTTGAATTCAACTTAAAAACAAAAAAACTACAGGAAAATATATGTACCCATCACAGAATTTAGATGTTATATTACAAAAATCACGTAAATTGTTCAAGTAGTTTTATAACAAACACGCCAGATGCTGTCATGTTTTATAACGTATTTTAATTCAAGGGCAACAACTCCAATTTGACTACCAAAGTTTTGTTTTTATTCAAAATAATCAAAACTCTAAAAATCATAAATTTTGATTTTCTTAGAAAAAAAAACCCAAAATAAACTTGATAAATTTACATGATTTTTGGAATATGAAATCTTTTTTTGTGACAAGTACAAACATCAAAGATGTTTCTGTATTTTTTTTTTAAAATTAGATTGAATCCTAAATAAGAACCAAATTTTGCAGTAAATCACCAAATGAACAATGCTAAACAGTTTGGATCAATTTTACAAGAAATTTATTTCGTGAACAAAAATTAATTTTTTTTAATTTTTGTAGTTTGCTGCTTAGTCTTTTAATAAAATCTAAATTTTAAAATGAAAAGCTTCACACTTTTGCCTTTGAATTGTTTTTATTTTCTTCTTTGAAGACAAGCAATGATTTTGATGTTCACCAATGAAATCAGTTTTTATCAATTTTTAATCAGCAAATGTTGAGTGAAAAGCAGAAACAATCAGACATTTCTCTTCGTCAAAAGAAAAAGAAATTTGATGATGCTGCAGAATCATAATTGTGTCAGAGTGAGGGGAGTGGAAACGTTCAGAAAAAAAAAAAAAGAAATTGAGGATGCTTGTATAGATTGGTAAGCTTTTAAACCAACGCATTTCAGGTGAAAACATTATGTATTTAAAAAAAAAATGATCCAGTAGAAAAATAATTACAATTAAAAATAAAAATTATTGCGTTTAACAATTTATAGTTTTATTGTACGTTTTAATGTCGAAATGTTCACAAGATCCAGGGAGAGATAATGGCAATCAATCAATTTGACTAAATAATTGCACTCCACCATTTTAAAAATGGCAGATTGCAATTATTTAGTCAAATTGAGAACACAATTTTTATTTGAAATACTTCTAGCACATCATCTACTCAATTAGGTTTTGCAGTTTTTGGAATTTATACTAATTTCGACATGTGTAAGTATGTAATAATGTTTTCACCTGAAATGAGTTTGTTTAAAAAAAAACACACCAATCTACACAAACACCAATTTTTTCTCTGAAGTTTAAATTTTCTCTTTCCCCTCACAAACAATTTAATCTACATCAATTGATACGCGCAGTAAAAAAAGGTGAAAAGATAAGCCAGGCGGACTGAATGAGCAAGAAAGAGAAGAGTGCCATCCCCAAGGGACCAAGCAGCTAACCCCCACCTCCTCAAGCAACAAATGCAGGGGGGGGGTCGAAAGTAGGGGTTATCAAGGACGGTGAGGAGTTGCAGTTGAACTTGATGAAACATTGAAGCAATCTCCCAAGGAACAGGAAAAGCAACATCGAAATTTGTCGGAAGAGAGAAAATGAGAGGAAAGAAGAAACAGAAAACAATGTGTCGAAATAAGTAAAATTATTTTTATTTTCCCCAAAATTTAATAAAAAAAAAAAAGAAATAACCGAGAAAAAGAATTTTCATAATTTTGTTAGAGAAATTTTGTTTTGTTTTTGGAGAATTAAAAAATGAAATCAGAGATCAATAATTCTATGAGAAAATGAATCCAAAGAAAATTAAATTTTAAGCAAGAAAAAAAAAAAAAAAAAAATTCACCTGTGTGTGTGTGTGTTAATGTGTTTTGCGTGTGATATCTGTTGAGCAGAGGATTTATCTCAGAGAACAGACAAATTCTTTGGCCAAATGAAGAAGAAAGAAAAAAAAGTTTACCCTCCCCCCCTTTTGGTTTAAAAATTTTTTTTTTTTCGATTCTTCTGTAAAGAATAAAATCTTTTTGATATGCACAACATGGCTAAATGGATCAAAATGGGCAAAATCCATTTCACCTTAAAAAAAAAAAAAAAAAAAAAAAAAAAAGAGAGAGAGCGGAGGTGGGAGTTCTGTATTTTGAATTGTTTCTCATTTCCTTTCTTTAAAAAAAAAAAAAAAAAAAGGATTTCCCTCCCACAAATCGATACGAACATGGGGGGGAGTAGAGAGACGTGTTGATCCCGACCATCATAGTATCTGGCTGATCTCAAGGAACAAACAGAAAATGCGACATTGACCCAAAGATCGCCAACTGCTCATCGATTAATGACATTCTCTTGAACAGAGAAAGAGACGGAAACAAAAAAAAAATCCTTCAGGTTTTTTCTTCTTATTTCCTCCTCTTTAAGAAGAGAAAAAAAAAACCCTTTTACCATAAATCGGAAATTGCAATTATTTCCACTTTTTAAAAATAACGTTAGAATTTTTTAAAATACATTTTTTTGCATAAATTTTTCATATGTGCATGCGCGTTTGCAGCATCTATTTTTTTGCTCAAAGAAAAATAAACTTGAGTTGAAGTCGAACTTAATTTTCTCGGCGTGCTTTCTTCTTTTTACTTTTAGGCACCGCTTCAGTCCAGATATCTACAAAAAAAAAAATTTGAAATTAAAACGATGACATACAAGCAAGCAATGTTAACTTTTTCATGGTTTTTCTGATTATATTTAAAGATTTTATTAATCAACTTGTAAAATTTCTGATGCCCCTTAGCGTTAAATATTCCACTTTTTGTTCATTTTGGAATAAAATTATTTGGAGAAACAAATTGGAGGGAGCTTGAAAGACACTATCATTCATTAATTAAGAGTCAGGAGTGAGAAAACAGACGTAGTCGGAGTCGAGAAAGGGAGAAAGATGGTTTACGGTGATGGCTCCTAGTAGAGGGGGGAATCAGAACTGGTGATAATCTAGGACCAGTGTTGCAGCTTTCCAATGGAGCAAACATCCGGAATAAAGCTGCTGTCAGCACCACCAAGACTTCGAGTTGTGCAAATTTTCATTTGCAGCTTTTCTGAGGATCTGTCAAACAAGCCCAAAGAGGGACCATGTATGTTTCTCTGATTGAACCGATGTAGCAACCCCAGAGAACTGTTATTTGTCCCTTTCTGTTGTAAATGTTACATGTCCGTTGTTAAATTGTATCTGTGTTAATATTTCAACATTGTTGTAAGTTTTATACACGCAATCAATTCAACAAACATTAGAAAACTAGAGAAGACAAACACACATACATATATACATATGTGTGTGTGTGTGTATGTATGCACAAAAGGCATATACATAATATACCGACCCACCAATATACAACACTTTCATGAGTAAGTTGCTGGAATGAGTAAGTTGCTGGAATCTGTGTTAAATACAGAAGTAATCAACCGTCTCAACAAAAATAACCTTCTTAGTGACAATCAATATGGTTTCCGTTCTGCTAGATCTACAGCAGATGTGCTTAGTTATATCTCATAGGATTAGCAAATCTCTCGACAGGCAACCTTTCTAGGGCAATTGCTCTTGACATATCTAAGGCCTTTGATAGGGTATGGCATAAAGGTTTACTTCACAAGATCTCTAGCTATGGTATAGCTAGAAATGTCCTCTCAATTATTAAATCATTTCTTTCTGATAGGTTCATAAGAGTAGTAGTTGAGGAGCAAAAATCAGAAGCTCACAGTATTAATGCTGGTGTCCCTCAGGGGTCTATCCTGGGCCCAACTTTTTTCCTGATCTACATTAATGATCTTCCAAATCACATCCTTACATCATTTGTAGACATTTATGCTGACGACACTACCATTTATGGTAGCACATCTAAGACCGTAAACGACCAAGTTCTCTCAGATTCTCTCTCCTCTGATCTTGAGCACGTAGTACAATGGGGAAATGGCTGGTTACTTTTAATGCATCTAAAACCAAACTTCTCTCTTTACATCATCAACGTTCTGATCCACATCTGGCATCAATTGAAATGAATGGTTCTCGTCTTCAGGAGGCCTCAAGTTTTGACAAGCTTCTGGGCTTGACCATTACTCCTGATCTTAAATGGAACACATACATTAAATCCGTTGCCAAGGCAGCTGGAAAAATGGTGGGATCTTTCTATCGATCCGGTAGATATCTCACTGCTGATGCAATTCTCTATCTATATAAGAGCCAGGTACATCCAAGGATGGAATACTGTTGCCACATCTGGGCAGGAGCTGCTAGAAAGGACTTGTCCTGCCTGGATAGAGTTCAAAATAGACTTCATAGCCTCGTAGGAGATGTCCTTTTCTCTTCCCTGCAACCTCTATCTCACAGAAGAGATGTTGCAAGTTTGTCTCTGATGTATCGTTATTTTCATGTAAAGTGTTCGACTTAGCTTCAGTTTATGGTCCCCCCTCGCCAAACTTTCACAAGAAACACTCGTCTAGCTGTAAACACTATCAATAATTCCCCCCACTCTTTATCTGTGCCTAAGCCTAAATGTAGATTCCATGAACAAAGCTTCTTTCTTAGAACTGCACGCTTGTGGAATTGTCTTCCATTTTCCTGCTTTCCGGCTGACTACAATATGGTTGTGTTCTGCAGCTAATTCTACCCTTTGCGACCAAGACCGCCAACCCCCAATATTTCCTCCTGTATCAGAAAACACGCTATGTGATATACGTATATCTGTACGTGATGTTGCGAAGCTAATCAAAAACCTTGATTCGAGTAAAGCAACTGGCCCTGATGGTATTCCAATTATAGTACTCAAAAAACTTCAACCTGAATTAGCGCCCATACTTACAAAACTGTTTAAACGTTGTCTTAAGGAGAATAGTTTCCCATCTCCCTGGAAAATCTCATCAGTATGCCCTGTATTTAAGAATTCAGGTGATCGCTCATCCCCCTCTCAGTACAGGCCAATAAGTCTCCTGTGCGTCATGAGTAAGTTGCTAGAATCTGTGTTAAATACAGAAGTAATCAAACATCTCAACAAAAATAACCTTCTTAGTGACACTCAATATGGTTTCCGTTCTGCTAGATCTACAGCAGATGTCCTTACAGTTATATCGCATAGGATTAGCAAATCTCTCGACGGTGGCAATCTTTCTAGGGCAATTGCTCTTGACATATCTAAAGCCTTTGATAGGGTATGGCATAAAGGTTTACTTCATAAGATCGCTAACTATGGTATAGCTGGAAAAGTCTTCTCAATTATTAAATCATTTCTTTCTGATAGGTTCATAAGAGTAGTAGTTGAGGGGCAAAAATCAGAAGCTCTCAGTATTAATGCCGGTGTCCCTCAGGGATCCATCCTGGGCCCAACTCTTTTCCTGATCTACATTAATGATCTTCCAAATCATATCCTTACATCATTTGTAGACATTTATGCTGACGACACTACCATTTATGGTAACACATCTAAGACAGTAAACGACCAAGTTCTCTCCAATTCTCTCTCCTCCGATCTTGAGCACGTAGTACAATGGGGAAAGGAGTGGCTGGTTACTTTTAATGCATCTAAAACCAAGCTTCTCTCTTTACATCATCAACATTCTAATTCACATTTGTCATCAATTGAAATGAATGGCTCTCGTCTTCAGGAGGCCTCAAGTTTTGACAAGCTTCTGGGCTTGACCATTACTCCTGATCTTAAATGGAACACGTATATCAAATCTGTTGCCAAGGCCGCTGGAAAAATGGTGGGATCTTTCTATCGATCCAGTAGATATCTCACTGCTGATGCTATTCTCTACCTATATAAGAGCCAGGTACGTCCAAGGATGGAATACTGTTGCCACATCTGGGCAGGAGCTGCTAGAAAGGACTTGTCCTGCCTTGTTAGAGTTCAAAATAGACTTCGTAGCCTCGTAGGAGATGTCCTTTTCTCCTCCTTGCAACCTCTATCTCACAGAAGAGATGTTGCGAGTTTATCTCTGATGTATCGTTATTTTCATGGAAAGTGTTCAACTGAGCTTCAATCTATGGCCCCCCCTCGCCAAACTTTCACAAGAAACACTCGTCTAGCTGTAAACACTATCAATAATTTCCCCCACTCTTTATCTGTGCCTAAACCTAAACGTAGATTCCATGAACAAAGCTTCTTTCTTAGAACTGCACGCCTGTGGAATTGTCTTCCGTTTTCCTGCTTTCCGGCTGACTACAATATGGTTGTGTTCAAGTCTAAAGTAAATAAGTTCTTGATGAGCCGTTCCATATAAGTTATTAAATTTACCAAATTTTCATTACTAATGATTACTATATTGACCAATCTGTACACTTTTGAACCCTTATCCTTGAGTGGCCTCTTGGCCTTGATAATGTGGTGATGCCTGTGTAAAAAAAAAAAAAAAGTTCCTTTTTCATTAATAATTATTTTTCTACCTTATCGTTTTTCATAATTTTTGGATCTGTTATTTTTTGAGACCCGACGTAGGTGCCATTTTTTCACTTAAAATTAAATATTTTTTCATTTGAATAATATAGAAGCTAAAATATCCAGGGTGTTTGTTAGGAGAAATGCTTCAACATCATTTAAATTAGTTCTAAGCCTACAGATGTTCGGAAATGATCACCTTACAGATGCTAAACTTCTGACCGATCAACAATATGGATTTAGGCAAGCCCGTTCTACGGCAGACATCCTAACTAATCTCTGAGCGTATATACCATTCACTTGACAAAGCAGGGGAGGGTAGAGTGGTAGAAACCTTCTCTACCACCAATAGCAATGGCCAAAGACTTTTTATTTGAAAGTATATCTTTTAAACTCCTCGGCCTAACGTTTACAGGAAACGGGAGTTGGAAAAATTACATTGAGAGCATTGCCAGGACCGCTGCGAAAAAGGTAGGTTCTCTCTACTGTGCTAGAAAGCTACTAATGTCCGAAAGTATCCTGTACCTCTATAAGGCCACCATTCGCCCATGTATGGAGTATTGTTGTCATATTTGGTCTGGTGCATCTGCTACTAGTCTCTCGCTGCTAGACAAGGTTCAAAAGAGAGTCGGCAACCTAATAGGTCCTGAACTGTCATCTAAGCTTCAGCCTCTGTCCCATCGACACAATGTAGCATCCCTCTGCCTGTTCTACAAGTATTTTAACGGTGAATGCTCCGACGAACTGCAAGCACTTGTACCCCCTCAATGTAAATAACCCGACAAACCCAATAAGCAGCAAAATCCCACCCCTTCACAGTTGAGATCCTTAGATGTAAGAGCGCCTTCTACTCCAGTAGTTTCTTCCCCAGAACCGCTGGACTTTGGAATTCCCTTCCAAGTTCCTGCTTCCCCAACTGTACTGACATGCAGAAGTTCAAGTGTAACGTGAACCAACATCTTGCTGCCCAACTCCCCACATAGTACCCCTGTAGCTAATGTCCCAGATAGTAGCCCCCTACATCAAAGTGGCGATGTGTCTTGTTTGGGGTGAAAATGTAATAAAAAAAAAAGAAGAAAATAAAGAAACAGCGCCAACAAGATAATTCACTATTAAAATTTTTTTTTTTAAAAATACTTGATGTGTAATTGATGATTTTTTTAAATCCTTGATGTGTAATTGATAATTTTTTTAATTACTTGATGTGTAATTGATGATTTTTTTAAATACTTGATGTGTAATTGATGATTTTTTTAAATACTTGATGTGTAATCGATGATTTTTTTTAAAATACTTGATGTGTAATTAATGATTTTTTTTAAAATACTTGATGTGTAATTGATGATTTTTTTTAAATACTTGATGTGTAATTGATGATTTTTTTTAAATACTTGATGTGTAATTGATGATTTTTTTTAAATACTTGATGTGTAATTGATGATTTTTTTAAATACTTGATGTGTAATTGATCATTTTTTTTAAATACTTGATGTGTAATTGATCATTTTTTTAAATACTTGATGTGTAATTGATGATTTTTTTAAATACTTGATGTGTAATTGATGATTTTTTTAAATACTTGATGTGTAATTGATGATTTTTTTTAAATACTTGATGTGTAATTGATGATTTTTTTAAATACTTGATGTGTAATTGATGATTTTTTTAAATACTTGATGTGTAATTGATGATTTTTTTTAAATACTTGATGTGTAATTGATGATTTTTTTAAATACTTGATGTGTAATTGATGATTTTTTTAAATACTTGATGTGTAATTGATGATTTTTTTAAATACTTGATGTGTAATTGATGATTTTTTAAATACTTGATGTGTAATTGATGATTTTTTAAATACTTGATGTGTAATTGATGATTTTTTAAATACTTGATGTGTAATTAATGATTTTTTTAAATACTTGATGTGTAATTAATGATTTTTTTAAATACTTGATGTGTAATTAATGATTTTTTAAATACTTGATGTGTAATTGATGATTTTTTTAAATACTTGATGTGTAATTAATGATTTTTTTTAAATACTTGATGTGTAATTAATGATTTTTTTAAATACTTGATGTGTAATCGATGATTTTTTTTAAATACTTGATGTGTAATCGATGATTTTTTTTAAATACTTGATGTGTAATTAATGATTTTTTTTAAATACTTGATGTGTAATTGATGATTTTTTTAAATACTTGATGTGTAATTGATGATTTTTTTTAAATACTTGATGTGTAATTGATGATTTTTTTAAATACTTGATGTGTAATTGATGATTTTTTTTAAATACTTGATGTGTAATTGATCATTTTTTTAAATACTTGATGTGTAATTGATGATTTTTTTTAAATACTTGATGTGTAATTGATGATTTTTTTAAATACTTGATGTGTAATTGATGATTTTTTTAAATACTTGATGTGTAATTAATGATTTTTTTTTAAATACTTGATGTGTAATTGATGATTTTTTTTAAATACTTGATGTGTAATTGATGATTTTTTTTAAATACTTGATGTGTAATCGATGATTTTTTTAAATACTTGATGTGTAATCGATGATTTTTTTAAATACTTGATGTGTAATTGATGATTTTTTTAAATACTTGATGTGTAATCGATGATTTTTTTTAAATACTTGATGTGTAATCGATGATTTTTTAAATACTTGATGTGTAATTGATGATTTTTTTAAATACTTGATGTGTAATTGATGATTTTATTAAATACTTGATGTGTAATTGATGATTTTTTTTAAATACTTGATGTGTAATTGATGATTTTTTTAAAATACTTGATGTGTAATTGATGATTTTTTTAAATACTTGATGTGTAATTGATGATTTTTTTTAAATACTTGATGTGTAATTGATGATTTTTTTTAAATACTTGATGTGTAATTGATGATTTTTTTAAATACTTGATGTGTAATTGATGATTTTTTTAAATACTTGATGTGTAATTGATGATTTTTTTTAAATACTTGATGTGTAATTGATGATTTTTTTAAATACTTGATGTGTAATTGATGATTTTTTTAAATACTTGATGTGTAATTGATGATTTTTTTTAAATACTTGATGTGTAATTGATGATTTTTTTTAAATACTTGATGTGTAATTGATGATTTTTTTAAATACTTGATGTGTAATTGATGATTTTTTTTAAATACTTGATGTGTAATTGATGATTTTTTTAAATACTTGATGTGTAATTGATGATTTTTTTTAAATACTTGATGTGTAATTGATGATTTTTTTAAAATACTTGATGTGTAATTGATGATTTTTTTAAATACTTGATGTGTAATTGATGATTTTTTTAAATACTTGATGTGTAATCGATGATTTTTTTTAAAATACTTGATGTGTAATTAATGATTTTTTTTAAAATACTTGATGTGTAATTGATGATTTTTTTTAAATACTTGATGTGTAATTGATGATTTTTTTTAAATACTTGATGTGTAATTGATGATTTTTTTTAAATACTTGATGTGTAATTGATGATTTTTTTTAAATACTTGATGTGTAATTGATCATTTTTTTTAAATACTTGATGTGTAATTGATCATTTTTTTAAATACTTGATGTGTAATTGATGATTTTTTTAAATACTTGATGTGTAATTGATGATTTTTTTAAATACTTGATGTGTAATTGATGATTTTTTTAAATACTTGATGTGTAATTGATGATTTTTTTTTAAATACTTGATGTGTAATTGATGATTTTTTTTAAATACTTGATGTGTAATCGATGATTTTTTTAATTACTTGATGTGTAATCGATGATTTTTTTAATTACTTGATGTGTAATCGATGATTTTTTTAATTACTTGATGTGTAATCGATGATTTTTTTTAAATACTTGATGTGTAATTGATAATTTTTTTAAATACTTGATGTGTAATTGATGATTTTTTTAAATACTTGATGTGTAATTGATGATTTTTTTAAAATACTTGATGTGTAATTGATGATTTTTTTTAAATACTTGATGTGTAATTGATGATTTTTTTAAATACTTGATGTGTAATTGATGATTTTTTAAATACTTGATGTGTAATCGATGATTTTTTTTAAATACTTGATGTGTAATTGATGATTTTTTAAATACTTGATGTGTAATTGATGATTTTTTTTAAATACTTGATGTGTAATTGATGATTTTTTTAAATACTTGATGTGTAATTGATCATTTTTTTAAATACTTGATGTGTAATTGATCATTTTTTTAAATACTTGATGTGTAATTGATCATTTTTTTAAATACTTGATGTGTAATTGATCATTTTTTTTAAATACTTGATGTGTAATTGATCATTTTTTTAAATACTTGATGTGTAATTGATCATTTTTTTAAATACTTGATGTGTAATTGATGATTTTTTTAAATACTTGATGTGTAATTGATCATTTTTTTAAATACTTGATGTGTAATTGATCATTTTTTTAAATACTTGATGTGTAATTGATCATTTTTTTAAATACTTGATGTGTAATTGATCATTTTTTTAAATACTTGATGTGTAATTGATGATTTTTTTAAATACTTGATGTGTAATTGATCATTTTTTTAAATACTTGATGTGTAATTGATCATTTTTTTAAATACTTGATGTGTAATTGATCATTTTTTTAAATACTTGATGTGTAATTGATGATTTTTTTTAAATACTTGATGTGTAATTGATGATTTTTTTAAATACTTGATGTGTAATTGATCATTTTTTAAATACTTGATGTGTAATTGATGATTTTTTTAAATACTTGATGTGTAATTGATAATTTTTTTAAATACTTGATGTGTAATTGATGATTTTTTTTAAATACTTGATGTGTAATTGATGATTTTTTTAAATACTTGATGTGTAATTGATGATTTTTTAAATACTTGATGTGTAATTGATGATTTTTTTAAATACTTGATGTGTAATTGATGATTTTTTTTAAAATACTTGATGTGTAATTGATGATTTTTTTTAAATACTTGATGTGTAATTGATGATTTTTTTAAATACTTGATTTGTAATTGATGATTTTTTAAAATACTTGATGTGTAATTGATGATTTTTTTAAATACTTGATGTGTAATTGATGATTTTTTTTAAATACTTGATGTGTAATTGATGATTTTTTTAAATACTTGATGTGTAGTTGATGATTTTTTTTAAATACTTGATGTGTAATTGATGATTTTTTTTAAATACTTGATGTGTAATTGATGATTTTTTAAATACTTGATGTGTAATTGATGATTTTTTTTAAATACTTGATGTGTAATTGATCATTTTTTTAAATACTTGATGTGTAATTGATGATTTTTTTAAATACTTGATGTGTAATTGATCATTTTTTTAAATACTTGATGTGTAATTGAGATCAGGGAAAAGTGTGACAACAGTCACGGAAACAAGCAGCTAAGGATGGCGTGTGCGATGCTTAAAACTCAAAACGCAACCAATAAGATGTGAAAAGGTGACATATGCTCAAATTCGACTGCGGTTTAATTTGCAGATGTCGAATTTGAGCATATGAACAGACCGTATTTCTTTGATTGGAGAGAAATCGCTTCTTGCTCACTCAAAGTCATTTTGTACGTACTTCGCATGTAAGTGGGAAAAAGAACAGATTTTTTTTTGTACGGTTAACTCAGGTGTCAGCAGCAGAAGAAAAAGAACGACTTTTTTTTTAAATTCTAAAAAATAATTTTTTTCCTTCATTTACAAGACAAAGATTTTAATTTTAGGCATTAAACATATGATACGCATACAACTGGCCCAGCATACGTCCTACCATATTTTTATAAAAAAATTGTTTTTTTTTTAAAGTTTCAACTTACTAGAATTTTGTTGCTCTGGTTTGGCAGGATTTACGACGTCCGACGACGGGGCTGACGGGTTTTGACTTTTGGGTTTTGGTTCCTTTGGAGTTTTAGCAGGTTTAGTGGCAGAGTCTTTTGAATTCTTCGCATTGGTTGAAGAGGGTTCAGCATTTTCATTGGCTTCCTGAAATAAATGACAAAAAATATTTACAAAGTTTAGTAGACGAAGAAACATCGACAGAAGAAAAAACAACAAATTCCTTAAATTGCGCACAATTTTATACTAAACTAGCGAGGGGTACCCAGCATTGCCCGGGTGTTTGGAGGTGTGTGTGGTTTTGGGTTAATCAAAACATATGGGGGGGTTAAAATAAAAAAAATGTTTTGGTAAGTAAGTATGAGGATCGAACCCTTGAGGCAAAGTTGGAAATTAAAGTGTGAAAAAAAAAAAAGTGCGATGTTAACCATTGGGCCACTGCGAGATGCTAACGGAAACATGTTTGAATTTATTTAATTACTTAAATTAGCAGGTGCACATTTTAATGACTAAATGAGATCAACTTTTGACTGCGGGGGTATCATTTAGTGCGGAACGCTTTTCATTTTTTTCCAAGACGTTGGGAGTAGGGGGAAACAGCTCCACTTGTCGAAATTGAATAGCAATTGTCTTCTGATACAAGGAAATAATATTTCCACATTGAGTAAAGCTCATTGCTTTCAGACATTTCCAGCGATCGAGACGGGAAAAATACCTAGACAATTAGTGTCGCTTTTATTATAGGAAAAGGCCTAACCCACATGCGTCGAGCGAAAACTGTTGAATATTTATCTTCCTGAAGTCGAGCCAATTAAATAGACAGGCGAGCTCCGTTGTAAACTCTGAGATATTACGATTTACATGTGATATAAAAAGTTTTTAAAAAGTTGTTAGGCGACCGACCGCTTCTCTAAAAAAAAAAAAAACCTTTCTTGGACATACACAAAAAGCGAACACACATTTTCACTTTTATATATATAGATATCACACAATTTTATATTAGATTGCACACAGTTTATATTAAATTGCACACAATTTTATATTAAATTGCACACAATTTTATATTAAATTGCAAACAATTTTATATTAAATTGCACACAATTTTATATTAAATTGAAAACAATTTCATATTAAATTGAAAACAATTTCATATTAAATTGAAAACAATTTCATATTAAATTGCAAACAATTTCATATTAAATTGCAAACAATTTTATATTAAATTGCACACAATTTTATATTAAATTGCACACAATTTTATATTAAATTGCACACAATTTTATATTAAATTGCACACAATTTTATATTAAATTGCAAACAATTTTATATTAAATTGCAAACAATTGTATATTAAATTGCAAACAATTGTATATTAAATTGCACACAATTTTATATTAAATTGCACACAATTTTATATTAAATTGCACACAATTTTATATTAAATTGCACACAATTTTATATTAAATTGCACACAATTTTATATTAAATTGCACACAATTTTATATTAAATTGCAAACAATTTTATATTAAATTGCACACAATTTTATATTAAATTGCACACAATTTTATATTAAATTGCAAACAATTTTATATTAAATTGCAAACAATTTTATATTAAATTGCAAACAATTTAATATTAAATTGCACACAATTTTATATTAAATTGCACACAATTTTATATTAAATTGCACACAATTTTATATTAAATTGCACACAATTTTATATTAAATTGCACACAATTTTATATTAAATTGCAAACAATTTTATATTAAATTGCAAACAATTTTATATGAAATTGCACACAATTTTATATTAAATTGCACACAATTTTATATTAAATTGCAAACAATTTTATAGGAAATTGCAAACAATTTTATATTAAATTGCACACAATTTTATATTAAATTGCACACAATTTTATATTAAATTGTGCACAATTTTATATTAAATTGCAAACAATTTTATATTAAATTGCAAACAATTTTATATTAAATTGCACACAATTTTATATTAAATTGCACACAATTTTATATTAAATTGAAAACAATTTCATATTAAATTGAAAACAATTTCATATTAAATTGCAAACAATTTCATATTAAATTGCAAACAATTTCATATTAAATTGCAAACAATTTTATATTAAATTGCACACAATTTTATATTAAATTGCACACAATTTTATATTAAATTGCACACAATTTTATATTAAATTGCACACAATTTTATATTAAATTGCACACAATTTTATATTAAATTGCAAACAATTGTATATTAAATTGCAAACAATTGTATATTAAATTGCAAACAATTGTATATTAAATTGCACACAATTGTATATTAAATTGCACACAATTTTATATTAAATTGCACACAATTTTATATTAAATTGCACACAATTTTATATTAAATTGCACACAATTTTATATTAAATTGCACACAATTTTATATTAAATTGCAAACAATTTTATATTAAATTGCACACAATTTTATATTAAATTGCAAACAATTTTATATTAAATTGCAAACAATTTTATATTAAATTGCAAACAATTTTATATTAAATTGCAAACAATTTAATATTAAATTGCACACAATTTTATATTAAATTGCACACAATTTTATATTAAATTGCACACAATTTTATATTAAATTGCACACAATTTTATATTAAATTGCAAACAATTTTATATTAAATTGCAAACAATTTTATATGAAATTGCACACAATTTTATATTAAATTGCACACAATTTTATATTAAATTGCACACAATTTTATATTAAATTGCACACAATTTTATATTAAATTGCAAACAATTTTATAGGAAATTGCAAACAATTTTATATTAAATTGCACACAATTTTATATTAAATTGCACACAATTTTATATTAAATTGCAAACAATTTTATAGGAAATTGCAAACAATTTTATATTAAATTGCAAACAATTTTATATTAAATTGCACACAATTTTATATTAAATTGCAAACAATTTTATATTAAATTGTGCACAACAGCTTTCATACTTTTCAGCAAGGGAAAATTATCATTTATTTTTTAAAGGACTGAAATTAGTTTTATTTTTTTATATATGAGGGGGATTCTAAAAGTAATGCCTCGTATTTTATTCCGCCCGAATGGATCAGTGGGGATTGCAAATTACATTGTTCTGACTTAACTTATGCATTCATAACCTGAAAGTTTCATCTCTCTGTTGCAGATATTGACGGTGTGAGACTAAGAATGGAAGCTTTGTCATAAAGATGTGTCATTGAAATTGGTATCCAAGGGAAAATCAAAAAACTTTGAGCTGACAAAAAAGCTGATACATAACAGTGTTCTGTATATATATTTTTAGAAAAATTTTATAATTGAATGAATGGTTTTGTTTTATGGCATAGAAACCCTTTCTGGCTATTTAATACCAAATTCAGTCATTGTGAAAAAAAATTTTATGCTTCAAGTTTTGTATATTTTCAAATATTTATTCATGATGTTTGGTTTGGTTGTTTTGTAGAGGAAAATTGTTTTTGGATTTTGTAAAGAAAAAAAACAATATCAATGTTTGGTACATTTTGTAAAGAAAAAAAAACAAAAACAAAACAATCAATGTTTGGTACATTTTAGGTAAATATCTTCAGACAGCCTGATCTGGTAGCACCAGAAAACAAGTGAATGGAATAGAAAAATGGATAATTTTGTCTATAAAACAATTTGGAAATCTATTCCTGAAAGTTGTTAATTAGAATGACATGCAAGCAGAAATCTTCAAATTGGCGTGCATTTATTTTTAGAAAAGCAAAAACAGCAAAAGTTCAAATTGGAAAAATTCAAAACCAAAACATTTTTTAATCAAAAAAAAAGAAAAATATTTTAAAATCCAAATTAATTCTTTTTTAAATTTTGGTTCATAACTTGATAAATTAGACCGAGAAGAAGGGTGGGAAGAGAGACATGAACGCGTTTCTTCCGTGAAAGACATAAAAAGCAAAGTTAAGAAATCTACTTCGATCTCCACATGACTTGCAGAACGACAAAATCAGTTTATGTGCCTCTGAATATCTATTTATCGAGAGACATCAGCAGCAGCTAACGTGAAGTATTAGTATTGTTAGTAAACAAAAGTTTTTTTTCAGTTTTTCTTTTTATATGACTGAGTCAAGACCCAAATCCACTCGACGATGAGGGTTAGTGAGATTGTCAAATAATTAACAATACTAGAAGACTGAAAAAGTTTTTTTCTCTTTATTCAAAGAATTTCAAAAAATCCTAACAAATTTAAGGTATGTAATAGTAAAAAAAATAATGAGAAGGCAAAAAACAAACAATAAAAAAAAATGTATCAACAACTACGGTGTTTGTTAATTAAGTTTAGATTAAAAAAAAAAAAGGTGCCTGTGTGTGAAATTATTGTGGCAAGAATTGCACAATCTCTAATCAAACCTCGCCTGAGTCGGCAATCGTTTTGTTTCCAGTTACAAATATATATCTAAGTTCAATATGACTAGAAACAATGCTGAGATAAGTGGATGGTCCCCCATCTGGTACTGGCCAGGCTCATCGTTGCTTAACTTCTGTGATCTTGCAAGAATCGGTGGGTCAACGTGATTGTGCCGTATAAGTATGCAATCATGTTAACAGACATGATTTCATTTCCCCAAAGTTAAAAGATATTGAGACTGGTCAGTATCAGATGATTTGGGAATGTCAAGCATTCGAGATATGCGACGATGACGACACCTCTCTGCAAAAAAAAAAAATAAAAAATAAAAAATAAAAAACAAAAGCTAACATTGTCCAAATCATCTTGTCTGACCAAGATGTAAGTGAAACTAGGGATGACCACTTGTGAATTCTCTAGAAAATTCCCCTTCTGAACTCCAATCTATTGTTCCGCCTTGCCAAATGTTCACAAAAATCACTAGACGAGCTACAACCACTACATACGATTTCCCCTACTCTCTAACTGTACCTAAATTGAAATGCAGATTTCATGAAGAAAGCTTTTTTCCCAGAACTGCCCGCCTGTGGAATACTGTTCTGCTTCCCGGTCGAATACAACATGGTAACTTTACAAGTTCTTGTTGAGCCGTCGCCATAAATAATCAAATTCGACACAATTTACACCATTAATGATTACCACACTATTACAATATTACATTCATTAACCCTTATCCTTGAGTGGCCTTCGGGCCTTGATAAATTGTGACTCCCAACTAGAAGAAAAAAAAAAAAAAAAAAAGAAAAGAAAAGGGATCTGATTAAAATCTCCTTTGCCCAAAGTGAATGTTGCACCAGGTGAGATTGAAGGAGATGGCGTAAGGATAAAAATCTCACCTTTTCAGCTGTTGATGGTTTATTTTTTTTCTTTTTAGGACTTTTAGTTGCTTCTGCGGGGGCTGGTTTCTCTGCCGGTGTTTCTGCAGGAGTATTCTTCTTTTTGGGTTGTTGTTCTGGGACAGTTTTCTTATCGGCTTTCGTGGTGGTGGTTGCAGTTTTTTTCTTCTCGTCCTTTGGTTGGTTATTCTGAATCTCAGTTTGGCCACCCGACGAAGGTTTCTTTTTCTTTTTATTTTTACGAGCTGAAGGGCTGCTCTCCTGTTGACCATTGTCTACAGCATCTTCAGCGTAAGAGACAAGCACAAAATCCTGTCGGACATGCGAGAGAGAAAGAAACATGTTTGGAATAGCAAAAACAAAAGAAGCCAACACGTTTGCAATTCCAAATAGAATAAGGGGGGGAAAAAAAGACAAAGCCAGAAAAGATTTCTAAAATTTGCATAATTTAAAAAACTGATTTCGCGCTTGAACCGCTCCCCGCTACTCATTAAAAAAATAAAAATAAAGAAAAATCTGTATGATGCCTGCATCCATGGCAGAAAGAAAATATCAAATGCCAAAAATCATGTAAATTGATTAAGTAATTTTATTTTTACAAATAAAATGATTTTTTTTTAGCAAATTTGAGTTTTTCCAATGTCCCTCCCTCCTGCCCATGTTAAGAATGGCTTTCTAAAATTTCGATTTGGAGTTATTTCCCTTGTTTCTTCAAATAGTTTTCAAAATGGCATCTGGAGGGGGTTAATTTCTGTAATGTAGTGTTTTTGCAATATTAACTCATATTTATGATATTTGTATTTTTATTTGTGAAATTTTTTAAAGCTTCTTTGTTATAACAGGGAAATTTGAAAATTAAAATATCAAATTTCAAGTAAAACCAATCATATCTACTTAATTGTCACGTCACAGTAATTAACATATCCAAAAATTAGGAAAAATGATAAGATAGAAAAATTATTAATGAAAACAGTTTTCAAAAGCCAATTAGCCAAAATGAGTTTTGCTAAATTGGCCTAAAATTTTCAAAGTTTTTTAAAATGATTACCTCCCTTGTTACAATTTGAACTCTCCATTTTTTTTTTTTTTTTATCAAAACACAATTTTCGCTAACTGTCGCTGAAAAATATTTTCATAATTAATTATCATTTTTCATAATTTTTGGATATTTTCATTACTGTTACATGCCAGTTAAATAGATACAATTGGTTTTACTTGAAATTCGATTGCTTTTAATTTTTAAATTTTACTCTAATAATAAAGCACCTTTTTGCTTTTAACGATTTTAAGACGGAGTTTTTAAAAAAGTTATTCACGTTAAATTCTAAAGAAGTAAATAAATTGTATCGTTTGGCAGCCATGACACACAAGTTACCAATCTTAGATAGAAAATTGTTCATGGTTGTATGAAGGATGCAAATTTTGGTCGAATTAAAGTTTATATGAAAGGATTTATATTAAAAAATGGCATCAAAATCTTATTAAAATGGATTCATTTTTATTTCAAATCTTAAATTTTTTCTGAAGAATAAAACAATTCTTTTTAAAATCCATCTGGAATTGTCTTCAAGTTCTTCCAATTTAGTATTTTAATGAAAAAATAAAAAACAAAGAAAACCGATATTATTGAGAGAGAGAGAGAGAGAGAGAGATGAGAAAGCGAGAAGTAGAAAAGAGATGGGGAAAAAGGGAGAGAGACAAAATGAGACAAAGATGGGAGAAGGAAGGAGAAAAAAAGAGAAAAAAGTTCTACAATAAAAAAAAAAAACATTTTTTTTTTTATTAAAAGAAAAAAGCAAAAAAAGAACAAAACTGCAACCAAAAAAATGCTTTGATTTGATTAATTAAAATATAAAGCTAAACACAATAAAAAGTTGATATTTTTTTAAAATCTCCATTTTTTTTTTTTGTTTACCTGTTCAACAATTTCCCCAAGAGGAGTTTTTGTTCTGGGTGAGGATTTCTTTTTTGATTGGGTTGTTGTCTCCTGTTTTGGAGAAATTGGTGCTTCTGCGACTGGTTTTTGAGCGGGTGGTGATTTACTCTTAGATTTCTTTGGTTCTGATGCCGTTTCCTTCGAAGGGGAAGGACTTTTGTTGGCATTCTTAGTTTGCTGTTGTTGTTGCGGCTAAGGAATAAAGAGATCAAGTTTTAACATGTCTAAAACGATTTGAAACGCATTAAAAAGTAAACAAAAGTTTTATAGATATTTTCATGTTGATTTAAGATTTTCAAATATCCATGATTTAGTTTAGTTGTTTTCGTGCATATTAACTTTCTAGGGTTTTTAATGCTGAATTCAGTCATTTTGGAAGAGAATGGGTTCTTGTCCCAAATTCCAGGTTAAAAATACAAAAATAAAAATCTGTATGATGTACGTACATGTCACAAAATGAAAATGTCATATTCCAAAAATCATGTAAATTGATCAAATAGTTTATCTTTAACTAAGGAAAACAAATTTTATGAATAAGCAAAAGGGAGCTGTCTTGCATCGCCATCTTAAAAAAAAAAAAAAGGCAGATAATTTCACAAAAATTCAAACTTACAAGCTCAGCCTTGCAATGCTTACAATTTCCTATTAATTACTTAAAATCATTTCCTTTATAAAAATAAAACTGTTATATGATTTTTGGAATATGATCTTTTCATTCAGTCACCTATGTATATAATAAATTTTTATATATTAAAAAAAAAAAAAAAAAAAAAAAAAAAAAAAAAAAATCGATAGAATTCTGGACAACTACCAAGAAAATGTTTAATTCTTCAAATGTTCAAATTTATGGTATCGTTTTTTGTGTAATTCACTTCGTGCAGTTATTTGCAATTTGTATATACAAATTTGTAGCTTCATTTGTTATCCTATTTTGTAAAAAAAATAAGTCATCAACAAGTGATAAATTCTATTTAACTGAGAAATGAGAATCTGACAGGTACTATGACTTCATCAGAATGGCAATGTCACAGTGAATGTCATTTAAGGTCATTTTGGTTTGAAAGACGATTTGAAATCAGTGGAACGAAATGTCGAATTATGATTTGTAAATTGGTGTCCATTTCATCAAATTATTTAATACGTGTGGTAAATGAATTTTTTTTACTCTAATTTATCCTAAACAAGACATACTGCCACTTGAATGTAAGGCATTATTATTTTGTACCATGTCTACAGAGGTGCACTAAGTATGGGAGTTGAGCAGTGAGATGGCCGTTCACATTACATTTACACTTCTGTGTGTTAGTAAATGTAGGGAGTGGATTAAAAAAAAGAACTGCACATGTAGATTATGAGAGTGACCTCCCCTTGATTTTGATGGCACAGATTGAAAACAGATGAAAATATTTGGTGCAAGTTGAAAATTCAACCTATAAAAAAAACAAAAAAAAAAAAACAGAAAAATCTTTATGATGTATGTACCCGTCATGAAGCAAAAATGTCATATTCCAAAAATTATGCAAATTGATCAAGTAGTATTTTTAACTGTGAAAATCAAATTTTATAAGGAAGCAAGAATGGTGTGTCTTGATGAACCATATTTAATAAAGAGAGATAACTCAATTCAAACTACCGAAATTTAAAAATCAGACTTAATAGCTACAATATATTATTAACCTTTTATGACCTGGTTGAACTAATTCATTGAGTCGTAAATAAATGAATATAACGGTATAAATAAAGTGGGAATTGATTCAAACACGCCTTGTACATAATAGTTCAGTATCTGGGTAGATGTCAGATAGCTCCAAATTGCAACTGTCCATTCCTAACATTCAGTATGCCGCCAACTGTCTCAGAGTGGAGGATTTCGTTTGTTGTCATAAACACACTTTTCAAGCACTATGGATAATAATGAAGGTAAGTTTATGAAATGTAAAAATTCTCAGTGGTAATTTAACTATTCAACTTCATAATTTTTTTAGTTTGAAGACAATCATAGTATCATTACCCTTTTAAACTAACTAAAATTAATAATAAATATTTTTTTAATCATCTACATTTTAATTCAGGTCATAAAGGGTTAATCGCTAAAAATCGTAAAAAAATGATTTTCTATTAAAAAAAAAAAAAAAAAAAATCACTACTTGATCAACTTACGTAACAACATATTCGTTAATTTTTGTACATTATAAAGATTTTTTTCTGTATTTTTGTTTTTATAATCAGATTGAATTCTTGATGAGAACCAAACATTTTATAAAAATAAACATTTTGTTTAACTATCTCTTTTTCACTTTGAAAGCAAGAGAAATATATTCTAGAAGATTCTGCCAGATTAGTCAGGAGGGAAAATTTAATATCCCAGAAAACATTGAACTTTCAGCAAAATTCATTTAATTTTTCTCAAAAATTTTGTTTTTTTTATTTGTTTCAAAATTACTTTTTTTTCTTAAAAGTTGTTTTATTTTGATATTCTTGAAGAATTCTTCATAATAATTTTGACTTTTACCTCAGCAGGTTTTTTGGCCTTTTCTTTTTTGGTTAACTTTTCAGCTGCGGGGGCTTCATTCTCTTTCTTGGAAGGTTTTTCTGCTGGAGGAGTTTTCTCTTTCTTTGCTGGCTTTTCAGTTGGAGGAGTTTTCTCCTTCTTGGAAGGTTTTTCCGCTGGAGGAACTTTCTCCTTCTTGGAAGGTTTTTCAGCTGGGGGAGTTTTCTCTTTCTTTGCTGGTTTTTCTGCTGGAGGAGTTTTCTCTTTCTTTGCTGGTTTTTCTGCTTGGGGAGAAGCCTTCTCTTTTTGGGGAGGTTTTTCTACAGAGGGAGACTTTTTCTTGGCTGGTTTCTCCGCCACAGGGGATGGCTGTTTCTCTTTAGCAGGAGCAGTTTTCACAGGTTGGGTGGGCTTTTCATTTGGGACTGAGGCAGTCGTCACTTCTTCCTTGCCCTTTGGTTTCTTTTCTTTTCGTGACCGCAGAGTCGTCCAACCTGTGTACAAAAAGCAATAAGATAGATGAGAGAGAAAGATGGATGAAACCACTTTTCCTAATCATTTTGTGTTCCACCATGCAATCCAGATTGCTATAGGCAAGTCTTCGTAAGGCTGTACAGCTCAATTTAAAAGTTACACACACAATTAAATTGAAAAAAAAAGTTAAACTGAATTACAATAAAGTTTCAATGCTTTTGCATCATAATTCAATACTAAAAAAATGAATTTGAAGTAAAAAAACAAAACAACTATTACATAATTGTCATGTGAAAATTAGTAAAACTTCCAAAAATAAATTGAGTAGAAAAAGCATTACAAGAAAAAATAAAATTCATCGAATAATACAGTTTTAGCAGTTTAGTCTATTCTGTATAATAACTGACTTATCTCCCTTGTTTCACTTTTGCTCTTTCAAATTAGAAAATGGCAGGTCGATTAATAACAATGTTTGTTTTTTTTTTTGGGGGGGGGAATAATTCTAGCAAATCTTCTACTTGATCATTTTTTCATAATTTTTGGAAATACACTAATTTCAGCATGACATGTTTTTCCTTAAAGTAAAAATGTTTTTATGCGTAAACACCAAAGTTTCACAACAATCGCATTAAATCTTTAAGAAAAATAAATTCAAAAGTAAATAAAAATAAAAAATAAAAACCTGAACTTCACTTCCAAATTATCATCCTAAATTTTTAACCTCCTCCCCAACCTTTCCCCTGTCGTGGTATGCTGGTGCGTTCGATGACAAATTAATGAAAATTGATACCAAGTTTATGTATACACAACTGTAGACTTTATTTAAACAAAGAATATTTATACATTTTTCATAAACAATAGCTTTCGTGAAAAATGCATAAGACGTGTGTGTATGTGTGCGTGCATACGTGTTTTTGATATTTGCCGATCAGATATGAACTGAAATTAAATATTTTGTCTAAAGTAGTTACCAAGGCAATTCATGATTTCCAATGTTTGGGTTTACCTCGGTAAAGCTGGATAGTACATGAAAGTTCATTTAAATACAGCATCGGTTTGCATGTGTAAAACACACTTGGAGCGTGTGAGTGCCACATCCATTCTTGTCTGTGTTATGGGAAAAAGGAGGAAGGAAAAAGAAATGGAAAAAGAAAGAGAAAATTTACATCACCATCTAACTCACCCCACCCCCACCACCACCACTCACCACCATCCGTGTTTATGTGTTCGGCGTGCATGAAGCCACTTGGTAGACCAGTTCCTAAACTGATATATCTCTACACCAATTATCAGATGCAGTAAAAAACCAAGAAACATTCAGTAATTTTTAGCCTTCATTTTTATTTTATCTCTAGTTAACTAAAAACAGAATGCATTCATTGAAAGACATATGAAGTGCCTTCAATAATTTTCCAGACTTTTTTGTACAAGCATTTAAAATTGGTGTAGACTCTGGAAAATTCAGCATATTACTGCTATACATCTTATGTGATGACTAATTTTTATGATTTGAGGTTTAAATGAGCAGCTACAGTAGGAATTGGAATACACACCCTACTGAAACCTGATTGTCACAGCTGGTAAATTTCAAAAATGCAATCTGGACACGAGGACACTTTAGAAGAACGATATGCAATAAAATTCTGTTTTAAACTTGGAAAAATGCCACAGAAACGTATGGAATGCTTGACGGCTTTTGGACCATCTTGCATGAATCGAGCATCAGTTTTTGAGTAGCATAAGAGATTCAAGGAAGGTAGGGAGTCTATGAGGGATGATGAGAGGTGTGGGAAGAGTAAGGAAGTCAGAACACCAGAATTGATTGGCCAAATAAAGAATTTCATGGATAAGGAGTGTTGTGTATCTATAGAGACAATAAGTGCACAGTTTGATGTCAGTGTGGGAACTGCATACAATTATTTGAACTGAAGATGCGGAAGATTTGTGCAAAATTTTCCTAAAGGTACTTGCTTAGAGAAGATCAGAAAGAAAGATATTGTTATGACAGCAAGGAGATGGTCGAACTGATCAATTCAGACCCTGCAGTCCTTGATGCTCTGGGGACCTGCGATGAACTTATCATGATCTTTTTTTTTTTTGACAGCACAAGCACAATCTACATGCATTAGGTTCCCACTGGACAGTCAACAAGGAATACTATGTTGATGTCTTAAGGGAGTTCAGGGAGAGATTCTGTTGGAAGAGGCCAATATTCTTCAAATCAGGTCAGTGACATTTCCATCAGGACAATGCACCAGTCCACAACTCCACACCCTTATCACAGATTATTTGATCAAGATGGGCATCAAGACAGTTCCTCACCCTCCGTATAATTCAGACCTGGCTCCCTTGTAACTTTTGATTATTCCCTAAGCTCAAGGAAAACCTTAGAGGCTATATTTATTAGAATATCAAGATGAAACAGGCTATGACAAGGGTCATTGACATGCTCACACAAGGACTTTCATGGAGCCTTCCCGAAGTTGTTGGACTAGAGTTTCAGGTGTGTACTATCAATAAAAATGCCCATACGAAAAAAGTCTGGAAACTTATTGAAGGCACCTCATATTTGGATAATTCTTTATTTTAGACAGAAAAATTATTTGGAGTTGGAAAAACGCACTCTCAAGCTGAATTATTTTGCTCTCTTAATTTAACGACAAAGATGTTCATTTTTCATATAACTAGCGGCAATCTTTTTTCACCAACACCAAAACAATGTGGAGTCCAAAGCAGAAGTTTCTTGAGCAACAAATCCGTCTTTATTCTGCCATTTCGAACCCCGCAACAGTCCCTAAATTTGCATAATCGTGATCGCCTTGGATTTAAATCATTCTCGGTTCACATGCAACTGTTTTCTTACAGCAAGCACTTGTGGAACACTGTTCTGCTGGCCTGCTTTCTGGTTGAATACAACATGGTAGTCTTCAAATCCAATGTAAACAAGTTTTTGTTGCGCCATCCCCATAAATAATCAAATTCTAGAAAATTTACACCATGAACAATTACTACACTACCATCTTACATTCATTAACCAGTATCCTCGAGTGGCCCTTGGTGACTCCCAAGTAGAAAAAAAAAGTCCTCTCAAGAATTACATCTCATTTTCATAGGGGAGGGGAAGATAGGTTTATTGACTTCATTTGTGAGAAAGTGCTGACCACATGATACAAGTTAATTTAATATCCAGATTGCATGAAACAATCATTATTTCGTGTGAATAAACAACTCAAAAGAAATATCTAATAATACATTTAATAAAAATTTTACAACTCAAATGAACCCAAACCAAACTTAACTCTTAAATGTAACCCAGATACCCCCTCCCCACTATTCATTAAACCCTATTACTAACCCTAAGCCTGGGTTGAGAATAGAAAATGTTGGTATACAAGTCATAAATCTTGAAAAATTGGAGAAACTTCTTGTTTTTTTTTTCTCATCAAATATTTTTTGGAGTTCATATATTTAATCCCTTGCCTTTTCTGATTCTTGTAAAATCAATTCTCTGTCGCTCTAAACACTTTCATGTTTGAGGTTATTTTCTATCTCTACAAATTTATTATCAGACCATGTATGAAGTGTTGAATAATGGGATTCCCAGACGATGCGGGTGTCCAGGAAAGGAAGCGCGAGAATGGTGATGTAATTGTTGATTCTTAATTTTAAAGTATAGAATGTTTCACAAAGTTAAAATAATGTTCAAGTTTTAGATTTTAAGTCGTAGTAAAATAGATTTGGAAAGTTAAGTTTCTAAACTTAACTTGAAATTACATAAACAAAAGTGCAATCAGAACAAACAAATATGCTTATGAATAATAGAAAGCGCACAATTGATATGGAATGCAAAATTCAAAAACTTTCTCGTTTAAAGACCAAACAAGTCCAAATTTCATTCAATAAATAAACATTAAAATTAAATTCGATATCTCGATTTAAAACAGAATCTTCATCAGAAAATACACATTTTTTTTTCATGACGGTGGTAATGCTTGGCACGTTTTCCTTCAGATGTTGGTGAAGTATAAGATTGAAATGTCCGATATAGTAGAAAAAATGCTGGTCGAGCGCATATGTGTTAAGTAATAGAAAGTCTACTGTTTATAGTAAGCACTGTTGATATGAGAAAAAAAATGGTATTTCCTGATGAATATTCCGTTATGAATTGAAACATCTAATTTAATTTTAATAAATGTTTTTTTTATTGAAAGAAATTTTGCACTTGTTTGGTCATTAAAACATTGAATTTTAAAATTTTGCAAATATGTTTATGCTTTCGACAAAACAATGGTAGGATTGACTTGCAATATCAGTTGAAAACAAAGATTTTTTATATATACATGTAAGTGGAAAGTCGGGCTTAGAGAGGAAACTCAGAGTTAGAGTTTGACCATCAGTCGTGGAGGCATTTCGACTAATTAAGAGAAATGTAAGACTCTAGAAAAGAAGCATTTGTGTAACTCTGAGGATATGCAGGAACGTGAATAAATTTTAATATTAAGAAATATAATTTCGCGTCATAGCGTTTTCCTTTGGAGGAAGAATTATTTTTTTGTAGCGTGACAACTATGGAAGAACGATGAAAGAGAAGAAATGGGAAAAGGTATTTGCTCTTTGTCTGAAGTAGCCCATCGGAAAATGTTATTCGTCATTTTATTTAAAAAACGGTTCCACATAATGTTTTTGTCCATTTATGAACTGTATCAATTTGTGTAATTGTAGATGTGTAAACGCAGCTGAATGAACATTACGATAACACAAACTGACACGTGTATACACTCGCATACAATCCTACCAACTAGATGATCACAGAAACACGTGTATATATATATATATATATATATATATATATATATATATATATATATATATATATACATATATATATATACATACACACACACATTATATAGATCACAATATAACATGGAGTATTGTCATTATATTTGGGCTGGTGAATCTCTATCTTCTTGATAAGGTGCAAAAATGTATCTGCAATTTGACCTCCCACCCTTCCCTTCTTCACTGCAAACAGACATGATGTTGATAGTCTCGGTCTTTTCTATATTATTAATGTTCTCAGAATTGCTTGAACCATTCCTTGCTTCTTTATTCCAGCTCATCTGTCGAATTACCAATTTACTGTATTGATATTTCATTATAATACAGCTTCTTATTCTCGTAGGTTCTTTCTAAGAACTGCAGATTTGTGGAACCATTTTCTTGCTGACTACCTTTCCGCCTACCTATAACCTTATCTTCTGTCTTTTCCATAATCATTTCATTCTTGTTAGCTCCTTACATCAAATGGCTTCACACCTCGTCTGGAGCATTTTCCATAAAAAAGGCTTAAATTAAAAATTTTCTTTGTTTATAGATTGTATAATAAACAAAAGTATTTTAAAAAATATTAATTTTTGCTGGATGGAATCATTAAAAATATTTCCCTTTTTTGTAAAAAGCTTTCAATTGTAAAACGAAAAAATTGCCATTCATAACTTTTCTTGTTGACAAAACGTTTTTTTTCTGACCACCTGTGTA
>NC_136504.1:1652500-1845000 GCF_053919585.1 Euprymna scolopes
ACATTTAATGCATATAGAAAAATGATCCCCCAATTTTTTAAACTATCATTTTTTTTATCTTGGAAACTACTCGTTTCCTGGAATTTGAAACATTTTCATTTTCAGCATCCCCGAAAACCTACAATAGTGGTAATTTTAAAGGATTTTTTTGTGGGTGGAAAGATACTGCCCGTTTACCAATGTTTCAATCATAGTCATATATATATATATATATATATATATATGAGAGAGAGAGAGAGATAGATAGATATACCACCTTTTTTGGCAATTTTGTAAGTTCCAAATCTCCTGATGATTTATTCAGATTTAACAAATGAAGGCTCATTGGAAAGGTCATGACCTGAATTATGCAGTGTGCTACATGACATTTGCCCTTAAGGTCGCATATTAAGGGAATCATCCATTAGCCAGATTTTTTTTCTATTTTTGGCACTTTTTACAGCCATCAAATGTTTCAATCATAGTCATTAGTTTTCCTAGTTTTGCATATGAATTACAAAATACTTGATATTTCCCCAAAACCTCTGGCCTTGATAGAGAAGGAACTAAAACGTGCTGCCATGGTTTCAAATGATCTGAAATAACAGCAAGGGGATAGTTGATTTCAAATATTTCTCATATGTTATATCTCCCCTCTTTGGTTTTTATACATAAAGTAAATTTCACAGTGTATAAGAATTATTTGATACTGGAGATATTCATAATTGTAACCTTTTTCCAAAAGAGGGGAGATATAACATATGAAAAATATTTGGAATCAAGTATCCCCTTGCTGTTATTTCAGATCATTTGAAACCATAGCAACAAGTTTTAGTCTCCCCTTCATCAAGGCCAGAGGTTTGGGGTAAATTATTTACACACACAAGCAGAGAGACCCGATGTTATCCAAGATTGAATGATGGGCAACGAACACATTCCCATATTTTTATTGCCATCAAAATCAGTGAAATCGGCCATTTTTTCAATCAAATCGATTGATTGCTTGCTTTAGTTGGGGACCCATCATGGTGCACCGGGAGGAAGGTGACATTGTCCATAATACATTGTGGTCTACATTGCACTGAAGAGAACCTATTATCGATTTTATAAAATTATTTTTATATATTATAGATTGCATTACAGTTTAAAATTCAAAAGTCAAGTATCATGCTTCAATTGTGCTCTAAACAGAAATATTCATTTTGAACGCACCCCTGTCATACTAAAGAATCTACTATTGATTTTATATGCCTGGCCTTACTGCTTGTGCGGTGCTAATGGCTTGAATTTAAGTTAAAAATGGAAAAGTCAAGTATTGTGAACAGAAACATTAATTTTGAATGCACCCCTGTCATATAAAAGAACCTACTTTTGATTTTATATGTTGGGCCTTTCGGCTTGTGTGGTAAGAAAACTTCTTAAATGCACTTGTGATGTAAAGTGTTACCTTTGGTCAAAATCGCCTGTTCATTCTTTTATCAGATTTTTCGATTATGATACTTATAGGAGACAGTCTGATAGAAAGCCTACAAGCCCATCTGAGAACATTGCCATGCAAAAAAATAACTGTGTGAAATTTCATAAAAATCGACCCAGCCGTTTGAATCTATAGGAAACTCATGCGCACACAAAATTCCTTTTATATAATAGAAAATAATTCAAGTTTTGTTCATTGAAATTACACCAGTGAAATTTATGGTATTTCTATAAGAGTGCTCAATACATGTAGTGCTGTATATTTATTTAGTATAAATTTTTATTAATACAAACATTTTTGACTGCACATTTGCAGACATATTTCAGCTCCAGCTGGGAACCCACTGAACTTCTTTAGGCCGAGTTCTTAATGAGTGGAGATGAAGATGAAAAACAAAACATTCCTTTGGAGAGATCGCAGGTAGCATATGATTAATGTTAAAATTATAAATATAATCATTTTTTTTATATGTTATTTTTATAGTTTTAAAATTAAAATACCATCATGTGATAATTGCTACAGATAATCTCCCCAAAAGAATTTTTTTTTTTTTTTTTTTTACAAGGAAGTCACCACTTATCAAGGCCCGGAGGTCACTCAGGTATAAGGGTTATTGTGTGGACAGTAATCAATGGGATAATATCGTAGTAATCATTAGTAATGGAAATTTGATAAAGCATCCTACTAAAGGGGGCGGTTCAACAGGAATTTGTTTATGTTGGACTTGAAGACATTCAAGTTGTAGTCGGGTGGGAAACAGGCAAACGGAAGAGTTCCACAGGCGTGCACTTCTAAGAAAGAAGCTTTGTTCATGGAATCTACGTTTTAATTTAGGCACAGATAAAGAGTGGGGAAAATTACTGACAGTGGTTTCAGCTAGACGGGTGTTTTTTGTGAAAGATTGACGAGCAGGGACCAGAGATTGGAGCTCAGATGAGCACTTATCATGGAAATAACGATAAAACAAAGACAGGCTCGCAAGTCTCTTCTGTGGGAGAGAGGTTGCAGGGAAGAGAAAAGGGCATCCCCCACTAAGCCACGAAGTCTATTTTGTACTCTGTCAAGGCAGGATAGGCTGTTTTTAGCAGCTCCTACCCAGATATGGCAGCAGTACTCCATCCTTGGACGTACTTGGCTTTTATATAGATAGAGAATTGCATCAGCAGTAAGATATCTACTGGAGTGGTAAAAAGATCCCACCATTTTTCCAGTGACTTTGGCAACGGATTTGATGTACGTGTTCCATTTCAGATCAGGAGTAAAGGTTAATCCTAGAAGCTTGTCAAATTATGGAGCCTCCCCAAGACGAGAGCCATCCATTTCAATTGATGCCAGATGGGGATCAGAGCATTAATGATGTTAAGATAGAAGCTTAGTTTTAGATGCATTAAAAGTAACCAGCCACCTCTTCCCCATTGTACCACGTGCTCAAGATCAGAGGAGAGAGAATCAGAGAGAACTTTGTCATTTACGGCCTTTGATGTGTTGCCATAGATGGTTGTGTCATCAGCATAGATCTCAATGAATGATTTAAGTATGTGTTTTAGGAGATCATTGCTGCAGATCAAGAAGAGAGTTGGGCACAGGATGGACCCTTGAGGGACACCAGCATTAATACTCTGGGCTTCTGATTTCTGCCCATCAACCACTACTCTTATGAGCCTATCAGAGAGAAATGATTTACTCAAAGAAGTTTACTTAAATTCCAAGCTAAAACTGAAATGTGTTTGCAAAATGTTTATATAAATAAAAATTTACCTTGTCTGGGTACACAGAGCTTAAATAGATTAGAGATTAAAATAATTTATGTATCCATCAAATATGCTTGCGTATTATTATTGATGTATCATCGCTGTGGAAATAAATTGTGAAAAATGTTTCACTATTTTGAATAATAATATAATAGTTATAATCATTAAAGTAATTACAATTACGTAATAAATATAATAATTATTAAAATTACTATACTTATGTAATAACTATAATAATATAATAATAGTAATTAAAATAATTATAATATAAATATAATAATTATAATATAATAATTAAAATAATTATAATATAATAATTATAATAATATAACAATTAAAATAATTATAATATAAATATAATAATTATAATAATATAATAATTAAAATAATTATATTATAAATATAATAATTATAATAATATAATAATTAAAATAATTATATTATAAATATAATAATTATAATAATATAACAATTAAAATAATTATATTATAAATATAATAATTATAATAATATAACAATTAAAATAATTATATTATAAATATAATAATTATAATAATATAACAATTAAAATAATTATATTATAAATATAATAATTATAATAATATAACAATTAAAATAATTATATTATAAATATAATAATTATAATAATATAACAATTAAAATAATTATATTATAAATATAATAATTATAATAATATAACAATTAAAATAATTATATTATAAATATAATAATTATAATAATATAACAATTAAAATAATTATATTATAAATATAATAATTATAATAATATAATAATTAAAATAATTATATTATAAATATAATAATTATAATAATATAACAATTAAAATAATTATATTATAAATATAATAATTATAATAATATAACAATTAAAATAATTATATTATAAATATAATCATTATAATAATATAACAATTAAAATAATTATATTATAAATATAATAATTATAATAATATAACAATTAAAATAATTATATTATAAATATAATAATTATAATAACATAATTAAAATAATTATATTATAAATATAATAATATAATAATTAAAATAATTATAATACAAATATAATAATTAAAATAATATAATAATTAAAATAATTATATTATAAATATAATAATCATAATAATAATATAATTAAAATAATTATAATATAAATATAATAAGTATAATAATATAATAATTAAAATAATTATAATACAAATATAATAATTATTATAATATAATAATTAAAATAATTTTATTATAAATATAATAATTATAATAATATAATAATTAAAATAATTATAATATAAATATAATAATTATAATATAATAATTAAAATAATTATAATACAAATATAATAATTATAATAATATAACAATTAAAATAATTATATTATAAATATAATAATTATAATAATATAATAATTAAAATAATTATATTATAAATATAATAATTATAATAATATAATAATTAAAATAATTATATTATAAATATAATAATTATAATATAATAATTAAAATAATTATAATACAAATATAATAATTATAATATAATAATTAAAATAATTATAATACAAATATAATAATTATAATAATATAACAATTAAAATAATTATATTATAAATATAATAATTATTATAATATAACAATTAAAATAATTATATTATAAATATAATAATTATAATAATATAATAATTAAAATAATTATATTATAAATATAATAATATAATAATTAAAATAATTATAATACAAATATAATAATTAAAATAATATAATAATTAAAATAATTATATTATAAATATAATAATCATAATAATAATATAATTAAAATAATTATAATATAAATATAATAATTATAATAATATAATAATTAAAATAATTATAATACAAATATAATAATTATTATAATATAATAATTAAAATAATTTTAATACAAATATAATAATTATTATAATATAATAATTAAAATAATTTTATTATAAATATAATAATTATAATAATATAATAATTGAAATAATTATATTATAAATATAATAATTATAATATAATAATTAAAATAATTATATTATAAATATAATAATTATGATAATAATAATTAAAATAATTATATTATAAATATAATAATTATGATAATAATATAATTAAAATAATTATAATACAAATATAATAATTATAATAATATAATAATTAAAATAATTATAATACAAATATAATAATTATAATAATAATATAATTAAAATAATTATAATATAAATATAATAATTATAATATAATAATTAAAATAATTATATTACAAATATAATAATTATAATAATATAATAATTAAAATAATTATATTATAAATATTATAATTATAATAATATAATTAAAATAATTATATAATAATTATAATAATATAATTAAAATAATTATATAATAATTATAATAATATAATTAAAATAATTATATAATAATTATAATAATATAATTAAAATAATTATATAATAATTATAATAATATAATTAAAATAATTATATAATAATTATAATAATATAATTAAAATAATTATAATATAAATAATTATAATAATATAATTAAAATAATTATATTATTAAAAAGGTTGCGCATGAATAATTCAATCTGATACTACCATGTTGTGAAGGAAGGAGGAAAAGCATTTAAGAAAAAAATAAAAAAATAAAATAAAATGTTATATGAAAATGCACCCCCCCCTTCCAAAGAAAAAAAAAATGGCGGCAGTTTTAAAATATCATGCAAATAATTAAATGTCAATTGTTTGCAGTGGAAAAAAGATGAAAGCAAAAATGGAGTTAGAGTAAGTGGAGGAGGAAGAGGAAAGTAAGCAATGACAAAAGACACACAATTCACAGCAACACAACATTTCTTAAAGGATCTGAAAAAAAAAAAAAAAGTCTTTGATCCATTTATGTCTAGACATTTTTCTATAAAATTTCCAGGTATTTTTACCAGGCATCCGTTAAAAAAAAACAAAAACAAAAAAAAACTCCAGCAGCAGCCTCTCCCAAATAAAAGCTCGGAAGGACAGACGTCAATCATTCAACATATTACTTTACCATAATTATTAGAATGTAGAAGGATTCCTTGTTTTGTATTTATTCCCATGAAACGCCATCTTTGGCACCACTGACTAAACAAAATCACGAAGTGCCTTTTTCGGCAAGAAATCATCTCATAAAATCAAGCAAAAGCATCACAACTTCTGACCTCATCAGCTGCACTCTTCAATTTTCAATATTTAATTTTGCATTCGATGATAGAAAACGTGACAATAATACAGAATCAAAACATGAGGCATCCCAGATCATGGATTTCTCAAGTTCTCAGGGGAACATGGGATTCTTGTTTCACTTTTCATATTATTTTCCTTTACTGACACATTTTAAAATGGAGGGGTGGGGGTGGAAGCCGAGTGACATGGTATCTTCCCAACACTTTAACGACAAAACAAAGGATGAAGGGCACGTCTGCTGATGATATGCCCGCAACAATACATATGCTGTTGGCACGTCTTGCAAGATGGACGGAAATGCCAGTTTGCAATGCCATTCAGAATAATAGAATTGGAGGAGAAAATGATGGGCGAGGGGTTTCAAATGAATGAATGATGAATGATGGATTAGAGAATATATATACATACATAAAAATGTTATATATGAGAGAGTAAGAAAGAGAAAGAGGATGAAAGAGGAAAAGTAGCAAAAGGTTTTGCAACAAAATAAACAAAATAAACAAAAATTTTAAACAAATTTAAAGAAAAAAAAGACATTAAAAATAAAAATGTATAGAAAAAAGGTCAATAATAATTTCTATTAACAGCTAAAAATTTTTTTTTTAAAATGGAAAAAGTTTTGCTAGAAGATTTGCAAGGGGAGATAATCGTGATTGACTTGGAGATGAAAAGCGAAAGTCAACACAAGGAGAATGGGTCGGTGGGTGTTAGGCAAATTGCTGCTGCAGCATTTTATTTAGCCATCCACAAAAGCAAATTTACACGAAGGCTCAGTTTAGTGCGAAGAATCTAACGTCCCCAAAAGACCCGACTTTGAACGAAGTTCGAAACGTAACGTATATCGTTCCCATTAGTACTCCTCCGCTTATGAATGAGAGTGTTTTAGATGACAGGCAATAAAGAAAAATAAGGAATAATGCCTGGGAGGAAGAATAGCCTCCCGAGACTGTAGATAATGCCATGTGAAGACAGCAGTTCATCGCGTCAATAGAGAAAGCGTTTACAGTGTGATAAAAGTTTTTAATCTGCAAGAGATCAATAAAAAAAATAGTTGTACTTATTTGGCTTGTCAATCAACTTGCCAGCGCATAATTAATATGGCTTAATCCAAGCAGATTTAATAGGGCGTCGTACACGAAGGCTAGAAAAATGCACAGCAAGTACAGTTTCAAGCTAGGTGATGACGAGAGGAGAGGGAGGGGTTAAGTGATCGATTTCTTTGTGTCTATTTTTTTTATGTTAGATTTTTTCCCTGCTAGGAAAATACTGAAATGTTCCAGGAGTTTGGTTGAGTCGCTTGCTGTAAACATGAACGGATGTCTGTTGAGGGACGCACAAATCCATTTTATACTTTAAGTCTTAACAATAAATGGAATGGACTTTGAAAAGGAGCTGCAGTTAAAAAATCTTTTTAAAAGTTTCAAGTTTCTGCGGATACACAGAAAACATAAAAACGGGATTTCTGTTTTTTTTTTTTTGTTTTTTTTTTTACTCATGTTCACCCCTGACAAGGCATATCTCTACTTAGACATGTAAGGGTTACTATTTGGTACCATGCCTAGGAAAGATTAACAAGATGTTGGTTTACATTACATTTAAACTTCTGCATATCATTACAGTCAGGGAAGCAGATAGTAGGAAGGGAATTTCTAAGTCTAGATGTTCGAGAGAAGAAACAAAGCTTTCTGGCATTTAGGGACCTCAACAGTGAAGGGGTGAGATTTTGTTGTAGGGATATATAATGTCAAGAGAGCACAAGTGCAACGAGTTTATCAGAGCACATTCCATTAAAATATTTGTAAAACAGGCAGAGATGCAACATTGTGGTGATGGGTCAGGGGTTAGAGCTTAGTTGACAAAGTGGGACCTATTAGATTGAAGACTGTTTTTGGACCGTATCTCTTTTGAACAGCGAGGAAAGGATCTATTGGTGATATGCGTCCATGCATTCAGTGCATGTGTAGGGATGAAAATGTTATTTATATGATGGACGATAGAGCCTTCAATAGAGGTGCTTGGATGTATTGGAGGAAGAGGAGAAGGAAGAGTTTGTAGTCGTGAAAGACAAAATTGCTTGGAAAGCAGAAGACAAAGTCGTTCTGTCTTCACTTATCGTTAATACAGAGATCAGAAAGAATAGTTGGGACATTTTCAAAAGTTCCATTGTTTTAAAAAAAGAAACGAAAGAAAAATAAATAAACTGTTTTGCATGATTCAATTTCATAATTGGAGATTATTTAAAAAAAAAAAAAAAAGATTTGCATTGCAAAGGGTTTGAAGAAGAAAAAGAAGTTGATCAAATTTTCTTTTCTCAGCTTTTCAGGATTTAATTTGTTTTATAAATAAAAATTCATAGTTGCTAACTTTTCTTTGTTCATTAGGAAAAAAAACCCAAAAAACCAAAATTAAATGAAAAGAAAAACAAAAAACAAAATTAAACGAAAAAAAAAAAAAAAAAAAAAAAATTAAACGAATTGATAAAGTGTGAAAGGAAAAGTTATTCAAACGTCATTTTGAAATTTTTTAAAACCGTGATGCGGAGAACTTTTTTAAAACCGTGATGCGGAGAACTTTTTTAAAACCGTGATGCGGAGAACTTTTTTAAAACCATGATGCGGAGAACTTTTTTAAAACCGTGATGCGGAGAACTTTTTTAAAACTGTGATGCGGAGAAATTTTTTAAAACCGTGATGCGGAGAAATTTGGATAATGTGAAATTAAAAATGGTTTCGCAACGTTTTACAATCTTTGAACCGATTCAGATGTTATTTGTTTGACAAAGAAAGCAAAACATTATTCACAAGAAATAGATTTGAAAGTTGTAATGCTAGCAGAGTCATCTGGTGTTGTTAGGGAATGAAAGTAATTCTTATATATCTCTATATAAAAGGCACTTTGTGTGGGAGTTAGTTTCGTATAGGCTCCAAAATGGCTGAGTCGATTTTTATGAAATTTCACACAAATATACTTTGTGTCTCGGAGTGTTCGTATATAAGTTTTGTATCGGAATGACTGATAAGTATAAAATTGTTAATCGATAATAAAAAATTCTCATTAAAGAAGGATCAGTCGGATTTTGAACAAAGTTAACACCATTATACAGTATAACATCAGAGATATTTGAAGCACTGCATATATAAAATCAACAGTAGGTTTTTTCGATAAGACAAGGGCTCGTTCAAAAAATGTTTCTGTTTAGAGCACAATAAAACCATATTTGACTGTTGACTTTTAAACTTTAATTCAAGCCATTATATAAAAATTTTATGAAACCAACAATAAGTTCTCTACAGTGCAATGTAAACTACAATGTATTGTGCACTAAATCATTGTGGAGAGGCATGTGAAGCCTAACTCCTGGTGCACCATGGTGGGCCCCCAACTAGAGCAGGTAATCAATTTGATTGAAAAATGGGCAATTTCACCAGTTTCAATGACAACAAAAGTATACTGTAGAACATTCGTTAATCCTTATTTGATCCCAGGCAATGTTGGGTCACTTTGCTAGTATTAAATACAGAAGTCAAAATCACAAACAAATACAAAACAGCAAAATTGGTATGTGAATTGATCTTAGTGATTCCGATGATATTTATGTTTCTGTATTTTTTTTAGATAAGGATTTTTTTTTTTGTTTTGATTATTCAGACTACTGTTTTTGTCTTCTTGAGTGTTATTCTCACAACTTCTTGGCCGATGTAACCTCCGACCTCTTTCAGTTGTATCTTTTCGAACTTTTTGATGTTTTCGGTCGAACTCGAGAACGAGATTGCTTCCTTACCTTATTTTAGGTCTCTAAACGTCCAACATTTATCTGCTAAAATCTGTCTGGTGGTTGGCTTATTTTGAGGGCAATTTCATTAATAAACCCAAATAGTTTGAAAATTTCATCATTAAAATTATACAAGTTGAGAAAAGAAAAAGTCATCCATATACGGAGAAATATGATAAACACAAACTTTTGTGCTTGGTTTGTTCACATTGTTTCCGATTCATTACCTTCCTGCTATGTCCAGGAGATTTTTTTTTTTTTTTTTTTTACACTGTGATCACCACTTATCAAGGCCCGGAAGCCACTCAGGGATAAGGGTTATTGCAAGTACAATGAAACCGGCTTGAATCAGGAAAATTCTGAAAGTGTTTTAATGGTTCTTAGGTAGAATTGCATTGGACTTGAAGACAACTATATTCATGTCACTGTAGCTCATCTTGATAGAATGGCCCAAAATATCTGGCCCAAAAAGTAGAACTAAGGAATTAGAAATATAGGAAGCAAACAATTAGAATTGGAGTGATTAGTTAACATATTTGGAATTTTTTTCAGGTTTTCTTACAGACGTTTTATTTATGCAAATAAAGAATTATCTTTTGTTGAGGTTCTTTAATTAAAAATTTTTATTTAGGTCTCGAAAGGTCCAACATTTATCTGCTAAAATCTGCCTAGTGGGTGGCCTATTTTGAGGGCAATTTCATTAATAAACTGAAATAGTTTGAATTTTTCATCATTAAAATTATATAAGCTGAGAAAAGAAAAAGAGAGAGTGAGACGAGGAACAAGAGAGATGGAGAGAGAAAGAGAGAGAAGTGTTTGCCCCAAAAACCAAAAATGAAACACCATCAACCCCAGAGTTTTTATTTTTTTACCACCATTATCATCATCGTCATCACCATTTGAGAAACATACTTTCGTGTTAGTTTTCTGGCTCTCGGGCGTGGCCGGCTGAGTCTCCTTACTGGATTGGCCCTTAGAGCTCTTCTGAGGAGTAGGAGCAGCAGCCTTGGTCTCCTTAGCTGGACGACTCTGCGCCACGCTTACGGCATGGCCATTGGTCGCAGCAGAAGTTTTACCACGTGGTTTCGGTTGGGAAGAAAGAGAAGGAGGAGGAGGAGAAGGAGACTGCTGCTGTTGCTGGGTCGACTGCAAACAAAAAAGTAACAAAAACATTAAAAACAAAACAAATATTGCAAGATTTGTATTGAGGCGCTGTTTGTTAACAGATTTTCAAAGCAGCAACTCTTATGCATAAGCTTAAGGTGTTTTTCGTTTTAAATATTCATTTTGTCATGGTGTTAATTTAACAAAAAACAATTCTTTAGTTCAGTTTAATGTTAATGAATTCAATAAAAGAAAAATGAACTAAAAAATTGAATAAAAAGATAAATTTTTATTCGGGGGAGGAGGGAACAAGATTCAGCTTTTCATTAGATAAGAATTTGATGATTTTCTCATGAAAATGTATTAAAAAATTTGGTAGAATTTTAACGAAAAGGGAAGGAAAGAAAACGAAAAGGGAAGGAAAGAAAATAGAAAGGAGGAAGGGGAAAAAGAAAAAGAGGGGAAAAAGGGGAGGAAAAAGAAAGAGAAAAAATAAGGAAGGAAGGGAGGGAGGGAAAAAGGAAGGCAGAGAGGGAGGGAAAAAGGAAGGGAGGGAGGAAGGAAGGGAAAAAGGGAGGGAGGGAGGAAAAAAGGAAGGGAGAAAAAAGGAAGGAAGAAGGAAAGAAGGAAGGAAGGGAAAACGAAGGGAGGAAAAAGGGGGAGAGAAAAGAGGAATAAATTTTCTTGCTTATTTTATTTTGTTTTTTTTTTCAAAAAAAGAAAAACAAATTTTAGAAACTTCAAACATTTTTTTTACAAATGTTTTGATTTGCATTCATATTCACCAATACGATGCAACCAAACATTTTTAGTTTGTTTAATAATTGTCTACTTTATAATAGAAATTTATTTCTAAAATATCAATGACGCTGCACCTTTTAATTGTATGTCAGTATTTGTTATTTTTAAGTTTTAGCTAGACACAGAGATATTTGCCTTTTATATAATAGAAATTCAAGATTTGTACAGCTTTGTTCTTTAATTATCGACTGCATTTTAATAAAAGACTCAAAGTTGGGAACTTCTGCGAATGTTGTTAAAGGCTATAGGAGTGAGAGCTACGATAAAGACGCTCATAGTTTCAACCAATAAAGAAGCAAAAAGGCAAATGATTGCATGAACAACCAGGATGTTGAGAGCTGACAAATTTCATCTTTTTTTTCACATCCATTCAAATTCATGAACCACCTCACAAGACCTGTTGTTGTTCAACCCTTGCCTGCAAACAGCAGGAGGATATAAGATAAGGAACTTGATGCAACAGATGTGAGGAAAGAAGAAATAAATAAGAAACAAAAGCTAAGTAACAACCACACAATAGATTTGTCCCCACATAATCGTTGTTGATACTTTTAATGACAATCATAATTATAGTTGCTGCCCCTGATAGTAGCCCCCTACACCAAAGTGGCAATGTGCCTTGTTTGGGGTGAATATGTAATAATAAAAAATAAAATAAATAAAGTGGAATAAAATAAAATTTATTTTTGTTTAAAATGTAAAGAAACCCTAAAAGAAGGCATGGTATGAAAATAAAAGAAAGAAAAAAGGAAAAGGAAACAAATAAGAAAAGAATGGAAAAGGAAAAGAAAAAAGAAAAGGAAAAAGGAAAAAAGGAAAGGGAAAAAGGAAAGGGAAAAAAAGGAAAAAGGAATAAGAAAAAGGAAAAAAGGAAAGGGAAAAAGGAAAGGGAAAAAAGGAAAGGGAAAAAAGGAAAGGGAAAAAAGGAAAGGGAAAAAGGAAAGGGAAAAAGGAAAGAAAAAAGAAAAGGAAAAAGGAAAGAAAAAAGAAAAGGAAAAAGGAAAGAAAAAAGAAAAGGAAAAAGGAATAAGAAAAAGGAAAAAAGGAAAGGAAAAAAGGAAAGGGAAAAAGGAAAGGGAAAAAAAGGAAAAAGGAATAAGAAAAAGGAAAAAAGGAAAGGGAAAAAGGAAAGGGAAAAAAAGGAAAGGGAAAAAAAGGAAAGGGAAAAAAAGGAAAGGGAAAAAAGGAAAGGGAAAAAGGAAAGGGAAAAAGGAAAGGAAAAAGGAAAGAAAAAAGAAAAGGAAAAAGGAAAGAAAAAAGAAAAGGAAAAAGGAAAGAAAAAAGAAAAGGAAAAAGGGATAAGAAAAAGGAAAAAAGGAAAGGAAAGGAAAAAAGGAAAGGGAAAAAAGGAAAAAGGAATAAGAAAAAGGAAAAAAGGAAAGGGAAAAAAAGGAAAGGGAAAAAAAGGAAAGGGAAAAAAAGGAAAGGGAAAAAAAGGAAAGGGAAAAAAGGAAAGGGAAAAAGGAAAGGGAAAAAGGAAAGGGAAAAAGGAAAGGGAAAAAGGAAAGGGAAAAAGGAAAGGAAAAAGGAAAGAAAAAAGAAAAGGAAAAAGGAAAGAAAAAAGAAAAGGAAAAAGGAAAGAAAAAAGAAAAGGAAAAAAGAAAAGGAAAAAAAAGAAAAGGAAAGGAAAAGAAAGAGAAAAAAGGAAAGAGAAAAGAAAAGGAGAAAAGAAAAAGGAAAAAGAAAAGCGAAAAAACAGAAAAAGAAAAGAGAAAGAAAAGAGAAAAAGAAAAAAAAAACAAAAAAAAGAAAAATAGAAAAAAAACAAAAAAAAGAAAAATAGAAAAAAAACCCCGTCAACTTGCTACTTAATATTTCAGTTTAACATTAAAAAGTCATACAACACTGCAAATGTTTGCAAGTGTTGTATGACTTTTAGAAACTGACTACCAAAATAAACTATCTCTGGCTAGGTCTTTTTTATCCATCTTTGCAGAAAACATGAGAGGAAGTGATAATGAATTTGAAAGATGGATAAAAAAAAAAGACTTAAACTTCTGTGGTTTGATCGCATTCTGTGGTTAGATATAGAACAAGTGAGGTAGCAGGGGAAGATTGCAGAATACATGGGGGGGAAGTGATAATGAATTTGAATCTTCCCCTGCTACCTCACTTGTTCTACATCTAACCACAGAACTCTCACCCATTCTTTTAATGCGATCAAACCATAGAAGTTTTGTTTTGAATAAGTTTCCCTGTATTGTTCAAATTGACTCTTCCTGAGGTTATCAGATCTAAACATGCCTTTAGGACTCACATCATATCATTTCTTGCCACACAAAATATATCCTCAACCCTTACTGGCCAGGATCCATTTCCACAATAAAGTTTCTTGGATTTTAATGAAAATCCGTTGGTTTTGGTGAAATGATGCTGATATTATTCTAAAACTGATGAACTAAAAAAAATTCACACAACTGAATTTAGTGTCTCTCGTGATTAAAGGACAAAATCTACTGCTCAATCAAGAAAGTGGAATGGTAGATTGTGCCAGAATTAAAATCAATTAGTTAATTTCAAGAAATAAAAATGACCGCATGAAATAAAACGATGCAAAAGACCCGAGTGAGAAACGAAGAAAAATATTGACCATTTGCTATGCTTAACCAGCTGTGCTAACAGTGCAAAGACCACCAAGAAATAAGCGGTTACAACTAGCATGCGCCGGCTGCAAGGAAACAATGACTGCACGTGGACACGAATCTAGAACTGTTTGATTTCAAGGTGAAGGTCGTGATTATGCAAAATAGGTGATGTTGGCAGTCTAAAAGGAATTTTTTGCTCAAAGATCATTTTGTGTTTGATCACAACATTGTTTATGTTTTGGATGAGTGTTGATTACCTCTTTCTTTTGAACCGTTGACGGCGAAGAGAAGAAATACTATTGTTACTGCTAAGAGCGAAGGTCTCTTGTCAGTAGAGAAAAGAAAAAATTACTACTTCTGCTAATATCAAGCACGAAAAGAAAATAATTCTGCAACCGACATGAATACTGAGAATTGGCATTCTATGTGTTCTTTCAACTCTTAAATAATTTACGTAACTGAAATAGGAATTAACCAAACACATCTTTGACAGTGTTGTCTGAAAGTATTATTTCACTTTCCTTTTTATTTTGTTTGACTATGCCCTTTTGTTTTTTTTCGACGGATTTTTTCAAATAGAATTTTTAAAAAGATAAATTTAATTATGACGACATTGTTTAATCATTAGATTATCAATTGAACCAAATTCTAAAACAGTAATTTTTGTCAAGATATGTTATTTTAATCTTTCCTATTTATGAAATTATGGGATGTAAAATGCTTCCAAAATTTTTCATCTTTTAATATATAAGGATTTGTGAAGAATTAAAAAGACCTTTTAAGTTGATTTTTTTCTTAACTGTTAACAAAATATTCAAATGTCTGACTTGTGTATGAAGAAGCAAAAATTCATTTTAATGGATTTGATTTTCTAATTAAACTATTTAAATAAAATTAAAGCAAACATATTTTTGTTTTTGTGCTGTTTGCATTTTTATCAGCATTTAATAATAAAGAAATAATATACAAGTCACATAAAGGCGAGAATCACGCACACATTAATATGTGATTAATGAATCACGCACACATATTAATGTGATTAATGTTAATATTAATAAATAATTAATAAATATTGAATCCTTTTTTTTAAATAAATTTTGATTTAAACAATTTTTTGCATTTTGAACAATTACTTGGCTTTAGTCATTTTTATTTTAACTGAAATTCTAAGTTAAAGATTAAATAAAATTTTATGCATTCAAGACAAAAAAAAAAAAAACGGAAATTATTTTGGCCTCAATTAAATTGCAATATAAAAGTTTTGTTTTAAACTTTTGTAAGAAAAGGATATGTACACCAATTAAAATTCAGTGCATGCGTTAATTCATGAAAAATAAACACTAAACAAGAAAAACAAAAACTAATAAAAAAAAAGACTAACACTGTTAAACAATATTGCAATTATGTGAATTGAAAACTTGACACAAAAACTATATATTTGCATGTCATGCAACACACACGTTTTTTGACGAAAAGACAAAGCAAAAATATGCATCTTAAACTAAAAGCAAATTGAAAACACAAAAGAAAAAAATAGAATTAAAATATATATAAAATGACTTATAGACAATCAAATTAAAAAAGGTGAAAAAGAAAATTATAAATAATTCATTTGGTGGTCAATCAATTTAAGCAACAATTTGAGAACAATTATTATGTGCATACGACAATGAAAAAGAGGAAACATTACAAGATGGTTTCAATCCCAGTTAAGAGAAAAGTGGAAATATATTAAATTTGATAACTAGAATGCAAATCAACCAGTTTGTTTTTAAATTTTTTTTTTTTTTAGATGAGGATTGATGATTTATCTTATTCAGACTACTGTTCTCATCTTAGCTGTTATTCTTACAATGTTTTGGTTCAGGTGAATCTTGTCAAACTGCATGGAATTTCAAACGGAACCCTTTATTTAATCTATGCAGGTTCCCGAATTTCACAGCAAAATTCTAGAGTTCAGCAAGACATACCTTAAGAAGGTCGGAGGTTACACTGACTGAAACATTATGAAAATAACGTTCTAACATAACAGTAATCTGAATAATCCAAATATGTATGTTTGCATATATATATATATATATATATAGATATATATATATATATATATATATATATATATATATATATATATATAATGGCATTCTCTATATTATATTGGAGGTCAGGATATGCATTGATAATTCTGTCAACTGAACAGCTACAGAATAAATCTGGAATCTAGACGACACCCTTATCAAACATACAATGTGATGTGGTAGGGACATTGTTAGTTGAGGGGAGAGGTGCATTCAGAGAAGAGCATGTAAGGTACTCTGCTCAGACCAACTAACTGCAATTTAATAGTTATTGATATTAATTATATATTATATTAGCAGGACTACCCGGCATTGCTTGGGATCATAAAAAAATCAAAGTCGAAGAGATTAAAGTGTGTGTGACATGTTTATATTAAAATTTCCATCTCTCTACCTCTCTTAGGCTGTCTCGCTATCTTTGTCCCTTTTTCATTTCACCTCTGCCCTGTCTATTTTTCTGTTGAAAATAATGTAAGTTAGTCATCTCTCCTTAATATAATCGATGACATTGAAAATGGCTGAAAAACTAATCCTATGGTGAAAAAAAGCCCAGTTGATCCTCACAGGAAGAATATTTTTTTCTAAACTTTAGATATTATTCATGCAGGACAATGTCTATCAAGATAATACCAACTTTGTGGTGGTTCGTTTTGTATTTTTTCTTTTAGCTGGATATACAAACAACTGCCCTTTATATAATAGACTAGCAGGGTTACCCAGCATTGCCCGGACCAGATTTATTTATATATATAAAGAAAAAGTGTTTGACTTAACTTGCTAAATGATTTTTGTTTTAATTGAATTATTTTTACTGTGCAATAATTTATATCAGTTTGAAAAAAAAAAAAAAAATCCACTGATTTCGACCCACTGCTACGAATTCAGAATAGGGGCAAACCGTTATGATTTAAAAAAATATATATTTGTGATTAACCCTCAGCTAAATCAACTGCAGATAAAAAAATTCCAACAAATTATTTATTTTGAACCAAATAAATAAGACAAAGTAAAAAGCAAAATATATAAAAAATCTAACATTGTTTAAATGCAAAAGCTTGCCGAAATAAACGTTTTTAAAAAGATATTGAAAAAAAAAAAAACGAAACGTCCATTGTAAGGTAGGCGCAAACGTAAAAAAGAATAGTTCTAAGACAACTCTCTAACTGATTTGGCCATGGTGATGATCATAGCATGGCATTGCAAATTTATATATTTAACATATCTGAAATGTGAAGCGGTTCACGCATGTGCAGATGTTGAAATCGTTTAGAAAGAGATAATTTTACGTGACCCCCACCCCCATCAGATTCTGTGGTCGTGAAGGTAGAAGAAATACTTTCTTCTAAATTTCACATATTATGCACCAGAGTCCCTGTCCAGTATCAGAATCATACTTATTCGATTTGGATTTCCAAAGTTTCAGGAAGACATACAAACACACATACATCTCTCATTTATATAATAGACTGGGGCGGGTGGAGAGGGCGTTGCCCAGTCCTAAAATACAGTTAAAAAAAAACAAAAAACAAAAACAAAAAAAAAAACGAAATTTAGGTGCCATCTTATCGTGTTATCAAAAGAAAAGAAAAATGATGTGTGGTGGGTGTATGTAAGAAAGTTGAGAATCTTAAAAGATAGGGGAGAGAAGATGTTATTAAAAGAAAAAAAAATGATGCATGCTGGGTGCAAACTTACAAAAGCTAAGTTTGTAAGCAAACACTATCGATTGGTCACAGATGTTATCATGTTGCAAATTTAGCTTTCTAAAATGAAACAACGAATCACGCATGCGTGATTAACAAACAGCATTTAAAGCAAGATTTTTACCTGAACCTACGAACAAAACAATATTTCTACATGAAATAATTGACGATTTTTTCTAATTTTTTGATATTATGTGTCCAAAAGATTGTTCTTTATACACACAGACGACTGAGATTTATTTAATAGACTAGCAGGAGTATCCAGCATTGCCAGGTGTGTGGAGGTATAGTAAGGTACTCCTGGTATGTGTGTGGTGGGGGGATTAAAAAGGCTTTTTAAAAAAGTGGTATAGTAGAGGGGTTCTCCAGCATTGCCTGGGTCGAGCAAAGACCCCCCCCCCCAGGGGGTTGTTAAAAAAAATAAATTGGGGGGGGGGGGAATGTGAAACAACAATAGGCAGTTTGAGTGGAGAGAAAAGAAAAAAAAAAGTCATAGTAGGCAGGTTTGAACCTGTAATGCGAAGGAGGAAAAAAAACAAAAAACATCTTTGTTGATGTTTCCATCATCCAACCGGAAGTTTGAAACATTGAAATTAAGCGAATACGATGACTTGCAAAAACGGGGATACTAAAAAAACACAAAAAAAAACGACTCCTTGTAGAAAACTGCTTAGTTAAGGGTGAAGGAATAGCCAATTTTTTGGTATTTGTCGCCCGAAGGGTCGAGCTTTAAAATGTTACCGATCTCGTGAGGATCTGTTGCCTTTGTTGAAAGTTTTTGCGAGACATACAAACACACACATTTTGTCTTTTCTATATTAGACTAGCAGTGGGGGTGGGGGGTACCCGGCATTGCCCGAGTGTTTGGAGGTGTGTGTGGTTGTTAATGAAAACTTAAGAATAAGCAAAGTAAAAAAGGAAAACAGAAAAACGAACGTTAAAACTTAAGTGGGGGGTACCCGGGCAGTGGGGGTGGGTGGGGGGGGGTAATCAAAACATCGGAAAAAAAATCTAATGTAAGGCAAATGTACGATATTAAATGTAAAAATCGAAAAAACAAAAAAGAAAACAGAAAAACGAACGTTAAAACTAAAAACCAAAAAAAAAAACATGTGAAAAATGGCTTAAATAAGTCTATTTCGATATTAAAATTTAAAAAATCGGTGGGTACTTGGGTGTTTTTGGGTGTGTGTGGTCGGTTGGGGGTGGGGGTGCTAATGAAAACCTAAGAATAAGCGAAGTAAAAAAAAAAAAAAAAAAAAACAGAAAAATGAACGTTACATGAAAATGGCTTAAACCCTGCTTCAATATTTAAATTTAAAAAAAATCGAAAAAAAAAAAAAAAAAAAAAAAAAAGAAGACATCTCACACCACAATTCGAACCCAAAACGTTTAGTAATGACCCAACGCTCTAACCAACTGAGCTAACACGACGTACATGAAATTTAATAAGTTCTTCAACTATTTAAACTAAATCAGCTATGACGGCGTAGGAAGTGAAAAGTATTTTAATTTAACGCTTAAAACATTAAGTAACAGGTGCATGAATTTAATGAGGTCAAACATCACGCCGTAGGGGAATGAAATCCCGCACTTAACTTTGCCAAGATGTTGGGGAAAACCAGCTCCCCATAAAAAGGGAAGTGTTCAAATGAATAGCAATTGCCTGATATAAGGCCCCCCCCCCCCTTGATCAAAGCTGATTGCTTTTTTGGACGTCCCTACTAAGAGTGCTAGGAAACTGCCTTTGCTACAGATTCAGTTTCTCTTTTTTATACGGAAAAGCTAAACAAACACGTGTAGATCAAGAAATACAAAAATAGCACGTAAAAGTCGTCCAAATTAAGATACATCCGACCTCGTTTTGGGAATCATAGATATTTTAATCTAGGAAGTATATAAAAGGTTCTAGGAAACAGTAACCACTCGAGACCCCCACACCCTGAAAAAGCCTTTGCCGGACATACACACACACTAACACACATTTTGCTTTTTATATATACAGATTGTTATTAACACATTAATTGGAAAGGAAAATATCTTTTCTATGAACTGATTGTTTTGCTTCAATAGATAATCAATGTCAGCCATCATTTCTTTACTGTACAAGGCACATTATGAAAACCGAAGTTCTGTTCAATACTTTTTTATGCTCAACATATTTGACATCCTGAAAACACCTGGTGTAATGTTGTCGTTACACTTTAATACAGACGTGTATGAAAGTCTTGCAAAGAAACAAAGGAAAGAAATTTGACGCAAGTTTTTTTCAGTTCAAACAAAGCATTTATTAACAGTACTTTCCTACATTTTTTTTTTTTTTTTTTTTACAGTTCCTCTTGTCTACCATGTGGTTAACTAAACTGCCATCTCAACATTTTGTTTCCAGTCTCTCATGCAACCAAGGGGTTACACATCTATCTCGTGCCAGCACCTGTTTTTCCCTCCGATTGCCCATGTGGTTTAAAATGTTTCTTTGCTTTTTCTCCTTTTCTTCCGTGTCAACATCAACTTGCACCACAGCTTGGTCATTTGCATACATGAACTGCCACTGCTGCTATATACGTTTCCGTGGCTTCGTTACACATTGCAACCCTTGCTAATCAAAAAATAACTGAAAGACAAAATCACGGATATTATGTTTCGGAATTCTTTAGATAATCAATAATTTGAAATATTCGGATCACATTTAGGTTGTTGGATTGACAGATGTTAGTCTTGACTTTCTTCAGGTGCGTCGTTTTAAACTTGAGAATCGATGGACAAGCATTTCAGAATTTTAATTATTTCTTTTAATTTTTGCCCAGTGATGACGAAGAGTTAAAAAAAAAAAAAAAAATTTTAATTGTATTTTATTGTTAATCTGAACCCTTTGTGTCAATATGGAAAATGCATCGAACACAATCATTCTTTATTGTAGTCATTTCTTTTAGGAGGGGGAAAAAATACACACACAGATTAGTTAGTGGTTTGATGGACAGAGGATCAGTATTCAACAAGAATGTTTTAAGACTTTAACATTCAATCCAACACGGATCCTTAAGAGGCATTCTTTTATGAAAACAAAAAGATTGGGAACATGACAGATGGCAACAAAACAAGTCACATTTTTTTTTCTTTTAGATAAAAAAGATTTTCGATTGTGTTTTAACAGATAATGGATTCCTTGTCCAGGTGTTTATGGATGACTGTATCTGACATACAAAGTTGTTTATTTACAAATAATCCATTGACGTCAAATAAAATATCAAAGGCTTTTGATAGAGTATAGCATAAAGGTCTACTTCACAAGATCACCAACTATGGAATAGCTAGAAATGTCCTCTCAATTATTATATCCTTTCTCTCTTATAGGTTTATAAGAGTAGTCATTGATAGGCAGAAATCAGAAACTCATAGTATTAATGCTGGTGTCCATCCTGGGCTGAACTCTCTTCCTGATCTTCATCAATGATCTCCCAAATCACATTCTTAAATCATTCATAGACATTTATGCAGACGACACCACAATCTATGGCAACACTTCAAAGGTCAGCAATGACCAAGATCTTTCTGATTAGCTCTCTTCTGATCTTGAGAACATGATGCAATGAGGAAAAAGGTGGCTGGTTAATTTTAATGCATCAAAAATCAAGCTTCTCTCCTTTCATCATAATCACTGACGCCCATCACACCCCAATTGAAATGAATGGTCTTGGGAAAGCTCTATGCCTTCACAAGCTTCTGGGACAGACCTCCACTCTTGATCTGAAATAGCGCATATACAAATATGTTGCCAAGATCGTTGGAAAAATGGTTGGAACATTCTACTGCTCTAGTAGGTATCTAATTGACAATGCAATCCTCTGTCTGTATAAGAGTCAGTTACGCCCTAAGATGGAGTACCGTTGCCACATCTGGGCAGGAGCTGCATGGTGCACCCTATCCAGCTTTGATAGAGTTTAAAACCGGCTTCGAAACCTAGTAGGTGATGCAACCACAGAAGAAATGTTGCGAGCCTGTCTCTGCTCTATCATTATTTTCATGATAAGTACTTGACTGACGTCCAATCTATGCTCACCCCCTTGCCAAACTTTCTAAAAAAAAAAAAAAAAAAAACACTCAACTAGCTATAATCACTATATACCATTTCCTCCACTATCTATGCATAAATCTAAATGCAGATTCCATGAACGAAATTTCTTTCCCAGAACTACTCACTTCACTTGTGGAACACTGTTCTGCTGCTTCCCAGTTGACTACAACATGGTATCCTTCAAATCCACTGTAAACAAGTTCTTGTTGAACCGTCCTCATAAATAATCAAATTCTACCCAATTTACACCATTAATGATTACTACATTACCTTTATCAAAGCCTGAAGGCCACTCAAGGATAAGTGGTGACTCCCAAATAAATAAAAAGAAAAAATGAACCTTTAAAAATTCCTGTTTAACAAAATAATCTACTTATAAAATTAAGTCATTAAAATCATCCATTTTTTTGTCATTTAAATTTAATTTCAGGCTATGCTAATCAGGTAGCAGTTCAGCCCGGCTTTGCTTGGGCCCTATGTACTGTTCATAACTTTATGTGCACATGTGACATGTCCAGGTAACCTACATCTAAAATTCCAAGTGTTTAGACCCAAAATTGGTGGAGGAGTTTGGTAGAGTTTGCAAAGGTCAACTCTTCCAACTTTAACCTCTTGACAGTGAAATTTTCACTCAAAAACTGATTAAAAAGCTTGCTGCATGTTTGAATACCCTTTATATAAAATTTCAAATGTTTAGACCCAAAATTGGCTGAATAGTTTGCTAGAGACCGCAAAGGTCAAATCTTTTGAATTTTGACACCCTCTTGGCAGCCAAATTTTCGGCCAAAAACCGATTAAAGAGTTTGCCCAATGTCTGAATACACTTTATGTATGTATTATATATTATGGCTAATAAAGTAATTTGGTAGAAACTGCAGAGGTCAAATTTTTATTTTAACTTTGATCCCAATTTTGATCCCTTAACATTTGTTTTGGGCTCAAGTCAAATTAAAAAGTTTAATCCATGTCCAAATTACTTACATCTAAAATTTCAAATGTTTAGACCCAAAATTGGCAAAGGAGTTTGATAGAGTTTTCAAAGGTCAAATCGTTGAACTTTGACCTCTTGACAGCCAAATTTCTGGCTGAAAACCAATTAAAAAGATTTTCCCAAATCTCAAGTCTGTAGACTGAAAATTGACAGAGTAGTTTGGTAGGGAAATGTACACACATACAGACAATTTCACACATATATATATATATATACACACTCACTACTTGAAGATCGGGTTCTCTGGTGAGGGAAAACAATACTGTTCTCTAATAAAATAAAGCTCTCTTAGGTTTCTAAATAACACAAAAAAAATGTCAATGTCATAGGGTTATTGCAGTGATAAAACATTGGTCATGGTTGGAAGTGACCTTGGATTTTGGTGTTGATATAATTGTTGTATCTAACCACACTGTAGAGTTGTGATATGAACTAATTATGGATGACATTAAAAACAGTCGTCTAAATAGTCGAGTTTCCATCCAAGCTTGTCTCGCTGCACTGAAGAGCTGTGATACAACAAAGCTGTCTGCCTGCGGATAACAAAAAAATGCTCCCTTTCTTGCATTAAGCATACTTGTAAGTGAAATAAAAAACTGCCACTAGCATATAATACGATGTGTAAAGAAACAGATCTTCTGGTGTTTGCCAATGTTTATCATTGTGATTTTCACCTATTTTAGCAGCAGCCAATGGTCTGTGGCCAGATAATAAAGCATAAAGTGGCTTATTAGGAATCCATAACATCCAACAACTTAGTAGAATGAAAAAGTGGCAAAAAACACATATATAGCAAATAAAAGTTAGCAAAGGCTAGATAAGTTTTGTGTTTTAACTTATTTTAAATCGTTTATTTACTTCAAAACACAAGTAGTGCCGCGTGTTAAGGTAGAACAAGAACAAAATGACTGGTAGCAGCTGGTCGTTGGTGGAGTCTCAATAATTGCTATATAATTACTAGGGCTATGACAGCAGCATATTCTTTTCATTATTTTGACTCGAGTATATATCTGACACAGTTAATCAACCAAGAACCACATCAATCTATATGACAGCATATAAGAAATCAACGGATGCACACTCGAGAGTCAAAACAATATGCTGTTGTCCTAGCCCTAATAATTACGCAAAATACTGGTAGAAAGCCGCACAATACTGCATGGTTTTCTACCAGTATTTTAGTTAATTTTTGATTTTCCAATCCCGACAGAAACGTGTTTATTTTCTACTTAAAAATGTTAAACTTGATTTTTACCTTTTTTTTTTTTTCAAATATGATTTCATTTTCGTGATTTTTTTTTTTTTTTGCAAATATGATTTCATTTTCGTGATTTTTTTTTTTGCAAATATGATTTCATTTTCGTGATTTTTTTTTTTTTTTGCAAATATGATTTCATTTTCGTGATTTTTTTTTTTTTTGCAAATATGATTTCATTTTCGTGATTTTTTTTTTTTTTGCAAATATGATTTCATTTTCGTGATTTTTTTTTTTTTTGCAAATATGATTTCATTTTCGTGATTTGCAAAAAACATTTTGCTGCAGACTTTTGACCTAAGATCAAATGATAATAAACAATTAAGTCGCTCATTGGCAATCTATAACAAACAACTAGAAGAGAGAGGGGTCAGCATAGGTGCCCCTTCTACCCTACCCAATCTGGAATCAACAATCAAAACAAGTTTATAAAAATTTAAAAATCTCGACAAAATATTACCATGATTATTGTAATTCTGATTTAGAAATGAAAAATTTTCAAACTTCAAAATGATAAAAATCTGTTGCAAAAAAAAAAAAAAAAAAAAATCATTTGAAGACTTATTTTTTTTTTTTTTTACAAATGAGTCAGATTACAACTTGTTCAAATAATCTGTACTTTAAGTAGATATAAGCTAAGTAGTCGACTATGTGGCACAATGAAGAAACTCCCTTGGGGGAGGGAGACAGTTAATAATAAAATAATTTTATTTTATGTAAAAAAAAACAAAAAAAACAAGTCTTTGTTTGTTGTTTTGTATAAGCATTCCATTTCAGCAAGCAGTCCCTGCCATCAGCGAAAATGGAAATGCTGCCCGTAAAGACAACCAAATCCACATCAGACTTGCCAACTGATTATAGCTGACGTCATATCAACCAGTTGATGGAAAGGAATCGCTCTTTCTAACGGTACTACGTTTGTGCTGCTTCGATGTGGATGACAAAAGTTTTTAGTGGACATACAAACATACACACTAACACACAGACGACTGAGATTTATATTATAGATGGGTCAGACAAGTAAATACAAAATTCATTTAATTATTGAAATTTTACTTGTCAGACACAAAAAGATTTTAAATATAAAAAAATGTCATTTTTTTTTCTTCTCTAATCTAGGAGTTTTTTCAAAAATTTGTATTTCCTATTTTTTTTTTGGAAGAGAAAATTAACCAGTCGAACGAAAGAGAAAAGTTTAAGATTTTGTTGAATGTCTTTTCCGACCTTTACACGAAGATGGTGTGGTGTAAAGAGAAGACGAATTTAGCAACGGTTAACAAGAAATAACGTCGGATGGTTTATTTTGCTTACTGTTTTGAGAGAGGTAGAGAGAAAGAGAGAAGAGGAAAAGGTAAATTGCTAATACCAGTTATTAGCAAAATGATCGAAAAACGTTTGAGAATTAAAAGCTTTTGATGGAGAAGGGAATTCAGTCATTTAAAAACTTGTTCAACTTTATTTCCAAATTAGACAGAAAGAAAAACAAGCAACAGAAAAAGAGTAAAATGGGACAAAGTAGTCAAAATGGAGGGGGGGGGGTAGTTACTTGAATTTAATTTTTTCACTTTTAAATAGTTTGTTTTTGTCGAAAGTAATTGTAAAATTTAAATGTCTTTTAAATAAAAAAAAAAGAAAAAAAGTAAAAACAATAGATAAAAAGAAGCGACTTGTAAAATTTCAGAATTTCTTTGTAAGATTAAATAATAAAAAAAAAAAACCTGAACTTTGGTAAGCAAATGAAATTGAGATTAAAAAAACAAATTTCCACAGAATTTTTTTTCGTTCATATTCACCACAAACAAGGTTGATTGCTACTAAGATGCAAGGAGCTACTGTGAATTAAGGATCATACCTACAGGGGCATTCTAAGTAGAGAGTTGAACAGCAAGATGTCTGTTCACATTACATTTAAATTTTTGCAGTATAGCCAAGGAAACAGAGAGGGAGTTCCAAAGTCTAGCAGTCTGAGAGAAAAAAACTGAGTAAAAAGCCTTCTAGCATCCGTGAACCTTTACAGTGAAGGCACGGAATTTTGTTGCTTGTGTTGTTCAGGGGTATTTATGTCAAGGAGATACAAATGCTAGGAGTTGGTTTGAAATTCATCATTATTACGCGCCCTTTCATGGCTGAAGATGACTAGTCAGATTCCTATGGTGCTGTAGCAGTCTACACTCAGTGTAGAAAGTTTCCCCATAAGCAATGCATCATGGGTAGTAACCAGGGTTGTGCTTTTGGTAATGTTTTTGTTCAGATGTGGCCTTTATTTTCGCCTCTATTTCTGTCTTTCCTTTGTGAAGGCTACTGGGCCATCAACTTCGGTCTGTTCCCAATTTTTTGCGTTCATATTCATTGCTTTTAGGTGTCGCTTTATCACATTTTTGTAGCAGAGTTTCTGCCTACAAATCTTTCTGTACCCATTTTCCAATTCTCAATACAATAGGATTTTTGGGATGCAATTATTTTCCATTCTGAGATTATTCCATTAAAGAACAAGTACAGGGATGCAACATTACAGCAATGGGAAAAGAGTCGGACAGAAAACACATGCAGTGCTACTTGCATTTGAGAGTACGGAGCTGCAACGTAAAATGTATGCCACCAATTGGAGCACACGCATTATAAATAAAAAGCCAATCGCTAATTGTAAAAAAAAATAAATAAATAAAATAAAAAATCGAAGTTTGTTGGCCATCTGTTAACATTTTAAGCTGAAATAACAAAAGCATTGATAGAAACAAACAAAAGATGACAGAAAATAATTGCGAACAAATTTATCAAAATTAGTTCAGCGTTGTTAAGTGTTAAATATCTGCTACAGTTGTTGAAGAAAAGAAAACAAGTAATGTCGAATAAATTCAAGTCAGAATTTAGAACGGAAAGAACTTGAACAGCTTTGATTCAGACAACGCAGTGAATAGTCAGAAATATTTTTTCTGGGACAAGTTTAATTATTTAGCATTATTAATTACAAACATACAGAACTATCCAGGGGATAGACCAGAGCCTAGTGGTAGACACTGAGGGGAGGGGCAAGGGCCTAGTGGTAGCCACTGAGGAGAGTGGCAAGGGCCTAGTTGAAATTAGAATGTAGATAAACGAAAAATATGGTAAATAAAATCTACTCAAACACGTTATTTATATTCTACTAAGGTCAATATCAAACTGGCATGTTTTAAATTTCAAAAGATTCAAGGATGGATCTAAGCCGCATCGAAGTAAAATGCTCTGGTGCTCATGATTATTGTGACAGTGCCTTTAAAAGTCAGTTCAGGTCAATAACAACTATGACATCACATTTACATAGAAGATTATATATATATATATATATATATATATATATATATATATATATAGATAGATAGATAGAGAGAGAGAGAGATAGATCTCGAATTCTTATTGGTTTCAAATTCAGTAAAATTAGATTTTAAAGGGGTTTATTTCTTATGGATTTCATAAAATTTAGCGTTAGCATTAGTTTTTTTCACATTTTCAAAATTCTAAAAGCAAAATTGCCTTTTACTTTGGGGTAAGGGGTTGGTCCACAAAGTGAATATTTTCCCAACGTTCTTTGAGACTAAATTCACTTGTGCAGGTGTGCAAGTTTAATAATTTCATCAAAAGCCACAGTAGTTATTGGTGTGAAAGGTCAACGTTGAAGAAAATGGAAACTATTTTTCTAACTTGTCAACTTTTGAGACGGAATCATCGTGTGAATGTTTGTTGGATTCTGTATTGAAGGGATTTTAATTTTTATCATCGATTGAAAGGTTCTTTAATCGTTTGCATGCGTCACAGAATATCTGGATAAATAACACCAATGATCACTTTACATGATCTTTTTAAAACAATTCAATGGTCCAGATAAAAATTCTGGAGAGAGATGGAGAGGGAGATAGATGCGCACACCTACTCAGGAATTCCGATTGGGCTGCTCGGGTATTTTTGTTAGCCAGAAATTTCCTAACTCGTGGGTGCTAACTCAACCCCATCATCCACCAACCTTGTATCACATCTTACTATGATGGGATGGAGGTAAAATTATAATATGCAAAAGTATTTCGTGTTCATACGCTATCACGCTTCACACATGCACAAAAAATGGATCATCCAATCAGCAAAGATGGTAATTGGATTAATATGATGTTGCTAAACTAAACAATTCTGACTTTATACATTTTAAAATGAATTGTTCCAAAATCAACTTATGTTGTCCCATCACTAAAATGGTACAATTTCTAATTATGACGTGCCACACCATCGTAAATTGACTCAGCTTTATGAGTGCCTCTTCATTTACACTATTTGTGGAAACACCTTGAGACTTCTTACAGAACATTCGATGAAATTTCCTCATACCTGCATTTTGATTTTGAAAAAAGACATTTTATTAATTATTATTTGCCTCCTCATCAATTAATCAAACGATTAAACATCAAATTTTAACACTTCCAATGTCTTTTCTTAACAATAGTCTTTTTTTACAATTAAATTTGATATTTATATATCTATAAAAGTGAAAATGTGCGTTTGTGTGCGTGATGACACTTCTCAACCTATATACTCAACATTTTTTCATCTAGACTTGAAATTTGGTATATAGAGTATTCAGACATGTGGAAAACTTTAATCCATTTTCAGCCGGAAAAAAGGGGCTACTAAGGTGTCCAAAATTGAAAAATTGGTACGTGGGAGGCCACCAAATTTTTATGTTTTTAACTGTTTTACGACTGCGCATGCATGTTCATGAAATATAACAGCTTCCTTATGTTAAGTATTAGTTGGTTTGAAACCATTATTTAAAAGTCATGTCAAGCTGGTCTAATGGTTATCGCACTTCACTCAGTGTCTTAAGGTTTTGGTTTCAATCTCAGCTCAAGTATTTTTTACATACAAGAAATCAACTGTTTAGAAAAAATAACTTGCATGTGCATATGTTTCTTTCCATTTTTTTTTTTCTTTTTTTTTTTTAAATTTAATGTTATTTCTGTTTATAATAAATAAAAATTTTGCATTAATTAAAATATATATTTTTTTTTTAAATTTAATGCTATTTCTGTTTATAATAAATAAAAATTTTGCATTAATTAAAATATATTTATTTTTTTTAAATTTAATGCTATTTCTGTTTATAATAAATAAAAATTTTGCATTAATTAAAATATATTTTTTTTTTTTTTAATTTAATGCTATTTCTGTTTATAATAAATAAAAATTTTGCATTAATTAAAATATATTTATTTTTTTTAAATTTAATGCTATTTCTGTTTATAATAAATAAAAATTTTGCATTAATTAAAATATTTTTTTTTTTTTTTAAATTTAATGCTATTTCTGTTTATAATAAATAAAAATTTTGCATTAATTAAAATATATTTATGTGTATTTGACAACTGGGCAACACCAGGCGGCTTGCTAGTATATCTATAAAAGTGAGAATGGGTGTGGGTGCGAGGCCAATTTGTAAATTTTTTTATCTATACACTCAACAAATGTTTTATTTACAGACTTGAAATTTGGTATATAAGGTATTCAGACAAGTGGAAAACTAATTGGTTTTCATCTGGAAAAAAGGGCTACTAAAGGTTTGAAATTGAAAAATTTGTACATGGGGTGGGGGTCATCATATTTTTAGCCGTTTGCTGTTTCACGAATATGCATGCGTGAATCGTTAACATGACAGATTCATTGTTTTTGTTTTTTTTACATGGTGGTCACTACTTATCAAAGCCCAGAAGCCACTCGGGGATAAGGGTTATTGTGTGTACAGTAATCAATGGGATAGTATCGTAGTAATCGTTGGTATTGGAGATTTGATAAAGTGTCTTACTTAAGGGGGCGGTTCATCAGGAATTTGTTTGTGTTGGACCTGAAGACATCTACGTTGAAGTCGGGGAGGGGGGGGGACAGGCAAGCGGCAGAGAGTTCCACAGGCGTGCAGTTCTAAGAAAGAAGCTTTGTTCATGGAATCTACGTTTTGATTTAGGCACGGATAAAGAGTAAGGAAAATTATTGACAGTGGTTTCAGCTAGTTGGGTGTTTTTCGTGAAAGATTGGCAAGGGGGGACCAGAGAATGGAGCTCAGACGAGCACTTGTCATGGAAATAACGATAAAACAAAGACAGGCTCGCAACGTCTCCTCTTTGGGAGAGGGGTTGCAGGGAAGGGAAAAGGGCATTCCCCACCAAGCCACAAAGTCTATTTTGTACTCTGCCAAGGCAGGATATGCTGTTTTTAGCAGCTCCTACCCAGATGTGGCAGCAGTACTCCATCCTTGGACGTACTTGGCTTTTATATAGATAGAGAATTGCATCAGCAGTGAGATATTTTCTGGAGCGGTAGAAGGATCCCACCATTTTCCCAGCGACCTTGGCCACCGACTTTATGTTAAGAATAAGTAGGTCTGAAAACACTTTTAAAGATCGTGACAAGCTGACCTTTTTTTTTTTTTTATTACATGGTCGGTCAGAAGTTTAGCATCTGTAAGGTGCTGACCTAATGATTATCGTACTTGACTTACTGCCTTTAGGCTTTGGTTTCGATCTCAACTTAAGTATTTATTTATTTTTACATGGCTTAGTTTCTCTATGAATTAAAATATAATATTCATGCATATTTTATGACCAGGCAATGCCGGTCAATCTTCTATTCTTTAATAAAAAGAAAAAATGCAAAATGAATATTTGTCTTTTTGCACTAAGGCAAACATTGAAACATTGTTTAATGGATAAGTTTTAAAAACGTGACATTTTATTGATTTGATGAATATTTGGATGATTTTATAACGAGAAGACACAATCAACTAAAAGAATTAAATATTAATGCAGGCAAATAACTTCTTTTTTTTTTTAAGAAGTCACCACTTATCAAGGCCCGGAGGTTACTTGAGATAAGGGTTAATGGGTGTACTGTAGTCATTGGGACAATAGTGTAGTAATCGTTAGTTGTGGAAATTCGGTAAATTGGATTACTTAAGGTGGGGGGGGCTCATCAAGAACTTGTTTACGTTGGATTTAAAAATGACCATACTGTAGTCAGTTGGAAGCATAGGTGTACAGTTCTAAGAAAAAAGCTTTGTTCATGGAATAAAGAACGACAATTTTTATGAAAGAACAGTCATTTCTTAATAGTATTGTCTCTGACAGAAACTCATTTTTACTGGTAAATTACACAAAATATTAGATGAAGGTGATTATCAATAAACCCCTTCCCAAAAAGAGAAGATAAAGCATGGGAGGGCAGACCTCCTAGTGTTTAACAAAACCATACATCAGCTAGACAGAAGCAAACCCATAATTGGATTTGTACCGGCAAAGTTTACCTTTTACAGCAAACCCATAAAAGTGCTAAGAATCATCTGCGCACATAGCTGCACACATACACCCGCTTCAATTTAAAAAAGAACATTTTGAGACAATCAAATACATTTCTCCAAATTTATCAGATTTGGAGTTTTGACTCCCCTTTCCCTCAGTGTATAAAGAGACAGATTTTGCTTCAATAGAAATGTTGAATAAAAATCCATAACAGAGCTAACATCTAGCATACGCTAGCTCAAATCTGGCAAGCTTGGGAAAGCTATTTCAACTCCTGCTTTCAGTCATAGAGAACTTGAATGCCTACTAGACATTATCATCATTATGCACAGAAGTTTGTCAGGATACACCCTACGAGTAAACACCAACTCAATATTCAAAACCACATTTAGTATTCACAGCATAAGATCTCTTCAGTATGGCTAACCAACACTGGCTTTTATAAGGAATGATGCACCTTCTTCAAGTGATATTACTTCAAGTAATACCACTAGAAACTAGATATTCCACTAGACAAGATGAATTCTTGTTCCGTAATCCAATAAGACCAAAAGAAGTTATACCATAACATATTAAAATGGTAAATTGGAGAGAAGAAAATTATGTTCCCCATTTCTTTACTCAGTGTTTGAGAGGTAAAGGAGAACTTTAATGCAATATCCGAATATTTATGTATTCGATATTTTTTTTTTTTTTTTTTACATGGGTGTCACCACTTATCAAGGCCCAGAGGCCACTCGAGGATAAGGGTTAATAGGTATACATTAGTCATTGTGATTTTAGCATAGTAAACAGTGGGAAGTTTGTAACTTGGATTACTTAGGGGGACGATTCAATTAGAACTTGTTCACATTGAACTTTTTCTTTTCTTTTTTTTTTCCATAGGTATCAACACATTATCAAGGCCAAGAGGCCACTCAAGGATAAGGGTTAAAGAGTGTACAGTAGAAATTGGACAATATAATAATCATTAGTAATGAAAATTTGTTAAATTTGATAACTTATATGGAACGGCTCATCAAGAACTTATTTACGTTAGACTTGAAGACAACCATATTGTAGTCAGCCAGAAAGCAGGAAAACGGAAGACAATTCCACAGGCGTGCAGTTCTAATAAAAAAGCTTTGTTCATGGAATCTACGTTTAGGTTTAGGCACAGATAAAGAGTGGGGGGAATTATTGATAGTGTTTACAGCTAGACGAGTGTTTCCTGTGAAAGTTTGCGAGGGGGTACCATAGATTGAAGCTCAGTCGAACACTTTCCATGAAAATAACGATACATCAGAGACAAACTCGCAACATCTCTTCTGTGAGATAGAGGTTGCAAGGAAGAGAAAAGGACATCTCCTACGAGGCTACGAAGTCTATTTTGAACTCTATCAAGGCAGGATAAGTCCTTTCTAGCAGCTCCTGCCCAGATGTGGCAACAGTATTCCATCCTTGGACGTACCTGGCTCTTATATAGATAGAGAATTGCATCAGCAGTGAGATATCTACTGGATCGATAGAAAGATCCCACCATTTTTCCAGCGGCCTTGGCAACAGATTTGATGTACGTGTTCCATTTAAGATCAGGAGTAATGGTCAAGCCCAGAAGCTTGTCAAAACTTGAGGCCTCCTGAAGACGAGAGCCATTCATTTCAATTGATGCCAGATGTGGATCAGAATGTTGATGATGTAAAGAGAGAAGCTTGGTTTTAGATGCATTAAAAGTAACCAGCCACTCCTTTCCCCATTGTACTACATGCTCAAGATCAGAGGAGAGAGAATTTGAGAGAACTTGGTCGTTTACTGTCTTAGATGTGCTACCATAAATGGTAGTGTCGTCAGCATAAATGTCTACAAATGATGTAAGGATGTGATTTGGAAGATCATTAATGTAGATCAGGAAAAGAGTTGGGCCCAGGATGGACCCCTGAGGGACACCGGCATTAATATTGTGGGCTTCTGATTTTTGCCCCTCAACTACTACTCTTAAGAACCTATCAGAAAGAAATGATTTAATAATTGAGAAGACATTTCTAGCTATACCATAGCTAGAGATCTTATGAAGTAAACCTTTATGCCATACCCTATCAAAGGCCTTAGATATGTCAAGAGCAATTGCCCTAGAAAGGTTGCCTCCATCGAGAGATTTGCTAATCCTATGAGATATAACTGTAAGCACATCTGCTGTAGATTTAGCAGAACGGAAACCATATTGAGTGTCACTAAGAAGGTTATTTTTGTTGAGATGTTTGATTACTTCTGTATTTAATACAGATTCTAGCAACTTAGCTCTTTGATTTCTATGTATTTGAAGTAAAATGAAACCAATGAGAGAAAAATACTAATGCACAAACACACACACTTCAACTCTTTCACACTATTGACTGCTGATTCACAATTATTGAAAACATAAACCAATCCTTTTAATATTTGAAACATTTCTCACTGAATTTTTTTTGTACAATGAAAACAAATGAGCATTAACAGTTCATTAATAACTTTCAATGAAAAGTCATTTTTGTAACGGAGTGGGGAACTTTTGATTACAACTTTTCTGGCCTGTGATTAATTCACCACCCTTAAATAATTGACACAAACTTCCTAATTATCTCAACTAACAAATCCACCTTGATCTGCAATGATTTTCAAACTGAACAAACATTTTGTTTCGTTATCCATGTAAACTTCCATCTTTAAGCATAGATAGAAATCATCTCTTTTGTTAACTTTTGTTTTTTTAATCATTTTGTGCGTGTTTACCATATAACATTTATCTCAATCGTTCTTTCACTCGCTTCTTCCCTATAACTGTTTTTCTAAAAATGCTTCCTTGATACCAAAAGCTTTCCCAAACCAAAAAAACTAGAACCCTAAAAAGGGTTTTCTAAAGAATTGTCGAGGATGTATTCTCAACACGTATGAACACATACTTATGTGGTAAAAATCCAATAGAAAATAAGAAAGGTCAAGTGGATTTAAAATTTTAATATTTTTCTTTTTCAAATTGCATTTTCACCCTAAAACAAAGCACAATGCCACTTTGATGTAGGGCTACTATCTGGACATAATTTGCAAAAATACTATGTAGAGCAGCAAGATGTTTGTTTACATTGCACTTGAACTTCCACATATCAGTACAGTCAGGGAAGCAGGTACCCGGAAAGGAGTTCCAAAACCTAGCAGTTCTAGGGAAGAAACTATTAGGGTAGAAGGCTTTCTAGCATCTGTGGGTCTCTGTGTAAGATTTAGTTGTTTGTCAGGGGTATTTACGTCAAGGGGGTACAACGGCTTGTAGTTCGTCAAAGCACCTACCATTAAAATGCTTGTAAAACAGGCAAAGTGATGCAACATTTCGTCAATGGCACAAAAGTTGAAGCCTAGCCGACATATCGGACCTATTAAGTTGGTGACCCTTTTGAACTCTATCCAGGAATGAGAGACTAGTAGCAGATACACCAGTCCAAATGTAGCAAAAAAATGCTCCATACATGGGAGGATGGTGGCATTGTAGAGGTACAGGATACTCTCAAGTGTAAGTAACTTTCTAGCATGGGAGAGAGAGTCCACCTTCTTTGCAGCAGCCTTGCAATGTCCTCAATGTTCCAACTCATGTTCTCCATGAACATTAAGCCGAGGAGTTTGAACGAAATACTTTCAGATAATGTATCATCAACCATGGCTATTAATGGTTGAGAAGATTTCTTGTAATTATTAAAGGAAAGAACTTTAGTCTTGGCAGCATTTTGATCATCCATTTTTGTCCCCATTCCACTAGACTGGAGGTCTTCCTCTAGGGTTTCCACCATTGCCTTGGATACGTGTTCAAGTTAATAAAAAAAACATATTTGATTTAACTTTACAACTAACCACGTGTCTTTATAACTAACTATATAGTGAACATGTAGCTGAATTCATTACAGATTCAGTTGGATGAGGCTTTCAAATTCATCAAGTTTCACACCTGTAAGAACAAGGGAGACAACTTATGGACATGGAGGAGGAATTGTTTCCCTTCACCAAAATAGTAACCACGTGATTGGCACATGATCATGGCAGCCATCAAAAGTGAACTCGTGTTGTGAAAATGTCACGGACACAAAAGACATGAAGAATAAAGTTCACGAAGAAAACTTTTACATATTTTATGGCAGTGTCACTTATGTAACAGCGTTACTTTTGTACATCCTATGTCTACGTTCTTCTTAACACTTAGAAATAACGAGATCAAGTTATGAAAACTACTTGTTATATAGCTGAGGGGAGGGGGATACGAAAAAGAGAGACCAAACGAGTGCAAGTCAAGGTAGAACTTCTGCACTTAACGGAAGAGAGGAACCATAAAACTCAATTTTTTTTTAACCCAATCAAAGATCACTTTGCAGATAAAGAGATCTTTTTTGTGTGTATGAGAGAGAGAGAGAGAGAGAGAGAGAGAGAAAAAACAGAGGGAAAGAAAAGAGAAAGAGAGAATCAAGGTCAAGATTTTAATTATGTCTTGCCAAATAAAACAAGATCAAATTACTTCGATCAACTCCAAGTAACAGTTGACTTTCCTAAATTGAATTTACTTTCTCTTTTATATTTGCCCCAGCACTTTTCAATAACTGGAACAGGATGTGTCCCCCCCCCTCCCTTGTAAGATAGACACTGTTTGATAACGAGAAGAGCAGAACCTTCTAAAGTTGCTCAATCGAATCGGATGACCAATGGCAAGGCAGAAAAAGGATTTCTAACATTAAACAATTATGAGACACTATGTTGCGTCTGCCTGCTTCCCACCGGACTACAACTTGGATGTCTTCAAGTCCAATGTTAACAAATTCCTAATGAACCGCCCCCTTAAGTAAACACTTCATCAAATCTCCACACTAACGTAATGTACTTGCAATAACCCTTATCCCTGAGTGACTTCCGGGCCTTGATAAGTGGTGATCACTGTGTAAAAAAAAAAAAAAAAAAAAAAAAAACTATGTTGCAAGACACGCTTTTCTATTTAGATGTTAATGCATGCAAAATGACAACAGGAGACTTTGTTGGTTTGGTCACAATAAAAGGAATGACAATTCTTGGGTTAGCCAATGTAGATCTGTCTTTCGCAGCTGAACCGCAAATCAATATGGCATACAAAGTGATGCATGTTGCGATGTCTGAAAGGATTGGCATACGTTCGCAGAGTTTTATATAAATTAACTTTCATCGATTTAAGAGAATTCAAACTTCATACGGCAAGCAAGCTATTCAGGGTTTGGCATTAATATTTTGACTTCTCCGTTTTTCTGCAAGTTTTCTAAATATTATTTGCGGTTCCATGACAAATGAGATTAACATCATACAGCATTCTTGTCAGTAGAAGTCGCTTTGTATTAGTGGTTGAAAGATAAAGGACCAGATCCATTTAAAATCTTAATATGTTGCGCCTGCATTTATATTAAAAGTGAATAGAAATTTAAAAAATATTTTAAGTTTATAAAATAAAACAATGAATAAAATATTAGACAATCAATAACCTGTCTCTTACGAGTGTTGTGTGTCAATAACGTGGTTAACACGGCACTAGCTTGAACCAACTTGCATGTGTTCAAGTTAATTGCAGGGAGAACTTCAGTTGACAGATGTGTTGCACCTGTGTGCTAGCAGGAGTCAAGAGGCATGTCAATTCAAATTGTGTTGACAGGATTTGCCACCCCACACCACACCTTAATATATAAGGAAAGGACACACTTGAGGGTTTTTTTTTAAGTCAGATTAGAATCAGTCAGAACGAGAAACTCTTGAAGTCAAGATGAGGAAACAGAAAAGAGGAGATCTGAATCGATTCAGTGATGCGGAGGCCCTCCCAGAAATGAGGAAGATCCTGAATAAAGTCGTGCTTTAGGAGCATGCATGAACTGATTTTCAGATTGAAGGCAACCATTGTCAGGGGAATCGACTGAAGAAAGGAGAAAAGATCTCTTATAGACTATATATATATGTGACGCACACACACGATTGTATACACACATGTGCACACACAAAGACAATCAACAGCCATGTCATAGTTATATACACACGATACAAATTATATAGACCACGCAGGTGAGAATCAATATACTATTCACAAAAGATGATGTCTTGGGGAGATGACTTTCTGGAACCGGACAGATACACTTGAATCCTAACCTAAAGAATGGGGTAACAGTTGGTATTCATCACCTGCTATTGCGTATACAGTAATTAATGGGATAGTATTGTAGTAATAGTTAGTATTGGAGATTTGATAGCATGTCTTACGTAAGGGAGCAGTTTGTCAGAAATTTGTTTATGTTGCACTTGAAGACATCCAAGTTGTAATCAGGCGGGAAACAGGCAAATGGAAGAGAGTTCCACAGTCGTGCACTTCTAAGAAAGAAGCTCTGTACATGGAATCTACGTTTGGATTTAGGCACAGATAAAGAGTGGGGAAAATTAATGACAGTAGTTTCAGCTAGACGGGTGTTTTCGTGAAAGATTAGCGAGGAGGGACCAGAGAATTGGAGCTCAGACGAGCACTTGTCATGGAAATAACGATAAAACAACGACAGGCTCTCAACGTCTCTTCTGTGGGAGAGAGGCTACAGGGAAGAGAAAAGAGCATCATCCACTAAGCCACGAAGTCTATTTTGTACTCTGTCAAAGCAGGATAGGCTGTTTTTAGCAGCTCCTGCCCAGATGTGCCAGCAGTACTCCGTCTTTGGACGTACGTGGCTTTTATATAGATAGAGAATTGCATCAGTAGTGAGATATCTTCTGGAGCGGTAGAAGGATCCCACCATTTTCCCAGCGTCCTTCCTTGGCAACAGACCTGATGTACGTGTTCCATTTCAGATCAGGAGTAAAGGTCAATCCCAGAAGCTTGTCAAAACATGAAGCCTCCCCAAGATGAGAGCCATTCATTTCAATTGTTGCCAGATGGGGATCAGAGTGTTGATGATGTAAAGATAGAAGCTTGGTTTTGGATGCATTAAAAGTAACCAGCCACCTCTTCCCCCACTGTACCACGTGCTCAAGATCAGAGAAGAGAGAATCAGAGAGAACTTTGTCATTTACGGCCTTTGATGTGTTGCCATAGATGGTCGTGTCATCAGCATTGATGTCAACGAATGATTTAAGTATGTGTTTTGGGAGATCATTGATGTAGATCAGGAAGAGAGTTGGGCCCAGGATGGACCCCTGAGTGACTCCAGCATTAATACTGTGGTCCTCTGATTTCTACCCATCAACCACTACTCTTATGAACCTATCTGAGAGAAATGATTTAATAATTGAGAAAACATTTCCAGTGATATCTTGTGAAGTAGGCCCTTATCGTGATTTTGTGACGACAACGAAGAAGAAGAGTTGAAAAATCAAGAGAAGATTGCTTTACACAATCAGAGTTATTTTTTGTATGCGTTAGTACGAACAATGGATTTTTTTTTATTCGCAAGTTAAAACATTAGTTTCAACACCGCAAAAAAAAAAAAAAATCAAAGGCAAAAGAAACCTTCTCAGTGACTCAAATTGAATCTAGTCTGACTGATGGTGTGTCATCTAATTCTGATCACTGAATGATCAATATATGCAAGTTTACTTGGACTGAGGACCACCTATATGCTTCTGCTTGACAGACCAAAGAAGTTCTGTTGTTCTGTTTATGAAAAAAGATACAAGATACAGAAGGAAGCCAGGGCGACAACAGATAAATTAGGGGTAATGACATCAGCTACCCAGAACTTTAGCTTTAACTCAAGCAGACACCATGCGGGAGGCTCAAGCAAACAGCCACACTGCGTGGATGGCTTCTAGAGCTAGATCATCAAATTATGGCTGAAAACAGTTTATTTGGAAAGAGAATTTAATATTCATTGGTATTTACATGATAATCTCAAAAACAACACGGATGGGATCAAATTAATAGAATCGAACTTACTTTTCAGAGTCCTTTTTATGCTAATAGATATAAGGACTTAATGCCCTGAATTTATTTAAAAAGAGACAAGCAGTAAAAACGTATAAAATTTAAAAAAAAACAAAAAACAAAATTAAATCACCATGATTAAGCAAAAAAAACATTTTTACATATACACACATCCACAAAAGCAATCTGTATGATTTAAGACCTTTAATATATAATTAAATTGCACCTGTTTTTGTCTCTTTCAAAAGAAAAAGAAACTGCAGGTACAAAGGTTTAAATTTAACATTTTTCGGTATCAAACAGTGACATTCTCAAAAGAACGTTCACAATTAAAAGACAAAAGACAAAAAACAAAATAAAAAAACAGCTGATTTTGGTAACAGCTGGAGGAGAAGCTTTTCAAACATTTTGTTTAGATGGGATTTGGGGGGGGGGTTTAAATCATCTAAATAAAAAAAAGTAAACTATTGATTCTAACATTTAAAAACTATGACTGAAACATTAGCAAACGAAGTAAAACTTAAAAATGGAGCAAATGTTTTGCGTGAAGTCAACAAAACATCGGAACACAAAGTTAATATTTTGAAGAAGTAAAATTTATGTTTACTCTTCTGTCAGCTTTGTAACTTAATTTTTTCCTTTAGTCCTCACATTCCGTGAACAATATTTCTGACAAAGCGGGAAAGAATTGTTGTCTTCTAGGTTGGAATCTATTCATAACATTTATCGTTGATAGGTTTTTGATTTCAGTGGGTTTTTTTTGTTGTTTTATTTAGCTTCTTGCATCAAGTGGCTTAATGCATTGTGTGGAGCAATTTTCATAAAAAAGTAAAATATGACTCAACTTTCTAAGTAGCTAAAAATTTGAAATTAAGTTTAATCGATATCGATACACCTCAATTAAATGATTGAGGAATCGAAAGTGATCAGGTGGAATCTAAGATCATGAATTCTGCTTATTGTTTGTATTCATTTGAGCGGAATAAAATATAATAAGGTGTCAAAAAAAAAAAAAAAAAATGGTGTAAAAAAAGAAAAAAAAGAAAAAAAGAAAAAAGAAAATGGTGTAAAAAAAAAGAAAAAAGAAAATGGTGTAAAAGAAAATGGTGTAAAAAAAAAAAAAAAAAAAAGTGTAAATCTGTGGATAAACTTAGTAAATAAGATAATTGTTTTTATTTTGGTGTCTATACATAACTTTGATGAATATGCATTAACCAGTAGAGTGTCTTCACTGCTGATCCCCCCAAAAATCTACCAGGCAGGTCTACAAAGTGTGATGATGTATAGAAGTGAAACCTGGCCAGTGATGGTTGAAGACATGCGGTGCATGGAGAAAAATGAGGATTATATGATAAATATGTAATCTGATTCTTAAAGACAGGCTTAGTTTTGATGAGCTTAGAGGGAGATTATCTCTGTACAGTATAGGGAAATGTGTGCAAAACAGGTGACTTTGATGGAATGGTCACGTCGACAGAATGGAAGAGACTTCTAGGGTTAGTAGATGTAGAACAATTCCGTGGCAAGAAAAACATGAAGTGATAAAAATAATGATTCTGAACTTTTTGAAATGGTGATTAATAATTTGGAATATTTAGATTACTGTTCCTAGTGATGATAATACAAGAGCATGCTACCTCCATAGGTTTTCATTGAAACTTTTGTGCAAGATTCCTTGAGTTTAATAAAACACAACTGCAAAGGTTGGAGGTTACAGTGACCAAAACATTGCGAAAATAAGATTCAAGATGAAAATTAGTCGAAATGAACCATAATAATCCAAATAATCCTGAGGATGACACAGAAGTCAAAAGTTTGGGGATTATCTTAAAGAGGGATATGTTTAAAAAAAAAGATTATGAAGCGTCCATTTTTTTTAAACATGTCTTTAACTATATATATATATATATATATAATATAAAGCTGAATGTGTGTGTGTGTGGTCACGAATAGGCTCCTATATGGTTGACTATTTTAAAAAACTGATTATATATAATGATAGAAAATGTAGCGAGACACAGGAATGGGTATGTTTATATATAATGATAGAAGATGTATCGAGACACAGGAATGGGTATGTTTGATCTGCCAGAACGGTGGTTCATTAAAATTGTGGGGTCTGCGTTCGCGCCTGGTCCACAAAGTATGGAAATAAAAAATGTAAAAATTAAAAAAAAAAACGTTTACAAGTGTTTTTGATATAGATGTACATAATAATACTTTGATAAGTATGTTTTAACTTAAATAGGGATGGTATAATAAAATTGTAGGGTCTGCGTTCGCGCCTGGCCTCCATAGAATGGAAATAGGCACAAACTTTCATAAAGACTTTTCATATCTATCTGCATAAGTATACTTTGATAATTATGTTTCAGTTTGAAGAAATATGGTATAATAAAATTATGGGGTGTTCGTTCGCACCTGACCTCCATAATTCAGTTTTATCAGTATTAAATTGTATATTACTTTAAAATTACTTAATTTTACATACATAATGTTTATATTTTATATTGAATAAAGTTCAGTTTCAGTATTAATCGAACTGTGTTCCTTTTTCTTTTTAAAAATGTTTTATTGCTCTTTTTCAAATGGCCCTCATATAGTACTGACAGTCTGACAAATCTTACCTACATTGCCTGCAGACATTTTTCAGTTAACAGGCCTTCTTCTTACTCTTGGTGACCGTGTTTTTACTCCTTTTATTTTCTACTCTATCATTTTTTTCTAATCTTTGCTAATGATACTCATTTCAACATGACACGTACAGACATCAAAGCATTTTTCCTTGAAATGCAAATTACAATTGCGACTAATAGTAAAGAAGCACCAAGTTTTCTATCGTCTTCAATGTAGTTTCTATGGTTTCATCACAGCGCATCTCTTGTATCTTACTAAAAATGTTTGGTTTTATTTCTGTCTAATTGTTTGTATACGTTTACACATTGAAAAGAAAAACAAATATGGTGACCCAAGTCAAAACAATTTCATCTGAAGTGGGAATGAATGTTGTGACAACCAGACATCACCCATCCACACCCGACGGTTTTGGCCAATCATTCAAGTTCAGCAGGTGCACTATTTTCTTTTATAATAAGCTATGATTATTTTAACACCCACAAACCAATAATACTAAAATGCTCTGATGAATTCATAGCACTTTTGCTCCCCCCTCAATGTACATATTCCCGACTAATTCAGCAAGCAGCAAAATCCCACTCCTTCACTGTTGCAGTCCCTAGATGCTAGAAAGCCTTCTACTCTATTCTGTTAGACTTTGGGATTCCCTCCTTGTTTCCTGCTTCTGAATATTTTAACCTGCAGAAATTTAAATGTAATGTGAGCAGACATCTTGTTACTCAACTCCCTACAGTCTACTCTTTGGCACAATGCCAAATAGTAGTCCCTTATGTTGAAGGTGGTAATATGGCTTGTTTAGAGGTAAAAAAAATAAATAAATAAAAAAATTAAAAAAATGGATATATTTTTGTTTATGCTAAATATGAAATGATTTTGTTTATGAAAGCTAAACTGAACTTTTTTCGGTCCCACACTCCCTAAACACACACAAGACAAAATTGTATGAACAAGCATGTATAAACAATGAGACTTATATAAAAACAATTTTTGCAAACCTTTCACCTTTTTAAAGCCATTGAGCCGAGGTAGGGAGAGGGGGGGTGCGGATAAAACTAATCTTTTTACCAGCATCAAAATTAAATCCTTTCCGAAAAGTTTTTCATTTTTTTTCCATATTTTACAATTCTTCATGCAAAAGAAATCCCCACCCTATCACTCCCAAATCGATGTTACCCCCTCCCCTCCCATTATAAGACCTTGGTCAATGTAGGGGCAGCCCTTCATACCAATACCTTAATTTATCATTAAAATATTCCATTGAACGTAATATGCTATGGTATGAATTTACACAGGAGGTAATTAACCATTGCATTTTCTAATCTCTATATATATTACTAGCTAGCTAACTACCCGGTGTTGCCCGGTCATAAAATATGTTAAAATATGATATTTTGATTTATGCAGATTACATTTTATAATGCCAATTCTCTATTGACATTGTTTTCTTGTTCATGGATTATTTATTTAAATAAAAAATACAATTGCACAAAGTCGTAAAACAATTTTTTTTTTTAAATCCTGTTTATAAAAATAGGAAATTAATCCCCCAGAATGAATTTGTTTTTTCATAAACAAGTAAACCATTTGAACCTTTTGTTAATAGCTGGTAAAAATAAAACTTTGCAACTCTTTGAAATTTTCAAGAAATTTGAATGCATTTAAAACTGTCAAACAGAAAGTCATTTCTTGTCTTAGTAGATCGTCATCTATCTATACTCCTATAAATTTGGTTTTCTTTTGTGTGTATCGATATCCATATTAAAAACCCTCTTTTCTATTTATTGTATTTATTTGCTTCCCCACCAAAGCAAATTAGGCACAAGGCCGTTTTTAATGTGGGGTAAAAACCAGCTCCCCTAAAAGTACGCAAAAAGGTGACACTCTGGTTACCAAAAATAATAATTGTCCCACTATAGAGGGTTTCCCCTCCATTAACTGGTACAAATTATCTTAAGTGCAGCATCTGCAGAAAGATAATACACTTTGATCCCGGTCCGAAGGCCAAGAACAACAGAAAAAAGGCAAGGTATTTATTTGCTCCCCCACCGAGCAAATTAGGCACAAGGCCGATTTTTAATGTGAGGAGTGAAGGGGAAATGGGGACCAGCTCCCCGGGGAGTAGGGGAGCTGGATAGTGACAATTGGTATGAAGGGCTGCCCCTACATTGACCAAGGTCTTATAATGGTCTTTGCTTGCAGTATCTGCCGGAACAGATACTACACTTTAATCTCGGCCCGAAGGCCAAGAACAACAGAAAAAAGGCAAGGTGTTTATTTGCTCCCCCACCGAGCAAATTAGGCACAGGGCCGATTTTTAATGTGAGTGAAGGGGAAATGGGGACCAACTTCCCGGGGAGTAGGGGAGCTGGACAGTGACAATTGGTATGAAAGGTTGCCCCTACATTGACCAAGGTCTTATATGTGGGGTTGCCCACACATATGGTCTTTGCTTGCAGTATCTGCCGGAACAGATACTACACTTTGATCTTCATATCTAATTTATTTCGTTTAAAGAAAAAATTACAATTAAAAAAATTCCAATATAAAATTAAAAAATTTTAAAAAGTAAAATCTCCAAAAGACAAAACAAATTTAGGCACAAGGCCCTATAAGATCTGTGGAGGGGAGTGTTGCAGGGTCTTTGTAACTAAAGTAAAAATTGGAGTCTTTGGTGACTTTACTCTTGACTGGCAACATTTACCACAATACCTCATTCACTCTGTGGACTAAACTAACTAATGAAAACCCCAGCGTTTTTGCAAAAAGGATATATATACAATTTCTGTGTGTGTGTGTGTGCGTGCAAATTTTTTTTTATATTAAAATGTATGTGTGTGTGTGTGTGTGTGTGTGTGTGTGTGTGTGAAAAAAGTTCAATTCATTGGAAAATAAAAAGTTCTTGAATTTGGAAGAAAAACAGTTTGCGTTGGGGAGTGGGAAATCTAGAAAAAATATACAAAAAATAAAAATTCCTAGTGTATTGTTAGTAAGGTCCCTCCCTGAGCTAATCTAAGTAGTTAGATCGCCTACTGTTTTCCGGGGTACAAAAAACAAGCGGGGAGATCCCTAATGGGGATTGGGAAGAATTCATATCGGGTGTAGGGAGGAAAAATAAATAGATTGTCAAAAACAAAGAGGGGAATATGGGGGGGGGTAGGCAGCAACCTTCGAGTAGGGGTTGACCAGGAGGTGATAAAACAAAAAAGATAGGGGGGGGTAGTGGTAGGGTAGCTTCGGAGCTTCTCTAGTGCCAAAAACAAACAATCGGGGGACAGGGCAATTCTCAACCTCAACGGATTTTTTATCTACAGACTTAAAATTTAGTATATAGGGTATTCAAGACATGTGGAAAACTTTTTAATCAGAAAAAAGGGTGGCGAAGGGGTCAAAGTTGAAAAATTGGTACATGAGGGTCATCAAATTTTTATCTGGTAGTCAACTGTTTCATGAATGCGCATGCATGAATCAGTCATATGACAAATTCTTTATCTTAAGAATAAGTAGGCTTGAAAACACTTTTTAAAAATCGTTTCAAGCAGGCCTAATGGTTATCATACTTTAACTGTCTCTAGGTTTTGGTTTCGATCTCAGAATATATTTTTTACTTACAAGAAGTGAACTGTTTAGAAAAAACATAATACTTGCATGCACATCTCTCAGTTTCTGTATGAATTAAAATATAATATTTATGGATAGTTTACGACTGGGCAACGCCGAGCAGCCTGCTAGTATTCAATATTCAAGTGGATACGTGTACTTGTAAATATTTGCTAAGACATATGTAGCAGTTATGTTGGAAAAAAGGAAGCCTTCTGGACAAGGGTCAGTAAGGTTATGATACATCAAAATCAAAAAAAGTATTTTATAATCAAGCCAATAAGATGCCTTTTAATAAAAAGAAAAACAAAATTGACTTTAAAAGGTGTTTTTGTAATAATGCCAAGCAACATTTTTTTAGAATCCATCTAAAGTTAATGACTTTTAGAGTAGCAACTTGTGTTCAACTAATCATATACAGTTGATTTTTTTGATTTGGCATTAAAATACTGCAAACAAAACTTGAAAGTAATATTTCGTTGACGAAATTAGAAACCGATTTCAATGAAATTCATCATTTTTGGGTTTTCAAGTCTAAAAACAAAAAAAAAAAATCTATTTTTAGAAGAAATGGAAAAACAAAAAGTCAAGTTGAAAAAAAAGAAAAAAACTTGCTATTTCCCACATTTTGTTGATGTTCTTTTTCTGAAAACTTGTTTGGTAACTTTGTCTTTTTTAATGAAACTTCCTTGATAAATTAAGAGGGTTCTTTTTTTGTTTTTCTTTCTTAATTTAGACAAATAGACAAAGGGTTAATAATAATAAAAAAACAAAAACCTACATAATCGGCCTTTTTTTTTTTTTTAAACTGCGTTCTCGACACATTTCTCAGTCAAGTTACTTTGTGACCAAATGTGTGAGTTGACAAGATAACCACAAACATTCATTTTTGTAATTTTTTTTTTATTTTTTTTTTTATACTATTTTTCACCCCAAACAAACCATATTACCACTTGGAACGTAAAGGTCTACTATTTTGGATTGTGTTTAACAGCAGACTGTAGGGAGTTGAGCAGTGAGATGTCTGTTCATATTACATTTAAACATCTGCAGGTTAGTGGAATCAAAGAAGCAGGAAATTCAGTCTAGCAGTTTGATGGTTAAAACTATTAGAGTAGAAGGCTTTCTGACATCTAGAGATCTCAGTGAAAGGGTGGAATTTTGCTGCTTGTCATTAGTCATGAGTATGTACGTAAAAGGGGGCTCAAGTGCTACAAGTTCCTTAGACCACATTCCAGTGAAGTATTTGTAAAACGGACACAGATGCAACATTACGGTGATGGGATACAGGTTGGAGCTTGGCTGACGGTGCAGGACCTATTAGATTGGAGACTCCATTCAAAGAGATTTAACGAAACACATCAAAATACAAATGAAAAAACTTGGAATTTATTTTGTATGCAATTTCAGATTCTTTTTGTGTTGAAAATAGTTTTTCTCAAAAAAAAAAAAAAATTGCAAAGATGAAGATAGGGAAAAACCCATATCATCATCCCTGACAACAGATTTTCTTTTTTCTTTTTCCTTTGTTTGTAATGAGGTATAACCAGATATATGAGGACAAGTTGGTCAGATGTGTAAGTTCTGATTTAATCGACTGCACGCGAGGATAAAGTTAGATAAGGTCTTTTTTTATGAGGTGAAAATCTAGTTGCTGAAAAGGGGGAACTAGATGGAGAGCAAAAATTTTAATTGCCTCAGTCAAGGAGGATTTCTTTATTGATTAAAGATATAATAATTACATCTTACATCTGCTGACAACAAAAATGAGTTCTTAATCTCAACATGCAGAACTTTTTAAGGTAAACTTTAAAAAATAACAAAACAAAAAGAATTTCACATCTTTCATTTAATCTTGCGTTAGTCCCACTAATTTTGCTTAAGTGCTCATAATTCATAGTTAGTAATTTATTTCTTTTCCTCCCTCCAAGTATTCTCCTGACACGTGGTATGGCACGGTTGTATCTCAGTTTTCCTTGGAGGTAGACGTCACTTTGTTCTTCTAGGGTGTCTAGTTACTCCAGCTGACTAACGTAGGTATGATTTTATGATTTATATATTTTCTCATTTTTTCCAGTGGGAATGCAAATTTGTAGATACAAGTGCATACTACGTATCATTAGTTTACTCTGTAATATTTAATATAGAATTAACGTTTTGGTATTTTATTTATCATAAGTTTTGATGGGATTATTATTTTATTTACAATTTATTACTCTTGCAGTCTTGTAACTATGAGCTTAGCTCATGTAATATCTTGATTTTTTATTAGTTTTACAATCTATTTTATTGTATTTTATATTAATATCAACAAGATACAAGTGATTCAAACTGTTTAACAGGAACTGTAAATATATCCTGAATCAACAGGATTACTATATTTTACAAAATAACACTATAAATAGTTTTTTTCTGGAGGTGTATAAACACCCCATCAGACCAACCATGTTTCGAACACCCAGGTGACTAACACAAGATTAACAGGATAATACGGCATTGATCACACGTATGAATAACAAAAGAGTAGAAAAACGTAAATATCGCATTTTAAAAGTTTCTTTCTCTTCGACAATTGGTTCAATAGAAAAGAAAGAATAAAGTAAAAACTAACTCAACTAGTCTCATTGCTATTTTTAGAACCAATAAGAAATGAAAAAATAATTTATCAGTTTTCTTTTTAACTCCTCATGATCCGTAGTAATTTGTAATGAAATGAATATTACAGGAATTTGTTTTTGCCATAATCAGGACTAGCTTGCACTACATCATGATGTAAGGTTTGTAAGCGCATCTTATGTAGTTTCTGAATTTTAGCAGACATGCACACACATTTTCATTTATATAATAATTCTTTTTTAGGGAGGTGATCTGTTTTGAGACACTAAAAAAGCAACTAAAAATAATTAAATATCTCGAGATAAAGATAATTTGTGATAAAAAACCAACATTTGAAAAAAAAAAAAAAATCATTTGTTGTTACTGAACTTTATTTTTCAAACTTTTGTAATAGACACGTCAGATAATCTTGAACTTTGAACTTTCACCTGGTATTCAACCAAATCAAAACCGTTTACCCAATTTCCAATTAAACAGAAATAACATGATTTTCGGTTAGAGATTTTGTTCACAAAAATAAAGTCTACTAAATTAAAAGTGATATTGTTTTTTTTTTTTATATTTGAATCTTTAATTAAAAATTTTTTTTTATTTATTTTATGTTAAGAAAATTTTGGTGCTGCTTGGGTGATCCAAAAAAAGATCTGTAAACATCATTCTAATTTTATGCAGACAAACTAGCAAGGAAACCCAACGTTGCCCAGGAATGAATGATGATTAACAAATGTTCCACACTCCCATATTTTTTTTATTGTAATCAAAATCGGTGAAATCGCACATTTTTTAATCAAATCGATTACCTGCTCTAGTTGGGGACCCATTGTGGTGCACGCGGAGGAAGCTTCATATGCCCCTTGCAGCGATTTAGTCCACAATACATTGTAATCTACATTGCACTGTAGAGAACTTACTGTTGATTTTATAAAACTATTTTTATATATAATTGCTTGAATTAAAGTTTAAAATGCAAAAGTCAAATATCATGGTTTAATTGTGCTCTAAACAGAAACATTCATTTCAAATGCACCCCTGTCATATCAAAGAACCTACTGTTGATTTTATATGCCTGGTCTTATTGCTTGTACAGTGATAATGGCTTAAATTTAAGTTTAAAATGAAAATCAAGCATCATGATGCAATTGTGCTTCAAACAAAAGTATTCATTTCAAATGCGCCCCTGTCATATCAAAGAATCTGTTAATTTTAAAGTACTTCCGTTTTGTTAGACTCAATTTTGTAAATGTTCGACTCAATTGTTGTAATATATTTACACATTTCAATTGCGTTTTTCTTCAGATAATAATTTTGGTTTGTGTGGTAATAAAACTTCTCAAATGAACTTGTGATGTTAGGCTGTGTAAGGTGTTAACTTTAGTCAAAATCGTCTGTTCCTTCTTTCATCGGATTTTTTCCATTATTGATAATTAAGGAAGACATTCCAATAAAAATCTATCTAAGAACATTGCCAGGCACATGAAGTACCTTTGTGTGAAATCTCACAAAAATAGGCCCAACCATTTTTCCAGCGACCTTGGCAATGGATTTGATGTATGTGTTCCATTTCAGATCAGGAGTAAAGGTCAAACCCAAAAGCTTGTCATAACATGGAGCTTCCCCAAGACAAGAGCCATTCATTTCAATTGATGCTAGACGGTGATCAGAGCATTGATGATGGAAAGATAGAAGCTTGGTTCTAGATGCATTAAAATTAACCAGCCACCTCTCTCCCCATTGTACCACGTGATCAAGATCAGAGGAGAGAGAATCAGAGAGAACTTGGTTGTTTACAACCTTTGAAGTGTTGCCATAGATGGAAGTGTCGTCAGCATAAATGTCTATGAATTATCTTAGGATGTGATTTGGGAGATCATTGATATAGATTAGGAACAGAGTTAGGTCCAGAGGAACACCAGCATTAATACTATGAGCTTCTGCTTTGCCTATCAACCACTACTGCATTCGCAATAATTTTTAAGTTTATATATGCCTATGGACTTAATAATATACAATATAATAATCAATAAAGAATTGGCTCTCTAATAATACAAAATCGGTAAAAATCAAAATATCATATTTAAACGTATTTTACGACCGGACAACGTCGGGCGGCCTGTTAGTTTCATTATAAATTCGATGACTTTGAAATATAAAAACAATTAGTTAAAACCTTACGGAAATAAACGAAAATCCCATTCAATTGACTTCATGTCCGTTAACCAAAGTTAATTTCTTTTGTAAGTTGCAATGTCTTTCTAAAACTGCAAATCGAACAATTTTTTTAAAGAGAATCTTGAAAACGTACACGACCCCTAAAACTATAGAGCAAATATAAATGACACTTTATTAAGAAAATAAAACAAATTAGTTTTAAAGATTCAGTATCGGAATGTTTAGAAGGGAATTTTATGGTGACGTGTTACCTCCCCCCCCCTTAGCTTGTCGTTTTAAAATAAAATAATAATAATAATAACAATAATAATAATAATAAAAAATCAATATTATATTCGCTACTGTTATTATAGAAAAATATTTTTAAAAAATTAAATTAAAAATAAAATTTAAAAAATTTAGTTCCATATGGATCAATTAAAATTCATCCTTTCCATCTAGTTATTAACGTGTCTTTTTTTTTTTTTTTTAAATCTAAAATTTAAAATTTGAGAGGGAGAGAGAAAGAAAAATTAATACAGAAAAAAATTGAGAATTTGGAACTTAATTGATATAGATATCAATAATCATCACACACACACACACACACACACACACACAGAATCGAGGCCTTCGTAATATGAAGGCCACGACAGAATGCCACGCAATCATTTCAAGTATTCGACCGAATCAATTTCAAAAGGGGGTTTCCATATTACGACACGTTGCACTTTTTTCGGCCTTCACGACTAAAGATTAGTATCTATTCTATCCTCTGTCAGGGGAGGAGAAATACCAATCAACTGGGGCAATCATAATTTTTGTTTCCAATACAGAATTTCCCATTTTGAGGTAGCTGAACCTCTGACCCCGAAAAACCAAACCTCATATTCAACTTTGCCCGCATGGTAAACAAGTAAATATAGACACGTTGCAACTCTGAACAGAGAAAGAGATGACTATTTTTTGAATTTTTATTTAAAGATTTTTTTTTTAATTATGGAATTAATACTTTACGTTCGAGGTTTACAAATATCGATGGGAAAGCGGATATACACAAACGATAACTATCAAATTTAACTCAAGACAACGGGGAGAGTTTTCACATTTCTTTTAAAACGTGGCGATCGTGTCGACATCAGATAAAAAATGTGATAAGTTTTTGCTTTCTTTTAAATATTAAACGAACAACCGTTTCGAGTAATATCAATAATATTTATTATAACCGAAAGAAAAACTTATACTACAACAATTAAATCGAACGTTTACGAAAACGATTCTAATAGAACAGAAGTACTGCTATATGTAAAAACGGAGCAGTGTTTAACTAAAACGAAATGGAATTTTATTAATATTTTTATAATTCAATACAAGATTGCTTCGTTTCAGTATTCATGATTTTCGATCCAGGTTTTCGTATGCCCGATGCTGCGTTGTTCTTTTATCAAAAAGAAAAAAAGAGTATTAAAAGCCCCCCCCCCATCCCATCACGACGTAATAATAATATATTGATTTTTAAAGTTCCTCATTTAATAAATATTATTAAGAAAAAAAAAAACATTTTTCCCCTCATTTTTTTTTATCGCGTTATCTTATCTGGCATCAATCTATAATGATTGCTTAAAATGTTCGATACTGTTAAAAAAAAATATGCTGCTTGTGTAGGTAAATCCGATTGTGAAATATATGAGTTAAAAATAAAATGACAGCAAAACTTTGTTAGTGAAAAATATTAGCGCACACCAAAAATTATGGAAAATGACCAAGTATTTTTTAAACAAATATCTGTAATTCTTAAGCGACATAAAGGGAGGTAATGCAAACTTTTTTTTTTTTAGATTTTCACGTAAAGATAAAGACGACACATGGCGTCACTCCATCGCAAGATCGTTAATCTTGTAACTCATTCATCATTTTTAATTAAAATTCTAGTTGTTCATTTTTCACTGTATTTCTCAATAACAAATATTTTGTAAAGTTATACTGTCATTTCAGTTTTAACTGCTATATTACATACACAAGCACCAACATATTATCTTCACTTATTTCTGAGGAAATCATTTAACTACAACTCCCCCCCCCAAAAAAAACTGATTACCTTTAAGATTACTATTTTCTTTACACTTCCGGCTGCCCATACCCATGTTAAGAATGTGTCTTTATTTTTTAATAATGTTATTCTTTAGAAAAAGAAAAAAAATTCTAACATTGGGAAGACTTCATTTAATTATTCTCTACTTTCACTTAATTTAATAAACAAAGGATACCATAAAAAGCAATTAAACACGAAAGCTCAACCGGAAGTGATATGGAAACAATAATTGTAAAGATAACCAAACTATTAAAAAAAAAAAAAAAAAAAAAAAAAAAAAAAACTTGCACCTTGGTTAAATACAATTACGTACTTCTTTGTTGCCGTTCTTCCTCAACTGATCTGCCCTGGAAAAGTCACTTCTGATTAATGTTTACCAGTTTTAAAATATGTAAACGAACTTGGCTGTTTTTCAGAATAACAGAAAATTTTAAAACTAGTAAACATTCATCAGAAGTGGCTTTTCCAGGGCATTCATATATATCAGATAACAGATCAACTGACAAAGAATGCCAACAAAGACGTACGTAACTTGATTTTAACCGTTAATTCGATGGTCGTATCGTTTTTGGTATATTCGCATTTTTTCCCCATTCAATCTCCACATTTTGTCGAATTTTATAAAAACCTTTTCGACGCACAAAGATCAACCAGCAGGGCGATTTTGTAAGAGTCAAATAGGTCTTTATTATTATTATTATTATTATTAGAACCGGTATTTTTTATGACAGTACCCAGCAATTTCCCCATGTTAAAAACAACTTTCGATGTTGGGGATCTTTATTCCGAAAGCCGTTCTTAACATGGGGAGGGGGGTTATACCAAGACCGTCTTAAAACGAAGGCCACGGTTATACTATGTTGGATTAAGTCGTAAAAAATACGTTAGAAATTAGTTATAATTTCTCTGCGTTGTCCGGGTGAAGGCGGCTTAAAATTGGTGCTTTTTGCTTATTGCTTAGTCGACAAATCGATTATTTTAAATATATCCTTTAAAACAAAAAAATATTACGTACTTAATTGCCATGTTGAAAAAAAATAGTAAGATATAAAAAAAAAAAATGACGAAAATTCATTGAGTAGAACAACTGCTAATATGTTTTTAGTAAAAAAAAAAAAAAATAATAAAGTTTACCAATATAGACAAATATTGCAGCCAAGACAAGTAATCTAAAAAATGAGCTCCGAGTTATGTCCCTGCGTATAGCTTTCTACTGCGTACTTTTTAACGTCTAAAAGAGATTTTACCCAATTTTCCGTAAAAATTACTTTTAATTAGAAATACATTCCTAATCGATTTTCGTAAATTTTGGATATATAACTATTTTCGGCTTGACAATTAAGTACGTCATATTGTTTTTGCTTAAAACAACATATTTAAAACATCGATCTGTTGACTGTATCTTAATAAGTACCGAAAAATCGAAATAGTCAGGTTTAATTTATACATTATTCTCTTATTTGATTCGATTAATAGTAATAGACTAAATTCGACACGTATATATCAAAGTTACGTATTGGCGAAAACACATACACGCCCACCAACAGATCATCGATAGGAATTTAGACACATGGCAATTTTTTAAGAGGATTTTAAAATAGATCGTTTTATTTTGAACCTAATTGAAAATCGTACTTAACACGCCCAGTTATAAACTTCCTTACATTTTTTTATTAATATTATTATCATTATTATGACTTTTTTCAAGTTGGAATTAACGTAAAAAGGAAACTTAACTATCGATTGTCATTCTTGTCAACCTTTTTTTTTTTGTTCACCTTTTTTTAACGTTTACTTCCACGTTGTCAAAGGAATGCTGACCCAAGTTTGAGGGCATCGGCGAAAAGGTAGAACGTACCACAACAATGCAGAGTTGCATTTTTTTTAATGTAATTTTAGGTTTATTCAATTAAATTAGAAAAGAAAAATTAGTTTTGTTAGAGTGTTTAATAAATATTTTTATTTAAATTTTAAAACTAGTTGAGAAAAAAATAAAAATCAGTTACTTGAAGGATAATATAAGAATACTTTTCCAAATTCGATCACTGATTTTTTTTCTATTAAATTCTGATATATATATATATATATATATATATATATATCGACCAATAATAAATAAAAAACAATACATGCTAACAAAAATCGACGAGGACGAAGAAAAAGATTTGAAGAAATAAATTTGAAAAGAAAAAAGGGAGACGGGGTGACCTGTGGGCGTGCGTTCAATTGAATAACCAGTTGCAGTTAGTAAAACAACAAAATAAAGGATAATTTCTATTTCTTTCTATTTATATATTTTTGAATCAACATAAAAATAAATCGCACAGCAAGTTTAGTTTTAATCCGACATCTTTAGTACAAATATTTACTTAATAAAATAAAAATCGTGTGCTTTACCAAATAAGTGTTTAAAAAAAAAATAAAGCTTTGTTTTCAAAAAAGTAGTTATTGAGGGGTTTCTTCTGTTTACGGAAAGAAAAAAGCATCACTAAGGTGGGAAATGTGTTCTTTTTCTTTTAAACTAAATAGATCTTTCGAAAAAGAAATAAACTGGTTTTGTTTTGTAGTACAAATAAACCATAATAATCCACTTTGGTCGGTAAACTTTAATTTTAACCAGGAATTAATTTGGAATGATCACGGAGAAATCGGCGTGGCAACCATAGCGGAAATTAGTGCCATATATAAAAACTACTTTTTCTTATGGATTTATATAAGGGTCTTTGCTGAGTTGTTTGGTCAATCTATAACATTCAACGGAACACGTGTAAGACGTACCATACATATAACTAATAAAATGTTATAAAAATACACTTGTGATATTGGAATTGTTTATTATGCTCTGAAAGTACAAATCTATTTTTATTGAGCTTAAATAAATCTGACAATTAAAAAAAAAAAACAATTTATTAAATATATACATTAGAAGTATACATTTACCATAAAAATTTATTTAGGGCAGTCATCTACAGAAAAATGTGTCGATCACAGATTTTCAGTGTGGTTAGATTTAATAAGTGGCTGATGAAAACCTGACTATTTTTTCCCTAGTCGGATCTTTTATCAAATCTGATATATATAACAAAAACGAAAATTATCCGCCGTGATGTTTACATCGTAGATTTAAGTTTCGAAAGTGATTTTGGAGACTTTAAATTGACGAATGTATTGTATTGACTCGATCAACATCGAGTTTTACGGTTCAATGTGCCCCTCGAAACTACAGAAAAAAGTCAATATTGATAGAAAAGAAATCCAGATTCTTATTTAAGGATTTTTGCAGCAGTTTTGTTTTTAGTATGGGAGAAATGAGAAAGATAACTGTTATTGAACCAGAACCACGCTATTTTTAAATAGTATTTTCAAGTTAAAGTAAAGTTGTACGATATCTTTTTTTTTTAATTGTTAGGTGAAAGTACAGAATAGTTACAAAACACCCACTTCTCACCATGTTAAGAATGGCTTTCTAAATAACCACGGTTCAATAAGTGCAGGGTGAATGGTTTTACAAAGACAAAAAAAGGAGGTGAAAAGTGTAATTTTGTCTACCTTTTGTTTTTTCGTTTTTTTCTGTGCATTTTTCTTGCTGTCTGTCCGTCCTGATTGAAAACTGGGTGGTGTAGCCGGAGTTCGGAAACCAAAGGTGAACACAAGAAGTGCACAGATGACAACCGCCACGACCGGCACGACGACCACCGACAGGGAACCCAACTCGACCATTTCAAACATCTCGAAGTTTTGTTTAGCGTTTCAGTACATTCAATTACGATGGATCGCGTTTAAAAAAAGGGTTGAATTCGCTCTTTTTTGTTGTTTCCAGGGAGCGGATTTCTTTTTTTGTTGTTATTTCCCGTTTAGAGTCAATATGACTAACAAGTAAGAAGAGAAAGAAAGCAAGAAAATATTAAAAAAAAAAAAAAAAAGAATGAACTCTTCTTTTTTTGTGAATGGATGGAAAAAATGTATAATGGATGGAAGAAGGCACCCTTTTTTTTTAATTGATGATGGAGATTTCTCTATCGTCAGAATAATCAGTTATACATATTTCTTTCTGTTTTTTTTTCTAACTGAATTGTTGTTTTGTATGCGTGTCTTCTAAGATCGCCGGTTTCTCTCTCTCTCTTTTTTTAATTGTGGAGGGGTTCGGGTTTTTTTATTTTTCTCTTTCTCTCTTCATCCACTCAGGAAGGATGATGATAGCCCATATGGTCGACCGACTCACTCACTTTCTTTCCCTTTTTTGTTTTTTTAATTTTTTTTTTTATTTTTGCTACCGTTAGCTCAGACGACAAGAGTGGCAGCAGGAAGAGAACACAACATTTAGTCAGTAGGAGTCAAAAGTTTTTTTTTTTTTTTTTTTTTAGGTTTATTATTTATCTTTCTAACATCTCATGTGAAACTTAGATTTATAGGTATTAAGTATACGTAACCTTAAGCCAGTAGAAACAAAGAGTGAGGGAGGGTAAGAGTTAGTTTTAACGGCTTAAAAAGGTCGAGTGGCAGTGAGAGGAAAATCGTAAACGTGATGATGGTGGAGGAAATAGTATGAATTTTAAAAGGAGTGGGAGTCTGGTTCGAGATTAAGCCACGTGGTAATAAAAAAGGGATGCAGGAAGAGAAGGAAACTATAATTTAAACGTGGTAGGAGTTCCTTTTCCCTCTGAGTAGCGGTCGAAGTATACGTTTATTGAGAGGGTAACTTTCAATGTGAGGATAATAACTAAAGAGTGTCCTAAGTAGAGGCAAGAGGAGAGTTAGACTGCTAATAGTGAGACGACGAAGGAGGAGGGCCGAGATTCGAAGTTAGCCACGTGGTTGTAGTAGCGTTCTTGACATCATCAGCATCTTCTAGTATAACTCATCATCACTATCATCAAGTAGAAAACTAAAACCATGCAACTTGCATCGTGGCCGGCTGAATGTGCGGAAAACGTCATCAGTTTATGTGCAAAAACTTACATTTGCTTTTTAGTTTCTCATTTCGAAAGTTTTTGTCTTTCCGAATTAATCATTGTTTCAATATTAATTTTCTTAGCAATCTGAAATTGCTTGTATTATGGTGCTAAGTAAACAAAAAATGATAATTTTCAGAAAAGTTATTTTCAACAACAATTTTTCAGTTAAAAAATAAAATTCCTGAATGTTTTTCAAAAATAAATAAGGTTAAGGTAGTCAGATGGGGTCCGAAATTCAGCTTTGTTCTGAGTTCAGGGAAACGTCACCGGTGTCGAGGGAAAAACGTAACCCTTAGAATAAACGCGGCAAACTATGAGCTAATTTTTGGAGTTGCTATAACATCAATCAAATAGCAGTTTTACATGGTTAATTAACCTCTTGTAACTTTAATTGTGAAAAAAATTCTAATTATTTGAACTGTTTAATTGTAAAGAATGTCTAATTATTTATTTATAATGTTAAATTAAAAAGAATTCTAATTTTTGAACTGTTGAATTTTAAAACATCTAATTCTTTAAATTATTGAATTAAGAATAATCTAATTCTAAAATGTCTATAGTAGTAAATGCTCGAAAAAATTTTCACTGCTTCTTTTTCTTTGAATTGCTTCTTGTTTTTCTTTAAACTTATCTTGCCTTTGGTAACATTTATTTGTTGTATATTATACCTTTTCCGTTTTTCTGTTGTTCTAAGTTAACAACTCGGCAATTTATTCAGAGGTGCTAGGTTCTGCCTCGATATTGTTGACCTGAGTACTCTGTGATCCACCTTTTTCTGAACTCAGAACAAAGCTGGATTTTCGAACCCCCATCTGAGTACCTCAACAAGAAATATCTCCAAATAATCGACCTTCTGTCTCCGTGTTTCTAGCCTGATTTCGCTTTGGAAAATTTTAATCATGTGATTACGATGTAAGACGAGAAAAATTAATGCAAATAGAATAAAAGGTATTTTTTTTTTACAAGAATGCTCAACGTAGTATAACTCCCCCCCCCACCTCTCCACGTTAAGAACGGCTTTCGAGGTTGAGGATGTTTATTCCAAAGTCTAGCTGTTTGAAGGAAGAAACTGATTATTCTGAAGATAGAGAAATCTCCATCATCAACTTTTGACATTTAGAGACCTCGACAATGAATGGGAGAGATTTTGTTGCTAAACAGGTTGGTGCACAAGTTCAACAAGTTCATCAGAGCACATTGCATTAAAATATTTGTAAAACAGGCACAAATGCAACATGACAGCGATGGGACAGGAGTTGGAGCTTAGTTGACAAAGTGGGACCTATTAGATTGAAGACTCTTTTTTGAACCTTATCCAAGAGGGAGAGACTAGTGGTAGATGCACCAGCCCAAATGTGGCAACAATACTCCATGCATGGGCGAATGATGGCTTTGTAGAGGTACAGAATACTCTCAGGTGTGAGTAGACTTTTAGCTCAATAAGGAGAACCCACCTTCGTTACAGCAGCCTTTGCAATGTCCTCAATGTAGTTATTCCAGTTCATATTGCCCGTGAATGTTAAGGCAAGGAGTTTGAAGGAAGAATTATCAGGTAGGGTGTTATTTGTCATGGATATCGGTGGTTGGAGAGGCGTCTTGTAATTGTTAAAGGAGAGCAGCTTAGTCTTACTAGCATTAAATGTTACCATCCATTTGCGGCCTCATTCCACTATAGTCTGGAGGTTATTTTCTAACGATTCTGTGATTGTCTTAGATTTATATACATCTGTTCTTTCCTCGTGCATATTATAGAGTGTTGTATCATCAGCAAATATACTCATCTCGGACACAATATTATCAGAGAGGTCGTTTATGAATATCAGGAATAATAGTGGTCCAAGGATCGACCATGGAGGCACTCCCGCATTTATGTTATGCTGCTTGGATGAATGTCTATCAATGGCAACCTGGATGTTCCTATTGTCTAAGAAGGATCTAATTATATTTAGTATTCGTCCAGCTACACTGTACAATCAAATTTTCATTAGCAGCCCTTTGTACCAGAATTGATGACTAAATTTAAAAAGTTATTCTAGTAAATTACCTGTTGAAAGTAAGTACAATAACTCTTATCATAGACCCTTCAATGATTACCTCCCTTTTACGTTGTAATCCCATAATCCCTTTTTTCACTCCCCGCTTCCTCTTCTTGTCTCAAATAAAATATACTTCTCTTTATACCCGTCACACACGTGTTTGTGTCCTCTTTCCAATTTTCGTTCCAGTTCCTTTTCTCTTTTCACTGAAATGCAACTCGCAACAGGTTATGGGCCCAGGAATGATAATGGAAGCCGATGGAACAGACTTTTGACGGAGATGAAACCAAATATGAAATTTGGGAGACAAAATTTTTATATCATTTATGCACGCTCGGCCTAAAAGACACCATTTTAGGTATACACCCTAATAGAGACGGAAGCAACACTGAGAGAAATGAAGATGCTTACGCCAAACTTGTACAGTTTTTGAACAACAAAAGTTTATACTTAATAATGAGAGAAGCTACAGATAATGGGAGAAAAGCTCTCAAAATATTATGCGAACATTACGCAAGCAAAGGAAAACCAAGGGTAATCTCCTTGTGCACCCAACTCACGTCTCTCAAAAAGAAAGGAGACGAAAGTGTCGCAGAATATGTGATAAGAACTGAGACAATTTTAACAGCTCTGAGAAATGCCGGGCAAACAGTTGACGATGCCCTAAATATTGCCGTGATATTAAAAGGACTACCAAGCTGTTACAACCCTTTTTTGATTTATGTGATACACAGCAACAAAGAAATAACATTCCTGGAATTTAAAACAGAACTCCATGGTTTCAACGAAACATTGAAACATAAAATCCAGTTGACCAGTGACAAACTGATGAAATTGACATTGTCTTTTTCAGAGAATATGATGGAGAGCCATCACCATCATGACGAACGTGAAATATCGTGCTTCACATGCGGCGGAAAAGGATATTTATCGAAAGAATGTCCCAACAACAAACACAAACAGCGAAAACAGTGGTGTAGTTACTATAAAAGTAACACCCATAAAAGGGAGTTCTGCCGTTATAAGCGAAAAAGATACAATGCAAAAGGCAGTCAACACCGAAGAAAACTCCTTCGCATTCAAAACGGAGGACTACTACTATACCCAGAACTACTAGTCGACGCAGGGGCCACTTCACACATTTTCGGTTTGCCTTGCTAGGCCTACTGCAACATAAAAAGAAAGCTAGACCCAAGATGCCAGAGGGGAATCTTCGTCGGATACGATAGAAACAGCCCGGCATATCTTATCTGCCACCCAGAAAACAGGAAAGTGTGTAAACACAGAATGGTAAAATTCACCAACAACACTAATGACCAACACACTTCAACACAAATCCACTCATCAAGCGATGATGATGCAAATTTTCCCCCAAGAAACTTAATAAAAAATTTAAAGTCAAGGGAAACCCCTGAATAGTTGAATACTGACAAACAAACCGAGACTACAGTAGAAACTAGCTGTTCGCAAAGATACCCGACGCACGAACACAAAATGCCCAGCTACCTAGAAGACTATGTGACGGTAGTCCAGGATGGGAGCGGCCACGCATTAATCGCACTGACTATTGCTACAAGGCCACACACGGCATACCCCGTACTTACAGAGAAGCTGTGATTTCCCCAGCGACACACCACTGGATCCAAGCAATGCAGGAACAAACAGACTCCCTAAACAAAAACAATGTATACCATCTAAAACCCTTACCCAAAGGCAGAATGATAGTAAGCGGTAGATGGGGGTATAAAATCAAAGAAAATACTGACGGGTCCCCTAAATACAAGGCCAGGTTTGTCGCAAAAGGGTACAACCAAACTAAGGGAATGGATCCACACGAGAACACGTTCCCATCAAAATATTCAGAGACAGTCAAAGCGCTATAGCGCTTTCTAAGGACCCCATTCATCGGCAGAGATGTAAACACATCGACATTAACTACCATTTTATCGGAGAAGCTCTGAATAATAACAAAATATAATTAATTTACTGCCCCACAGCAGACATGATCGCCAACATCATGACAAAACCTCCAACCCAAATGAAGCTGGATAAGTTTAAAAAGTTTTTATTCGGACCCTAAACTGACACTAATCTGCTCTCACATATCTTTGTTTTTGTAAACAAAAAATAATAAATAAATAAATAATATGCTAAGAACAAAGGGTGGGTGTTAAAAGTAAGTACAATAACTCTTATCATGGACCCTTTTATGATTACCTCCCTTTTACGTTGTAATCCCATAATCCCTTTTTTTCACTCCCCACTTCCTCTTCCTGTCTCAAATAAAATATACTTCTCTTTATACCCGTCACACACGTGTTTGTGTCCTCCTTCAAATCTTTGTTCCAATTCCATTTCTCATCTCACTGAAATGCAACTCGTAACATTACCTAAACAAAAATATCGTAAAAACTGAATTTAACTTGAAAGTACTATGAGAAAAATAACTTTTTAAATTTAATAATCAAATAAAAAAAAATGTAATTTTTATTTGATTAAATTATTCAAAATAAGAGAAATGATTTTTATTTTAATTTAATTATTTTTATCATGCAATAATTTATATCAGTTGATTACTAATTTAAAAAAAGCCATTATTATTATTTTTTTTCATAGTATTTTAAAGTTAAATTCAGTTTTCACAATATTTTTGTTTATTAAATTGCTAGGTAATTTGCAAGAATAACTTTTGAATTTAGTAAACAAGTAAAAACGATTTCTGTTTTAATTAATTTTACTGTGCGACAATGTATATAAGGTTAAACTTTTAAAAAATTGTTAATGACTGTTTTGTACTAAAAAAAAAGTTCACTGATGGTGGCCTACTGCTATGAATTCAGAATAGGGGCAAGAAAAAGCGAAAGTGGAATTAGGGAGACAACAGCTACATGAGAACCTTTGTGAAATTAGTCAAAATTGAAGAAATAAAGCACAAGTGGAAATAAAACGAAATAGTATTTTTTCAAAGTAATTACACATAAATTCATAGTTACGCACGCAAAAAAATGAATGCACGCTTGCACAAACTAACATGGTAACCAATAAAAACAGAAAAGATTATATTATATAATAAAGATTATATTATACAATAAAGATCTTAACAGCATAAAAAACTACTTGTCTGCCCCAGTTTTAAATGTGATATTTGTTTTCAGTTATAAAACTCGTCATTTAAAGGTGAGTGTTGTGTTGAAAATAAACTGCAAATTGAGCATTTTGAATTTAAATCAATCTATATATCTATAAACGTGAAATTGTGTGTGTCTGTGTCTGTGTGTGTAATATTATTCAAAATTGTGACTCTATAACAAGTGATCTTGTATGATGCGTTAATTTTTCTCGTCTAACACTGTAATCACATGATTAAAATTTTCCAAGATGAACCTGAGGCAAGAAACTCAAAGACAAAAAGTCCATGAGGTGGTTTAGTTCTCTCCCAGGGTTGGAAAGTGTAATTGAGAAGTCAACGCCCCAGAGAAGGGGCACTGTGACTCTCAAAAAGTGTCTAGCCAGCCTTGTCAGTATTCCCCAGTTCGGGCACCTCTGGCGACTTGCAATAAACTTTACTGTGTGGCAATACCTTTAGCACACTGACTAGCTGTTCTAGTCAGATGCTGTGGTTTGAGTTCTTCTGGTAGGTGCTATGGTGAATCGCTGGTTTTGGTGTCAACGCTGTAAATAACTGGATTTTCAAATCAAAACAACCCAATAATAACTGCGAGATCATTTTCTTATAAACAAGAATAATTATTCCTAACCTGTTTCATTGTACACTTTGTGCAAAGGAAAGTTAATTCTTTGAGTTCTTAACAGTTTCAAGATGCAGGATATTTTCCTTCAGATTTGTTCAAACAGCTTCTCAGTCAGAGGAGGAAAAGATTTCAACTTAGCTCTTTTGGGGAGGTTATCTAGCCCTGGGCGAGAGTCCAAAGCTGAGGTGTGTAGTCAGATTAGCATTTCTTCCTCTATTGTTTGGAGATACCCTTTCCTGTCTATTGTCTTTCATCTTCTCTTTTCTTTCTTCTCTTTTCTTTCTTCTCTTTTCTTTCTTCTCCTCTTTTCTTTCTTCTTCTCAATCTTTTTTCTTTCTCTCTCTCTTAAACCCCTCTTTTTTCTTTCCCTCTTACCTCCTTTGCTCGAAAGAAACTTTTATTATCAACTATGCTAGAGGTCTTTCCATCTTTCAAGTTAATTCTTATCACCTATTGTCTTTCATCTTCTCTTTTCTTTCTTCTCTTTTTTTTCTTCTTCTCAATCTTTTTTCTTTCTCTCTCTCTTAAACCCCTCTTTTTTCTTTCCCTCTTACTGTTACATGATAAGGGCTGTCCCCTTTTCATGTAAGTATAAAAATGGAGAATTTAGTTTAAAATGAAAATGAATAGCATAGGCGAAATTCGAACCTCGTAATCTAGTTTAGAAATAGATTACATGAAAGAATTTAAAAATGTAAAACAAACATTTGTTTAGAATATAGATAAAATATTCAAGAAAAGAATGTGAGCTGTCAAGTTTATTATGAAATTTTAAATTGAAAGAATGCAGCTTATAAGATAATGTTTTTAACGTATTGGATAAATAGGTTACTGAGAAATAGGAAAAGTTTTGGACACGTATGTCCAGGACACGTGAAAGAATGCACATGTTTTAACATGTGTATGACGTCACAGAAAATAGAAAGTTCTAGGAATAGAGAAAAACTTTAGTTAGAAAACAGTCAGTGAGAAAACTCAGAGGGAGTCAGACGTCTGGAAGCGAGATGTCACTTCAAGGAAAAATGTGAGACTTTGAATTCTTGGTGATGGAACACGGCCGTGTGAAGAATAAACCATCAAGTGTTTTTTGTAAAGCTCGTCTTGTGTCTTATGATTCTTAAAAAAGGTAAAGTCCAATTGTATTATATATTTGTGTTATATGTCTTTACATACAATCTCAACATCATCATGTCCGAACAGTGAACACTATGTCCTTCACCCCAAGAGCTTTCTTCTTCTTCTTCCATTCAACACAATTAAGGAATGAACATTTTAATATATAAGAATCTCTCTCCTAACAGGAACTATCTCACTAAGTCTCTCGTACAACAACTTATACAACTTCTCTCTCTCTCTCGGAGTCCTACAACATCCCTCTTAATAAACCCTCTCACCAAGATACAACAAGCTATATAATAAGACTGTCTCTTCATCCCTCCTAAGACTCTTACACTTCTTAACACGTAAACAAAAGAACGTTCATCATCTAAGTATAATAAAAGTCTCTCAATGAAACCCTTATATAACACCCTTACCTCCTTTGCTCGAAAGAAACTTTTATTATCAACTATGCTAGAGGTCTTTCCATCTTTCAAGTTAATTCTTATCACCTACAAGGTAGTCTGTCACTTAACATAAAACGTGTAGTTTACTGCTAATATCTTCATAAATGTTGATTTTACTTTGCTGAAAAATTACTTTTTTTGCTACCATATCAGCAATAAAAACATTAATTCTTTTCTCCACAATTTGATCTATTATAACGCAGACACATATTGCACCAACCACACCGGGTGTCCTTAACCTCGTCGGATTCCACCCGATATGACAGTTGTTCTTTCGATCGTACATTGCCCCGTCACAAGTTGGCCTGTTGATCGTCTTCACCCACTGTGTTTTCATGGTGGGGTACTTTGCCTCTCGATCAAATGGTCTCCTACCCTGTGTAGGTAGTCTCCGGGTACATCAATCACTCCGCTGGTCCTTGCGGCTTGCTGCAAAATGAAGAGTCCTCACCACAAACAAACAGAACTCCGGTATATAACAAATAACAAACTATTAATTTCATTACTTCATAACAGCTACTGTCTAAATTGAGGTAACTGACTATGGCAGTGAAACAATGTAAGACCAGACCAGTAAAGTCACAGATTTCCCATTAACACAGGCTAAACATCATAACATCAGGCCCTGAGGGCTCCCAAATCGGGAGCGCTTGACCAGACCAGCCGTTCAGTTTGCTGGCTACGACTCTACTCTTTTTAGAATTCCTTTTTCTAAAAATCCAACCCCTTTTCCCCACCTCTCCTTCAGAGAATGGTTACAAACACCCTTTCTTTCTTCCTCTTAGAGCTTATCTCTACCAAACCTCAACCCCCACTTGCACTGAGGCCTTTACTTATTATCAAATTAGGAGTGATTAGTCATTCCAGGTCGAACAATGCTTGGCGGCGACCCTTACCCTTGACCCCCATTCTAAGTTGTCAGCCTTAATCAGCTAAGGATCTCTGGATCTCTTCATACCTCTCAACAGAGGTTTTAAAAACAACCTTTCATGTTAGCAGATATATAACGACAATGAGATAAAAACAATTATTATTTGTTTTTTCTCTTTCTGACAAATCCCATAGACATTTCTGTTTTTTCCCAATCAGACATCAACACCCCTTCTTCTGCCCTCTCTTCCTCTATCCCGTCCGGTCAAACACCCCCTCTCACCGCAATATGCACCTCACTGCATGCATTCATGACACCAATAGTGTCATAATATCTTAAACCTTGTGTCGCACCTAACCATTAGCTCGTAAGGAAGGAGAATTGGTTTTACCCGACGCATGCAACAGCATTACAGCATGAGAATACATTCAAATAAATATGAAAATTGCAACAACAGAATAACTCTTCAGTTTGATCAAAAATGTCTTTTGCTGAAGAGTGTAAAATTTTCTTTTCAAGCTTACACACTTTTATTGTTCTTCAGTGTTTCTATTGCGAAGCGATTTATTGAAATGAAATATAAGAAAAGGACATTGTTGAAAAGTTTATAATAAAAATTAACAAAATTATAAAAAGATAATAATAACACAATTAGTCTTTTTTCGATAGTCATCTGCAAGAATTCCTGTTGCAGCGGAGAATCAAAGTCAACTATTTTTGGAATATTATGTGTTGGATATGTTTTTGTATGATGTTTGAAATTTTATTTTAATTTCAATAATTGTTATTTTTATACTTTCATAACATATATTTATTATATTAATTCAAATAAAAAAAAGAATTCCTGTTGCAGCGGAGAATCAAATTCAACTATTTTAGGAATATTATGCATTGGATATGTTTTTTATAGTGTTTGAAATTTTGTTATTTTAATTTCAATGATTTCATTTGTTATTTTGATTTGAATAATTTTATTTTTATGCTTTCATAAATACATATTATATAAATTCAAATAAAAAACTTTTATTTTTAAAATTATAAAACAGCTTTTATTTTTATAATTTCATAAACATATATTTTTTTATGAAATTTCAAATAAAATAAAAGCTTTTATTTTTTTCATTTTGTTATTAAAAGTGAAAATAAAAATTAATTATGTTATTTTTATCTGTATAATTTTGCCTTCATTTTTTTCAAACTGTCTCTCCCCCTAGGCGAAAGGTGTGAGGTGACTCAAAGGACTGCATTTTTTAGACTGTTTTCTTATGGGTCTTGGAAAGCATAAATCAACTTAAACTGCTCTTCTACGTATGTGCAAATATACATTTGTACATCAATGTTAGTTTATTTTAGCTATTTCTTATCCAACTGATGATGGCTCACTCGGTAATGTTTCGGGGTGGAATGCTAAATATTTTGCTTTTGGTTTCGGTTTTGATTCTAGCCGATGGCACCTGAGTCATAATTTGTTCATTTTTTTTACTTTTGAAATTCTGACTATATATAATATCATATGAAATAATCGATAAAGAATTTACTCTATAATAATTATATGAAATCTGGCTAAATCAAAATATCATATCTAAGCATATTCTACGATCGGGCAGCTAGTCCTCCTTTATATTTTAAATCACAATAAGTTTTTATAGAAATCACCCTAGGAAATAGAATAAAACTAAAAATATTTTAAGCTATACTTTCTAGCAAATGTAGACTTTTTTTTTTTTTACAAGGTGGTCACCGCTTATCAAGGCCCGGAAGCCACTCAGGGATAAGGGTTATTGCATGTACAGTACATTAGTGTTGAGATTTGATAAAGTGTCTACTTAAGGGGGTCGTTCATCAGGAATTTGTTTATGTTGGACTTGAGGACATCCAGTTTGTTTTATTACAATTACTTTCCAAACAATACTTCTTGTTTTTACTAACTTTTCATTTTGTCTGCCATGAGATTAACAAAACCCTGCCTTCTCGCCACCAGCATAAAAAGTCTCTTGCTTCCACTGCAGGGCCACATGTGCAACTCTCAGGCACGCGTTTTTCATTCTGCTCCACTACACACCATTTCCCATCTTCAACTTTACACACCCAATTTTTTTAACCTGCACTTTTCTTCTCTCGACCATGTGGTATCCTTTTTCTTTAAAAAAAATCTTTTTTTTTTATTACATTTTCACCCCAAACAAAGCACATTGTCACTTTGATGTAGGGGGCTACTATCAGGCACATAAGCTACAGGGGTACTATGTGGGGAGTTGGGCAGCAAGATGTTGGTTCACATTACACTTGAACTTCTGCATGTCAGTACAGTTGGAGAAGCAGGAACCCAGAAGGGAATTCCAAAGTCTAGCGATTCTGGGGAAGAAACTACTGGAGTAGAAGGCTCTCTTACATCTCGGGATCTCAACTGTGAAGGGGTGGGATTTTGCTGCTTGTCGAGTTTGTCGGGGTTATTTACATTGAGGGGGTACAAGTGCTTACAGTTCGTCGGAACATTCACCGTTAAAGTACTTGTAGAACAGGCAGAGGGATGCTACATTTCGTCGATGGGACAGAGGCTGGAGCTTGGATGACAGTTCAGGACCTATAATGTTGGCGACTCTCTTTTGAACCTTGTCTAGGAGTGAGAGACTAGTAGCAGATGCACCGGCCCAAATATGACAACAATACTCCATACATGGGCGAATGGTGGCCTTATAGAGGTACAGGATACTTTTGGTCGTTAGTAGCTTTCTAGCACAATAGAGAGAACCTACCTTTTTCGCAGCGGTCCTGGCAATGCTCTCAATGTAATTGTTCCAATTTATGTTTCCTGTAAATGTCAGGCCAAGGAGTTTAAAAGATGTACTTTCAGATAAAGAGTCTTTGGCCATTGCTATTGGTGGTAGAGAAGGTTTCTTGTAGTTATTGAAGGAAACAAGTTTAGTTTTGGCAACATTGAATGTGACCATCTATTTTTGTCCTCGTTCTATTACAGATTGGAGGTCATCCTCTAGTGTTTCTGCCATTTCTTTAGATATGTGTTCATTTGTTTTCCTGTCGTGTCTGTTATAGAGCGTGGTGTCATCAGCATATATACCCATCTCACAGACAACTTTGTCAGGGAAGTCATTTATTAATATTAGGAATAATAGAGGTCCAAGGATAGACCCCTGAGGCACTCCCACATTTATATCATATTGTTTAGATGTACGACCATCGAGGACAACCTGGATTTTTCTCTTATCTAAGAAGGATTTAATTATGTTAAATATTCTTTCAGTGATACCATATGATCTAATTTTTCTGAGAAGACCTTCATGCACTACCCTGTCAAAAGCCTTAGATATATCTAGAGCTAACACTCTACCCTCCCCTGCTTTGTCAACTGAATGGTATATACGCTCGGAGATTACAGTTAGAATGTCTGCTGTGGAATGGGCTTGCCTAAATCCATATTGTTGGTCGGTCAGAAGTTTAGCATCTGTAAGGTGATGGACTAGACTTTTTATCTTTTTTCTTTTTATCTTTTTTCTTTTTATCTTTTTTCTTCTCACGTAAGCCCGTGTACACTTCCTAATTTACATATATGCCTTTTTGGCTGCTGCTGCTGCTAATGTCTTTGCAAGCCAACTATCTTACAGCTCCTGCTGATATTTTCTCACGCACTGTGGAACTCTCTTCTGTTTGCCTGTTTCCCACATGACTACAACTTGGATGTCTTCAAGTCCAACATAAACAAATTCCTGATGAACCGCCCCCTTAAGTAAGACACTTTATCAAATATCCAATACTAACAATTACTACGATACTATCCCATTGATTACTGTACACGCAATAACCCTTATCCCTGAGTGGCTGCCAGGCCGTGATAAGTGGTGACTTCCATGTAAAAAAGAAAAAAAAAAAACTCATATGTGCTTTGTTACACAGGTCCTGTGACGTAATTTGTCCTCATGTGAATCAGCTTCCAAGGTGTAATAATCAGCTTCCAAGGTGTAATAATCATGTGAACTAATCAGCTTCCAAGGTGTAATAATATCTGTTCAACCTCTTTGAGAATCAGGAGCGGCTATCAGAGAGTTTTATGAATTTCCTTTATCTACTGGATTCTCGGGCACTGATTATCTTCACTTAAAGATAAACTTCTCATAGACTTTTGGCAGCGAAAGAACTTTCTTGCTTCATTCATTTCTTTACTTTAACATTTTCTAACCTTTTGACAACCTACACCTAACAATGTAGGTTGTTTGTTTATAAAAATTTTTTGTTTTCCTTTCATGTAACAAAATTGAGGATGATGATGATGATGACGATGATGATGAGGATGAGGAGGAGGAGGAGGAGGAGGAGGAGGAGGAGGAGGAGGAGGAGGAGGATAATAACGATGATGATTGTGGTGGTGATGACGATGATAATGTTGATGACGACGACGATGATGATAATGATGATGATGATGATGAGGAGGAGGAGGAGGAGGATGATGATGCTGGTGTTGTATAGGGAGTGTACATCTAGGGATGAGACGACATTTATAATAGAGGAGAGAGATGTGTAAATGGACAATTATTGATATAGTCACATTTTGGAAGGGGTTTCATATAACGTTTATTATACAAGATGATTAAAACAAAAACATATTACCTTGCAGTTGATGACAAATGAAGACAAATGCTTACATAACAATATGAAGATATTTATTTTCAGCTGATGATGGGAATGATGGGAATTCGATGCCTGAAAGAATTACTACATTGTCTTGTCTTCCTCTTTGCCTCCCTTCTAAAAGGGGCTTAGGCTAACTGGCTCCTCCTTTGTGACTCTCTTCCAAACTCTAATCTAACTTAACTGTATATATTGATTCTATATTTCTTTGTGACGTCAGAATGTGGCCAAATGCGCCTGGTTTGCATGTGGACACTGCATCTGCTTCCAACATGTGTTTTGGCAACACAAAAAACATTCCTTAATTTCCATTGTCCCATTCTACCTGCTCTGACCTAATTTATAGTATATGTATAGTACTTATGTATAGTTATTTCTACTATAATGGACAATTCACTACATTCCTGGAATCACATCTAAATAACAATATGTATTCATTTCAACTTTTGATCACTACGTTCTATTCCAGCATTTACCTTTAATAAATATTATTTTCAATCCTAATTACTTCATTTCTCTCTAAATACCGGGACCTGTCCTGTTCAATATACAACTATGGTAGTGAAGATGATGATAGTCATGATGATGATGATAGTCATGGTGATGATGACGATGATGACGATGATAATGATGATAAAGAAGATGGCGATGATGGTGTTGAAGATGATGATGAAGATGACGATTATGACGATGATGATGATCTAGATGATAATGCTGCTGCTGCTGATGATGATGATGATTATGATGATTATGATGACAGCGATGATGATGATGACAATGATGGTGATGATGACAATGATGACAATGAAGACGATGATGACGATGATGGTGAGGACGATGATGATAATGGCGATAATGACAACGATGATGATGACAATGATGATGATGACAATGGTGGTGGTGGTGGTGGTGGTGATGATGATGATGATGATGATGATGATGATGGTGGTGGTGATGGTGACGATGATGATGATCATAAAGATGATCATAATCATGGTTATGATGACGGTGGTAGTAGGGATGGTAGTTATGCCAATGACAATGGTGATGAAAATGATGATGATGATGATGATGATGATGATGATGATGATGACGACGATGACGCTAATGATGATGAAAATGATGGTTTACAAGATATGTACCTACAAAATATATAAAAAGTATATGCACAAAATATATGTACAAAATAATTACCTAGAAAATATATGTACAATATAAATGGCAAAAAATAGATGTACAAAAAATACCTAGAAAATATATGTACAATATAAATGGCAAAATATATGTCAACAAAATAAATATACAAAATATATGTACAAAATATATGTACAAATATAAATATACAAAATATATGTACAAAAATATATGTACAAAATATATGTTAAAAATATATGTACAAAATAAATGTACAAAATATATGTGCAAAATATATGTTAAAAATATATGTACAAAATATGTTAAGAATATATGTTAAAAATATATGTTAAAAATATATGTAAAAATATATGTACAAGATATATGCACAAAATATTTGCCTACTGAATATATGTACAAAATATATGTACAAAATATATGTACAAAATATATGTGCAAATATATGTATAAAATATATGTACAAAATATATGTACAATATATATGCCTACGAAATCTATGTACAAAATATATGCACAAAATATATGCCTACGAAATCTATGTCCAAAATATATGTCCAAAATAAATGGCTATAAAATATAAAGTTACAAAATATATACTTACACAATCAAAAAATTCAAAAACTTTATGTTAAGTATAAAACATATTTACCAAAATTATAGAATTCTTAGACATTAATTGACGCTAAAATGAATAATGTACTGTAAAAAAAACCCAAAACAATGAAACTGAATGGAGGAGGGAAACTGATCTACTTCTTTCAGGAATAATGGAAGTACCCAGAGACCATAAATATATATCAAAGCAGCCTTGTAGTGTTTAGTGCCATTTATTTGGGGGTGGGTTATGATAACAGCCAAATTCCAGTTGGTGTTTAAACCTTGGCGATCAGTCCAGCAGAAACTTGGCAGTACTAGGAGGTCACCCTCCCAGGCCTTGCGTCCCATCTTTGTGGTGGAATGTTTATTGCTTACTGCCTGAGGAACTCTGATCAGGGAATGCCGACAGGACTGCCTAGGTAACTTTTAACAAGCCAAAGTGCTCCTCTGTTTTGAGGGCTGGTTTGACTCTCTCTTCCTTTTGACCTTGTGTCACATCTTTCTGCGGTGGGAAGAAAGTAAATAGAAGCGATTTGTGGCAGTTATGGTCTCAGAACAATGACGTTTATTTCTGTAACATACTTTTGTTAATATACATTTTTTGTTAATTCTACGACTGTGTTTGTCTTGATTGTTACTGGCCTACAAGCTTTCCACACAAACAAAGACAACGTCAAGATAAAAAAAACTTTCGGACAATGCGTTGCACTAGAGACAACTGACCAAAAATAAAATGCTTTACTCATTAGCATAATAAATGCAAATTAGTTTTTATTCAGCTTTGATCAAATACAAAAATAAATGGAACCTGTTCGTTGGGTTGCCATTAATAAAAGTCGCCAATTGCTTCGGTTTTCTAACAATGGATGGTAACATTTAATGCAATTACAAGACGCCTCTCCAACCACCGATATCCATGACAAATAACATCCTACCTGAGAATTCTTCCTTCAAACTCCTTGGCTTAACCTTCATGGGCAATATGAACTGGAAGAAATACATTAAGGACATTGCAAAGCTGCTGCAAAGAAGATGGGTACTCTGTACCCCTACAAAGCCACCATTCACCCATGTATAGAGTATTGTTGCCACATCTGGGCTAGTCAATCTACAACTAGTCTCTCCCTCTTGGATAGAGTTTAAAAAAGAGTCTCGAATCTAATAGGTCACACTTTGTCAACTAAGCTTCACCCCCTGTCCCATCGCCGCAATGTTGCATCTCTGTGCTTGTTTTACAAGTATTTTAATAGAACATGCTTTGATAAACTCGCCCCTCCCTGATACCTGCTTTCCTGAATGTACTGATATACAGAAGTTTAAATGTAATGTAAACCAACATCTTGTTAATCTTTCCTATGCATGGTCCCAAATATAGTAAACTCTTACTTCAAATGGTGATATGCCTTGTTACAGGTGAACTTGAGTAAAAAAAAAAAAGGAAAGAATGAAATGTTTCCAGATTGAGATTCTGTCTACTTTTTGTCACTCAAAAATTTCTTAGTTTGATAATGAAAATAACCTGAAATTTTGCCCCACCCCCCGCCCGCTCTCTATTTTTTTTATTTTTATCTTTTTTTGCCTTTTTTTCAGAAGACTATTATCAAATGGACACTAGTCTACCAGATTATCAAAGAAAATGAAAAAAGTCATTATTTGAATATTTGTAGGGGGTGCTCAGTTTCTTATCCAACGTTCTAGTAAATTGATCACCCACTTTAGAACCACTCGCCATTTTTAAATTTTCGAATTTAGCCTTTTCTTGAGTAGTTTAGTCTTTTTTACATTATTTAAAAATAAATTCAATAAAAGGTAAAACTACTTTAAAACACAAAGTCTAATTTTGGCCTAAAAACATCGAATGGTTCTAAAATTGGTAACAGATTTACTAGAACGTTGCAAAATAAAAAATGAAAATAAAAAATTAGAGGGGGGGGGGCAAGATTTTTCAGTTCCGCCGAAATAACATACAGAATTTTTGTTGCACTATTTGTATTCTTCCGATTATTGTTCTTATCTTGAATGTTATTCGCACACGTGTAACCTTTGACCTTATCTTGAATGTTATTCGCACACGTGTAACCTTTGACCTTATCTTGAATGTTATTCGCACACGTGTAACCTTTGACCTTATTCAGGCGTATCATGTTGAATCCGAGAATATTTTTGAACGATCTGTAGTGTAATGTATAAAATACCAGTTTAACTTCAATTGCAAGTGACACTCTTCTAAGGTTGAAGGTTCAATCCTCAGTGCAGGCGATACTAAGAATACAACTGCAAATTACTGAAGACTTCTACCAGTCATGGCGGATGATACGACAGCATGCTATACACCATAAATTAAATAAAAGGTTCCATCAGAAATTCCGTGCAGATTTCTGACTTCGACAGAAAGATTTCCGTGTTCGACAAGATACACCTGAAGAAGGCCTGAGGTTATATGGACCAAAACGTTGTGAAAATGACATTCAAGATAAGAAAAGTAATCCAAAGAATCCGAATAATATGGATTTTTGTTATTTTGAATTTCACAAGAGAATAGAAAGTGGATCTTGAATTTACTTTCAGCATCTGCATAACTTTTGTGTTCCTTATTTTTTCCTTTAGTCCTCACATTCCATGAGCGATGTTTCTGACAAAGAGGGAAGAATTGCGGTTTTCTGGATGAAAATCTCTTCCATCTTACACTTCTCGTTGGCAGGTTTTTGACCTTGAAGTAGTATTTTTCAAAAATTCATTTTATTCCCTTTTTTTCTTAGTTCCTTATATCAAGTGGTTTCAGGCCTTGTTTGGAGCGATTTCCATAAAAAAAGTGAAATTGTTGGATAAAGAAATACAATTTAAATTCACCAAAAATATAAGAGAAAATATCCAGGTTTTCCTTGAAGGTCAAAACATGATATAAATGTGGGTGTTGAACCTTTAATATTCCTGATATTCATAAATGACCTCCCTGATAAAATTGTCTCCGAGATGGGTATATTTGCTAATGACACCACACTTTATAACAGACTTGAGAATGAATACATATCTAAGGCAATGGCAGAAACACTAGAAGAAGACCTCCAATCTGTAGTGAAATGGGGACAAAAATGGATGATAACATTCAATGCTGCCAAGGCTAAGCTTCTTTCCTTTTATAATTACAAGAAACCTTCTTAACCTCTGTCCCATTGCCAAAATGTTGCATCTCTGTGCCTGTTTTACAAATATTTTAATGGAATGTGCTTTGACAAACTTTGTACCCCCTCAATGTAAATTCCTTCAACTAACCCAACAAGCAGCAAAATCCCACCTCTTCACTATAGAGATTTACAGATGTCAGAAAACCACTTAAATAGTTTCTTCCCTTGAACTGCTAAACTTTGGAATTCCCTCTCTGATCCCTGCTTCCCTAATTGTACTGACCTGCATAAGTTTAAATGTAATGTAAACAGGCACCTAAACCAGTAAAAAAAAAAAATTGATACACTTATTTCTTTCATATCACAGTGATATCAATTCGTGAATAATACAGTCTCTCGCCTTTATTTACAAATGATATCAATTTAGAGTTGAAGTAATATCAATCTATTGTCCATCAAATTATGGATCGTAAATGACAAGTTTGTAAACAATATCAATGACGAACACAAACAAAAATGAAGGTTAAAAAGAAAATGTGCCATTGAAATTTATGGAGTTTTATAAGATGTATTATCATCAGGTATAAACAATAATTTTCCTGATTTAAATAAAAAAAAAAAATTAAAAATGGTTATCCGTTCCTGAATTCTGTTTTGGAATTAAGGGAAAATATCAATAAAGAAACAATAAAATTGTTTATAATCTATTATTTATTAACAAAGATATTAATTCTATATCTCTACTATTATATAAAAGTCATTTGTGTGTGTGTGTGTGTGTGTGCGTGTGTGTGTGTGTGTGTGTGTGTGTGAGTTCCTTCCTCATAGATTCCGAAATGGCTGAGCCTATCTTTTACGAATTTTGCACAAAGCTAATTTATATGTCTGGCAGTGTTCTTAGATATATTTTGTACAGAAATGCATCCAATAAGTATCGGAAATCGAAAAAAATCCGATTTGAAAAATAGATTTTCTTATAGATAAAAAAGAATAAGTTTTACAAGGGAATATTTTACTTTACATTGGCTAAGGGAAATAATAAAATCTCAGCAAATCATTTCTTCTAAAAAAAACCAAAAAAAACAGATCTAGTATAATCTGGAAATAGCTTATTGGTAAAGCAATCAACTACAGATAGAATAATCCCTGTTCAAGCCTGGGTTTTCCTCAGCATTTTATTTTTTTTTTCTTATTACTGAATTCAATTTACGATAAAAGAATAGGTACCATTTAAAATAACGGCAAATCATTATTTGTTTACATATTTTAAAATTAAACATTAATCAGAAGTGACTTGCCAGGGCATTCATCATTGTAGCGGACCAGGGTATAATACCCTAGCTCGCCACAAGAAAATAATGAAACGAATGGAATTGAAGGAAACAAAGACTCAATTGATGGATAAGATAAATGTCGTTTATTTGCTGTTAAAAGAATGAACGTTTTAGTTATAACATGTGTTCATGTCCGCGCGTATGTAACCAATGTTCGTTGCACGACTGGTGTTGTAGCAAGAAAAGGAAATGTGTGTTCATCTCAAGTTCGGGTCACTATCGTTTGTTCGTGCGTGGGAAGAGAAATGAATGTTGTAGCGGAAATGAGAATGATAGTCCAGCGTGTGGACAAAGAAGAGGATATGAGAGTTGACATCAGTTAGTAGTCAGCTACGCGAAGGTGTTCTCAGGGACCAGTAGTAGATAGAGAGAGAAAGAGTGGGAATGTGTACATACGGTCTGTTAGCTCGTGCCCCATACATAGTCGCAGAGGTGTTGATACGCGTGAGCGTGCGCCTCCCGAAAGGGAGGCGGCTGGTTAGCCCAACCTCTCTGGTCGAGAGTTGGTCTTAAAAGGGTTAGAAACAGCTTGTCTCTTTGTTTTATACTCGTTTCCTGTGGTGTTTTGCGCATGTGTATATTTCCCCAGAAAGCGGAAGTGACGTCGTCCATGTGTGCGTTCGTGTGCGCGTGTGTGAATACATATGTGTGCGTTAGCGTGTATGTATATACCGTGAATGTGAGTGTATGTACGCGAACGTGAATATGTGTACATGTGTGGACGTGGGCGCGTATGTTTGTGTGCGTGTATGTATATGACATAGCTTGAAATGTGAATGTGTGTTTTTGTGTGAGACTTGAAATAGGCTCGTACATCATCAAGCCAAAATATCAGCTGACGTGATACTGTAAACAAACGTAGACAAAATTTGATGAACGACATTATTATTATTATTTTTTAATTTTTTTTTTTTTTTTTCAAATTAGTCCACTGGGCAAGTTATTCCTCATAATATATAATAATCAATAGAGGATTGATTCTATAATAATACATATGCAATCTGCATAAATCAAAATATCATGTTTAAGCATATTGTACGACCGGGCAATGCCGGTTAACAGGTCCTGCTAGTATATAATATTCGATAGAGGATTGATTCTATAATCATACATAAGCAATCTGCATAAATTAAAATATCATGTTTAAACGTATTGTACGATCGGGCTATGCCAGGCTGCTAGCTAGTAAGTGTATAAAAAGAATGAACAAAATATTGATTTGAAAATAAACAATAGTCTGGTTTGGAATGAATAAAATTTTAGGGGAAGAACGGATTTAAAAATGTCCAAATTATGACGCAGAAAAAAAAACGTTCTGATTTGGAATAAACAAAGTAGTCAGGAATGAAATGGATAAAAAAAAAGGGCTTGTCTTTAGAAGGGATGGTTGTAAGAAATTAGAAGACGCGAATTTAACCTACCTTGGATAAGTGCCGTTTTGGTACAATATGTTAAGAAATTGATATTTTTATAGTCAGGAGAAATGAAATGTTTGATTTAATGCGATCATCAACATTGTTCAAAGAATATCTCCATTTACATATATGGCCGCAATTCTAAACTTATATGGTTTTCAGAGGTGAGACGACAATGCTTTCAGAATTCGGAGTTCAGAAACATAATCATACTAGGAGGCTGCCCGGCATTACCCAGTCGTAAAATACGCACGAATTTTATATTTTAATTCATACAGAAACTGAAACATGTGCATGCGAGTATTATGTTTTTTGTAAACAGTTAAAATTCTTGTAAATAAAAAAGGAAAAAAATACTCCAGCTGAGATTGAAATTAAAACCTAAAGACAGCGAGTCAAGTACAATAACAATTAGGCCAGATGGACACGATTTTTAAGAAGTGTTTTCAGACCTACTTATTCTTAACATAAGAAAACTGTAATGTGAACGATTCACACATGCGCATTCATAAAACAGTTGACAAACAGATAAAAATCTGATGACTCTCACATACCAATTTCTCAATTTTTACCCCTTAGCAGCCCTTTTTTTCTGGATGAAAGCCGATTAAAAAGTTTTCAACATGTCTGAATAACCTATATACAAAATTTCAAGTCTGTAGATCAAAAATTCGTTGAGTATATAGGTTGAGAAGTGTCCTCACACACACACACACACACACACTTTCTAACTTTTATAGATATATAGATTACATTTAAGAAAATCTTTTTAAAAACTGAATTTAATTTCAGATTGAAGTATACTGAGCATGTTTGGAATGTAAAAAATGCTTTGAAAAAATTGCCTTGCAGCAAATTTCATGTTTTACTTTATTGACAACAAGATGGAAAAGGTAACCAATATCCTTGAGTGGATTTTCGTTTTGATTACCGGTGAGTTATTACTTTTTTTTTTTTACTCACGTTCACCCCTAACAAAGCATATTGCCACTTGGACATAGGAGGTTACTAATTGGGACCATGCCTAGGAAAGATTAACAAGATGTTGGTTTACGTTATATTTAAACTTCTGCATATCAGTCAGGGAAGCAGGTAGCAGGAAGGGAATTCCAAAGTTTAGCTGTTCAAGGGAAGAAACTATTAGAGTAGAAAGTTTTCTGGCATTTAGGGACCTCACCAGTCCAGGTGTATAATTTTGATGCTAAACAGGTTTGTTGAGGATATGTATATCGACGGGGCACCAATGCAACGAGTTCATCAGAGCACATTCCATTAAAATATTTGTAAAGAGATTACTAAAAAAATTATGATTTTTATTGCATTGCATGGAGTGTTTATGCTCAGTTTAAATGAACGAAAATTTTAGTATAAAAAAAACAAACATTAAAAATAAGGTAAGAAGAAGACATTGAAAATGTTTCCTGAAGAAAAACTTGGAAGGAAAACATTTCTTGCCAATCTTTCACAAAAACACTTGTCTAGCCAAAAGCACTATCAATAAATTCCCTCACTCTCTATCGGCGCCTAAACCTAAACGTGGATTCCATCAACAAAACTTCTTTCCTAGAACTGCCTGTCTGTGGAACTCTGTTCCACTGGTCTGCTTTTCAGCATACTATAATGTTGTTGTCTTCAAGGCAACGTAAACAAGTTCTTATTGAAGCGTCCGTGAAAATAATTTGATTATACAAAATTTCCACCACAAACGATAACTACGTTACTGTCCCAATAACTACAATACACACATTAACCTTTTATCCGTGAGTGACCAACAGACCTTGATATATGGTAATCCCTTTGTAAAACGAAAAAGAAGAAAAGATGGTTGATATTAACATATGTTTTTTCTGTTGAAAGGAAAGAAATTTTTCACATGATATAGTGTTGTATTCTTGTATTTTGATGACGATAAAAATCTAAAACAAAATGATAAAAGAGAAAGAGTTCAAAACTAACAGGGACAAAAAAGAAATTCCTAAAATGAAAGTGAACAATTAGCATATTGGAAGATGAGGGAGAATTCGTTGGAAGCTGCAATGAACTTGTTAAAAAATAGTGATTTTGTTGTATTCTGGTGGCCTTCTTACTGATGATGGAAATCTGAAACAGAGAAAGAGTTAAAAAATAACATGCATAGGAACGCAAAAACAATATTTACAACAGTGCTAAAAGTTCGTTGGAACACATTCTTTTAAAATACTTGTAAAACAAGCATATGGATACAACATTACAGCGATGGGACAGGGGTTGAAGCTTAGCTGATTGTGTGAGACTTATTAGATTAGAGACCCTTTTTCAGACATTGTCCAATGAAGATAGAAAGTACCGGTTGATGCACCGGCCTATATGTGGTAAAAATATTTCATGCGTGTCTGATTAGCAGCTTTGTAGATATATAAGATACTGTCAGGTGTGAGTCTTTTTCTAGCTAAATAAAGGGAGCCCACTTCCTTTGTAACAGCCTTAGTAATTTTTCTATGTATTTTTCCAATTCATGTAGTAGGGGATACCTTTTTTCTCTTTCCTGCAACCTTTTTCCAACAGAAGAGACTTTGCGAGCCTATCTCTGTTTTATCGTTATTTTCATGGCAAGCGCTCATCTGAGATCCAATCTATGGTTCCTCCCTCACCAAACTTTCATGAAAAACACTTGTCTATCTGAAACCACTATCAATAATTTCCCCCACTCTTTATCTATGTCTAAACCTAAGCATACATTCTACAGCTTCTTCACAGCTTCGACAAAGCTTCTTTCTTAGAACTGCACGCCTGTGGAACTCTCTCCCGTTTTCAGCTTTCCAGCTGACTACAATATGGTTGTCTTCAAGTCCAGTATGAACAAGTTCCTGATGAGCCATTCCCCTTAAGTAATCCAATTTACCAAATTTCCACTACTAACGATTACTACAATATTGTCCCATTGACTACCATACACTCATTAACCCTTATCCTCGAGTGGCCTCTGGGCCTTGATAAGTGGTGACTCCTTTGTAAAAAAAAAAAAAATGTTGCCTGTAAATGTTAGGCTGAGGAGTTTGAATGATGAGCTCTCAGCTAGTGTTGTTATTATGCATGGCAATTGTTGTTTGGGAAAGAGTCTTTGGAATTGTTGAAGGAAAAGAACTTTGTCTTCGTAGCATCAAGTGTTACCGTCGATTTACATAAATGGTTGATGGAATCTTGGTTTGAGTTCAGCACAGATTTTGGCAGGATTTTGTAATAATTATGTAATAGTTATAGCACTTTCGACAGAATTAGAGTACATTCAACGGGGTTTGATATGGATCATCCAGCGAGTGTCCAACGTTCAACCACCTTCGCCAACCACCCACAAGCAATATCAGTTGGAACAAATACATAAAAGATAATGCCAAGTCTGCTGCAAAGAAAGTAAGCTCCTTCTATCGGTCAAGAAAAAACATCTGCCAATATCCTATATCTCAATAAAGTCACTATTTGCCCATACATGGTGTATTATTGCACTCCTGAGCTATTGCACCAACTACTAGCCTTTCTTTAGTCCTGCACTGTCTACCAAGCTCCAGCATCTGTGCCATCATCACATTTTTTCATCACTGTGCTTAATAATTGGTGTTTGCTGAGAAATTTGGCTGTTAAGGGGTCAAAGTTCCATGATTTGACCTTTGGGAATTTTACCAAACTCCTCTGCCAATTTTGAAATTTTAGATGTAGGTTAAAAAAAGCTCAAGTTTTAAATCTTTATCGTAAAAAGTGTTGCTATATTTTTTGGCAACACGTGACATAACACGGGAAGTAACTTTGTTATGAATTAAGAACTTTTTTATACACGCATTTCAAATTGTTGTAGACTCTTGTAAATTAAGTATGTTACTGATATAATTTATGAGATGACTGACCAATTTTTATGATTTCAGGTTCAAATGAACAGCTACAGCAGGAATTGGAATGCATCCTACTAAAGCCTGATTGTCACAGCTGGTGAATTTCAAAAATGCAATTTGGACTTGAGGATACTTTAGAAGAAAGATACGCAATAAAATTTTGTTTCAAACTTAGAAAAAAAATGCCACAGAAACGTATGGAATGCTTCAGACTGCTTTTGGACCATCTTGCATGAATCAAGCATCAGTTTTGAGTGGCATAAGAGATTCAAGAAAGGCAGGGAATCTGTGAGGGATGATGATAGGTATGGCAGGAGTAAGAAAGTCACAAAACTAGAGTTGATTGGTCAAATAAAGAATTTTATGGATAAAGACCGTCATGTGTCTATAGAGATAATAAATGCACAGTTTGATGTCAGTGTGGGAACTGTACACATAAAAATTATTATAGGGACTGAAGATGCAGAAGATTTGCACGAAGTTTGTCCAAAGGATGCTCAGAGAAGATCAGAAAGAAAGAATGTTTGACCAAGATGGGCATCAAAACAGTTCCTCACCCTCCCTATAGCCCAGACCTTGCTCTCTGTGACTTTTGGTTATTCCCTAAGCTTAAGAAAAACCTTAGAGGCTGTCGTTTTGAGACTATTGAGGAGATGAAAGAGGCTGTGACGAGGGTCATTGATATGCTCACGCAAGAGGATTTCCATGGTTCAGGATGAATATAGCAGCAGTGGTATTTTATCCGAGCATAAAATCAAACGGCATTCCATCTATGCTTATTTGACTTTTTATTTACTGCTTAGTTTGTCTCTCATTCACTTTCAGGATTTGATCCATCAACTTTAAGTTCCAGTAATTATCTTCATCCTCTTTACCTTTGTAACAATTCACAATAGTGTGAAGTTCCCAATTGTTCAGAACAATGTAAATATAAAAAATAGAAAAGCTGTGATGTTATATTCTGACCTCATAGCAAGTAATTCATATGACTTTAGAAGTATCAAATTTCCATCCACCGAACGTTAACATTATCTGCTGACATTTATTTATGAGTTTTGAAGTAGATGTTTGATCAAAAGATAGTTCAAAATTATCTCAGTGTGAATCAACTGAGAATTGGTTACAACGATTTTATTGAAGACTTAAAATCACAGATTATTATTCCATGTTTGGTAATTTTTTTGTGTGCTACAAAAATCAAGGGAGGTAATCAGAACTTTATTTTACATGGGGTTTATTTAGGCGAAAGAAGCTGATTGTTACTCTGTGTCCAGTAATTTCTTTTCAATTTTTTTTCATTTATAAGAAAAATCGGCAAATGTGAGGAACATTGCCCCCCCCCCCTCTCTATTGTTTTATTTTCATTCTTTTTTTTCAATTTTTGTTTTTGATAATCTGGTAGACTAATATCCATCTGAGAATAATCCACTAAAAAAAATTGAAAAAAAATGAAAATAAAAAAATAGAGAGAAGGCAAGATTATTCAGGTGTGCTCCAAAATCAAGGTGAAAGAAGTTGAGGGTCGCAGGACTAGAGGGTTCTCCAATGTGTGGGGATTTTTACCTGTGAAAAAAAAGTTCAATTTTTGCACAAGAGATAATAGGAAATATGCTCAAAGATGAACACTAAAAATTAAATTGGAAGCAACAGCTTTTAAAGAAAAGGAACTGCAAGGACTTTAATTTTCTTTTCAACAATATTATTTCAAATTTCTGTTCATACACGCACACACACACACGCGCACACACACACACACACACGCACATACACACACACACACGCGCGCGCACACACACACACACACACACACACACACACACACCCATGTAGTCACTTATTTGATTTATGGACTGTTCTTCTCAAAAATAGCCACGTGGACCTTAAGCCTGCATGCAGCACTCTTTATCATAAAAAATCAGTAATTTCAAGCCTAGTACTGTTCTCACAAAATCCTCACTTCACTAATCCTTCATTATGAAGATTCCACACAAGAGAACACTTATGTTGAAACGATTTAAACTAATATTCCTAACACGTAAATAAATGTTGTTTATTCTATGTTAATACAGGGATTTGTGTTCTTTGTCGAGTGTCGTTATTTTGTGGATTTCATTTTTATTTCTTTATGTAAGGATGTGGATTGGTGTAACCTTTCTATTAGTTAGTGATCCCGTTAAATTTATCTTTAATGGTCCTGAGGATATGTAGTGAACTACTATTATGATGCTGCTATGGTATGCTTCCCTTATTTCCCTCTTTCTCCCTACTCTTCTACTTTTCCCTTACTTTCTTCTCTCAACGTCACCAGAGGTTTCAGCCAATCGGAATAGAGGACTGTGTTGGAGGGAGATACAAAGAAGAAATCTCTCTCAGACATGCGGGAAACGATAGAAACATCAACATGTGACTGACCAGTTTCCCTGGGTAAAGACTTTTATCAAAGAAATGTACCATCCTCTTGATACCCCTATATCTTGGAAACCTTTATAAAATATGATCAATCTTAAAGTCTTGTCGCACTTAGTTATAACCTGATGTTTTCTTTTCCCCAACCGTTTTTTTCAGCACTCTTGTTCTCTCTCTAATTTTGGAGGTACCCCAAAAAGGGGACTGACCGAAATGGTGGCCCTTTTTCAAACGTCGTAAAAATCTATGGTAATTGCCATAGAAACACTCCTACTTTCAACTTCAATAAGATTACATCAGAGATGCCCCATGGGAAAATATCTTTTCTTTGCCTGCAGAACAATGCGCAAATGAGACCATTGAATGGTTCAAAGCAGCAATTGAAGCACATGTTCGCACACGGAAGTTCTATAATAAACTCTACTCCATAGCAAACTCCAACGGTTTACTTCTACTTGCACAGCCACCATTGCTCAGACAACATGCATACTGCAGATTTATCCAGTGTAAGTCGAGTACAAACAGACAAAAGTATAAAAGCTAGAAGTAATTGTAGAAAGAAATAGTGATAGCTAAGAGGGAATAATAGTGATAGCTAAGAGGGAATAATAGTGATAGCTAAGAGGGAATAATAGTGATAGCTAAGAGGGAATAATAGTGATAGCTAAGAGGGAATAATAATGATAGCTAAGAGGGAATAATAGTGATAGCTAAGAGGGAATAATAGTGATAGCTAAGAGGGAATAATAATGATAGCTAAGAGGGAATAATAGTGATAGCTAAGAGGGAATAATAATGATAGCTAAGAGGGAATAATAGTGATAGCTAAGAGGGAATAATAATGATAGCTAAGAGGGAATAATAGGGATAGCTAAGAGGGAATAATAATGATAGCTAAGAGGGAATAATAATGATAGCTAAGAGGGAATAATAGTGATAGCTAAGAGGGAATAATAATGATAGCTAAGAGGGAATAATAGTGATAGCTAAGAGGGAATAATAATGATAGCTAAGAGGGAATAATAGTGATAGCTAAGAGGGAATAATAATGATAGCTAAGAGGGAATAATAGTGATAGCTAAGAGGGAATAATAATGATAGCTAAGAGGGAATAATAGGGATAGCTAAGAGGGAATATGCTGAAACCACCAGAAAACGCATCAAAGTGCAGAAATTAGGAACTCGTAATGTTTGGAAAATCTACAACAATGTAGTAAATAATGAGCAATCAACAATTCCCCAACTATCCAACAATCATGAGGTTATTTGCACAGCAACCAAGAAAGCTAACATGCTTGCGCATCGTTGTCTCTAACTCTACTTTGGACCCAGCAAACCACTCCCTCCCTGATTTTCCTTAGCAGACAGAAACCACACTAGATGATCTGAAGATCACCCCTTCTCAAGTTCATGATATCATAAAAAACCTAGACACCTCCAAAGCATGTGGACCTGATCTCATCCCGGCTGTACTATTAAAAAATGTTCTGCTGAGGTTGCTCCAGTTCTTTCTTAACTCTTGGTAACTATTGTTAATATCTGGAAAACTACTTGTTGGCAGAAAATTTAAATGCGATATTCATTTTCCGCACGCCTGAAAACAACTAGAAAACAAGTTTTTTTTAATGTAGGTTTCGTGTTGGTCTACCAGACCACAACTACCCATTTTACATTGACATCCCCCTAACAAAAAGTGGGTGCTCATCTCACGTCAAATTAATATAGGAAAATAATCTCCTACTTTTTGAAACTATAATTTCTTCAGATCTTGGAAACTACTTGTTTCCTGGAATTTTAAAGGTTGTTTTCATTTTCAGCACCCTCAAAAACCTGTTGCGGTTTCAAAATCATCGCCTTCCTTCTTTCTTCGCCCCGCTGTTCTCTTCACCTTCCCCTTACCTTAAACAAAGGATGCAATTGGTCAATGTATGAACATATCCGGGTTCAGTGAATAAATTCACTATCCCTTTCTCTTTTTATCTGTGGGAACATGATGAGAATTAGCAGCGAACCGGATGTTAACGCATCCACCATGAAAGACAAAATGAAAAATCGTCTTTTGCACATGGCTCCAAGCATCGCTTCCGCTTGGGAAGAAAAAAATAAGATAACCACAAAATAATTATCAACCAATGGCAGAGCTCCGCGCCTAAAATAAATACCTCAAATATCACAGTCGCTGAGAGACGGTTTACCACTATAAAATGAGGGAACCAAAAGGAGGGAGAAGGAGATTCGCCCTGCTGCGTCAGTGAACGCACAGACGGATTTTCCCACCCGACCTAAAGAGATGAAGAAGAAAAAGAAATAAGGCACCAGTGAACTGAAGCCGACTATGATCTCATGTTATGGGCCAAACGCCTTCAATTCTAAACACTGCCTAATTCACACAAACCAAGGAGGAGAAGAGGAGAAAGAAGACGAAGATGTCGGGCTGCTAGCGCTGATGAAAGGAGTCACTCGCTTTCCAGTTACAAGCCAGGACACACATCACCAACAGTAGGATAACCGGCCTACTCTAACCCTCTCCATCGTCCAAAAGATAAGTTACATTGTACGAACATTCATTCCTTGTCAATTCATACATCCCTACAAACATTTTATGAACATTAATCTCCTTTGTTAAATCCTTTTTTATATAAATATCCAGGTCATAAATGGTGACACCCGTACGCGAGAGGAACACACATTTCCTTCTATACCCTAGACCGCCAATAAATGGTGAACTCGCCGACCACGATGAAATCGCACATTCCAAAAATAAATAAATAATAATAATAATAAAAGGACAGACGTATTATTGCTGAAGTTAAGAGAACCCATTTTTTTTGCTCAAATAATTTATGTGACTAAAATAAGAATTGGCGAACAATTATACAAACACTAACCTTTAAAAAAAAACAGAAAAAAAACCCATTTAATTACATTAACAGGACGAACAACAATCTGCTAAGATATTAAACATTTGTGTCAACCACTGAACTCATAACCCACAAATTTTGCAATGGAGGATACTGTGTCAGCGGTCTCTGTAAAGATACCGGGATTTATACATGCTGCTGTGGATGGATGGTTTGCCATATGCGAGGCTCAATTCGAACTGAGGAACATATCCAACGAGACCACAAGATTCTATCATGTCCTCTCAAATCTTCCCCCGACTTGATTTCAAACCCTATCCACCAAAATCCTCATGGACACTCTCGGAATAGCTCCGCCATTTCGGTGGCGATGTGTGTGGGAACATGATGAGAATTGGCAGCCAACTGGATGTTGACGCATCCACTATGAGAGACAAAATGAAAAATCGTCTTTTGCACATGGCTCCACGCATCGCTTCCGCCTGGGAAGAAAAAATATAAGATAACCACAAAATAATTATTGACTAATGGCAGAGCTCCGCACCTAAAATAAACACCTCAAATATCACAGTCGCTGAGAGACGGTTTACCACTATAAAATGAGGGAACCAAAAGGAGGGAGAAGGAGATTCGCCCTGCTGCGTCAGTGAATGCACAGACGGATTCTCCCACCCGACCTAAAGAGATGAAGAAGAAAAAGAAATAAGGCACCAGTGAACTGAAGCCGACTACACTCTCATATTATGGGCCAAACGCCTTCAATTCTAAACACTGACTAATTCACACAAACCAAGGAAGAGAGGATGAGAAAGAAGACGAAGACGCCGGGCTGCTAGCGCTGATGAAAGGAGTCACTCGCTTTCCAGTTACAAGCCAGGACACGCATCACCGACAGCAGGATGACCGGCATACCCTAACCCTCTCCATCGTCCAAAAGATAAGTTACATTTTACGAACATTCATTCCTTGTCAATTCATACATACCTACAAACATTTTATGAACATTCATTCCTTGTCAATTCATACATACCTACAAACATTTTACGAACATTCATCTCCTTTGTTAAATCACATTCCATCCTACGAACACTTTGCCTCTCCTAATACAAATTGTTGGTAGTAAATAAAGTCGGTTCTCAACCTTCAATATTCGTCTGTTTTAATTATATGGAGTCAGAATCTACACACTTCCAACGTTATTCATTTCATGTATTCTTGGTTGTGGCCTCTATGGCATCCTTTCCCACCCCTAATTTCCATTTTATAAATACCTAGGCCTTATATCATCAACGTTGCTACGCACGTCGGAATTTAAATATATCAACAAAACGCCAACAAAACAGGTGATTGTAAAAAACCTTTTAGATGAAATTAATTTAAATGGAATCAACAAACTCTCAATCTACTTTTGATTGCATAAATTTGTTCTGGAATTAATTAGAGTCTTTTGTTTGTCTTATTGGGAGCAACGCCTCTAACATCACACTGACCACATGAATATAGCCCATTTCAGCCCAGTCAACTAAATTTCGGTCAGGCGCCAGCCCTGGCCAAGGGAGTAGGAGGAGGCTTCCAAAGTGACGACTGATGCTACCAGTCACGTCCACCGAACCCACCTGCCGAAGGATTTTCAGCGACATACGCTGTCTCAGCAGTAGTTCAAACAGCCCTTGCCTCCTGAGACCCACCAACAGCGAACTACACTCCCAGTATCCAGCAATTCCAGCTCACTCCAGCAACTTCCTGCTCATTCCTGCAGCCTTCCAGCCCTGGGTGCCTCCAGCTCGCTCCAGTGCCACCAACTTCCTCCTGCAGCTTTCCTGCAACCTAGCCTGCACCTCGCTCCTCCGGCCTGCAACCTCGCATGCACCTTGCTCCTTCGGTTTGCAACCTCGCTCCTCTGATCTGCTACCTCACTCGCACCTTGTTCCTCCGGTCTGCAACCTCGCTTGCACTTCGCTCCTCCGGCCTGCAACCTCACTTGCACCTGGCTCCCTACCAACCGTCCATTCCTCAACACTGATCCTCCGTTCTCAGTGTCATCCGTTCCTTAACACTGACCCCCGAGTTCTCAGTGTCCATCATTCATTCCGGATCGCCCTGACGTCCAGTCGATCATTCCAAACCAAGCGAGCAACCTAGAACCATGCTACGTCTAGAGTACCTGCTCCAGACCTCCAGACCTTAGCCTCCAGTAACGTGCAACCTTCCAGGCGACCAGCATCCAGATCATATGATTTTTCGATTCCTTTGCAAATAAAAGGCGAACCCTCGTCTTTGACCAAATAACCTGTGTCTATCATTCTCCTTTGCCTTTTTGCTGTTTACTTTTTTGCCTGTGTCTACTTTGTTAGTTGTTGTGTCGATTGTTCCTGGACGACCGGCCCTGCAACAAACCTAATGTAATGGTCATTTTAAAGAATTTTTTGAGGGTGGAAAGATGCTGCACCTTTACCGTTATTTGTTATTTTTTGTGTAGTTACTGTGGTTGGAAATGTGTATCCACATGCAAGTGTGTGGGTCTTAGTTTTTTTTTTTTGTATTCATGCACTCACGCAGTAGTAGTGGGGGAGATATTGACGACATGCCAGTTTTCCGTCTGTGGAGAGGGGGCGCATGTGCAGGAGCTACAAAATGATGGTTATCCATAAAAAATATTCCCTAGAAACAGGTCTTAAAAACAACAGAACGGTCAATTTGCGATAGGTTTTGTAGTGGACTGTGTGGTGGATGTATTATATATATCCCCCAGTCGTATAAAATAGGAAAAATGAATTGCTTTGAGGAAGAAACGAACAACGCGTTTATTGAATTAAACGGACTAGGATTTATTTCGTAAAGAAAAAAATGAAAGAAAAGGGTACAGGACGTGTCTAGTTTGGCGTGCGTCTCTCGCTGTTAGCTGGTGAGAAGGAAAGTCTATTGTTGTAGAGAGAGAGAGAGAGAGAGAGAGAGAGAGAGAGAGAGAGAGAGAGAGTCAATCCAGTTTATGGAGATAGAAAGCGTGTAAGGTGTACGTACTGTCTGTTGCCTCTTGCCCACGCATAGTAACAGGTGACGTGAGGTGCGCGGGCGCGCGCCCCCGAAAGGGGCCGGTGGTCTTTTGCGCATGTGTGGATTTCCTTTAAGGGGGAAGTGACGTTGCCCATATGTGCGTACGTGTGCGCGTATGTGTGCATACATGTGTGTACGTTAGCGTGTGTGTGTATGCACGTGAATGTGAGTGTATGTACGCGAACGTGAATATTTTTTACGAACATTCATCTCCTTTGTTAAATCACATTCCATCCTATGAACATTTGCCTCACCTAATACAAATTGTCGGTAGTAAATAAAGTCGGTCCTCAACCTTCAATATGTGTGTTGTACGTATGTGTATGACAAGAAAAATGGCTTGAGATGTGAATGCGTGTTTTTGTGTGAGACTAGAAAGGGCTCGTACAGTTTAAATGCCAGTTTCGTTTTCAGCGTTCTCAAAAACCCCTCAAAACACCAACTAGAATGGTCACAGTTACAGTTTAAAGTAACATTCACCGAAAAAAAAAAAAAAAAAAAAAAGACACATCAAAAAGTGTACTTTAACAAGCACTAAAAATACTTCATCAATTTACGTGCTTTTTGAAATATGACGTTTTCGTTCTGTGTCGGGTACGTACATCATGAAGAATTTATTGCATTTCTTTTTTTTTTTAGGTTGAATTCTGGACAAGCATTGAAAAATATTAAAAAAAAAAAAAAGTGTCTTTTTAGGATTGAAGCAAAAAGTTGACAAAATTCATTCGCTGTAAATATTTTGTTTTTAGATAAAATCAAATAAACTCGACTGTCATATTTTGACATTTTGTTAAAAACGAAAAACAAATATTCCGCAAAAGTCAGAAACGATTGTGACAAGTGTTAAACAAACAAACGCAAATAAATTGAAAAGCTGAAGAATTAAATGAAATGTTTTACGAAAAGCGTGAAGAAAATTGCTTCAAAGGAAAACAGATCAACGTGGACCTAAATAATCTTGCCCCCGCTTTTTTTTTTTGCAATTTTTTTTTTAATTTTCGTCTTTGTTTTCAAATTTTTCAGCGGATTATTATCAAATGGACACTAGTCTACCAGATTATCAAAGAAAAATGAAAAGCGATCAATAAATATTTGTAGGGAGGGGTACTCAGTTTCTAATGCAATGTTCTAGTAAGTCGACCACCAATTTTAGAAAAACTCGATGTTTTTAGACCAAATTTCGCGAATTTAGCCGTTTCTTTTTTTCTTTTCGTTTTTTTTTTATAAAGTAGTTTAGCCTTTTTTTTTTTTTCTAATTTTTCCCTTTTAAAATAATCTAAAATAAAAAAAATGGTAAACAGCTTAAAAAAAAAGGGTTTAATTCTTGCAATGTGGCATAAAACTATCAAGTTGTCCTAAAATAGATGATCGATTTAATAAAACGTGGCATTAGAAACTGAGTACACTCTACAAATATTTAAATATTGATTTTTTGTTCACCCATTTTTTGATAATCTAGTAAACTAACGTCCATTCGATAACAAATTAAAAAAATAAAATTGAAAAAGGAGACGGGAATTAAAAAAAAATGGTAAGTACGTGCAAAATGAATACCGATGCTCAAAATGTATAAAGATTTTGACCCCTCTCTTTACTTAAAAATTCATAAAAAATCAGGAAATTAACCAAATTTAATGAAATTTTCAGCATTTATCAAATAATGATCACGGAATATAATGAACTAATTATTTTGATTTAAATAATGTATTATTTTGCTTAAACAAAAAACACCTGTAGCGACTGCTACATACAGCCGGAACAAATCTTTGGCTTAGACATTTTCATAGCAATCATCGTTTCAAAGCCCACGTCTATCAGAACACACAGGATTATAACGTCATGATTTGGCCAGCCACATACATGCAATAAAGGAACTACGTTGCGCTCAACGCACAGTGATACAGCAAATAGACTGGAATGTTCCAGAACACCCATATATAAGATTTTGCCCGTGAAAATCAAATCAGTTCAGTTTAGTTTTATTCCAGTTTCTTCTTGTTTCCTCTGAGACTCCGCCTTAGAAGGCATTAAAATTCCTTGTCTTGAATTTGAGCACCATCATGAAAAATTATCACAGCGAACGAGAATTTCTTTTCAACAATGCTATTTCAAACTACTGTTTTCTTATGTGATGAACACGCACACGCACACACACACACGCACACACACACACACACACACACACATGACGCTTACATGGTATAATGACTTTCTTTTCTCCTCCAAAAAATAACCACGTGTCCCTCTATTCATAAAAATCAGTAATCTTAAACTTCAAGGCCCCGACGCCACTCGAGGATGAAGGTTAATGAGTATACATTAGTCAATGGGATAATATCGTAGTAATCGTTAGTCGTGGAAATTTGGTAAATTGGATTACTTAAGGGGACGGTTCAACAAAAACTTGTTCATGTTGGACTTGGAGATGACCATATTGTAGTCAGCTGGAAAGCAGGAAAATGGAAGACAATTCCATAGGTGCCCAGTTCTAAGAAAGAAGCTTTGTTCATGGAATCTACATTTAGGTTTAGGCACAGATAAAAAGTGGGGGAAATTATTGATAGTGTTTTTGCTAGACGGGTGTTTCTTGTGAAAGTTTGGTGAGGAGAGGCCATAGATTGGAGATCAGTCGAGCACTTGCCAATGGCCTTAGCAACGGATTTAATGTATATGTTCCATTTCAGATCAGAAGTAAATGTCAAGCCCAAAAGCTTGTCAAAACATGAGGCCTCCCCAAGACGAGAGCCATTCATTTCAATTGATGCCAGATGGGGATCAGAGTGCTGATGATGTAAAGATAAAAGTGAGAACTTGGTTGCTTACGGTCTTAGATGTGCTGCCATAGATGCTAGTGTCGTCAGCATAAATGTCTATGAATGATGTAAGGATGTGATTTGGAAGATCATTAATGTAGATCAGGAAAAGAGTTGGGCCCAGGATGGACCCCTGGGGCACTCCAGCATTAATACTGATAGCCTCTGATTTCTGCCCATCAACCACTACTCTTATGAACCTATCAGAAATGATTTAATAATTGAGAAGACATTTCAAGCTATACTGTAGCTGGAGATCTTGTGAAGTAAACCTTTATGCCATACCCTATCAAAGGCCTTAGATATGTCAAGAGCAATTGCCCTAGAAAGGTAGCCTCCGTCAAGAGATTCACTAATCCTAACTTTAAGCACATCTGCTGTAGATCTAGCAGAATGGAAACCACGTTTCAGGGAAGAGAAAAGGCCCTCCCCCCCCAAGCTACGAAGTCTACTTTGAATTCTGTCAAGGCAGCATGAGGTCTTCCTGCCCAGATGTGGCAACAGTACTTCATTCTTGGATGCATCTTGCTTTTATATAAGTAGAGAATTGAATTAGCATCTAATGGAACGGTTGAAGGATCCCACCATTTTTTCAGCGACCTTGGAATTCGAGGTACATGTTCCATTTCAGATTAGGAATAAAAGTCAAGTCCAGAGGCTTGTCAAAATATGGAGCCTCCCCAAGACGAGAGCCATTCATTTCAATTGATGCCAGATGAGGATCAGAGTGTTGATGATGTAAAAATAGAAGTTTGGTTTTAGATGCATTAAAAGTACCCAGCCACCTCTTTCCTCATTGTACCACATGCTCAAGATCAGAGGAGAGAGAATGAGAAAGAACTTGGTCATTTACGGCGTTTGATGTGTTACCAGACATGGTAGTGTTGTCAGCATAAATATCTACAAATGATCTTAGGATGTGATTTGGAAGATCATTTATGTAGATCAGGAAGAAAGTTGGGCTCAAGAGAGACCCCTGAGGGACTCCAGCATTAATACCATGAGCTTCTGATTTCTGCCTATCAACCACTACTCTTATGAACCTATCAAAGAGAAATGATTTAATAATTGAGAAGGCATTTCCAGCTATACCGTGATTGGAGATCTTGTGAAGTAGACCTTTATGCAACACCCTATCAAAGGCCTTTTATATGTCAAGAGCAATTGCCCTAGAAAGGAAGCCTCCATTAAAAGATTCACTAATCCTATGAGATATAACTGTAAGCACATCTGCTGTAGATCTAGCAGAACGGAAACCATATTGCATGTCACTAAGAAGGTTATTTTTATTGATGTGGTGGACTACTTCTCTATTTAACACAGATTCTAGCAACTTACTCATGATGCGTAGAAGACAGATTGGTCTGTACTGAGAGGAAGGTGACCGATCACCTGAATTCTTAAATACAGGGCATACTGATGAGGTTTTCCAAGGTGTTGAGAAGCAATTCTCATTAAGGCAATGCTTAAACAGCTTTGTAAGTATGGGAGCTAGTTCTGGTTGAAACTTTTTCAGCACTATAATTTTCATGAGACAATCATTTAGCTAAGCCTGCCCAATGAACACTCATTGCAAAAATCTTAACGTTGGAACGATTTGAATTAATGTTTCGTGAACACGTAAATAAATGCTGTTATTTCATTTCAATATAGCGATCTCAAGCTCTTTGTCAAGTTTTGTTGTTTTTCCAAAGTTATCCACAATATTTTGTTTTATGTGAAGATGTGGTTTGGTGGAAGTCTTTTGTAAATTGTAGATTATGTTAAATTTACCGGTACTTGTACAGTTTAATCAAGATATTAAAAAATGAAAATGTAGAAAAAAGGTTATATTGTACGTATTCGATATGGAATGAAGATTCCGAAAAAAATTTCACTTAATTTCATCAAGTAGTTTTTATTTTACAGCGAAAAATAATTTGTTATGATACCGAGCAAAAGGTTCGATTTTTAGGAAGAAAAGCTAGTAATAAAGATGGGGAGGGAGTGTCGGCGTTTTAACTGGAGTTATCTCCCAGTGGCGTGTTCAACAAATTTCATAATGCTGATTTCAACGCGCTCTCATAAAAACGTGTTTTTCTGCTATAAAATAAAAACTACTCAATCAAATTAAATGAATTTTTTTTTTTTAAGATCTTCAGTCCAAAGCAGATACGTACAATATAACCTTTTTTCAACATTTTCATTTTTGAATGTCTTGATTAAACTGTATAAGTACCAATTTATCTTTAACAGTCTCGTGGATACTCTACTACTTTCGACTTCTGGAGATTCCTGCACCTACAACCTCGGTCTTAAAAATTGATAGATCTCGATTTTGACTTAGTGAACACTGACTTACTATACACCTTGACTAAAGCTATAGTTTTCAGTTGTAAAAAAAAAAAAAATGAATGAATTTATTTTTGCTTTTTTACTGAAAATAAAGCATTGTAAATTGTAACAATGAAAAAGAAAAATTAATTTTCTCAGGAACATTACGAAAAAAGCCCCTATAGTCCATATTAATACATTTGGTATAACTTGAAGAAAAATTAATTTTTTGAACCACTGATATGAAGTGTTGTTTATTTGAGATTTTCACTCCAAAAATTATAATTGCAAAAAATATTTCCTCTTCTTTTTAGATTACATGTTTCGCATGATTTTTATATGTAAGATTTTAATATTTTCCTTACTGGAATGAACTTTCAGCCTAACATAACTTTTATATAATCTTGAAAAATAAAAATAAAAATTTTTAATTTAAAAGCAGGAACACAGAAAAATAATTAAATTTACAAAATGGTAAGAATTATACAAATGTTCATGATAGGAATGTATGGATGCACGGCTGAGAAAAAAAAAAAAAGAAGCCAGCACTTCCTACCCCCCTCCAACTACCTGACATCATTTTCAGACAGCCTTTTAATTTTCTGACATTTTGTGCTTCTGTAGAACACATTCTTAGACGACTTTGTTTTTGTTTGTGCAAAGCTAGAATCTCTCGCTTTTGGGGGCAATCAAGCTACTTTTTTTTTGTACAAACAAGGTGTTTGTTTTTAATTTAATTGATTATCTTAGGATTTTATTTTACTAATTATTTTTTAAATAGACCCAGAAAACTAATATTTATCTTTCAACGGATTTTTACCATGAATTTATTTAACTTCAAAATTTAACTGAACTTGTCAGTTTTCAAACGTCGCCGTGAAAACATTTTTCATTATAACTTTTTTTCATGTGTACAAATATTTTTTCCATTTGGAAATTAACTTTAGGCTTTAATCTTTCAAATACAATCAAAAAATAGTCGGAACAAGTTATGACAAACCGGCTTTCAGAATTATGCCCCCCCCCTACCTTTCTCCACCATTATCACTCGTACTTAAAAAAATATAGACGGGTGCAAGATTCTTCAAAATTTTAATACAAGAATGAAATTCAACAAGAACAAATTTAATTTAAAAGTTTTTTAGATGAGGATTTGTAATTCGTATTATTTAGATTCTCAACTTGATTCTTATTCACACAATGTTGTGGCCGATGTAACCTCCGACCTTCTTTAGAGGCATCTGTAGAATTCATTAATAATTGAATAAACAATTCTTTAGTTAGTTTAGTTTAGTTATTATAAGAAAATTCTTTCGTTACAGATTAGTGTGGGCGATTCTTTGGTTAGAGATTATTTTGGAAAATCATTTAGTAAAAATTTATGGTGGGAAATTCTTTTGTTACAGATTCTTGTGGGCGATTCTTTAGTCAGAGATTCTTGTGGGCGATTCTTGGTTAAAGATTATTGTGGGAAATCCTTTGGTTAGTGATTATTGTAGGCGATTCTTTTGCAGTGAATTTATTTTGGGTAATTCTTTGGTTAGGGGTTATTGTGGGTGGTTCTTTGGTTAGAGATTATTGTGAGCGATTCTTTGGTTAGAGATTATTGTGGTAATTTTTTGGTTAGAGATTTAAATGGGGATTTATTAATTAATAAAATATTATGGGTGAGTTTTTGGTTAGAGATTATTGTGTGTAATTCTTTGGTTAGAGAATATTGTGGGCAATTTTTTTGTTAGAGATTATTGTTAGAAAATATTTTAGTTACAGATAGGCGATTCTCTAGTTAGAGATTATTGTAAGAACTTTTTAGGTTAAAGATTATTATGGGCGATTCTTTAGTTAGAGATTATTATGGACAATTCTTTGGTTAGAGATTATTGTGGATAATGATTTGATTAGAGATTACTGTTGGCGATTATCTTGTAGTTTGTATTAAGATAGCTTCTATACATGGTGTCAAACTTGTGAATCTATAATCTACAGAATTATGAATCAAATATTTAATTTAATTTACAGAGGTTGATTATTCTCACTCTGTCATCCACGATCAGATAAAAGTGTTAAGTAATTTTTATTTTATTCTTTGTTAATGTCGACTGTAGTGAGGAATGAACCTTCAACTTCCATGGCTAATGGAACAAGAACAATCTACCTCGATGAATTATTTAAAAAGTTCAGTTTTAAATTCTATATAGATTCCCAAGTTTGACATAAAGATTCCAGAGTTTAAAAAGATGTACATGAAGAAGGTCAAAGGTTACATTATTTGGATTCTTTGCACGACTATTTTCATCTTGATTGTTATTCTCACAATATTTTGATTTATGTAACCTCTGACCTTTTTTGGTATATTTTGTAGAACCTGATAATCTGCACAGAAGTTTGAACAGAACCCTTTATTTAATCTACTAGGATAGCATGCTCTTGTTCCGTCAACTACGACCGGATAGAATTCTTAAGAAATTCGCAATGGTATTTTTAATATCACTCGTACGAGACCCAGAAAACTAAAATTTATCTTGCAAAAGATTTTTACAATGAATTTATTTAACTTCAAAATTTAGCTGAACTTGTCAGTTTCTGAATATCGCCGTGAAAACATTTTTCTTTATAACTTTTTTTCTTCACGTGTACAAATATTTTTTTCCTTTTGGAAATTAACTTTAGACTTTAATCTTTCATATACAATCAAAAGGTAGTCGGAAACCTACAAAAAAATTATGATAAACCAGCTTTCAAAATTATGTTCACCTATCTTTTTTTCGCCATTATTGTCTGTGCATAAAAAAATATAGAGGGGTACAAGATTTTTCAGGTCTGCTAACATTTTTGTACGAGAATGAAATTCAACAAGAAAAAATTTAATTTGAGTTTTTTTAGATGAGGTTTTTAACCTTCATCTTTCTGGAGAGTGTCGCTTAGATATGAATTTTATCTAGTACCTTATCTATTACACAATGGATCCCGTGTAAAAGATTTCCGAGCTCAAATAATGATCAAGATAAGAACAGTAATTCGAAGAATCCAAATAATACGAATTATCAAATTTTTGTTTTTAGTTTTTTTTGGAATAAATTCTTTTTAAAATTTAAGAAAAAAAAAAAAAAATGTACAAGTGAATTGACATCTGTTCCTTTATAATTTATATTAAAAAAATTATTCCGAAAAAAAAAAACAATTTGTTGTGTTGAATATTCATTGATAGTCTCCTGAATTTTGAAAGTTCAGTCTTCAGTACAGACGATACTAAGAATATAATTAAAAATTACTTAAGACTTCTTCTGGCTGACAAAGCAAGAACAATCTACCCCATGTAATAAATAAAGGATTCAGTTTGAAGTTGCATACAGATTTCAGATTCATGAGCTGAACAATATGCACCTGAAGAAAGTAAGAGTTTAAAAGGTAGGTTTTATGCGCGAGTGTACAATACCCCTAATGAAGGATTAATTTGCAACAAACAAGCACGGAGAAATTAACACCTCTTCTTAGAACAAAAAGGGTTTATTTCGAAAGAAGAAGGACTCTGTCTGAAGTGAAAGAAAAGAAAAGAAAAAAAAAGGGACTCTGTCTGAAGTGAAAGAAAAGAAAGGGAAAAAAAGGACTCTGTCTGAAGTGAAAGAAAAGAAAGGGAAAAAAAGGACTCTGTCTGAAGTGAAAGAAAAGAAAAGGAAAAAAAGGACTCTGTCTGAAGTGAAAGAAAAGAAAGGGAAAAAAAGGACTCTGTCTGAAGTGAAAGAAAAGAAAGGGAAAAAAAGGACTCTGTCTGAAGTGAAAGAAAAGAAAAGGAAAAAAAAGGACTCTGTCTGAAGTGAAAGAAAAGAAAGGGAAAAAAGGACTCTGTCTGAAGTGAAAGAAAAGAAAAGGAAAAAAAAAGGACTCTGTCTGAAGTGAAAGAAAAGAAAGGGGAAAAAAGGACTCTGTCTGAAGTGAAAGAAAAGAAAGGGAAAAAAAGGACTCTGTCTGAAGTGAAAGAAAAGAAAAGGAAAAAAAGGACTCTGTCTGAAGTGAAAGAAAAGAAAAGGAAAAAAAAGGACTCTGTCTGAAGTGAAAGAAAAGAAAGGGGAAAAAAGGACTCTGTCTGAAGTGAAAGAAAAGAAAAGGAACAAAAAGATCTAGAATGTTCTCGTGTAGGGAGGCAGAAACTTAAAGTGTCCTCAGGTTGTCCAGTGAAGCATCGCAGCCTGGAGGGGGGGGGGGTGGATTCAGTGGAGGGATTCAGAGAGTAAGAGGAAAGAGGTCTGTCTTCTTTGGTAGTCGGAGCTCCTCTTGTTGCTGCTGGCTAGTTCATGACAAATTAGTTCCTTAAGGAACATATAAGATTAATGCACCTTAGTAGTTGACTGGTCAGTGAGTGGCCACATCAGTCAGCAGAGGGGACATTAATCCATAAAAATAGCTTGTCATAGTGGTTGCTACAAGAGGTTACATCAGCCAACATGTTATGAGAATAACATTGAAAATGAAAATAGTATATCTATTTATATGGGGACCCTATGCCAGTAAGTAGAGAGTATGTTAACTAGTATAAATTTTGATGAGGGTCACATTAGTACATGTCAGATTAACCTGGCAGCAAACAGCTGCAAGTGGCGTGATTGAAGGGGTGAGATGGGGGGCAAAGCACGCTAGAAAGTAAGTGTTGAAATATAAGAGGCGATGACGTCACGCTTTTGAGGAGAGGTACAAAAGGATTTTAAAAGTCAATTCAAATCGGGAAGTGGGGCTAACAAGATGTGCTTGATGATGTAGAAATCTAAGTAAATGTTGCTATTTACTTGCCTCCCACAAGGGCAGAATTAAACACAAGGTCGGTTTTTAATGTGAAGAAAATCCAGCTCCCAAAAAGAGGCACTCTGTACAGGAACAAAAATAAAAAAATTGTCTCAGTCTAGAAGGATTTCTCCACTGACTGAGAACAGAAAACGTGAAGTGTAGTATTAGAACAGATACTACACTTTGTTCCTATTTATATAGTTTATTGATGTGTAAAAATTACATTTAATGTTTGTGAAATAAAAACAAATAAAGAAACTTAGGCATGCAGTCCTATAAGAAATTTGAGGGAAGGTCGAAGGGTACAGGGTCTTTCTAAAAGGTCTTAAAAACTTTGGAGATTACTCTTGACTGGCACCATTTACCACAATACCACATTCACTCCGTGGAGTTAAACCTACTTAATAAATTCTCTCAACGTTTTTGTAAAAATAATGTACATGTGTGTGTGTGTGTGTGTGTGTGTGTGTGTGTGTGTGTGTGTGTACAATTTTTTCTTTTTTTTTAAGATAAATTGATGCAAAATGAGAAAAAAGTTCATGGGATAAAAATTTCTTAAAATTTGGTGTAAAAAGTTTGTGGTGGGGAGTGGGGAAAAGCCAAGACCCCCCCCCCAAAAAAAAAGAAAAGATTTAACCAAATAAAATGCCTATTGGGGTGTGTTAGTATGGTCCCTCCTGACCCTAATCTAATCATTAGATCGTCCACTGTTTTCCAGAAACTGAAAACAAGCAAGACGGTCTCTAGTTGGAATACCGTGATTTACTAGAGAATGTGGGGAGAAAATATTAGGGAGGGGAAGTGGGGGGTGGAAGGTGACCTCACGTGGGGGAAAACTGTGGTCAAAAGAAAGGGATGCATGAGTTGCAGGAGGTACTCTATTACCAAAACACAACGCAGAAACGGGATATCACTTGTACCATGAATTAAGAGTCTTTTCAAGGACTATACTATTCTATGGGATGAGTTTCAAAGAACCAAGGTCCGCATGTGTCATGCTTTACGAAGGGAGTACAAATTCAAAACTTGGTTACTTGACAGATACATAAACTAGTGTTATCCACCCACCTCTTATTAAAATCCTCTTGAGGCAACCTCCTCCAATCACATCTGATTTTCCCTTTAAGCAAGTGTTTAAAGTAAACGATCAGATCTTGATCTGGAACAGATGTTCTTTTGTAGACCTTTGAGATGTTTGAGGGCTTAGATTTCTCCTCCTTGGAAGTTTCTGTCAAGTCTTTCCGAGAGGGTTGCCTCTCTCTGCTCTTCTTGTGTTTTTTGCTCCCCCTCTTGTCTTTCCTCCCAACACGAGTCGAGATGATGGTGTCCACCTCCTCCTCCGATACTGGTTCTTCTTCTGACTCAGTTGGGGAGACCGGAAAGCTTCCATTTGCCGATGGTGGTGTAGAGTCCTCTGTTTTCGTGGGCTCATTAGTGTCAGAAGACTATTGCTGCTGCTGACGTTTTTGCTGCTGCTGCGTCCACGTCTGCTGCTGTTGCTATTTTTGTTGCTGCTGTTAGTGCTGCTGCGGCTAAAGCGGCTGCTGCTGGTGTTGCTGCAGCAGCTACGGAGGCTGTTGTTGTGGAGGCAGTTTTTGCAGAGGCTATTGTTGTTGTTGCTGCCTTGATTGTTGAGCTGGTGATGGGATGGTGGTAGAATGCCAATTGTTTTCCAGCTTGGTGTTGGCCAAAAACAAGCAAGTCGCTCTCTATATGGGACTGAAATTCTAGGCAGGATCAACGAAACTGGGGTTGGGGGGTATGACAAAATTTTATCAGTGAAGTCATTTATGAATATCAGGAATAATACCTCCTCACAAACCCGTAAAACCTGAGGTGAGCATAATGCCCCATGTCTTTCTAGAAAGAATTCTGACTAGAAAAATATTGGGGAAACCAATGCCAACAATAAAATTTTCAGATTAATACAATATGATAATGGTAATGATGATGATGTCAATCATATAACAACGAGGCAGTTCTATTAATTTATTCATTACATAAATCCAGTTATGGACACAAATCTGTCCAAACTGCTATCTTTATTTTCCTAACAAATAACCCTAGCAGTACTAAGCAAGGGAGATCATTCTAAGAGCTTATGTCAAAAGAATAGATCTCTTATATCCTAATACAAGGGAGATAACTGAATAGCTTCCACAATTGTTTGATCCACTCTTAAAAGTATTGGATATAAAAGGGTTCAACACTAAAACTATGGAATTACTCTTTCGTTGACCAGACAAGATTATGATCATCTTTGTTATTCACTTCAGAGCAATTACCAATCTGCCATCTTGTTTTGTGCTTTTTCATCCCAAACAAGGCACAGTACCACTTGGATGTAAGGGGTTACTATTTGAAACAAAATTTGCAGGAATACTATGTAAGGAGTTGAGTAGCAAGATGTCTGTATACATTACACTTGAACTTTTGCATGGCAGTACAGTCAGGGAAGCAGGGATCCAGCAGGGAATTCCAAAGTCTAGCAGTTTGGAGAAGATGCCTATCAGGTTAGTCGGGGATATTTACGTAGAGGGGATACAAGGGCTTGTCATTAAAATATTTGTAAAACAGGTACAGAGTTGTAAAATTTCATCGATGGGACAGAGGTTGGAGTTTGGTTGACAGTGTGGGACCTATTAGGTTGGCGACTCTTTTTTGAATCCTGTCTAGGCGAGAGGGACTAGTGGCAGATTTCTACAGGCTGTCCGGAATCACTCTGCCCCAGATTTGTCGAAAAGCGATAGTGAAGGTAGAACATGGCAAACATAGCAACAACAACTGCCATCTCATATGTGGATAGCAAGAGCGGCTGAAGCGACTGCCATCCTGCACAAGCTTTGCCACCGCCACAGATATTGGATGAACAACACCAGTATCCTTCCGCCTGCATGGGTGGATTAAGTGGGTAACATTTAATCAGGTCTGAGCAAAAGTTGCCAAAATACAGGACAACCTGCCCAAGTGAGGCTATGTACAGGATGCTTAGTGTCTCTGTGGTGTGAACACGTAGGCTATCGCACACATCCTCATGGATTGTGTTCTGAGCAAGGACTGTGTTTATCTTGTGAACCTGAGGGAGGATGCATGTATGAATCATACAAGTATTGTCGCTGACAAAAAAGATACACTAATATAAATGCACACATTTCGCTGTATATTTGAGTTCAAATCATGTAAAAATGAACACATGGCCACCATCAAAATGAACACATACACTCAGTTTCTTTTCATATTCTAAAAAAACTCTTGGATTATTTGAACTTTCATTGATTTCAAACTTTTTATGCTGCATTGTCTTAAGAACATGTCAATAAAAATGGATAAAATTTGTTGTTCTTTCTTGTAATATTCTCGTTTACTTTATAATATTGAAAACAAACAGGTTATTTTTTTTTTTTTGCATTTATGTGTCCCCCATGTATGAAAACGTGGACACACATATCATGGCTTTACGCAAATATCAAGCTATGTGCAAAGTGACTTTATGGTAAAGAAAAAGACAAAATCGCATCAGATGAAATTGCATTTGTGTAAATAAAATGTGCATCTCCCTGGCATTTGCCGGTCTCCAAGCTTCAATCTTGTTATATAAGATATTTGGACCTGTAGCACACTTCTAAACTGGTTTTTAGCCGGTAAAATAGCTGTTAAGGGATCAAAAAAAAAAGTCTTAAGTCAACTATTCCAGTTTCTTTCTGCATATGTGCTAATTAACAGTTATATGTGAAACGATTTTTTGCCACTTTCGTATATATGTGGATTTAGGTTATATGTTAATGGACAAGGCTGGAAAGCCATATGTTTTGGTTTCGATTCTAGCTGATGGCAGCCAAGTCATATTTTTCTTTTTTACTTTTGCAATCATTACAATCTATTAGGTACAATACAATAATCGCTAAAAAAAAAATTGGCTTTATAATAATAAATGCAAAATCTGCATAAATAAAATATAATATTTCAATGTATTTTATGACTGGGCAATGCCAGGAAGCCTGCTAGTATATATATATATATATATATATATATATATATATATATATATATATATATATATATATATATATATGATTAGTTTTTTTGGAAAAAGAAATCCAGCAGAGTGCTCAATTAAAAGGAAAATCCAAAATAAAAGAGCATATTTATATTTTGTGTTTTGTGTACTCCGATAGGCTCATAAGAGTAGTGGTAGATGGACAAAAATCAGAGGCCTGCAATATAAATGCTGGAGTCACTCAGGGGTCAATCCTGGGCCCAACTCTCTTCCTGATCTACATCAATGACCTCCCTAAACACATACTTAAATCATTCGTTGACATCTATGCTGATGACACGACCATCTATGGCAACACATCAAAGGCTGTAAATGACAAAGTTCTCTCTGATTCTCTCTCCTCTGATCTCGAGCGCGTGGTTCAGTGGGGGAAGATGTGGCTGGTTACCTTTAATGCATCCAAAACCAAACTCCTATCCTTACATCATCAACGCTCTGATCCCCATCTGGCATCAATTGAAATGGATGGCTCTCGTCTGGGTGAGGCCCCGTGTTTTGACAAGCTTCTGGGTTTGACCTTTACTCCTGATCTGAAATGGAACACGTACATCAAGTCTGTTGCCAAGGTTGCTGGAAAGATGGTGGGATCCTTCTACCGCTCCAGAAGATATCTCACTACTGATGCAATTCTCTATCTATATATAAAAGCCAAGTACGTCCAAAGATGGAATACTGTTGCCATATCTGGGCAGGAGCTGCTAAAAACAGCCTATCCTGCCTTGACAGAGTACAAAATAGACTTCGTGGCTTAGTGGGGATGCCCTTTTCTCTTCCCTGCAACCTCTCTCCCACAGAAGAGACGTTGCGAGCCTATGCTTGTTTTATCGTTATTTCCATGGCAGGTGCTCGTCTGAGCTCCAATCTCTGGTCCCCCCTCGCCAATCTTTCACGAAAAACACCCATCTAGCTGAATCCACTGTGAAAAATTTCCCCCACTCTATATCTGTGCCTAAATCAAAACGCAGATTCCATGAACAAAGCTTTTTTCTTAGAACTACACGCCTGTGGAACTCTGTTCCATCTGCCTGCTTCCCACCGGACTACAACTTGGATGTCTTCAAGTCCAACGTTAACAAATTCCTAATGAACCGGCCCCTTAAGTAAACACTTCATCAAATCTCCACACTAACGTAATGTACTTGCAATAACCCTTATCCCTGAGTGGCTTCCGGGCCTTGATAAGTGGTAATCACTGTGTAAAAAAAAAAAAAAAAATGAGACAAGAGATGAGTATTGGCTGAAGAGAGCTTGATATGGATATCTTAAACGGTCCTAATCATCGGGCTTGAAACCGACGGTACCAATGACTTGTCTTATCTAACAACTTTCTGTACACAAAATACAATATATATATATATATATATATATACTAGCAAAAGTACCCGTCATTGATTGGGTTCAAAAACAGCCTACAGAAAATGGACTCTGAATTATGAAAGTATGATAAGTTATGAAAAGGAAGGGTTGTAAAGAGATAGCTTCGAATTTGGGGGTATCAAAACCAAAGCAAAATATGATGAAAGTAAAAATAAAATAGATAAACCCCATAATTTATTATACTATACCTGTTCACACTGCAACACTTATCACACTATTCTGTGGATCTATATTGAAAAACCTTGTTAAACTTTGTGACATATTTCCATTCTATGGAGGTCAGATGCGAACGAACACCCCATAATTTTATTATACCATATTTCTTCAAACTGAAACATAATTATCAAAGTATACTTATGCAGATAGATATGACAAGTCTTTATTAAAGTTTGTGCTTATTTCCATTCTATGGAGGCCAGGTGCGAACGCAGACCCCACAATTTTATTATACCATCCCTATTTAAGTTAAAACATACTTATCAAAGTATTATTATGTACATCTATATCAAAAACACTTGTAAACGTTTTTTTTTTAATTTTTAAATTTTTTATTTCCATATTTTGTGAACCAGGCATGTACGCAGACCCCACAATTTAAATGAATCATCATTATGCCAGATCAAACATACCCATTCCTGTGTCTCGATACACCTTCTATCATTATATGTGATCAGTTTTCTATAATAGTAAACCATATAGGAGCCTATTCGTGACCAGACACACACACAAAGACGTTCAGCTTTATATTATAGATATATAGATAACAGATCAAAATTAACTCTACAGTCAAGAAAATGGAAAAAACATTGTCATGAAAACAAATTTTAGAAAAATATCAGACAGGAAGAGGCAAACTAGAAGAAAATCCAATTCAAAGTTTGCAGTAAACGGTGTTTGGCCACATTTGGTTCCTGATATTAAAAACTTTCTGTTTTTGAGTTGCTTACTCTTGCGATTTGTCATTTACTGACAATGCTGAAGTGATAACATTATTACTTATAAAACTATTCTTAATATAGAGAGGGTAGACTTTCTTAACTATCCTGTACTTTAACCTAACAATCTAATAAATAAATTAGCACATTTTGGAAACTGAACCTCTCACCAAAAATTATATTATCAATGAAGTCTAATATCAGGAACAGAATCTGACCAGACACTGTTTGCTGCAGCCTTTGAGTCAGAGATTTTTCTGGTTTGCCAAAGAAGAATATATGTTTTGAGAGCAAAAAAAAAAAAAGAAAACTAAAACTACTACTACTACTACTACTACTACTACTACTACTACTACTACTACTACTACTCTATTTAATAATATGTATATATATATATGTGTATGTATATATATATGTGTATGTATGAATAAAAAATCAATACGAAAATATATAAATGTTTATATCTTTTCTGTATTTATTTCGTGTGTGTGTGTGTGTGTGTATATACATACATACATACATACATATATATATATATATATATATATATATATATATATATATATATATATATATATATATATTGTAACAGACAGAGAAGAAAAGATCAGGAGACTAAATACATTTTTGTGTTTGTCTAAGGGAGTGAACCCTTTTTTACTTTTATTTGAAGTTCTTTCTGCTTTGCGACTGAGGCTATAATGTGTTGGTTCCAAGACAACATTACGTTTTTTTTTTATATATATAATACGATGGCGAGGACTGAGGTTTTTCTTTGCTCGTTGTTCTGGAATGACTTTCAAACTTTGTTCATTGTTTGTTGAAACACTTTAAGGTGTCTTTGCTTTGTACTCTTTGATGCTTTCTTTCTCAGAAGACTTGTGTTTTTTTTTTTTATATTGGGTCACCATTTATAATAAATGAAATGAACTCCTATGTGTTAGTAATATGTACGTAATGAAAGCTATCACATGTAAGGAGAAACAAAACCTTTTTTTTATAACAATAATGAAAGAATTTATTCAATTACAAACATCGTTTGGATAAATGGAAGAAAGTCGAGCAGATTCCAATTGAAAAAAATGAAGACTTAGAAAGTTTGTTGGCATTTATCTTCAGACGGAGATAGTCAATACTTGAGTGTTCAGTGGAGAAGGACCGGAGAAAGAGAGAGAGGGAAAGTGTGTGTGTGTGACAGAGAGAGAAAGAGAGAGAGAGAGAGAGAGAGAGAGAGAGGGAGGAGGGAGAGGGAGAGGATGCCTTTCCTTGTTGCTTTCAGGGTTTTCTATGCTGGTCGACCGTGATTCCTAAAGGTGCTGAAATAGTTCTTCAAGAAACAAATGAAATCAATGTGCCCTGCAAGCTGATTTGTGAGAGTATAACCAAATTTCTTAGCAGGGACATTTACCAACGAAAGAAAATAAGTGTTTATGTATGACTACTACAAACCAAGTGCCATGGGCTGGTATGGGAGTTTTGTTGCATCCTAGGAGAGAAGTTTGAGGGTCGATAGAAGCAATGGATGAGTCAGCTCACTGTGTGGTCTCGTGGCTAGTAAGAAGAAAAGTCTAGCAGGCACTCCTTTTATCAACTTCAGTTGTACTCAACTCGCATGAGAGATAATCTCTGATTGGGCAAGCCAAAAAAAAAAAAATCAATCTAGAATTTACTATATCACTATTAATTTTTTTTTTTTTTTAATTCAATTTTCACCCCAAACAAGGCACAGTGCCACTTTGAAGCAGGGGGCTACTATCAGGGACTTAATTAGCGGGGTCATTATGAAGGGAGATGAGTAGAAAGATGTTTGTTGACATTACACTTGAACTTCTGCATATCGTTGCAGTTGGGAAAGCAGAATCCTGGAAGGGAGTTCCAAAGACCCGCAGTTCTGGGGAAGAAACTATTGGAGTAAAAGGCCTTCTTGCACCTAGGGATCTCTACTGTAAAGGGATGAGACTTAGTAGCTTGTCGGGTTTGTCGGGGGTAGTTACGTCGGGGAGGTACAAGTGTTTGCAGTTCGTCAGAGCATTCACCATTGAAGTATTTGTAGAACAGGCAGAGGGATGCAACATCTCGTCGATGGGACAGAGGCTGAAGCCTAGATGACAGTTCAGGACCTATCAGGTTGGCGACCCTCTTTTGAACCCTGTCCAGGAGCGAGAGACAAGAAGCAGATGCACCAGCCCAGATGTGACAACAGTACTCCATACATGGGCGAATGGTTGCCTTATAGAGGTATAGGATACTGTCAGGCGTAAGTAGTTTTCTAGCACGGTAGAGGGAGCCAACCTTCCTTGCAGTAGCCTTGGCAATGCTCTCAATGTATCTATTCCAGTTCATATTCCCTGTAAACGTTAGGCCGAGGAGTTTAAAAGAAGTACTTTCAGGTAATGTGTTCTTGGCCATTGCTATTGGTGGTTGAGAAGGTTTCTTGTAGTTATTGAAGGAAACAAGCTTAGTCTTAGCAGCATTGAATGTGACCAACCATTTTTGTCCCCATTCCACTACGGATTGGAGGTCATCCTCTAGTGTTTCTGCCATTTCCTTGGATATGTGTTCATTTGTTTTCCCCTCATATCTGTTATAGAGAGTGGTGTCATCGGCAAATATACCAATCTCCAAAACAATTTTATCAGGGAGGTCGTTTATGAATATCAGGAATAATAGAGGTCCAAGGATAGACCCCTGAGGTACTCCCGCATTTATGTTGTATTGTTTGGATGTACGACCGTCGAGGACAACTTTGATTTTTCTATTACTTAAGAAGGATTTAATTACATTATGAATTCTTCCAGTGATTCCATATGATCTAATTTTCCTTAGAAGACCATCGTGCCATACCCTGTCAAAAGCCTTAGATATATCGAGGGCCACCGCTCTACCCTCCCCTGTTTTATCCAATGAACGGTATATACGTTCAGAAACTACAGTTAAGATATCTGCTGTTGAACGGGCTTGCCTGAATCCATATTGTTTGTCAGTCAGGAGTTTAGCAGCTGTTAGGTGCTGGACTAGGGCTTGATTAACTAAGGACTCAAATATTTTGGCGAAAAGCGGGAGGAGGCTAATGGGGCGATAATTTAGTGGGTCAGTTCTTTCACCAGAATTCTTGAAGACTGGTACCACAGAGGCGGTTTTCCAGCAGTTGGGAAAACAAGATTCGTTAAGGCATTTATTGTAAAGTTTGGACAGAACTGGAGCAACCTCGACAGAGCATTTTTTTTAATAGCACAGCCGGGATAAGATCTGGTCCACACGCTTTTGAGGTGTCTAGGTTTTTTATAATAGCATGTACCTGAGAAGGGGTGATTTTCAAATCGTCTAGTGAGGCGTCTGTTCGCAGAGGAAAATCAGGGAGTGAGTGGTGTACCGAGTTCAGTGTGGAGTTTGAGGCAAACCGACTGGCAAGCAGATTAGCCTTGTCAGTTGCCGTGCAAGCAACCTCATGATCGTTTGATAGTGGGGGAATAGTTGACTGTCCATTATTTACTACGCTGTTGTAGATTTTCCAAAAATCCCGGGTTCCTAATTTCTGTGCTTCGATCCGTTTTCTGGTGGTTTCAGAGTAATCTGTCTTAGCTGTCTCTATCACTCTCTTACAATTATTTCTAGCTTCTATAAACTTCTGTTTATTTGAGCTGGACTTATGTCGGTTGAATCTGCGGAATGCATGCTGCCTTTGACAAATGGCAGCTGCACAAGCAGAAGTAAACCATTGGGGGGAGTGGGGCTTGCTATAGAATTTCCGTGCGGGAACATGTGCTTCAATAGCAGTTTTGAACCATTCAGTGGTCTCATTTGCACACTGTTCTGCTGGAAGAGTAAAGATTTTTTTATTTTTTAGGGGATCATCAGTTGCTTACTATGAAACACTGTTTTGGGGATTTAAAAACAAAACAGCATATTACACCATGGCTCCCAAGTAGTCTTGATCAAACACCACCTCCCTTAATCTTAGGAAGAAGACATGTTACAAATATTTGATCTAAGTTCCTATTCTTAATTGCATTATCTAACCTCTTCATGCTATAAAAATGAATTTCTTACCTGTGTGATTCATCAGTTTCCAAATTTAAAATGGATATATTTTTTAATTTACCAGTCTTGTATTTATAAGATTAGGATATATATATATATATATATATATATATATATATATATATATATATATATATATATATATATATACTCGAGTCTATGTAAATACAGATTCACCCAAAATGGTGCAGGATCCAATCCCATTGGGATACCTATCGTTTGGAGTAATATTTTATATCCTATTTGAAAATAGCATTCTTTAATAAGGACTTATAAGTATTTTAAAAATACCTTTAGAAACACTCATTTTGCTATTTTTATTTTTACACCAGAAAGCTTTAGAGTTTGAAAAGTCTATATATTTACCATTGCCACCTTCAAAAGCTAAATCTACAGTATCATTTAATTCTTTTATAAGTTTTTCGTGCGGAATTTTTGTATATAGCGTACTAAAATCATAAGTAGCTATAGATTTTGCTTTTATTCTGGAATTTATTTTATCTAATTTTTCTTTCACTGGTTGGGAATTATTTACTACCCAAAATAGATTTATATTACTATAGAATTTTCTTTTCAGGGGAAAATTATTCATTTGATTCATAATTAATTTAAATATTTTAGATATAGCTTTACTTAAAGGTTTAGTAATGCACGTCTTTGAACCTACAATAAATCTAGCACTAACTGGATTTTTGTGCATTTTAGGTATCCAATACATACATTGAAGATTTTTTTTTTCCTTCTAACTTTAATCCTACTTTTTCACTAATAATACTATTATTCATAATAATGCTATCTAAATTAATATTACTAACTTTATAGGTATCTAAAACGTTACCAATAATTCCTACTTCTATCAATAAACGTTGTACATAATATTTTTTACATATAAAAGCTATATTGTTTGCCGCTTTATCAATAGGAACTATTACAAACTTGTCTTGAAGTATTTCAAGTTCCTCCAGTATTTCTGAACTTTTTAAAAGAGGATTGTTTTTTCTAGGGTGTTTAAATTTTTTATATGTTTAACGTTCTCATTTATGCATTCAAATATACTATTTTTCCATGCTTCAAACGTAGACTGTGCTAATTTATATTTCTTTACCATAGCTATAATAAAACCTTCTAATAATATATATATATATATATATATATATATATATATATATATATATATATATATATATATATATATAATTTAAAGGAGATTAGAATAATAGTCTAAAGAGCTAAGTGTATTTTAATGTAATAGTGAAATTACTAGTTTAATTAAAACACAGGAAATGCTCGTTGTAATTTAGATATATAATAAGCTCGATAGTTAAATGTCCTAGAGCTAATTCAATATTAAGTAATGTGATTTATAATTTAAAAATTTTTAAAATTTTTAAAATTTAAAAATCAAAATTTAATTAAATTAAAAATCAGTTTCATAAGAAGGAACAACAACAAAGTCAATTATCTGTACGATCGTTTCGGAAATCCGTGCTTTTTATTTGTGGTATACATGAAGTCACGTAGAACAATTATACATAGTTTTTTTGGTAAGCACGGTCTCCTCATCAGCAAATTTAGGAGGATTTCTATTGAATTGAAATTTTTGGTGTCTTTTCAATTCAATAGAAATCCTCCTAAATTTGCTGATGAGGAGACCGTGCTTACCAAAAAAACTATGTATAATTGTTCTACGTGACTTCATGTATACCACAAATAAAAAGCACGGATTTCCGAAACGATCGTACAGATAATTGACTTTGTTGTTGTTCCTTCTTATGAAACTGATTTTTAATTTAATTAAATTTTGATTTTTAAATTTTAAAAATTTTAAAAATTTTTAAATTATAAATCACATTACTTAATATATATATATATATATATATATATATATATATATATATATATATATATATATATATATATATATATATATATATATATATCCGCGAGATAAGACACTGATAGAATTCAGATGAAAAATCCTGATAGATATTACTTGAAGTAATACTTTCAAGGAGATCCTAGCCAAAAAGGAAAAGCTCAGTATTTAAGAATAGAGCAATATATAAGTTTTGTGGTTAAATTTTAAAACAACATATAGAGACATATATTCGAATTAAGAATTTATTGCTTGACAAAAGGAATATATATAAAGGGGTTATTTTAATTTCCTTAGTCCATGGATTTTCAACAATGGCTCATATCATCAGAGGGAATGAAATGCAGTTAGCAAAATGTTCAGCTGCGAATGGATGCTATTTTGCTTTTAAGCACAATTATTGAAAATAGTTTTTTGAGTGGTTGTGGATAATTATATGGAGAAAATTATAATATGAAAAGAGAAGTTGATACAACCTGGGTAGTCCATTATAGGAAGGAGTCCAATGTCGTTCGGGGTTATAAATCCAGGTGGCCCATGGGAGAAAGTGATATTCCCATATAGCGAAAGCGTACTGCTCCTTATTGATATTTCGAAAAGTATACCGGGCAGCCTTATTCGTTGTTGCATTGATTGTGTGTTGGTTGCTGTAGTTCAAATGCTTTCTCGGTGTTGACAAAGTATATCGGAAATTAGGTGGATATACCATTCCATTGTAATTATCCCCGTGAGTAATAGAAATTGAGCATTGAGTTAAATGTGCAATGGACCTCGGAATCAATAGTGTAGTTATCAAAATACCAAAGATAGCAAAATAATCCTGGAGATGATATTCGGAACGGTACGCTGGAACGGCTTGCTATTCTTAAATCGAATATATGCCTCTATATGTTGTTTTTTCAGAATTTAAAATTTAACCATGATATAGATATATATATATATATATATATATATATATATGATTAGTTTTTTTGGAAAAAGAAATTCAGCAGAGTGCTCAATTAAAAGGAAAATCCGAAATATAAGAGCGTATTTATACTTTGTGTACAGAAAGTTGTTAGATGAGACAAGTCATTGGTACTGTCGGTTTCAAGCCCGATAGTTATGACCATTTAAGATATCCATATCAAACTCTTTTCAGCCAATACTCGTATATATATATATATATATATATATATATATATATATATATATATATATATGCCTTATAATTCCACTCAAAATGACATTATTTAAAAATTTCAGTTTTGAAACCCGCGATGATGTAAAATTAGAAAATGTGTATGCTTTTTATAATATCTAATTTTTTGAGTAAATGCTGAAAATAACATCAAAATTGAATGGCTATCTCATTTTTAATGATTGAAAAATGTGAGGTTTTAGTGGGGAGTCACATTTAATAGATTGAGGGAGGTGGTTAGGGTTGCTCTTAGCACCTGCACTGATAACAGGAATAAATAGTAATAAAAAACATAAAAACATGCCCAAGAATATGGCACAAACTGCCAAAGAAAAAATTAGCAGCATCACAGCAATAATCCAAAGAATTAAAGAAAGGAATCTTTAAAACAAACAGAGTAGAAATCCTTTTTAGTGCCTTCAGAATCGTCCTTGTTTTTTTTTTGTCATTTCTAGACAAGCTTTAATCATTACAAAATATTGAAGTTGGCAGGATGGAAATGTTTCAAGGGAGATAACTCTGCCTTTTCTTTATTAGAAAATTTACTGAATGTTACAATCTACTGATATTTGTTCTAATGATACAATAGGTATGTGCCATTATCATCATCATTGTCATCGTCAATATCTACTATTATATAAAAGGAACTTTGTGTATGCGTGTAAATTTGTTCTGTATAGGCTCTGAAGTGGCTGAGCCGATTATTATGAAATTTCACACAAATATATTTTATGTATCTAGCAATGTTCTTAAATAGGTTTTGTATCGGAATGTCTTTGATAAGTATCGATAATCGATAATCGATAAGCGCACTAAGAAGAAACAGACGATTTCTATCACAGTCAACATCTTACACAGCCTATATGCATATATTTATATGTGCTGGTAGTCCTTAAATGTTATTTACTATTAGATAAATTATTTAAAAATTACCTTCATTATTTTTAATTATCTAAAATTCCTCCCTTAAATTTAAAATTTAATAATTTAAAAAAAATATTAATAATTCTTTTAAAGTTTTATTCATTTATTATCATTTATTTATATGCACACACTCCCTCTCTCCCTCTCTTTGTCTCTCTCTCTCTCTCTCTCTCTCTCACACACACACACACACACTTATACACACACACACTTAGACACACACGTGCTTTCTTCCTTCCATAATCATAATCTATAAGTTTGTAGTAGTCATACATAAAGACTTATTTTCTTTTGTCTTAAACGCTCTTTTAACGGTTTTTTTTCTCTATTTGTTCACTTCGCATCGTTTTCAGTTTTTCAATTGTCACTGATGAATTTACGCTGACTTTTTCCAACCTCTTATGGTTGATTCGGTGTAATGAAACCAATGGTACGACTTTGAAATATGTATATATAGTTTCATAATAAATATTGTATATATATAACTATAATATAAAGCTGAACGTGTGTGTGTGTGTGCGTTTGTGTGTGTGTGTGTGGTCACGAATAGGCTCCTATATGGTTGACTATTTTAAAAAACTGATTGCATATAATGATAGAAGATGTATCGAGACACAGGAATGGGTATGTTTGATCTGGCAGAACGGTGGTTCATAAAAATTGTGGGGTCTGTGTTTGTGCCTGACCCCCAAAGTATGGAAATAAAAAATGAAAAAAAAACGTTTACAAGGGTTTTTGATATAGATGTACATAATAATACTTTGATAAGTATGTTTCAACTTAAATAGGGATGGTATAATAAAATTGTGGGGTCTGCATTCACGCCTGTACTTCATCGAAATATGGCACAAACTTTAACAAAGACTTTTCGTATCTATTTGCGTAAGTATACTTTGATAATTATGTTTCAGTTTGAAGAAATATGGTATAATAAAATTATTGGGTGTTCGTTCGCGCCTGGCCTCCATAGAATGGAAATATGTCACAAAGTTTAACAAGGTTTTTTAAAAGGGGTGAGGGTCCACAATAACACCTTAACTTTAATCTTAATTCATGTTAGCTTTTATTTATTTTTTTAGGTTGAATCATATTGTGTCGAATAAATTCACCTCATAAATTCACGTTCTTATTAAAGTGAAAGCCAAAAACAAAAGTCGGAATTTTAGACAATTCTTGACACAAATTTTGCATAACTCTGTTTTTTTTCCTTCTCCACTTGCATGTGGCACTCTTTCGAAAATAGATAAATAGATAAATAAGAAAAAATAAGAACGTTACTTGTTATCGTGTCAAAAGAAGGAAAAAAATCCTGCTCACGTGATTATGTGTCTTTTTAAAAACATTTACATAACTTTTTTATTTTTATTTATATATCTGTTTAAGCTTTTTTTGTCAGTGTACTAGAAGGAATTCAGTTGATTACAACCCTTTCTGTGTGTTCTTTACATTACAATAGTACAACCCTGAATCTGACGGCGCAATACTACACCGTTCAATACTGTAAAACTGAAACAAAGCTGTTCTGCTTGAAAAGGGCGCCATTTTCTTCTTATTCATATTTATATTGATTCTTTGCTTTAAAAAACTAAAGTAATTACGTGTTTACTTTTTTAATATCCCATTTTGCTGTTTCGGGTTATTTTACTAAAATAAGTAAAGCTTCATTATTTTTCAAAACTATTTTTGTTTCTTTGTTTTTTGATATGTCGTCGATATTATTTAGTAAGAGTGTTTAGCAGAAAAACCAACAAACGACTACCTAAAAAAATAACTGTACAAGAAATAAATGTTACCATAGTCAATAAAAGTTCAGTTCATGTTTTTTTTTGTTTTGAAATAGTTTTAATGCTCTTTACTTGAAATAATTTCAGCGAACCGAAATTAAAATGAAATTTGAGGCGATAACTACTTAAATGAATTTTTATATAAACTACACATGCGATAATCGAATATTCCTCGAGCACAGAATAACGGAAAACATTAAAATATGTTTATAAATATTCTTTATGTTGACGGAACTCTCTAAAATTATTAACACAGAATGTTCAGGTACCCCTCCTTCAAATTGAAAACGAGGCTCTCCATTTCAAAGTCGCGGCCATTTTGATTTTTTTAAAAACCTGTTTGTGAATTAAAAAAAATTTTGTTTACAAACTACTTAAAAATACAAACCAATGAACTTTTCTATCCTAAAAGTAACTTTTATTTACTATGGTAACATTTATTTCTTTTATATTTATATTATTATATATATAAAATTTTCTCTTTGTAAGGAAACATCATTTTGTTGGTCACTCTTGGCTACGAATGGAAACAAATTTGATATTAAAAAATATATTTTCGCAAAAATTATCTTTACTTTCATCATATTTTACTTAGGGTAAAACTTTTGAGTATGAAAACCTATCTCTTTACAACCCCCTCCTTTTCATAACCTATCATATTTTCATCAATCACAGTCCATTTTCTGTAGGCTGTATTTGAACCCAGTCAACGACAGGTACTTCTGCTAGTATATATATATATATATATATATATATATATATATATATATATATAAAGTAGCATTTCAGCCCGGCGTTGCCTGAGTGCTTGGATGTGTCTGTTGAACAAAAAAAAGCAAAAAAAAAATGGTAGTAGGAAGGCAGGCTCGAACCCGTACCACGAAGGAGGAAAAGAATGGGGTAAAAACCTGACGTCTATGCTGTTATGACCCTCGCCAAACCGGAAGCGACATTTTTTAAAATTAAGACAATCTAAAGGAGAGGATAACTTAGAAAAATATCGGCGAAAAAAGTGACCCCCCCCCTGTAGAAAAGTGCCTAGTTGAAGGTGAAGATATTAATGTTTTTAGCAAATTTTTCGATATTTGTCGTATGAAAGGTCGAACTTTAAAACGATACTGATCTTGGTAAAATCAGTCGCCTCTGTCGAAAGTTTTAGGCAGACATGCAAACATACATACATACATACATACATTTATATATTGGTAACTAAAATTTTCGACCCAAACCAATGAAAAAGCTTGCCCTATCTCTGAATACCCTTTTTGTAAAATTTCAGATGTTTAGACCAGAAATTGTCTGAGTAATTTGGAAGAGACTGCAGAGATCAATTTTTTTTTTTAACTTTGACCCCTTTTTTAACCCCTTAACATTTATTGCTTTGGGCTCAAATCAAGTTATTAAGTTAGATCCATGTCCAAGGAACCTATACTTAAAATTTCAAGTGTTTAGACCCAAAATTGTCAGAGAAGTTTAGTAGAGTTCTCAAAGGTCAAATCGTTGAACTTTGACCCCTTAACAGACAAATTTCTGACCGAAAACCGAATCACATAGATTTTCCCAAATCTCAGTACCCTGTATATCAAATTTCGAGTTTGTAGACTAAAAATTGACAAAGTTATTGCATAGGGAAATGTACACAGACAGACAGACACACGGACACACAAACAGACACACAGACACTCACTTTTATAGATATATAGATATATGCCTCCATTCAGTCTCGAAAGACAAAGGATACCCCTTGTAGAGGCAGTAGCGCGTGTAATTGTGAGGCAAGGGTCGTGCGATCCCTAACCATACCTCTCCAGAATCGACACTGCTTTGAGTCTAGTGGCAAGAAGAAGACCAGGACGACTGGAAACAATGCCAAGATAAGCAGAGAGCACATACAGCACCTGGAAGTCACAAATGGTCATCCATTTAGTACTGACCAGGCTCAACGTTGCTTAAATGTATATATATATATAATCTACCATTGGTTTGTTTTTTTCCAGTGATCATGTGTGTCTACTAGCCACTTTTCCTTTTTTTCCCATTTAATACAGAATATCTGATGAAGCAGGTCAGACGATTCGTGCTGTGTCTGTCAAAACAAACTTTAATGTTTTGTTTTCACTAAAAGTAAAAATCAATAACGATTACATTAAGCTTTACTTCAGTATTGAGCACTTTTTAATCTTTTTTTTTACCACTCTACATTGGATTTTACCTTGGATTATATATATATATATATATATACATATATATATATATAATTCTTTGGGGGGTATAGAATTTAAATGTTGCATTTAAACGAAGGGAAGACTTTTATAATTCATGATTAAAAACGTTTAAAAATAAAGTAGACGGGGTGAAGAGGAAAAGAGAAGAAAAACAAGTGAAGCATGCATGGTCCCCCATGAGTGCACAATGAACGAGGCATCAAAAATGACTAAGTTAAGCATTTGCACCCCCCCCCCCCATTTAGCCCCCAAATTCCCAGGGGATTCAAATCCTGGTGAAATATGGTAAAATAGTCTCAAAAATGGAGTGTTTTTATTAGCACTAAAAGAGCCAAAGAGTTATCGCAAAGTATAGACAAACAAAATTATATAGAAATCAGTTAGTTACAACTTTGCAGAAAGTTTTATAAAAATCCAAACCATCAATTTTTTTTTTTTTTTAATAAGCACAAAAGTGTCAATTTTAGCAATTTTAACCCGAAAGGCACACCTAGGGGAGGGGGGAACCGGAGTTTTCCTGGAAAATTCGTTCTGTAACAATTTTACTCATGTCATGTTTAATGTTTGTGCAAAATCTCCAAAAATTCCGAGGTGAATTTATTGACAAAAGTGCGGATAGATGAATGAGCAAACAGACGAACGGACAAAGGTGAATTTACAAGTCCATCCTCCTGTTGTCGGGAGGATAAAAAAAAAAAACATATGGGGGAGTCAGCTGACTGGTTTCGCCCTCGTTTCACAAAGCTGTATTGAGGGATTTTTGTTTTAAAAAAAAAAAAAAGGGGTAATCGAAAATATGTACAATCTAAAATAAAATCACATTGCGTTACATTATGCGTGTGTGTGGGGGGCGGAGTGAAATGGAGGAAGTGATTAAAACACAGCGATGTTATATTACTCGAAGATCCTAAAGACTAATCATGCTCAAATCCAAGAGGCATTTCTTCTGTTTACAGAGAAGGCCTTCTTAACCAAACGTGAACAGTCTCGAAGATCTTTAAATGGAATAATGAGTTCACACGACTCAGAATTGAAAATGAGTTTGTGCTGAAGTTCGCTGCACATGGGTTTTTAATAAAATGATCAGTGATGGAAGACCCATATGTGTTGGCTAGTATGTCTGTTGTTTCGTATGTCCCATTTCTGATATTGGTAGGTACGTGGTGTTGAACTCTTCCATGCAATCTCAATGTTGTTCGACCCACATAATTGGCACTGCAACTACATTCAAAATTGTAATCGTTATTTTGATGATGGGGGCGGGGTAGAACATCTTTTCGAGAGGATGGCATTAACATTGTTGTAGAGAACAAGACACGCACATTTGAAGTGTTCGGTTGAGAAAGCCTTCTCTCTGTAAACAGATTTGAGCGTGGTTTTTTATTCTAGGATCTTTGCTTTCCCCTATTTTTTTCTTTTATTTTCCCCTACACATAATGTACATATTTTCGATTCATCGTTTTTTTTTTTTTCAAACAAAAATCCCTCAATACAGCATTGAGAAAGCAAGAGCTTAACCGGTCAGCTGACTCCCCCACTTTTTTTCTTCTCTTCTTCTCTTCGCCGTGTTTACTTTATTTTAAAACGTTTTTAATCATGAATTAGAAGTCTTCCCTTCATGACTGTGATATATATATATATATATATATATATATACTATAAACTCCTAAATAAGAAAAAAGAAACATCAATAAATTGTAAGCATTATAAATTACACTTCCTTAATCACTTACATACTCGTCCCTCTTAAGTCCCTATCAAACGTGCCTCTAAAACTACATATACTAATATCCCACAGACATGCACCTTTTCACTTAAACCTCCACATAATTTATTATTGGCTAATTTCATTACTACACAATCTTTGTCTGCTTCAGAAAATCATTCCATATGACTATACCCATTACTTCTAAGCAATTTCTCTACATACTCCAAATATTTATCTATTTCCTTCAATTCATCCACTGAAATTTTAGCACTTGACATATACATGTATGTTATATCCCATATCAAGTTTCCCCTAATTTTTTAAATGATGTTTACTCTTAATAGAAATATTCAACAAAATTAAGATTATCTGTATGTCTTGTGTTCATTATTTGCATCAACTCTTATAGAAATGCTATCACCTTTAATGCGACTTAACCCAAACAAATAGAATGGAATTAATAATCAGCCTAAACTTAAACTTTATTTTAACCTTTTGTTCTAATCGAAATCAATAGTTTTCTATACTATATTAAAGCACTTTTAACCATAACTTCTAAATCACCAACTCTAAACTCTGACTCGTGTCAACCTCTCACAACCACAAAGTACACTATAAATTTAAACAGTAAATACTATGCACCGTTATATAACATAAACTTAAAAACTAACTCTGAAATATTTTTATTTGATCAATAATGAATAAAAAACACATGTGCAAGTATATATGTATATATATATATAGAGTTGTTGTTTTTTTAGCGTTATTAACAACTTTGAAGCACTGTTATTTTAATTTTTTTCCGCTACCTTAGCGTTTTTTAAGAACTATAAGGTCTTATTGTTATCCATATATATATATATATATATATATATATATATATATATATATATGAATAAATCGTCCTTATTTTTTATGGGACATATTTATTTATTTATTTTTATTATTAAATATTATTTTACATGCATAAAAGTATACCTATGAACATGCGTGTTTCTGGCTTCTAGCCTTCATCAGTACAGGTTAAGATCGAACTCATGACATCAGTATCTGCATTCTGATACTTTACCGATGTACCACCATTGATCACCACTTTAATGCACGGTTTTCCTCGCTTATAAAGCTAAGATATGTATATGTATACATGTACATATATATGCATACGTAGATACCTTTGGATCAATTATCCTGACTTATTTTATATCTTTTTGACGTTTGCATCTTATCTTCTATTTTTTGAAATCCATTATTCTTTACATTTTGATTTTTGAATTTTACTTTAAACATTTTCTTCCCACTATTGTTACCATTATTAATCCAAATAATTATTATTAAAAATCATCATTATCAATTATCATCGATATCGCAATCACCAACCTATTTATCCCCTATTACTTTCTATTTTGAATTATCATTATGACAATTAGAGTAGATAATTATATCTAAGCATGAAGATAAATTAATTATATACATTTTGAGATTTTATTATTATTATTATTATCATTATTATAATTATTATTATTATTATTACTTTTGTTGTTATACAACTGTAAAAGCTTCGCATAGTAAATAATTAAAAAAGCTATGATGAGAAATGGGAGTGACGGTGGGGGGAGTGGACGGGGATGGGGACCAGTAGGAAGGAGAAAAATGCTTTAGAATCACCACTAATAAATTATTTATGGTTTTCCCCTTTTCATTCTTTCTCTTTTCCTTCTTTCCATTCTTCCTTTCTTTCCTTTGTTCTTTTCTTCCTTGAATATTTTCCTTTTCTTCCTTATCTTTTAACTTCTTCACTAATATATGTAGGGATAATAGTGGTGGGGCAGAAGTATAAAAGAGAGCAACGTAAGTTATACATTTTCTGACCACCTAAAAATTCTAGTCAAATTAAAAGCATTTTTACAACTGAATTAAATCTGAAACCTCTTTTAGCATAGATATGTCAAATTCACATTTCCCTACTGATTCAACCTATACACACTAGTATGTTTAAGATTTAGGCGGCCATCACAAACGCATACATATACTATTTTTTGTAGTCCTCCATTATCTATTCTCAATCTTTTATCCCCCATCTATTCCTCCTCATTCCTATATCTCAACACAGACCCTAACCTGTACCCCTATTGGATCTTATTTACATACAACCAAATCTTATTTTTCACAACATTTAACGGTACCTCCTGATATTAACTCCCTGTGATGAAAAAGACCTAATATTGTCATTGCAAACTCTGATTTCATATAAGCTGTGTCGCTTGAAAAGGTCTATAGTTACTGGTAACTAGCTGACTGAAACATGCTCATGACTGTGTAGCAACATATTACTGCTTATGTAAAAAAAAAAAAAAGATTAAAAAATAGAATATACAGTGCTCTACTTTGGTATTGAGCACTCTTGTATTAACCTTGTTAAACTTCATTGGTTACTTAACTTCTGGAAAACAATAACCTCAGATTATATATATATATATATATATATATATATATATATATATATATATATATATATATATATATACACTCGTGAGCAAAAAAAAAATGGGCCAAACAAATTTTATACATTTTATTGCACTAAAAGCTATATTGAACAAAGAACAATTCAACAAGGAAACTTAAACGAGACTAATAACACAGAACAAGACATTTACTTTAATAAATGCTTAGGATGGAAGCGCATTCTCTTTTGATTTCTTTAAAAGATCAATCCTTTAGACATGCTCTCAACCAAAGTGGAACACTGTGAAGAGGAGATGCTATTCCATTCGCTTTGCATAGCTTCCCACAGTTTGTCATTGTTCTCAAAAGTTCTTCCAGCCAATGCACAAGATATTATGGACCAAATATTCTCGATTGGATGTAAATCGGGGCTTTTACCTGGCCAAAATATCACATCAATTGAATTATCAGAAAATCATTTTTTTTTACTTTAGCAGTGTGTGTAGAGGCATTATCATGTTTAAAAATAATTTTCTGGGATATACCCAGCTTCTGGATACTTAGTAACAGTCCTGTTTCTAATATTCGAATGTAGTCCTTTGCATTAATTGACTTCTCACATCTAATAAGTTCCCCAACTCCTGCTGCAGTAAAAGTTCCCTATACCATTATCCCTCCATTCCCATGTTTAACTGTCGATTTGATGCAATTTGGCAAGAATCCTTCTCCAGTTCTTCTATTGCACCGTTTGGAAGCATCAGGAACATCACTAACAAGACAAAATCTTGATTCATCTAACCAGAAAACATTCCTGAACCAGTCTGTATCTTTCTTGCCATAACCCAAGAAAAATCTCTTTCTATCATTGATATTCTTCTTAGATAAAAATGGCTTATTTGCACACCTTTTAGAGGAAAACCCATTTCTTTCATTCGTCTAGATATTGTATATCAAGAAAGAGAATTTCCAGCCTCTGTTTTGAATTCTTTGCTATGGTTAACATAAGTTTTCTTTCTAGCCTTCAAAACAGTTAATTTAAGCCTGTGGTAGTCCTACAAAGTGGATGCTCTAGGGCGACCAGATCTAGATTTCCCTTTTACCAAACGTTCGACTTTGACCAATTCGCTTCACTACAAAAAGAGATATTTTCACATTTTCTTTTCTTAAAATATAAAAAAATCTGCTTGTAAGTCATTTTGCACTGCCTTAATCCTGCAATTAGGATTTTTATATCCTTGCCAAGATGTGGTCTTACCATTTTTAGGATTAATTTTTCCACTTCTTTATAATGATCTGCAAAATAGAAATTGTCAGCGAAAATTAACAAAAAATCAGAGAAAAATATTGAAAAATCGATTTCTTGCTTCTTTCATGCTTGGCCCATTTTTTTTTTTATTGCTCATGAGTGCATATATATATATATATATATATATATTATATTTTAATTTTTATTTTTATTTTATATATATATATATATATATATATATATATATATATATATATATATATAGTGTAGTATAATAGTTTTCAAAGTTCCAAATATCAAGTTTTCTCAGTTGGTAATCTATTGCTTTCAAAAGGAACCCATTATGATATTATTTTGTTTTTAATTAAAAAGTCTGCAAAATTATATCTTTGCTGCATTTTTAGTCGCTTACTTATCAAATGTTTACCTTAAAAAACAGAAAAAAAACCACCATTTTGAACAACTTACATGGTTCATACAACCGACACACTGACATTTTCTTTTTGTTACGAAGATTACGATCATACTGTATTTATCTTAATTCATTTCAATTATTTTCATATTTTTGTGAGTTATTATTGTTATATTTTTATCCACTTGTTTTATATTTTATTTGGACTTTATCAAATTTTATACAAAATTCATTTTTCAAATATTAAAACTTTTTAATTATGAAAAAATGGTTTTAATCTATTATGATTTGTATAAACATTAAAATAGACACTAAATTCAGAGTTCCTGGATATGACCTTAAACTATATCCAGTGGTGAGGCCCCAGCTTGCGGGCTTTGGGGAGTGTAGAGCTACCCTTTAATTACCATTGCTCCCAGGTCCATTCTGACCCAGAGTGGTAGTACCTGTTAGAGTCCAACTATGGGTTAAATAGAAACCGACTTGAAAACAACAAATATATTCTATCAAAAAAATTTTCTTCAAAATCTTTGGATTCGGCATTAAATAACCTGAAAAGGGTTGATATGCCGTAAAACAAAAACAACCAACCAATTTCAGAATACCCCAAACATGTATAGTCTGTTCTTTTATATGGTTGTGAGTGCTGGACAATCACCGACAGCACAAGGAAAAGACTGGAGGCAACTGAAACTTGGTTCCTGAGGAGAATTTTGGCAGAAAAGAAAACAAACCAGGAGGTATTAGAAATGGCAAACACAGAAAGGTCTTTAATAAAAACAGTACAAAAAATACAAATGGGGTTCATGGGCCATGTCTACAGAAAAACCGGAATAGAACAGATGGGAAAGACAGCAAGAAACATACGTTGACAATCTGAATACCTGGGCAACATAAAAAAATGATGAACAACAATGAATTCATGAGAGAGAGAGAGAGAGAGAGAGAGAGAGAGAGAGAGAGAGAGAGAGAGATGGCAAGCTATAGCCGTCAATGACTGTACCACCAGACAGGACATTATTTTATAATGATGATTAGTATATACAAACTAAGTAACTTTTCAAGTAAATGATTAACCTATACATATAATGTATATGTAAAATCGTTCTGATGCTATTCATTTTTAAGTAATCTAATATATAAAATTATCTTGTCAGATTTTGTCATTGATAACAATTCCTATAAATAAGTATTTGATTCCGAGTAAACCATTTTTCTTTTTATTGTTTTGAATCCAAAAATGTATTTTGCTTTAGTTTCTTTTGAATATTTTTTAATCTCAAGCCCAAAACTATTCTAAAGTGGAGTACTTCTTTGTCTCTATATACTTGCTTCCCCACAAGGGCAGAGTTAGACACAAGGCCGGTTTTTAATGTGGAGAATTCCAGCTCCCCAGAAAGGGATACTCTGGATAGGAACAAAAATAAAAATAGTCTCTGTCATGAAGGATTTCTTTTCCACTGACCGAGGACAGAAAAGGTGTCTAATCAATTTCCAAGCCTTTTTATTTGCCCCATTCACTTTTTATGAGGTCATCCAATCCACACAATGCCTTTTGCAATGTCATCCATTGTGCACGATGACAAGTCAACAATCATACAAATAAATAAATTTACTTGCACACAGAAACATACAATGTAAATGTTCATTTGGAATAGGAAATAAATAACAGTTTTAATAATACAGATAACAAGGGCAAGAACTATGAATCAAAATGGAAAAATGGTTAAAATAAAGTCTCCCTCCTACGACTGCATGATGTGACACAATGGTCGGAAAGTAGGACTGAAGAGCCAGCTCACCCACCCCATCCAGGAGGAGCATTCTGGCCTGCAAAAAAATGCAGTTAGGGCGTCTTAGGCAATTAGCAATAAACTCTTTCTCAAAGGGAGAAGGTAAGGCTTTGGAAAGGTGGACTTCCTAGAACTGCACAGGCCTAGTAACATGTCCAATGCCAATAACATTTTAGGAATTTAACAATACATAATATTTTGCTTGTTTTGCTTGAAAAAGAGTTAAAAACATATTTAATCTGAAAAGGAAAAACTTAATAAGTGGATAGTCCTTAATCTGCGGAGTTTCGAAGAAATACTTTCCTTCTCATCAGAGGGTAGGAATTAACAAAATGCGAGATCGGATTTTGCATAAAAAAGTATTTGATGAAACTGCAAGTGAGTCAAAGATCTTACTTGATAACAAAAAGTGAAGCAGAGGGAATATGGCGAAGAGAAAGGTGATTTGAAACTTCGCGGATTAAAGACTATCCACTTATTAAGTGTTTCCTTTTCAGATTAAATATGTTTTTAACTCTTTTTCAAAGTGTTTTTTAACATGGTTTATTAACTATTTGCTCTTATTATAAGCTCTATCTCCTATTTGGTTTTATCAAGCTTTTACATCTGGTTGAGATTACTTTATAAATATTAATTCTTTAATATTTATAATATACTTTAATTTTACCATCTTGGATCATTTTGGTAAAATTAATTGTAATTTTCTATTTATATATATATATATATATATATATATATATATATATATATATAATAAGTTAAACAAATCATTTGTTTGTATTAGATTGTTGCAATGCATTACGTGACCTTTTAGCCCAAGATTAGTGAGAGAAACAAAAAAACAAAATGGTAGGATAAACGACATTGTGTTATCGTCCAGAGTTTAAAATCTACACCTGGCCTACCAAGCGAATACGGTAATTATCTAATTTGCTTTAAGTGTTGTTAAATTTCTAATAAGGGTTTTGCTATTAATTTCTTTCTTTGTTTTCTCATAGTAAAATCCATTATTTTCCTTAATAATTGTCTTTGTTGTGGTTTGATTTTCTTCTTGATTTTTTTTATATAGTTTTCACGCTGTTACAAAATTACCAAATAAAGTCATGAAAAATATCAGTATGAAGTGTGGACCTTATTTTTGTTGACCAGTGTAGTTACAAGCAGTCCCCAGTCTCATGGAGTTTTTAGGAGCAACAGGTATGCCAATATTCATTTTCCTTCCAATAAGGGCTTCAGATGGAGATTCTTTAGTTGTACTGCAGAGGTGGAGGGACAGTACTGCCTTAGTAAATGGAAAGCCAGGTTTCCTCCACAAATATGGAAAGCCAGGTTTCCTCCACAAATTCTCCACAGTCGTGATGATGGTGGTGAATTATTTACTTAAAATCTATGTATTAATACGATAGTGCATATGTTATTTTGTGTGTCACGCTTACATTTTTTCTTCCGAGTGACTGTTATGATCTTCCATTTCTTGTAATAAATAATTTTACCAAGAAGTCTTCATAAGTTTTGGTCTTGATTTCAATTATAGTTGAAGGAACTCAAGTTATATATATATATATATATATATATATATATATATATATATATATATATATATATATAATTATAAAACTCAAATGACCTTGTAACGGGTGTTGTAACCCAACATCTGGTTTATGACTTCTTTCGGTTGCGCATGCGTACATAAACATAAACTCATAACCGTGTAAACAAATAAACACAAATCACTGGATCGGTTTCATTGGAACAAACGGACGTCCTTAGAAAAGTAAATATCTTAAATTTATTGAATAAAAAAATTCAAGATAACGGAAGCAAACACAAAATGTGATTACAAATAATACGTATAATCATCGACCTATTTCATATATACGATATATATTGCACTAAATAATCAACGTGACAATAAAACGTATTGTTTTACTGTGTACGTTTTCAGCATCCCAATTTTTTTCGCATTTAAATTCTCCAAATAGACAATTATTAATATTTTTTACTTTTTTTTTACATCGTTCATTTCCGTATTACGTTTAAGTTAATGTAACGTAATTTTCTTATGAATAAATCTACTTTAATCTGTTGACAACCATAAGATCATTTTACAACAGCGTTTTACACACCACCTTTCTTTTTTAATTTATTCTCCATTTTTTAATACACCTTTCTTAAAAAACATTCATACATTTTCTTCTACACTACCAACATAAATAAATAACCCTGAAATTATGTTTTTTTAAATTGCGTTACAAATAAATAATCAACGTGACAATAAAACGTATTGTTTTACTGTGTACATCCCAATTGTTTTTTTTTTTACGTGTTTAAATTAAAAGATATGTAAGAGAGGTAATTGTTTTACATTCCTAATAAATTAAAGCAAAGAACAAGGCACAAAAGAAACACCAACTTCTTTTTAAACAATAATAATGAAGAGTATTTTATTTGTAGCAGGAACTTGCAGGTCAGGCTGCTAAAAGGGAAGAAGGTAAAAAAAGTTCTTTTAAGGTCGTTGAAGGTCAATTAGTATCGTGTCGTCCCCGGCTGGATAGCAGTTGTCTCAAATCAAGACTGTCAATGCTATAGCGAGATGTCCGGTGGACAGGGGACGAAAGAGGATAGATGTTGCTAGACTGGCAGTCTGGTTCTGACTGGCTAACATTCTCACAAGACTTTTAGGGAGCAGATAAATCAATGCGCCCTGTTAGCTGATAGGTCAGCCTGTGACTGAAGAACTCAGAGGGGGGGAGGGCATTGATTCACCAGAGAAAATAGTTCTCTGTGACTGCTACAGATATATCAAAATTTGAATTTAACTTTAAGTATTATGGTATCTGTTCAGTGCACATTTACTTATAAGTATGGCAAATCACTTATAATTCAATGGCTGTAAGTTTTTTTTTTTTTAAATAAACAATTATAAACAGAACGACTCATAGAAATCTTTCTATCTTCTTTTTTCATTTTAATATACTTTCATAGAAGTGTTTTTGTTATGTCACAAAAACTATTAGTAAACAATCTCTGGATAGGAGAGGACCAGCAAATTTCAGGGAGATTTCCATCTATGAGGCAGTTAGAAATGGTGTGAACATTTTGGGTTGGAGGGCTACCTTGCAGTGAACACCCTTGCCAAGATTTTCTAGTCTGTATCTTGGAAGTTGCATGTGGATGTTAACGTTTCTAGCCTGATATAGTATGAATCCGAGTTTTTGTCTGGATATTTCATTACACAGTTATAATTTGAAAATTTTGTATGATCTATTTTTTGAGGCATGTAATGGCGAGTTAGCGACTTCTTTATTATTTCATATTGGTTTGTTAACTTTTCCGCTTTAGTGGTTGCTCCAATGCTATTCTGCTTGTCAGTGAAATTGCCAAAGATGTTGAAAACAGCATCTCCACCATAATGTAAGACTTGCTTTTCATTTTTTTCAGTTTCAGTATCTAAGGCAATAAACACCTGTTTAATGCCTTATTCCAATTTTTTTACCCACTTTTGCTAGAAATAGCAATTGTATTTTAGTTTGAGTGAATGCTAAAATTGGGAAAAATGGTCAAATTATTGCTAACCATATCTGTTGTGCCGATTTCCTCTTATTTTAGTGGTAGAGAATGTGAGCTAGTAAACAAAGTTTGTGTCTGCAGATGTAATGTTGCTAACTCGGCTCGCAAAGCTAAAACAAAAAGTAAAATGAAAAAAAAAGGCACAATAAATGTGTTTTCAATTTTTGCCTGAGTTAAACTCATTAATGAATGCTAAGTTGAAATTTTCAGTAAAATGCAAAGTATTTTGAAATGAAGAAGTTAAAAATACACATATTAGTCAAAAATTTAATTTTCTATCAAGTAACAATGATCATAAATTGTATTTTTGTTTAATTTTAGATTTTTTCAGTTGTTAAGCATACACCATTAAACTTTCAAATCAAGTAAAATATTGTGCTATGTTGAACCCATTTTTTACAAGCCCCTAGGGCAACGATACAAAATCTGAAGAAAAAAGCAACAAACATTTAAAAAAGTGTCAAAACTGAAATGCTATGCAAGTCAATAGAAGATTAAATTTTCTTGCGTTTGGTAATAATTTATAGAAATGAGACAACAAAATGGGGTTTCATTCCATAAACAACTTTATTTGTCATTTTCGTTAGTAGCTTTGGTAGAAGAGAGAAACGTATTAGTATGAGAGTTCATTGAAAGAGAGAAAAATGTATTTCGTATGTGGAAGTGTTCTTGTGTGAAAATAGAATTAATATACTGCTGGGTTGTTGAGAAGAGAACAACTCAGTCCGCACGTGTTTATAGCTAGTTGTCGCTGGGATGAAGGAAGCCGCTTAAAGGAGAAAGAAAGGACAAAGACTTCAGTGTGTTGACGTGTTGTCATGAGTGTGTGTGAGTCGTATCGATGAGGACAGTTCTTTAGTATGACAAAGGATGTTCATTTGAGTACAGCACGTGGAAGCAAGTAGGAGTTTGAAGAGAAGCTTGCTTTGCACTCACATTTGGCCAGGGGCGAAAGTCCCAAGCTAATGTGTGCTGCCAGCTGAAGCCAGGCAGAAAAAGAATTAAAGGTTCGTGATTTTGCCTTTTATATCCTCGGTCACGTGATTGAGAGCTGGCTTGTGATTGGACAAGCCAGGAGGAAATGGATTTTAAATGTCGAAGTTGTGAGAAGTAGCTTCTGCCTGTTTGTAGCGGCTGCTACAGATATCCCCTTATTGGAAAGGTTTTCGGAAGAAAACCAAAAATGTTTATCAAATAAAAGAAAGGTTCTTTTATGTGTGTCCGTTGTAATTTAGAAAATTCGAAGTAGTGAGGATTTTGTAATACGTCCGTCCGTGACAGTTGCTTTAAAAATCTGTTCTTTGTGTCAACACGAGGCTTGTTGCTTGTGACGGTGTTCAAATTGTTTCGTAGAATTGAATATAATTTCTTTAAATATGAACGATTCCAGTCGAATTGGAAGTTGTTAAGTTGCTCGTTGCTAAACGTTGGTGATGAATTGATTTGTTGACGAGTTTACTTTGGTGGAGGTTGTGAAAAAATAAATGTGTTAAGTGTGTTCTTCTGTGAAGAGTGTTTTGTATAGCTAGTCGCCGGTAACGCGTTTTTGTTGGACTTGACTGTTGAGTAAACAGGTATTTATTTTTTCTGTGAGAAAAAAAATGTTGCTTTTCTGTGAAAAGAATTTTTTTTGTAAGATAATTTTAAGAGGGGAATATTTTTATTGTAGCAGAGGATATTTGTGCCAAGTGTGTAAATAGAGTCGAGTTGACCCATGTTTTTGTTGTTTTGATATCTGAGGTGCACGTTTAAGGCAGAGAGTTACTAAGAGAAAAAGGTAGCATGAAAAACAGCGAAAGTCCAGGCCAGATATTAGAATGTTTTGTACACTAAGAAAGTGTTAACTCTTTTTGTAGGCTGGTCTTTTTTATATGTAGCCGTTGTGAAAGAAAAGGTGTTTTTCCTTTGTTTTTTTCATTTCAGGGGAAACGTATCCGGTTGAAACATTTTATTTATTTTCCATGAAAATGTGGGATGTATTTGAAGTGAAATGTATTTCCGGTAAAATGTTTTTAGCTTTGTTTATGTGACACGTATCTTTGAACATGTTTCAGGTTTTTAGTTCATCGTGTTCGATGAGAACGTTTTGTCTTACTTTTCGGCAAAACAATGCCCGGTGTTAGAGCAGTGTTCTAGAGAATTCGCAAGTGATAAGTAAGTGACCTTTGAAGATTGTTTCCACTCGTCAGTGCAAAGCAGCAGTTTTTTTTGTTTTTTTTGTTTTTTATGCTTCTTTGTTTTGTTCTTGACGAGTATGCAGGCAAAATGAGTTTTTGAAAGAAAAAAAAAATTCTTCGGCAATGTGAAATGTAGCGTTACTGAAAGCTTGTTGTTTTAAGCTTAACGAAAATAACAAACAAAGCTCAGAAAGTTACGTGTTCCGGGGTCACCATTTTAGTTTATAATGATGACAAAATGGAATGAGGTTGCATGTTCATATCGTGTCAGGTTCATCAATTTATAGAAATGAGAGACGACGCAATGGAGTTTCGTTCTATATAAATAAACAAGCTTTATTCATTATCTTTGTTAGTAGAGTGTACATGCATACAAGAGAGAAAAGTGTTCAATGTGTTTAAAGATAGAATTAATATCATGCCGGATGGTTGAAGAAGAGAACAGTTCAGTTCACACGTGTTTATAGCTAGTAGTCACCGGGGCAAAGGAAACAGATTAAGAGAAAAAGAAAGGGCAAAGTCTTCAGTGTATTAATGTGTTGGCATGCGTGTGTGTGAGTTGTATGTTCTTTAGCATGACAAAGAATGTTCATTTGGATGCAGCACGTGGAAACAAATGTGAGTTTGAAGAGAGCCATAGCTAGCTCATAGTACTCACGTTAGGCCTGGAGTTTGTGCCCGAGGCTAATGTCCGATGCCCAGCAGGGTCAGGATCAAAAAGAATTAATGGTTTCAGGTTGCGCCTTTTATATACTTGGTCACATGATTGAGAGCTGGCTTGTGATTGGACAAGCCAGGAGGAAATGGATTTCAAATGTCGAAGTTGTGAGAAGTAGCTTCTACCTGTGATGTAGCGGCTGCTACAAATTATTTGATGTAAATTTTTTTCACTTCATTTTTCCTTAACTTACACAATCGCAGAGTAATCGGTTTTAAATTAAATTTATACATATTTGTTGTCAAAATATTTAATACTAGCAAGCTGTCTGGTGTTGGCCGGTCATAGAATATGCACAAATGTTATATTTTAATTCATACAGAAAATGAGACATGACTATTATGTTTTTTGAAACAGTTAACTTCTTGTAAGTAAAAAAAAAAAAGAAGAAAATACTCGGGCTGAGATTGAAACTAAAACCTAAAGGTAATGAGTCAAGTACGATAACCATTAGGCCAGCCTGACACGATATACAAAGTGATTTCAAACCTACTTATTTTTAACATAATGAATCTGTTATGTGAACCATCATTCACGCATGCGCATTCTTAAAACAGCAAACAGATAAATATCCGACGACCTCTGCTTATCAATTTTGACCCCTTAGCATCCCGTTTTTCTGGATGAAAACATATTAAAAAGTTTTCCACATGCCTGAATATCCTTTATTCAAGTCTGTAGATAAAAATCTGTTTATAGGTTTAGAAGTGTCCCCCCCCTCTCTCTCTCTCTCTCTCTCTCTCTCTCTCTCTCTCTCACACACACACACACACACACACACACACACACATTCTCACTTTTATAGAAATATAGATATGAGTTTTATAAGGTGTTTTGAAATAGTGCCGAGCTATATATTTTTGAAAAGCTTTCCCTTAAATTTATATTAAGGCTAATTTGACCTCTAAACACCTGGTGATTGTTGTGATAATTTTACAACATAAAAAATAATAATATTCTTGAAATTTATTTCAAAATGGATTAAAAAGGGTTTGAAAATACGGTTACAATAGAATTTAATCGTTAGATTTTTTAAAAACATTCATAGATTTTTATTAAATATCGTCAGACTCCTAAAACGCATAAAAAAATACCAGATTACTGTGACTCATCAGATTAATTTTTTTTTTTTTATTTTGAAAATTATTTTCCAAATATAAAATTTTTCATCTATTTAATTAAGACGATTATATAATTAATTGTATAATTAAAAAAAAAATTGATATTTTTCAAAAATTTTATTTATTTGTTACGGAAATATTCGTAGACAAAACCGGAAACAAACGAAAACACCGTTGACGCGTGACGTCATAGTGAATATGGCGGCAGTTGTATTTACGTTTAATCTAAGGAGAGAAACCTTAGCGTTTAGCAATTTGCATATTTCTATATCAACGACAGGTAATTTTTTTCGTCCATTTTTGTTTAAGAAAGCAGTATTATAGATTTCGCCATTTATTTTACCCTGTAAATCTTTTTCATTTTTCCATGACAACCGATTGTATTTGTTGTGTATCGACGTTGTTTTATAGGAAGAAAAAGCGAAAATCATTTCTTCTCCCTTTCTCTCATTTTTTTTGTTTGTTATTATTGTTGTTAGCCCATAACTGTATTATTTTTAAAATCAACTTTATTTGTTTCCGTTATTTGATCAACAAGTCTCATTTGGATTTTGCTTTCTCTGTTTATTTCATTTTAAAATCCACACTCTATTCCTAAAAAAAACAAACCATTTCTCCTTCATATACGACTATCACCCCCATTTTTTTTCTTTTTTAATTTCTAAAACTTGTTTTCGCTTTTTTTATTTATTAATAATGGAATTTGTACTTTCTGTTGAAAAGACATCTTTCTTTTTATCAGTTATTTGAAAACTGATTAAAAAAATATATTTATAATTATTTTAAAATTTGTTCTGCAAAAACCTATTTTGGTCGGAACACTAGTTGGATGAGAAAAAAGTGATAAGTCATACTGACCCATTTTATAAACTATGGAAGCGTCAAAGTGCAATAATCGCACGTTTTTTTTTTTTTTTTTTTTTTTAAATAAATATATGAATATGCTAACCTGCGATGTCTATTTATGCTTAGTGGCAGTTCAAAATAAAATAACTAGTGAAAAATTTGATACTCATGCAGAGAGTGATCCGTGCTGAAATAATAGCGGGGTTTGTTACACATAGATTCGAAAAAGTTGTCAAAAAACAAATATATTACAAATGTAATCAAAGGCAAGATAAGTTACTTTTCTACCAAACTGGATATATTTTTTTGTGTTTTTATTCATTGTAACATCTTTATTCAGCTCGAAAAGCATGCAGTGCTTACCGATGTATTGGAAAATTCAAAATGGCGTCCGACTCTCTCTTTAACACGGTAAGTTTGGGAAAAGTTGTTATAAATAATAAACTAGACAAAATACTATTAAAAAACCACCGAATATGTCAGCCAATGTCACGGTAACATATATTGAGCGAATTTCTAACCGTATTTTGTCTAGTTTATTATTTATAACACCTTTTCCCGAACTTACCGTGTTAAAGAGAGAGTCGGGCGCCATTTTGAATTTTCCATTACATCGGTAAACAATGTATGCTTTTCGAGCTGAATAAACATGTTACATTGAATAAAAACAAAAAAAATGTATCCAGTTTGGTAGAAAAGTAACTTATCTTGCCTTTGATAACATTTATTTGTTATATATTTGTTTTTTGACAACTTTTTCGAATCTGTGTAGTGTGTAATACAAACCCCGTATTTCGGGTACCCCGTATTTCCAGTGTTGACAAAGTAGAATCGCATTTTTTTTTTTTTTTTTTTTTTTTTTTTTTTTTAATCAATAACAAACTAGACGCTAGTTCTTTTTCGAACCGAATAAACGCTTCAAAATACGCTAATATACAAAAATTATCCCGGTACGTAGAAGAGTAACTTATCTTGCCTTTGGTAACGTTCATTTGTTGAATATTTGGTAAATTTTTACGACGTACCCCAGCATAAACACCCCAACCTCCCCATGTTAAGACCGGCTTTCGGAATAAACACCCCCAACCTCGAAAGCCGTTCTTAACATTGGGAGGGGGGTTATTTCGAAAGCTATTCTTAACACGGATAGTTAGGGGTGTTTATACTATGCTGGGCCAGGTTGTAAATAAAAATAATAAAAAAATACTGAACATTTGATTTTTTTATTGGCTTTCCCGTTAAATTCCCCAGATGGCCTTTGGTAACATTTATTTGTTGAATATTTGCATTTTGGACTTTATTTATTTATTTATTCTTTAATTGTTGGCTTCCCTGTTACATCCCCCAGTGAACTTTCACCAATCCCCCCAAACAAATAATCTAAAATCTACATGCTGCTGGCTTGTGCGTGGACTTCGGATAAAATTCTATTCACCTTCTTTTTTTTTCCCTTTTAAAAATGTACACTAAAATATTTGGTGCTAATGCAGAGAGTGATATCCGTGCTATTTTGTAAATCGTATTTCCAAGTTTAATCAAAGTTTTATGTTTTTTTTTTTTTTTTTTTTTATTCAATTGTAAGGTTAATATTTTTTAGTGCGTGTGTCCCCCCCCCTCATGTTTATTTGTTCAAAATTCGAACAAAATATATTTAAATATATCTAAATTTCTATTTAGTATGAAACATAAGAGTTCAAATAAGTAAAAAAAAATATTTATTTTTAAAACATTTAAATACACATATTGAACAAAAATTTACCTTGAAGTTGCAATTAAAAAATTGGGGTTTGTATTACTGTACACATAGATTCGAAAAAGTTGTCAAAAACAAATATATAACATGTTATCAAAGGCACGATAAGTTACTTTTCTACCTAACTGGATAAATTTTTTGTGTTTTTATTTAATGTAATATGTTTATTCAGCTCGAAAAACATAGTGTTTACCGATGTATTGGAAAATTTATAATGGCGCCGAACTCTCTGCTAAACACGGTAAATTTGGGAAAATGAATTAAAAAGAAAAAATATACAAAATGCTGTTAGAAAATCGCTCAATATATGTCACCGTGACATAGGCTGGCATATATTCGGTAGTGGGTTTTAACAGTATTTTGTATATTTTTTATTTTTAATTCATTTTCCCAAACTTACTGTGTTTAGTAGAGTTCGGTACCATTTAAAATTTTCCAATACATCGGTAAACACTGTATGTTTTTCGAGCTGAATAAACATATTACATTAAATAAAAACACAAAAAATTTATCCAGTTAGTAGAAAAGTAACTTATCGTGCCTTTGATAACATTTGTTATATATTTGTTTTTGACAACTTTTTCGAATCTGTGTGTACAATAATACAAACCCGAAAGAGATGAGTTTATGTTATCAGATTTTGTGGTCGTAATGGTGGAAAAAAATAAAAAAATTTTGATATTGCATGTCTTAAGCATCAACAGTTCCGACAATACCATATCCATGGTGGTCCGTTTTGTATTTTTTACGTTTTGCTGGACATACAAACACACGTGATAACAGACATTTGCCCTTCATATAATAAAAGAAAATAATAGATAAGGGGGATATAGGGTACACTTTTACTAACATATCTTTTCGTCGGTTTCTTTAAACAAGTTAGGTGTTTGTGCAGTTTATAGATCATGATATTTTATAAATGGAAGTTTCAAATAAAATTTTTATGGTATCTTTTGTTAAATGAAAGTACAAAATACTTAATCCTCCCCCTCCCTGTTTTTAAGAATGACTTTTAAAACAATGTTATTTCAGCACAATCGTTAAACTACACAAGTACCAAAAAATTATTTAAACTTATTTGATTTTCTTCGATTTTTGTCTAATTTAGGTGTTTATTCATATTACTACTTATGGCGAAATTTTAAAATTAAAAAAAAATGTCTGCATGACGTACCACTCTGTTTCGATGAGAATAAAAAAAAAAAAAACTGAAATCAACGAATCGGTGGACAAGGACAGACAACCTTAATGCTTGTAAAAAAAAAACTGTCTAAATAATCACAAAATAATCATAAAATAATCATATACCTCTCCCTAGGTTCTCTAGAGAAAAATGGTCTCGTCTGTCACTTAGAGGTAAAAAAAATCTCAATAAATTTATTTTTTGTAAATAAAAAAAAACATGATCAATTTTTGTGATTTTTGGAATATACAATCTTCATTCTGTGACAAGTAGGTATAATATACAAGTTTTATCGCTATAAGTGCCAATCTGAATAAGCACCCTAATTTAAAAATTATTTAATAATTACAATTCAACCTTTCTTCAACTTGCTGTGATTAATTTTGGAGGAAAATATTAGTCTTTTTTTGTTGCACCCATAAAAAATTATTTCATCATCAAATAAAGGATGGTACAAAAAATAAAGAAAAAAAACGTTTATTTACCTACTTTCTTTTAAACTACTTTTCTAAAATAAATATATATATTTTTTTTTCCGCCAAGATTTTGTCCGTTTACATGTAATGGTAAAAAAAAAAAGAATGTAAATTTTTTTTTTTTTTTTTTTTGTTGAATGGATGAAGATGATTTTGCTAAGGATGTTAATCTACAATAACCAACTTTATCAACTAGGCTCTAACCAATGTTCCAACACTGTGCCAAGTACTTTAATGGAATGTGCTCTGATTAACTCATTGCACCCGCTTAGCAACAAAATCTTACCCCTTCACTGTTGAGGTCCCTAAATGCCAGAAAGGTTTCTACTCTATTAGTTTCTTCCCTCGAACAGCTGGACTTTGGAATTCCCTTCCTGCTTCCCTGACTGTACTGATATGCAGAAGTTTAAATGTAATGTAAACCAACATCTTTTTAATCTTTCCTAGGCATGATTCCTTACGTCCAAATGACGATATTCCTTGTTAGGGGTGAACGCGAGTTAAAAAAAAAATATCACCAAATGGATTTTGTTTCTTTTACAAAGTGGACCGATAAAATTGTCGCCCTTAGTAAAGACAACATATTTCCATTTGATGGAAACCAGTTTTCTTTTTGTTTTTTTGTTGCAAACCATTTACTAGTTGGCCAGATGTGTACAAATGCCAAGAGTGATAGGAGGCTTCTATCATGTCTGAAAGTGACACAATGAGCGAGATCGGAGATGCGCCACTACAACTCATGCTCTCTACCCATCCAAGTTATGGTCAATAGGACCATTGCCAGGACCCTCAAAATGCATCACTGGATTGCCACTAATATCAAGGATGTGCTCAGGGTGATAAAACAAAGTTTCCGGCCACGGTTATGATCTTTGGTGTTGTTTCAAGCGAGGGCCACATCATTGCACCTCACATCTTCGAAGTCGGCTTGAAAGTAAACACCAAAGTGTACCTGGATGTGGTGAAGAGTGTGGTGATCCCCTGGTGCAATAAGATGACTGCTAGCAGACCCTGGATGTGGCAGCAGAACTCCGCACCGGCCCACAAGTTTGAAGCGACCAAAGCTTGGCTTCAGAAGGAGTGCTACAACTTTGTACACTTCTCTTACTGGCCCCTCTCCTCCTCTGACCTGAACCTGCTGGACTATTTCGTTTGGTCATATGTTGAGAGCATCACCAACATGACTTCCTACAACACCAAAGCCAGTCTGATTACTGCCATCTGCTGAGTATTTGCTGAGCTCTCACCACCACTTGTGGGAAAGGCATGCTCCCAGTTCTGGACCCGTATCGAGGCATTAATTGAGGCTATAGGCAGCTACATTGAATAGATATCTGCTCTACTACATAATCAAGTTACCTGAATTAATTTTTTCAATAAGTTTTAAAATATAGATGTAGTGTTGTTTTATTTAGGGTGACAATTTTATTGTTTCAGTTTGTAGTAATGAGTCATTGACTACTTCCCAATTCTAAAAACCAATGCTAGATTGAGTAATAATTGTAACTCGGAAGATTGAATAAAATTTGATTCATGATGAACTTATAAAAAATGCTTGACATTCGATCTTCTAATTTCAAATTTATTAGCATAAAAAAATAACAAAGATAGCCATGTTGTAGCCCATGGGAAATTTCTGGAAAGAAACTTTGTTCATGGAAATTTTGTTGAATGCATATGAAGCTAGAAAGAAACAGCTCTTTGCAATGGTGCAATGCTAGTTCTTGCTGTTAAAGTTTTACAAGTCAAACGACTTTCTAGGAAATAATAGAAAGACTAACTTTTTTTTTTTTTTTTTTTTTGTAGGAAAGAGGTCCCCCCCCCCCACACAATGTTAGCAATAAATTGTGTACTTATCCAGTTTACGATCCAATCTCCAGCAACTTCGCATTGGCATCTTCTAAAAGCTTACATAAGTGCCGGAAGATGCTGAAGCAAAAACTGCTAAACAATTATTTCAAAACGTGGCGTTCTTCCTCCCCATGTTAACAATGACTTTCTATTTAGAAAACCATGTTTAACATGAGGTGCAAAAAGAAGAATTCACATTGACATCGTGTTAAATCATTTCTCTCTGATAGGTTCATAAGAGTAGTGGTTGATCGGTAGAAGATCACAGTATTAATGCTGGAATCTCTCAGGGGTCCATCTTGGGCCCAACTCTCTTCCTAAGCTACATCAATGATCTCCCAAATCTGATCATCAAATCCATGCCAAGGTCACTGGAAAAATGGTAGGATCATTCTACCACTCCAGTAGATATCTCACTGCTGATACAATTCTCTACATGTATAAGAGCCATGTATGTCCAAGGATGGAGTATTGTTGCCACATCTGGGCAAGAGCTGCGAGAAGCACTTATCCTACCTTGTAGCCTAGTGGAGGATGCCCTTTTCTCTTCCTTGCAAGCTCTTTCCCACAGAAGAGACATTGAGAGCCTGTCTCTGCTTTATTATTTTCTTGGCAAGTGTTCATCTGAGCTTCCATCTATGCCCCCCCCCTCGCCAAAAAAACAAACGAAAAACGCATGTCTAGCTGAAACCACTACCAATAATTTTCCCAAATCTTTATTTGTGCCTAAACCTAAATGTTAATTCTTTGAACAAAGCTTTCTTAGAACTGCACACCTGTGGAACTCGCTTCCGTTTTCTTGTTTTCTACAATATAGTCATATTCCAAGTCCAACATAAACAAGTTCTTAACAAACTGTCTCCTTAAGTAATCCAATTTACCAAATTTCCACAACTAACAATTACGATTGACTACTGTACACTCATGACCCTTTTTTCTTTTTCTTTTTTTCTTTTTTAAATAGGCATCACCACTTATCAAGGCCAAGAGGCCACTCGAGGATAAGGGTTAAAGAGTGTACAGTAGAAATTGGACAATCTAGTAACCGTTAGTAATGGAGATTCGGTAAATTTGTTAACTTATATGGAACAGCTCATCAAAAACTTGTTTACGTTAGACTTGAAGACAACCATATTGTAGTCAGCTGGAAAGCAGAAAAACGGAAGACAATTCCACAGGCGTGCAGTTCTAAGAAAGAAGCTTTGCTTATGGAATTTACGCTTAGGTTTAGGCACAGATAAAGAGTGGGAAACTAGTGATAGTGTTTTCTGCTAGATGGGTGTTTCTTGTGAAAGTTTGGCAAGGGGAGACCATAGAATGGAGCTCAGCCAAGCACCTGCCATGAAAATAACGATAAAGCAGAGACAAACTCGCAACATCTCTTCTGTGAGAAAGAGGTTGCAGGGAAGAGAAAAGGACATCCTTTACGAGGCTATGAAGTCTATTTTGAACTCTATCAAGGCAGGATAAGTCCTTTCTAGCAGCTCCTGCCCAAATGTGGTAACAGTACTCCATCCTTGGACGTACTTGGCTCTTATATAGATAGAGAATTGCATCAGCAGTGAGATATCTACTGGATCGATAGAAGGATCCCACCATTTTCCCAGCAGCCTTGGCAACAGATTTGATGTATGTGTTCCATTTAAGATCAGGAGTAAAGGTTTAGCCCAGAAGCTTGTCAAAACATGAGGCCTCCCCAAAACGAGAGCCATTCATTTCAATTGATGCCAGATGAGGATCAGAGAGTTGATGATGTAAAGATAAAAGCTTGGGTTTAGATGCATTAAAAGTAACAAGCCACCTCTTTCCCCATTGTACCACTTGCTAAAGATCAGCGGAGAGAGAATCAGAGAGAATTTGTTCGTTTACGGTCTTAGATGTGCTACCATAGATAGTAGTGTCATCCGCATAGATGTCTACGAATGATGTAAGGATGTGGTTTGGAAGATCATTAATACAGATCAGGAAGTGGCTTCCGGGCCTTCCCATGGTAACTTTGTGTAAAAAAAAAAAAGTATTAAATCGTTTTCAGTTTAAAAATTTTATATGGTTTTTAATTTTTTGAGATGAGGATTGATTATTCATATTATTAGAATTCTTTGAACTACTGTTCTCATAAGTTTCTTTTTTTTTTTTTTTTTTTACATTTCAATTGATGTAGCCTCCAACCTTCAAGTGTATCTTGTTAAACTTGGGGAATCTGTACGCAATTTCAAATGTAAACCTTTTATTTAATCCACGAGAGTAGCGTGTTCTCATTCCGGCAGCCATGACTGAGTAGAAGTCTTAAGTAATTTGCAATTGTTTCAGGAGTAACTTTACATGTGAATTTTTACCAAGTACTCTATCCACTGCACCATGGGTCTTTGCTGAAATAACACTCAAGATGAGAATAATCCGAAGAAGTTTTTACTAAGGCAAAATAAAGGTCCAAGTGTTAGTGGTGAAAAAAGCTTGGTTTTAGAAGTGTTACAAATAACCACTTTTTCCCATCCAGCATCTTTTAAAATCCTAAGAGAATCAACAAAGTCTTGACTACTAATAAAGTCATGGAATGAATGCAATATTTTTGTAAAAAAAATCTAGCTAAGAATAATCAAGTTTTGCTGTCAAAAAGAATGACCCTTGATCCCCCCCTCCTCATCTTCTATCCCCAAAATCAAATAAGGCATAATGCTTAAGTTGATCAGAGCTTGTAATCATCTTTATTCGACTAAATAGACTACCAATACTTTTCAAAGTTAATTTTGAATTATAGAAAAAAATGATCAGATATTTGGTTAAACATCCGATTTCACATGTCATGTATTTGATGAATTTTAAAAATTGACTCCCAAACTATCTCTGACGAGGTCTTTATCTCTTTCAAGTCCATCCTTATCACCACCTCCCATGTTCTCTATGATCTTTAGAACTGAACCTGCTACCTCAACTGTTCTACATTTTCTAATCCATTGTTTCAATGTGGCCACAGCCTCAAAATCTCTTGTTTTGTACACATCTCTCTATACTCTTTAGATTTAATCTTCCTCTGAGGTCATCAGATCTAAGCCTGTCTTTCACGTTACACATCCATAATTGAAAACAAAATTTTCACAATTGAGTTTTTGAGTCAAATTACAAAATTACTTTTGTGTAGATTTAAGTGTTCAAAATTCACTGATATTTCAGTGGCGGTTTGTATGTGTGCGAGCAGGGTAAGGTGCTTTCTCTTAAATTGGCTATCCCAATACTTGGTCTCATAAGGGCAAAACCGTCTGCACTGATTCGGGTATGATGAAAGGATTTATCAGCACTTGTTGAGACTTAAGACAGCAAAAAGAAAGCTGGATGTCCTAACAAGACATGGTCAGTACTGCTTGGATTCTTCAAACTCCTGTTTTCATCTTGAGTGTCATTTTCACAATGTTTCGCTCAAATTAACCTCGGTCCTGGATATGACCTTAAACTATATCTAGTGGTGAGATCCCAGCTTGCGGTCTTTGGGGAGTGTGGAGCCACCCTTTAATTGCAATTGCTCCCAGGCCCACGCTGACCCGGAGTGGTAGTACCTGTTAGGGTCCTAACTATGGGTTAAATAGAAACCGACTTGAAAAAAACAAATATATTCTATTAAAAAATCTTTCTTCAAAATCTTTGGATTCGGCATAAAATAACCTGAAAAGGGTTGATATGCCGTAAAACAAAAACAACCAACCAATCAAAGTAACCTCAAACCTTTTTGAGGTGTTTCTTGTCAAACTCTGAAAATCTTCATGTAAAAATAAAACCCCAAATTTTGTTTTGAAAACTTGAATTTGTTTCTGAAGAAAACTTCAAAAAGTCCTTGAAAATGAACATTATAAATGTGTATGAACACTGTTAATAAAATTGTTTTTTTTTCATCTGTAAGTGATTTAAATATTTTATTTACTATCATATATACATGTGCGTGATTTTTATTTAAAAAAATTTTTTTTATTTTATTTTATTTTTTTTTACCTGCAAATAATGTTTAACAAATAAAAAAAATAGCTTTGCAAAGAAGGTAAAACAAGTTGTAGATAAGATGAATAAATGACTAAATGCTCATTCTTTGTACAATTCAATTCATATAACATACCCCATCCCTGCTGAAATAGTAAAGTGCACCGTTACTATTTTCATCCATCTTAATTTAATTATGATTCACCTGACATAATTCCCTCAATCAGTAAACATTCATATGAAAGCAAGATCCTTCTCAGGTCTGTAAGAAAAACTTAAAGACCCCCATTTCAGAGTTGATTTTGTTGTATGTTTAGTTTTAAAATGCATTTTTTTTTTGTGCAAATTTTGTGTTGATAAAAATAGATTTGATGTTATCTAATCTATATTCAGTTTAGTTAAAATGTTTAGCTATTTAGGCGTATCATGTGTTTTGTGTAATGCTAAATCTCTTGTAAATCTAAAAGATAATTTGCTATCTACTATTGAAAAATGTTTTTTCTGATTTCACTCGTGTATTGGAAACCAGAGTTGCAACATTGGAAATGATAAAATTTAACTCTTAAAACTCCCCAAATATTTAACTATGACACCTTATTTCTTTAAAATAAGTCTGGGTCATCCTGTCTATTGACTTTTTTTTTTCTTAGATTAAAAAATCTGGCTTTGACTCGTAGCATTTAGTCGCCTTTGACTCATTATGAAACCAATGACTCCACAACCTTGCAGGGAAAAATAAAGCCAGCTCCCCCTCCGCCAATTTTTTTTTTTTTTTCAAAAATGAAATTTTTCACTATAATGGTGCTGTTATTAGCAAACAAAACAGTCAAAACTTGTATAGAATTGAAACAATGTATCATTTTAGACAATTTGATTAATGAGCCGAACAATTAAAGAAAGCTGTATTTGTACAAATAACTAAGATGACCTTTAGATACTCCCTCTATTTGTGACGTAGGTTGGAAGAGTTTTCACTTTATGGTTTTCTTTATTACCCTGTGGACTAAATTAGTTTTTAATATGAGCTTCTATATATAAAAAAAGCAGCAGCAGAATACATAATACATACTATATATAAATTACAATGTTAAATATATATATGATGAATTCACAATCATTGCTTGATGCAATGAGATGATGGTTACATTGTTAATAAAAATGTAAGCAAAAATACAGCTTTGTCATAAGTTATTCAGCTTTATTTAATCTTGCTTGTTAGTCATCTAGTTTAACGTGACGTGTGTTGGTGGCTTCTCTGTCAAAGACCCGTTTGAATCCTGAAAGGATCTCATTTTTCTCTGATTTTCTTAGTTTAATCCACAGGGCTAGAGATAAACAATTTTATTTTATTACTCATGCAAATATAAACATAATACATGTAGTTTACTTGAATCCTTATGATTATGTAAAAAATATTTGGGTGAGAAACTGTCACAGTGTATTAATTCGTTATTAAATTGTGTTTTGTTTCCTTTTGCGTTTATATTTTTTTTAATTGATATTTCGGGATAAAAGTTTTCTTCAAAGGAAAATTAAGAATTACAGTAGCATTCAAAAGTTAAGGAACGGTCAATCATTTTTTGAATGACTTGTAACTTTATGAAAATGGAAAAACAATTTTTTGAATGACTTGTAACTTTATGAAAATGGAAAAACAATTTTTTGAATGACTTGTAACTTTATGAAAATGGAAAAACAATTTTTTGCTGAATTTTCCAATGTTTAATAATGGTAGTTGAATAAAAAATTTGATTTTGAATACATATTAGTTTTTTACATATAAATAAACTTAATTAAATTACAGGCGTCCAAAAGTTGAGGAATACGGAAAATTAATACAAACTTTAGCAATTTTAATAACAACTTAACAAAATGTTGACTCCGAATATTTGAAAAAGCTAAACCGCTTATTTGTGACTATTATGATGAAAAAAAAAGTCCGTAGGGAAGATTGCTGAAATACTGAAAAGGTCTAAAAGCGTTGTTTGTTGGGTTATTGAAAATAGAAAAAAAGGTTTACCATTGACTGAAAAGAAAAAATCGGGCCGACCCCCGAATAACAACTAAGAGGGAGGATAGAAAAATCACTCGATCATCTCGTTCTGATTGCTTTAAAACTGGTTTTTATATCCAGGGATTTTACAACCGAAATTAAACAAAAAGATTTCCGACAGATGATCTCACAAAGATTAAATGGAGTTGGATTATTTACAAGAAATCCATGCTCAAAGCCTTTAATTTCTATTAAAATAGAAAGGCCAGATTGTTCCTATTTACAATGCCTCCCCACGGGACAGAGTTAGACACCAGGGTCGTTTTTTAATGTGGAGAAAAGGAACAAAAATAAAAATTGTCTCAGTCGTAAAGGATTTCTCCTCCACTAACAGAACAAGAAATTGAAGGGCAGCATCTGAAGAACAGATATTATACTTTGATCTTGACCCGAAGGCCAAGGATATATATAGAAAGGCCAGATTGTTATCCGCCAAAAAACATTTGTTTTGAGAAAAACAAAAAATGGAAAAGGTTACTTTTACTGATGAATCTAAATTCAATTTTTTCAGATTAGACAAAAGCCACATGTTAGAAGAAAAAAAGGAGAAAAAACTGTCTCCCAAGTGCGTTAAAAGTGCAGTAAAATTTGGAGGGGACAGTATAATGGTATGGGGCATATCTTCAAAAGGAACTGACCCCTTGTCAGGATTCTTGGAAAAGTTTATGCCCAAATGTACAGAGAATTGATTAGAAAACATGTGGTTCCTAATCTTTCTGATTCTGATATCTTTATGCAAGACAACGCACTGTGCCATAAAGCAAAAATCGTTTTAGAAGAGCTAAATGGATCCAATATTTGCGTCATGGATTGGCCAGCTCAGTCCCGACCTGAATCAAATTGAAAATATTTGGAAAATTATTAGTGATAAGATCACAGAAAAAAATGCAAAAAAAAATCTTGATGTTTTATGGGAATGTATAAATAAAAAAAAAAATCCTGGAATAATATCTCGCCTATAACATGTGAACGATTGTTTCTGTCTTGCAGCAAAAGATGCCATAGTGGGATTGAAAACAAGGGTCTTTTCACTAAATACTGGAATGATTCTCTATTTTTGCATTAATAATTTTCCCCCGTTTTTAACTTTTAGACGCCTGTAATTTAAATTAATTAAATTTAATTAAATTTATTTATATATGTAAAAAAACTAATATGTATTCAAAATCAAAAATAAAAAAAACTTATTTATTTAACAACTATTATTAAACATTCGAAAATTCACAAAAACATTTTTTTCTTTTTTCATAGATAAAGTTATAAGTCATTCAAAAATAATGATCGACCGTTCCTGAACTTTTGGACGCTACTGTATAATCAGTTTGTTTGTTCATCTGTTATTGGATATGTCATATAAATTTTTTTTTTTTTTTAAATAGATGCTCTATATAATTGTTGGTTGGAGAAATTGTTAAAATGTGATGTTTTTAAAATTGATAAAACATTTGTTTGAATTTGACGTGTGTGTGTGTGTTAAATAAAGAAATTAATGTTGAGTTCTAACCTGTTGTTAATTTGTTGGTGAAATCTTGCTATAAGTATCACCTCCCATATTCTTATGTGGCTAACATTTCTTTGATGTGCTTTTTATTACATTTAGCTGTTTCTTAAAGGAACGTGCTTATGTGTTGTTTAATGTACATCCATAGTAGCCTCACTTATTGATTGATTATCGAGTGTTTAAATATTGTATGTGTGCTGACATATGCCCATGTGATTTAGTTGGGACAGTTTGCCATTTTATGCAACACTTGTCTGTATGTGTTTTTTCTAGATAACCTAGTAATGAATGCCTCGAGTGTGCTAATTCTTAATTTTCCTTTGAAGAAGAGATTTTCCTTCCAATATTAACCATTTAAAAAATGTATTTCTATACAGTGTTTAGAAAACTAATGGCCTATGTTCTATATGCGTAAATAAAAACATTTTGCATAAACATAAATTACTTTGATGTATGTATGCATTCTTTCAATATGGTATGACCACATTGAATGGATGGGAGTTCTTAGGTCATTAGATGTAGAACAGTTGCGATAGCAGGTCCAGTTCATAAGTGAGGACCAAGGCAAACACGGAAGTGGTAAAAATAAATTTGAGAGAAAGAGGGATAAGTATAAACCTAACCAGAGATAGATTAGTTTGGAAATTATTTTCTTAAAGCTATTCAATAAATGCCATCATACAAAACCGAATGCTAAACTAATGGCAATAGATCCAGAAAAAGTTAGGGTGCATGTTAAGCTGTAGTCGACGGATTTTTAAAAATGTCGTTTTAAGCAAAAATATTATCTATCTTATTGTCATATCGAAAAAAGTAATATATCCAAAAATTACCATAATTCATCTAGTAGGACAGCTGTTTTTATTTTATTTTATTTTTTGTAAAAATAAGTCTATCGGTATCTGGGAAACAGGAGGGCGAACATTAGCAAGAGAGAAGCTGGCTAACAGGGAGATAAGCCAAGTCAGTTTATGCGGATACGGAGATAAGGCAGTTTACCAGTTTTTTTTTGTTTTTTTTTTCTAATTTCAGAGAGCCATAGTTCACACAAAATATTCAAATTTTATTTATGAACATATACATATCATGCTTTTTGTTTTTAATAAAAATATATTTTTGAAAACAGAACTGAAAGTACTGTTTCTGCTTTATTTAATTAAATTACCTTTTTTTTGTTAAAAACAATATATATTTTTGATAAAAACATTTAATTTTTATGTAAATAAATTTGATTTAATTTAAATAACATTTTTTGGCTAAACTGCCTTATCTCCCTTTCTGCCTAAACTGACTTGGCTTCTCTCCCTTTCTGCCAGTTTTTCCTATTCTTAATAACTAGCACAATGTTTCCCAATAGCGATATATTTATTTTTACAAAAAACACTGTAGCAGTTGTCCTACTCAATGAATTATCATAATTTTTGGATAAATTACTTTTTTGGACATGACAATAAGATAATTTTTGCTTTAAACGACATTTTTAAAAATTTGATTTGTCGACTATAACTTAACAGGCACTAAAATTAGTTTCTGAGTTAAAGATTATTGAAACAAATGATCAACATTTTTATTCCTTCCCTCCAGATGGTGTCTTAGGTAGCTGTCCTACACTTTCTATTGATTAGTAACTATTTTCTTGTTAGTTTTCTTGAGTCTGAATGACTGTTGACAAGTGACCTACAAATCAGAAGAGAGCAGATATGCACTTCATTTATGGTTTAATGGATTGCAGAAGTTTGTCATATTTACCAAAAAAAGTTTTTGAACCGAAGATGTAGGAAGGCATTTTTTAATTTTTTTTTATTTTATTTTATTTTTTAAATTTTAATTTACTGGGTCAGTTCTTTCGCCAGAATTCTTGAAAACTGGTACTACAGAAGCAGTTTTCCAGCATGCAGGGAAGCAAGATTCATTAAGGCATTTGTTGTAAAGTTTGGAGAGAACTGGAGCTACTTTGGCAGTGCACTTTTTTAATAGTACAGCCGGGATGAGATCAGGTCCACATGCTTTTGCAGTGTCAAGATTTCTTATGATAGCATGCATCTGAGAAGCGGTGATTTTTAGATCGTCTAGTGTGGCATCTGTCCGAAAAGGAAAGTCAGGGAGGGGGTGGTTAGCAGGGTCCAGTGTAGAGTTGGAGGCAAACTGTCTGACAAGCATGTTAGCCTTCTCAGTTGCAGAGCAAACAAGCTCATGATTGTTGGATAGTGGAGGAATTGTTGATTGCCCATTATTTATTACACTGTTCTATATTTTCCAACAGTCACGGGTTCCTAATTTCTGTGCTTCGATGCGTTTTTTGGTGGTTTCAGTAAATTCTCTCTTAGCTGGCGCTATTTCTTTCTTACAGTTATTTCTGACTTCTATATACTTCTGTCTGTTTGATCTGAACTTATATCGGTTATATTTGCAGAACGCATGCTGCTTTTGCGCTATGGCAGCTGCACAAGTAGAAGTGAACCATTGGGGAGAGTGGGGTTTGCTATAGAATTTGCGCATGGGAACATGTGCTACAGTTGCCGTTTTGAACCATTCAGTGGTCTCATTTGCGCAATGTTCAGCAGGAAGTGAAAAAGTATTTTGCCATGGTGTATCCCTGATGAGATCCCTGATGGCTTCCCAGTCAGCCTTTTTATAATATCTCGTTGTCTTGAGCAGTGGCTTGTCAGTTTTAGGTCTAGAGTTTAGGGCGATTTCAACCATTACCACTGCATGATCGGTGTTCCCTAGAGGGCTGTGGGCATTCGTTACAGTCATCGGGAATTGTGGTCAAAAACAGATCTAGAAGTGATGCGTGTTATTCTTGTTGGTCTGGGAAACGGGTTAGAAACGTAACCGTCTGTAATAGGAAATGAGATATAGAGAAGTTATTTGTTGTGGTACCAACTGCGTCTGTAAGTAGAAAATCCAAGCCAGTTGCTATGGTGGACATTGAAGTCACCAAATACATGCACTTGTGCGCTAGTGTCGAGGGAAAGTGCTGTAGCTATGCTGTCAGAATTTGTTTATTAGGGTACAGTCCTGGGTCGAGGGCAAGTGGTAGAGAAAATAAAAGTAGCTAATGTTATGTTGCATGTTAAGTCTAAAGCACATAAAGGCTTGATTGTCCGATTCTAGTTTAGTTTCTCTAGTCAAGGGGAGGGTGTTTCGAATGTAGACTCCAAGCCCATGTATATGTCTGTCAGAGTCCTTACGGCAGAGTGGGAGATATCCAGTCATGTTAAAGTAATTAGAGGGGATGGAGGAGTGTAGGTTAGTCTCACTTAGTGCTAAGATATCCGGGGTGTTTGTTAGGAGAAATGCTTCAACATCATTTAAATTAGTTCTAAGCCCACGGATGTTCATAAATGCAAGCCTCAAGGGAAAAGGCAGGTTGGTTTGTTGCCTTCTGCATGACTATGGGATTATTTAACCTTGTGGTGGCAACAGGACTACCAAGGTCAACAATGCCAAAAAAAACCCACAAAAAAAACCTTCAAACTAAGCAACAGTTGGCAAGGCAAATGACTATTTCTCATGCAATTGCTTTGAAAATGTTACAAGAAGTTTTGTACAATTATCAGCTGCAAATTGTACAGCGGTTCTTGCAGATAATCCATTCTTGGAGTTGCGTATTGGAAATCCTGACTTTTCTGGGTACAGTCAACATGATCTGCACATGTGGTTGTCTCATTACGTGATCAATATCGGTTCATGCTCAACATCTGGGCACATATCTTTGGTGATTTGTTCGTGGGACATAGTCTTCCATTATGTCTGATATCATGGATGACCTTCTGCTTGTCATTTGTTGAAAATTGTATTTTATGCAAAATAGTGCTCCCTCCATTTCAGTTGCATAGCTTGCACGTATCATGACAGATATTTCTCTGCTCGATAGGAAGAGGTGAACGCGTTACATGGGCTCCATTCTCACCTGAACTTAATCTTTGTTTCATTTTACTTCAAAGTTCTCAAAAATCAAGGGGCTCATCACTCGGCGAAAACACTTGATCTCTATATGTGATGCATAGATATTTGAATATTCCATTAATATTCTACTTCACATCTCAAACACCGAGTTAGCAAAGAAGTTGAGAACATAATTTTCCTCTCCATAATTGACCATTTAAATATGTTATAATATATCTTTCTTGTGATCTCTTTGTCTTCATGAATTCCATGACAAAAATTCATCTAATCAGGTGGAATACCCAGCTTCATGTTTTTACTTGAGATAACATCATTTGAAAAAGGGGAACCATTCATCATGTCACGATCTTATTTAGATCACAAATACTATATTTAGTCAACGTTTACTTGTTATTATGGTAACAAAATCGATAGTACATTATCTCGCCCCCCCCCTCTCCCATGATATTTTGAAAAATGAACATATACTCCCCTTAAAATTCAGGTAATGCCTGGGAAGGATGTATCCTGATAAATGAAAATATGCTACACTACCCACTAGAAAGGAAATAAAGATGGGAGGATTCTTCCCCCAAGAATGATGTAGTAATGTTTGGTAGAATGGCATCATGACAACAGATAGTACAATGCCTCCCTCCAAAATAGAGGATGTAATACCTGGGAGGATTATCTCCAACCCCTTGGAGAAGGAGGAGGTAATTTCTGGCAGGACAGTCTTATAACAACAGAACAGATACTACATTACCTACACCCATTATAAATACAATAATAGATCGAATCAGTTTATTTTTCGTCATTCATTTAAAAGTGCCTCATTATAAAAACATTATTTTTATAGTTTCTTAGTCTTTTGCCAAAAAATGAAAATGTATCAGAAAAAAAAAAAAAAGAATCGATTTGGGAATTTTAAGTTGAACAACATTTGCAGTGAATGTGGTATTTTTGTTTTTTACTCGTATTCACCTTCAACAAGGCATACCGTCACTTGGACGTAAGAGGTTACTAATTGAGATCATGCTTAGGGAAAATGAGCAAGATGTCGATTTACATAAATTAAACTTTTGCATATCAGTATAGTCAGGGAAGCAGGCAGCAGAAAGGGAATTCCAAAGTCTAACTGTTCGAGGGAAGAAGCTATTAGTTGAAAACTTTCTGGCATTTAGGGACCTGAATAGTGAAGGGGTGTGATTTTGTTGCTTAGCGGGTTTGTCGGGGATATGTATGTTGATGGGGCACAAGTGCAATGAGTTCATCAGAACACATTCCATTAAAATATTTGTAAAACAAGCACAGATATGCAACATTGCGATGATGGGAAAGGGATTGGAGCTTAGTTGACAAAGCAGGACCTATTAGATTGGAGACTCTTCTTTGAACCCTATCCACAGGGAAGACACTAACGGTAGATGCCCAGCGAATGGTGCCTTTGTAAAGGTACACAATACTCTAAAAATGCAAGTAGTCTTCAAGCATGATAGAGGGAACCCACCTTCTTTGCAGCTGCCTTTGCAATGTCCTCAATTTGTTCCAGTTCATATTGCCTGCGAATGTTAAGCTGAGGAGTTTGAAGGAAGAATTCTCGGGTCGGGTGTTAGTAGAGTATTATGGTGATTGAAGATTCTAACTATAAACAGCGTAGACAAACAAATATTAAGTAAAGTTTTCTTTAAAAAAAGAAGAAAAAAAGAAGACTGGTCATTATCTCAATTGAGCAGTTTCAGGGTGGTCGAATGGGAAAATTTAAAACCCTATATTGATCCAACCATGAGTGACCTTCGTTCTTTAAGACTTGTGCGCTTTAATTTGAAAAATATCTACACTAAATATAAATTGTCCATCACTGAAAATAGTAGCCTAACTCTCATCATTCTCTTCTTCTTTTTATTCTTTTTTCTTTTTCTTCTTTTTCTTTTTCTTCTTATTCTTTTTATTTTTATTTTCTTTTTCTTTTCCTTTTTCTTTTCCTTTTTCTTCTTTTTCTTCTTTTCCTTTTTCTTCTTTTCCTTTTTCTTCTTTTCCTTTTTCTTCTTTTCCTTTTTCTTCTTTTCCTTTTTCTTCTTTTCCTTTTTCTTCTTTTCCTTTTTCTTCTTTTCCTTTTTCTTCTTTTCCTTTTTCTTCTTTTCCTTTTTCTTCTTTTCCTTTTTCTTCTTTTCCTTTTTCTTCTTTTCCTTTTTCTTCTTTTCCTTTTTCTTCTTTTCCTTTTTCTTCTTTTCCTTTTTCTTCTTTTCCTTTTTCTTCTTTTCCTTTTTCTTCTTTTCCTTTTTCTTCTTTTCCTTTTCTTTTCCTTTTTCTTTTTTTTCTTTTTCCTTTTTTCTTTTTTTTCTTTTTCTTTTTCTTTTGTTCTTTTTCTTCTCAGAAAATCCCCATTTATTTGCCTTCTCATGAGGACTGTTCGACACTAGTTTTTTTTTTTTTTTTTTTTTTTTACACAGTGATCACCACTTATCAAGGCCCGGAAGCCACTCAGGGATAAGGGTTATTGCAAGTACATCACGTTAGTGAGGAGATTTTATGAAGTGTTTAATTAGGGGGGAGGTTCATTAGGAATTTGTTAACATTAGACTTGAAGACATCCAAGTTGTAGTCCGGAGGGAAGCAGGCAGACGGAACAGAGTTCCACAGGCGTGCAGTTCTAAGAAAGAAGCTTTGCTCATGAAATCCGCGTTTTGATTTAGGCACAGATATAGAGTGGGGGAAATTTTTCACAGTGGATTCAGCTAGACGGGTGTTTTTCGTGAAAGTTTGGCGAGGGGGGGGGACCAGGGATTGGAGTTCAGACGAGCACCTACCATGAAAATAACGATAAAACAAGGATAGGCTCGCAACGTCTCTTCTGTGGGAGAGGGGTTGCAGGGTAGAGAAAAGGGCATCCCCCACTAAACCACGAAGTCTATTTTGTACTCTGTCAAGGCATGATAGGCTGTTTTTGGCAGCTCCTGCCCAGATATGGCAACAGTATTCCATCCTTGGCCGTACTTGGCTTTTATATAGATAGAGAATTGCATCAGTAGTGAGATATCTTCTGGAGCGGTAGAAGGATCCCACCATCTTTCCTGCGACCTTGGCAACAGACTTGATGTACGTGTTCCATTTCAGATCAGGAGTAAAGGTCAAACCCAGAAGCTTGTCAAAACACGGGGCCTCACCCAGACGAGAGCCATCCATCACAATTGATGCCAGCTGGGGATCAGAGCGTTGATGATGTAAGGATAGGAGTTTGGTTTTAGATGCATTAAAGGTAACTAGCCACATCTTCCCCCACTGAACCACGCGCTCGAGATCAGAGGAGAGAGAATCTGAGAGAACTTCGTCATTTACAGCCTTTGATGTGTTGCCGTAGATGGTCGTGTCATCAGCATAGATGTCAACGAATGATTTAAGTATGTGTTTAGGGAGGTCATTGATGTAGATCAGGAAGAGAGTTGGGCCGAGGATTGACCCCTGAGGGACTCCAGCATTTATATTGCAGGCCTCCGATTTTTGTCCATTTACCACTACTCTTATGAGCCTATCGGAGAGAAATTATTTAATGATTGAGAAAACATTTCCAGTTATACCGTAGCTGGAAATCTTATGAAGTAGACCCTTATGCCATACTTTGTCAAAGGCCTTTGATATGTCAAGAGCAATTGCCCTAGAAAGGAAGCCTTTGTCAAGAGATTCACTAATCCTGTGGGATATAACCGTCAGCACATCTGCGGTAGATCTTGCAGAGCGGAAACCATATTGTGTGTCACTAAGAAGGTTGTTTCTGCTGAGGTGGTTGACTATTTCTCTATTTAATATGGATTCCAGTAACTTACTCATAACACAGAGAAGACTTATTGGTCTGTATTGAGAGAGAGATGACTTATCACCTGAATTCTTAAATACAGGGCAAACTGATGAGGTCTTCCAGGGGGTCGGAAAGCACTTCTCCTTAAGGCAGCGCTTAAATAGTTAGGTCTTTAATATGAGAAAAACCAACTCCTCAAAAAAGGGCACTCTGGATTGAAGCGAAAATGAAAATTGTTTCAGTGTGGAAGGAACACCGACTGAAAGCAGAACAGATACAACACTTTGATCTTAAAAAAAAGCAACTTTCTTTATTTACCTTCTATTGTAAAAAAAATTTCATAGTGAATTATATGGGTGAGTGGCGTTTTCTATGAAACAATAAAAACGGGTGTTTTTCCTTAGTGATAAAAACTAAAAACATTTTTAAGATTTTGATTCTAGTGATATTATGGTGGGTACGAGCCTCCATAGAAGTATGATTGGATCATCTGAATGCTTCTTGTTGTGCCAAGTACAATAATTACTACTTAACTGTTTTCAACTTTTATCAATGGAAACGGGAATGTCAAATATTCATGAGAACAATAATTCAACAACCGAAATGATATTTTTTCTTCCTCTTTTCATGTTCTATTAATAAAAATGAAAATAAAGAGAAATGAGTAATTTTTTTTCTTTTATTTTTGCTGAGTCAGTTACAGGAAATAGATTTTTTTTTTTTTTTTTAATCTTTTTATCCCATACCTCCTTTGAATTGCGGAGGGGGATTAAAAAAACAAAAAAAACAAAAGCTATTTTTTAGTGATAAATCTTAACAGAAGTTATTGACTTGAAAAATTTACACACACCAAACTAATTTTTTTTTTTTTTTTTTTTTTTTTTTTTAGTAGGAATGATTATTATTTTTTCATGTTAAGCGGGAGGGGTAAGTGGTTTTTTTATGAGACAACAAAAAATTTTTTTTTTTTTAATTTTATTTTATTTTTTTTACCTCAAACAAAGCACAGAGCCACTTAGTTGTGAGAGAGAGGCTCCTATTTGAGAACAGATTATGCAGGGATATTATTTAGTAAGCTGGGTAGTGAGATGTCTGTTCATATTACACTTGAATTTTTGCTTGTTGTACAGTCAGGGAAGCAGAGTCCCGGGTGGGCAGTCCAAGGGAAAAAGCTATTTGAGTAGAAGGCTTTATGGCAACTAGGGATCTTTACAGTGTAGAGATAAGATTTTGCTGTTTGTTGAGGGTATTGTTATCGAGGGGGTACTAGTGCCCGGAGTTCATCAGAGCTCTTTCCATTGAAATACTTGTAAAACAGACAAAAGGATGCCACATTCTATTGATGAGGCAGAAGTTAAAGTTTAGTTCATAGTTCGGTACTTACTAGGTTGGTGACTTTTTTTTTTTTTTTTTTTTTAACTTTGTCTAGAAGCTAGTAGTAAATCCTATATAGTCTCCCTTGAAATCACTATTGTTTAAATAATGTAATCTCAATTTTTTGATTTGGAGGGAAGGATACCATAACGAGTGTACTTTAAGATATGAAGTACAATTTTTTCCAATTATTTGCTCCGGATAGTGGGAGATATTTTCAGTCTCCCTATAGAGCAAATCGGTAATTTTTTTTTCTTTCTTTGATGTAAATAATCATTGATGCTAATGTTTAGTAAATTTTCAAAATTGAAGGACACGTTTGATATTAGAAAAAAAAAAAAGATTGCTATTTAATGTCATTTTTAATGTAATTTTTAACCTTCTTCAGAAAAGAACCAGCGCTTGTAAGAAAAATGTAGCTCTGAATTCATAATTATGAGTTGATGTAAAATGTCAATTTTCCGAATGTATGGTCATACAAGTTGTAAAATGTTGGTAAAAATGCATTTATTTCATTAAACTACTTTAATATAAATTATCAGATAATAAATTATTTTCTAATTTTTTTTTTATCACCATCTTTTCTATTTGGTCCCTTGACCTAGTAATTCACTCTTGTTCGTCTGTTACTTTGTTCTCATTTTTCTCATTAACCACTCCTTGAAGTTTTTGAAAATTTGCACAAACATTAGTCATGGTGAAAGTAAATTTTTGCCAGAATGCATTTTCCGGGATAACTCTGGAGCTATTATAGAAGTAAAATTGCCTCAAAAATCGTTTGTCCATTTGTTTGCACTTTTCTCAATAACCATGTCTTGGATTTCTTTTGAAATTTTGCACAAACATTAATCATGGTGAAAGTAAATTTTTCTCCCCTGGACGGAAATTCTGCATGCTCGGCTTGTCGCTGGAAAATATTACATCAATGGTTTGAGATGTGGTGTGTGCCGGGGTAAATACTGCACAAGTCTGATGGTCTAACCTTTTGTTATCTCATACTGGATGTGTACAAAATAATTATTTAAAGGTATTTTTTAATTTAATAACAAATCTAAATGAAGATCTTCACTTTTTTCAACAAATGAAAAAAATGTTTTGGAAATGGAAATATACTTTCTCAAAAGCCTTAAAATTAGTTAAAGGGTTTTATACGTGGGAAAAAGAAAAGTGGTGGGCCTCCAAACCTAAACTTTCAAAGGGTTATAACTTTGGATTGTTGGGAACCTTTCTGGAAATTGAATTTGCATGGACTCGACTAATAAATAAATTTAGCAATATTAAAAAATCTTGGTTTTGCTAGAATAACTTATTGAATGTCAAAAGAAAGAAAATCGTTTGCTTACATAAATAGTAAAAACATTAAGCACACTTTTTGATCTGTGGAATTTAATGATTTCAACCTTGATTCACCAACAGAAATATCTGAAAATTATACTGTTTGAACAATGTAGAAAAAGTAAATTAGAAAAATTAATTCACTTCGTTTTTTTTTTTGTTTTTTTTTTGTCAATTACACAAAGTATTGGTATCATTTACTGTTAAAATAACTTTAAATAAGTTTGCGTTGTGTAACAGAATGGATAGCCTGAATCCCTAACATTTGTGACAGGATGCTGGTGTGTCGTTGATTATACTTTCCACTCATAAAGGGGAGAGGTGTTACGGCACCTAATTATGGTCTGAAGGGAATCGATGGTTCTATACTATTATGATATTTGTGGTGTCTGTCTGGGGATGCAACTTCTCTCCCACAGAAGAGACGTTGCGAGCCTGTCTTTGTTTTATCGTTATTTCCATGGCAAGTGCTTGTCAGAGCTCCAATCTCTGGCCCCCCCCCCCTCACCAATCTTTCACAAAAAACACCGGTCTAGCTGAAACCACTGTTAATTTTCCCCATTCTTTATCTGTGCCTAAATCAAAATGTAGATTCCATGAACAAAGCTTCTTTCTTAGAAGTGCACGCCTGTGGAACTCTCTTCCGTTTGCCGGTTTCCCACCTGACTACAACTTGGATGTCTTCAAGTCCAACATAAACCAATTCCTGATGAATCGCCCCCTTAAGTAAGACACTTTATCAAGTCTCCAATACTAACAATTACTACGATACTATCCCATTGATTACTGTACATGCAATAACCCTTATCCTCGAGTGGTTTCCGGGTCTTGATAAGTGGTGACCTCCGTGTAATAAAAAAAAAAAAAAAAAAAAAAATTGTAATGAAGCCCTATACCAAAAATGAAACAACTTTTCTAAAGTTAAATATTACAATGAATATTACAATGGTTATCTAAGTAACCATGAATTACATGACTGGTTTCTTTCTTAATCTCACACCGTCAATATCTGTAACAGAGAGATAAAACTTCCAGATCATAAATGCATAAGTTCAATCATCATAACAATGCAACTTGCAATCTCCTTTAGTCCATTTGGGCGGAATAATAAAAAAAAAATAAGAGGCATTATTTTTAGGACCTTTCCTGTAATAAGAACGAATATTAAGATTCATCCATTTAATCTAAGTGATAATGCCCTCCCCCCTCCGTAATAAAATTTAATCACTATTTTAATGAGTACAAATTGTTTTAGAATTTTTTTTTTAATTCTCACTTTCATCTCTGTATTATGCTTTTTATATTTATATTTCAAATATTTTGGTTTTGTTCTTTTCATAATTTTAATAACACTTTTCCGGTGCTTCTTCGTGTAGTGAAAATCAAAATATTGAATCACAAGTAAAACTAATGAATTGTGCCGCAATAATGAACATATCAAATTATTACCAAAAAAGGTAAAAAATTAATGAAAATAGTTTTCAAAGACAATTGGCAAAAATTGAGTTTTACTAAAAATAAACAGTTTGAATTGCAACAAGGGAGGTAATTATTTTCTGTAAACTTTGAAAATCTTGGGCCAATTTAGTAAAACTCAATTTTGACTAATTGCTTATGAAAACTATTTTCATTAATATTTAATTTTCTTTTGCGTAATTTTTGGATATGTTCATCACTGTGACATAACAATTAAATAGATACAATTAGTTTTACTTGAAATTCAAGATTTCAAAGTTTGCTCTAATAACAAAGAAGCACTACTTTTCTTAAATAATTGTTCAATGTGTGTATTACCAACTTAGACCTGCACTTTTCTTCCAACCATGACAAATAAGAATGTGCAACAAAGCGCATATGAGTGTGTGGGGGGAAAATATCAGCAGGAGCTGTAAGCTAGCTGGCTTGCGAGGATATTAAGCAGCAGTAGCTGAAAAAAAGGACATATGCAAATTAGGAAGTGTGTGCGAACTTGCGTCTAAAGACGAAGAAAAAAAGGACACCACGTGGTCGGAGAGAAACAAAGTCGGCACAAAAGGATACGGACATGTAAAATGAAGGCGAAAATGGGCTGGTTGTGGCCAGTGTGCGGTTGGAAGAAAGAAAAATGCCAGCCAGGGGAGATGGACATGTGGTCCCGCAGTGGCAGCAAAAGATTTTTTTTTAAGCTGGTGTCCAGATAGGGAGAAAGAAAAACTGTAATAAATGACTTGTGTTAAAAAAAAAGAAAGAAAAACCCAAGTCGGATCTATTTGTTTGTTCCTTTTCAATAGTACCAGATGGTGTGTGAGGGTCAGAGAGAGGTTTAAACTGTAACAAACTTGGTTCGAACGTAATGTATCTTCATAACCTGCATCCATTCAATCTGTTTATTGATGTAGATGCTATTTTATACTTCATAACTGTGACAGATCGAATAACTCTACCAGGTGCTCTGCTTCTTGTGAAATTTCATGCAGATTCCAGAGTCCGACAAAGATTCTTGGGTTGACAAGATACACTTGAAGATTAGAGGCTACATCGTCTGAAACGGGGGGGAAAATAATGAGAACAGTTGTCTGACTAATCAAAACAATACTAATTATATCGGAAATGTTTAAAACTTAAGCGTGACAATTGATCAACAAACAGAACTTTATACACATGCACATTTTTAATAAGAACCAAAAATTAAAAACTTCTTTTGCAAAATTAATGAATAAAAAAAAAATTTAAAAAATGAAGTCAATGAAAAAAAGTGAATTTTCCCTTCTTAAATATATATATTTTTTTGTGTTTCAGATCCGTTTTTTGTAAACAATGCCTGAGATTAACAACAACAACAGCAGCATTTCTGTGGAAGAGACCATCTTGTCCACCTCTCTTTCCGATTCTTCAACGTCCAACACAAGCCCTGATAATCTTGGGGGTAGCACGACGACCACCCACACCAATAGTACAAATAGTTGTAGCAGCCACAATAGCGATACCAGTACAATCATCACTACCACTTCTACTACTGATGCTGCAGCGACCACCAACACTATCTTAGTCACTGACACTTCCAATGCTAACAACTGCAGCTGTAGTACAAGTCAACAAAATGGCTTGACTAAAACTACAGAACTGGGACTTCATGATGCCTTTGAACTCTTAGACATAGACTCTGAACCCTGGTAGGTTTTTGTCTCTCTTTTTTCTTTCCTCTTCTCCATCCTCTACCTCCACCTATGGATGGATGAGATGTTCTCTAGTCCAGTGGTTCTCAACTTTTTTTTACTTGCGGATTTTTTTTCTTTTTGATGTATTTTGGTGAATCCCTATAGCAGTTTTTTATTTTTTTATTTTTCATTAATAAAAAGAAAAATTAAAGAACATAAATCCACAGTTTATTTTGAAGGAAAACTGAACCCAAGTAAAGCTACATGTACCATGGGGGTCCACATGGACCCCTGTTGAGAACCATTGTTTTAGTCATTAACAACATTTACTTACTGTAATATATATCCCACCCTCCCTATTTTATGCAGAAAATCCTCTTAGAGTTTGTCAAACTAGTTGTATCTTTCTCGGCGTTGCTCGGGAATGTTTACTGTTTTGTTTTTTCTACTTTTTTTCGTTTGAAAGTAAAACTTATTACAATATTGTTTGGTCATTAGATTATTATGCATTAGACATTTTATAGAAGGCTAATAACAATGTGGAAATATACCAAGTTGTAAATTAATTGATTGAACCAAGTTATTAAAAGAGAAATGGAATAATTATACTCATATTGTCTTAATCTTTGCAATTCATGCAATTATTGGATGTAAAATTTTCCAAAACTTTGAATCTTTTTATACATGAGAATTTGCAAAGAATTTCAAAATGGCAAATAACTATTTGACAGTTGAGATGCTCACGAATTCTGTTCAAAGTAGTTCATTCTTATTTTTCGATAACTAACAAAAGATAAAAATGGCTGACTTGTTGATAAACTAAAATGCATTGTATAAGATTTAATTTTGTAATTTTTTGAAAAAAAAATTTTTTTTTTTTTAAATTCTTTTATTGCATTTTTGATTTCAGTAAATATTTGATTAATAGAGGGTAACCCCCCCCCCCCAAAAAAAACGGGCCCCAACTCTAATTAGGCCCCGTTTCTTAGTGTTTTGTCTGAATGAAATGAAACTTTGGTCACAACTAGTTTATTATATTCAAAACATCACATCAAAACACTAGGGTCTTTGGCCTTTTTTTCCCCATTCTACAGCATATGTTCTAGATGGCCTCGATTTAGCTTTTTTTTTTTTTTTTTTTTTTTTTTTTTTTGTCACCCTGTAGTAACAAAAAAAAATGTTAATTGTAAAATTTTTGTTGAGTTGAGAAATACTTTAGGTTTTATTTTGCATGATGCGTTTGCGTAACTTTGTTTTTACTGGTTGAACTTCTTGTTTGATGGAAGTTTTTCATAATCAGATCAATGCAGAAATAGTTATTGTTAGAATATATGGTCTTTATTATTTAAAATTAAACTTTGTCACCCTCCTTACCCCTCCATGTGGTAGACAGAGGGAGACGTGAGTAATTACTTCTACCCACCCTGTTGATTTTTTTAGGAATCACATGATCACTAGTCCAGGTCATTTGCATTTTTGGTCCCCCCCCTCCCCCACACATCCCAATAAAGTAATTCATGTCTGTTTGTTTGCACTTTTCTCAATAACTATGCCTTGGATTTTAAAAATTTTTGTACAAACATTAGTCATGGTGAAAGTAAATTTTTCACTCGTGGAGGATTGTTTCCCCGCATGCTCGGCTTGTTCTCTTTCTATTTACTGTGTCCATATGAGAGATGGATGTGACAAATGGTCATTTTAATAGTCGTGGTGGTGGCGGGATATCCATCTCCCTATAAAGGAAGGGGGAGGGGGTCACAAAAAAAATTGATCCAGTTAGAAGAACAAACACTACATGTAATATTTGAAAATGGTCATCTACTTCTGTTGTTTTAACGTCCACATATTTCAATCTATAAAAAGTGATTTTTACACAAGTCACTTGACGCTTCATCAAAATTCAAATGATGTGTTATATTGTTTACATTGATAGGTCAAAGATGTTTACACCTATATATTCCCTTTGGTATTCTTCAGGATTTTTCATTTAAATTAACATTTTTTTCTTTTTTGTATCTTTGTAAACAAGTTAGGCATTTGAATAATTTTCAAAACAATAAAAATGAGTTACTTGATGAGTCTCTAAAATTTTCAAAGAATTTGGAAGCATTTTAACTTTCAAATAGAAAGTCATTTATATTAGATTTGGAATTCTAATGTGCAATTTAATGTAATTTTATTTTGGTTTCCAATTACTTTTTGATTGTGTTTGAAAGATTAAAGTTAATCTCTAAAAGGAAAAAATATCTTTACACATGAAAAAAAAATGTTATAATGAAAAATGTTTTCACAGTGACTTTGAAATTTCGAAAATTCAGCTAAATTTTAAAGTTAAAGTTTTCTGGGACTATTTCAAGGATAATTAGTGAAGTTTTAAGATATTTAATTAAAAAAAAACCCTAGTTTTTACAAAAAATTGCTTAATTAGCCCCAAAAAGCGAGTTTAGTAACAGATCTGCACAATGAAAACAGATAAAGTGTTGTACATAAGTTCTATGAAGTCCAAAATGTTAAAAATTCAATTTCATTTTAAAATTTATAAAGGAATTGAAACCTTATTGTACTCTTATTGCTATAATTTAAGATTACAAAAAATATTCATTAACTTAGGTAATCTTTTTTTGTTATAATAAAAAGGAAGTGGTTATTTAATTAGAATATTTATTTATTTTTTTACATAATGACCTGATTTATTCTTAAACATGTTGTAATGATAAATTAATCCTTTTTAAATAAAGGTGCATTTTAGTGTGAAGAAAGTCAATTAAAATCACTGATTACACTGAAAATTTATTCATTGAAAAAACAAGATAAAACAATTATTTATTAATAATTAAATAGAATATGGCGGGTGGGATGTAAAGCCTGCCCCGTTTTTTTTATATAATGTTGCTCATCCATATTTGTCTAAATTAATGGTTATTAAAAATAATACCATTTTTTAGATTGTTTTTTTCTTAGTGATCCTGGATTTTTTCAATTTTATTTTTATTTTCAACATTGTAAAAAGGAAAATATATTATATTTGAAATTTTTGAGAGAATTGGTGAAAATATTGAATAAACAATACTTGATTCAATATTAATATCATTATTTCAAGAAATTAATTTTATTGATTTCATTAACAGACTTTAAGGACTTTATTTTGTAAAGTTTCCAGCCTATAAAATCAACTGTAAAATCTTTTCTAAGACAGGAGTGCATTCGAAACGACTGTTTCTTTTTTAGAGCACAATTGAACAGTGATACTTTTGCATTTTAAACTTTAAGTGAAGCCATTATTTACAGATAAGTTTTAAAAATAAGATTCTCTACAGTGCAATGTGCAATAATAGACTACAATGTGTTGTGGACTAAGTCACTGCAAGGAGGCATGTGAAGCTTCTTTCCAGTACACTGCAGGGGGTAGGGGGGGGTTAGCTAAAGCAGGCAATCAATGGATTTAATTTTTAAAAAAAAAAAAAAAGCCGATTTTTACCGATTTCAATGACAATAAAAGTATGGGAAAGCGGAACATTTGATTCTCATTCAATCTCAGAAAACATTCGGTCTCCTTGCTAGTTATATTTTTAATATAATTTTGTTAAAAAAAAATTTAATGACTAAATGATAGTGTAATAATTAAGTTGAATTTTCAAAATCCTATTAAAAGAAAACTCCTTGTTCGTTTGTACTCAAAAGTAGAAAGAATGAATGTACGCTAAAGATATGAGGTGCCTTCAATAAGTTTCCAGACATTTTTGTACAAGCATTTAAAATTATCGTAAACTCTTGAAAATTTAGTATGTTATTGTTATAATCTTATAAGATGACTGGCCAATTTTTATGATTTTATGTTCAAATGATTAGCTAAAGCAGTAATTAGAATACACCCTACTAAAGCCTGATTGTCACAGCTGGTAAATTTCAAAAATGTAATCTAGATGTGAGGACACTTTAGAGGAATGATATGCAATAAAATTCTGTTTTAAACTTGGAAAAAAAATGCATCAGAAACGTATGGAATGCTTCAGACTGCTTTTGGACCATCTTGTATGAATTGAGCATCGGCTTTTGAGTGGCATAAGATTCAAGGAAGGCAGGCAGGAAATCTGTGAAGAGTAAGGAAATCAACACCAAAATTGATTGGCCAAATAAAGAATAGTCTTGAATTAAAACTCAATATGACATGTCTCGAACATTTTTTTTTCTAAATATTTTTTTGTATTCCAGCTATGATAATGTTTTTATTTTTATGTGTTAAAAAATTAAATTATGATTTCTCTTTTGGTATCGACAGTTTTTAGTGATGCTTCCTCTAAAATGTTAACCCGTTTTCAACAAAAGTAAACAGTAGCTCTCACACTCTGCAAGCTGAAGCAACAGCAGCAGTTTAAAGCAACAAGTTTTTTGTGAATTTACATTTATTTTGAAAAACAAAACTTTTTCGTTTTAAAATTAATGCAAAAAAATTTCCTTGTAAAAAATTTTAGTTTTCAAATGTATTTAACTTTTGAGCTGTAGTAATAAATGACTTTATAACTGTCAATAAAAAAATTAAGATTCTACTCTTTTAGGTGATTGTGTGTTACTCTAAAAATACTTGAAAGAAAGAAAATAGGACAAATAATTTAGGATTTAGAGTAGGGGGATCATTTTTGCATATAAATTTAATGTATAATGATCCCTCATTTCCTGGTTACTCTGATTCCTTGTGCAAAAATAAAGGTATATGGCAAATTTCATTGCTTAATCTTATGTTTACCAAAAATATAGCATTTTTACTGAAAAAGTGGTGTAAAAAAAAATGTAATGAAACATGGTTTTAAAATTATGCATTTTTCACTCTAATTGTTTTGATTACAATCGTTTTAAAACAATTATGGGTTTTAAGAACCTTGAATACAAGATGGAAAAAAGCAAATTCGCGCATTTTTTAAAATTTCAATTCAAACTAGGCCGAAAAGCTGCTGAAATAGCTCACGATTATTAAATTAATATTATAGTGTTTAGTCATGGCCACCGAGAGTAAGAAGGCCTGTTAACTGAAAAATACATGCAGGCAATGTAGGTAAGATTTTTCAGACTGTCAATACTATATGAGGGCCATTTGAAAAAGAGCAATAAAACATTTTTAAAAAGAAAAAGGAACACAGTTCGATTAATACTGAAACTGAACTTTATTCAATATAAAATATAAATATTATCTATGTAAAATTAAGTAATTTTAAAGCAATATACAATTTAATACTGATAAAAGTGAATTATGAATTTAGGAAACAAAGAATTAAATAACATATTAAACACCAATGATGAATAATTTTAAAAGTGAAAACAAACCATAAATAATTTTAATAATGAAAACAAACGATAAAATACAAAAAATTTAAATAAAGCAAATAATTTAAATACAAACAAACAGTAAAAGTTACTAGTGCAGAAATATTTTTTACTTTAATGTAGAGAAAAATCACATGGGTTGAATGTTATTTTTTGGAACTTTAGAGATTATTCGGACTAATGTTCTCATCTTGCGTGTTTATTTCACAACGTTTTATCATCGAATCTTGACTTCTCCTTTATTACATCCTCAGGCCGAAAATGATGTTCACATACCTAAAAATATAAAGAAAACATTCATACCATAATGTAAACTATTGCTAAAATCTAAGAAAAGATAATGAACAAACATTTACATTAATAATAATAATAATCACAGTGTAGTATCTGTTCTGATGCTACACTTCATTTGTTCTGTCCTCGGTCAGTGGAGGAGAAGTCCTTCATGATTGAGACAATTTTTATTTTATTTTTGTTCCTATCCAAAGTGCCCCTTTTTGGGGAGCTAAATTTTCCCACATTAAAAACCGATCTTGTGTCTAACTGTTCCCTCGTGGGGAGGCAAGTAAATAAATTAAAAAAAAATATTTGTTTATAATTCTAAAAAGAAACAATCAATTTTAATATATAACACTGTCATGGCTAATTTCATTAATAGCTGCGTGGTGAATAACTTTCAAACCGACTTTAGAAAAAAATATAGAAGTTTCAAATATTTGAACATACTCAATGAAAGGTTTTATTTATTATTAAAAAAACATTTTGACAATCATTCTCATGTAAAAATTATTTGTTTATAATTTTAAAACCTAAAACAAAATTAAATTAAATTTTCAACCTTCCTGATAGACTTTTTAGCCTTATAAGAAAATAAACAGTTAAAGATATCAACATAATATTTACTGTATTAGCAATAAATAGTATTGTTTCTGTAATTTATATTAACAATGTTATCAAACGTTATGAAAGTACTTTAGTTTATATTAACAATGTTATCAAACGTTATGAAAGTACTTGAATACAGTTCTAATTAAATACACGTTTAATTATTAACAAATAACATTACTTACTTTATTTGTTTATTAACAAATAACATTATTTACTATATTTGGTTTGAATAAAATTTTCCCTTCTAACGGTACGTATCCAAATTGGGAAAATTTAGGATGAGAAAATATATGTACTTTGGGGCCTTTTGGATAATTTCCTCAGCAATTTGTAACAACGCAAGAATACACCATGTTAGACAGCAAACTGAAAACTAAACGAAACTGCTGCTGATAGCCTAGATCATATCCCTACAAGTGGATCTGATAATGACGTCACGCTGTCATGTACATTGGCCTTCTTTACTCTTGGTAGCCACGGTTTATCCCAGGAACCACTACTTAACGCACAACACAATGGTGGTTTAAGAAATTTTGTTGCGGCTAAGAGATTCTTGAAAATGATGAGCGTAGTGGTCGGCCATCGGATGTTTTCTTCAGTAGTACTTGCATGAGGAGACCATGTGAAGGTTGCTAACATCCATAATGAAAACGGTGCTATGGAAGTGACAGGATTCGCATTTTGCATGCCAGCATTATTCTATCTCGTTATCAATTTCACTGTCACCTTCCCAAAAATGTTTTGTAATGGTTTATGACCATGAATGCAGAAAACTGATAGCAAGAATTTTCAAAGTATGTTCATGTTTCGTCTTCACAGATGATGCAAAATAATTCTTTGCAAATATTTAAAATAATCATTAGTTTTTAGCTCAAAAATGGCAATCAAGAATTCTGACCGCTCCATCCACACCGCCCACTTTTTCATGCATATCAAAAATTACTTTTATTAATTTTCCTCAAAATCCAATGAAAGTTGGGATTAGTGGTTGTGTACACAATCTGATCATTACAGTAGGAAGGAGGAACACTTATGTACTTGTTTGTTGTAAATTTAAAAATTTCTCTTTTTTTTATTGTTCAAAGAAAAATGATTATTATTTAAAAAAATTTTTCTAATTGGTTTTATTTTTCTTTTTTCAAAGGAAAACTCAAGATGAGAAACTTGATGGTCTGAACTCTCCAGCTGCTGGCCATTTTGAGTTAGGAGTGTGTGGTGCACCTCCAAGTACCCCATCTACAAGTCCACCCCTGACGGGAGGCGTTGTTGTTACTGCTGCTGCTGGCACTATGGTGTCCATATCGGGCGAGGAACCACTCACGGGCTGCATCTCATCTCTTCAGAAGCTGAAGCTACTCTGCCAGGAATGTCGCAAGGCCAACATGTGTAAGTGTAGCAAAGTTCATCTGAAAAAGAAAATGTCCTCGTCGTCGATGTTAGACAAGTTCAATTTGGCCAGGTCATCATCGTCCAGTCCGCGTGGGGTCATAAAAGAGGCCCGTTTCCGGCCGCATCCTTCAGACAGCACAGAGAAGAGTATGTTGCGAGCATCTCGGTTAAAGTTTCTTTCTCAGTTAAATGCGGCCAAGAGGGCCAAATACTCTGCCAACAGGCTGCAATCATCCAACCATGCCAACCATGACGAAGCAAATAATTTTGGTCAGTATTCAGAAAGTTCTGTTTCGAATTTCGCTACCCTTGCTCAGAAAACTGACAATTTTCATGTGATGCCACCGACTGACGATTACAATTCAATTGCTCCCCAGTTTTTAATCTATCAGAATAATTCTTTGACATCTGGCGCTCTGCCGACTCCTGGTCACCCAAGGATTTCTGCGTCAGTTGGTGCCAATCCTAATATTGTGCCGTTCTCTATAGACCAAACCTGTTCTTTGCAGGCACGACTTGATGATATGAGTGTCAATGAACTGGCTTGTTACTTTGAAGAATATGTTCATATTCCGAAGAAGATGAGCGAGATGGCTGAAATGATGTATAGGTAGCGTTTGTGGGTGGGTGGGGGATGTTTTTGGGCATAAAAATCTTATTTAAATGTTATCAAGAGTTTAAAAAATTTTTTTTTTTCATTTAAAAAATAAAAAATTTTCTAATTTAAACAATTTTTTTTTTTAATTTAAAAAAATCTTTTTTAAAGAATGATGATTTGTGGCAGACCACAACTTTGTATGTTCTTCGAGAAAATCCCGTTCAAACGCATGAATTTGATATCCATGGATCGAAATAATTATAAAAGCTTAAAATTAATGGTTTAGGTCCTAGAAGTAGTTGAGAGAATACTTGAACAGTAAATAAGTTAGATAAGCATGGATGAAATGCAGTTTATGACTGATGCTATATTAATCTTGAACCAAATGTAAAAGTATCTTGGTAAAATATTTTAATTTGGTGGATTTAGAAAAAAAAATTTGACAGTGTGAAGAGATATTGTTTGGTAGAGTTTGCATAAAGTAGGAGCAAATAAGTAGTTGATGGAGATTTTTCAGGCAATGTACTTTTTTTTTTTTTTTAAATTGCTCCAGACAAGGTGTAAAGCCATTTAATGTAAGGAACTAACAAGAATGAAAGATGATTATTGCAAAAGCAAGAGATGATTATTCATAGGAGGAAAACAGTCATCACCTGTAATTTCTTAAAAAAACCCGCTGGAACATGGAACTGTATTACAATGAGGTATGACAACAATACTCCATACATGGTCTGATGATAGATTTGTAGAGATGGAGAATAGCTTCACTTGTTAGCAAGTGTTTAGAACGATAGAATTCTTTACGAAAAGCAAAAAGAGCAACGGACATATTATGTACTCCAAGAAAGATTTGATGAGAAAGACCAAGAAATTTTAGCCAATTTTTCATCAAAAGCCGACCCATTCATGAGAATCTCTGAAAGAAAAGGGGCACGCTTATAATTGAATGGCACAAGCCAAGTCTTAACAGGATTAAATGAAACAAGCTACTTTGTATCCTAATCCGCAACTGAATCAAGGTCGACATCTAGATTAGCTGTATATTTCACGTGAACTGATGAACAGAAATTAACATTGGAATGGAGAATGGTATCGTTAGCGCAGATGTTGATCTTCTGAGCAATATTCTCTGAAAGATTATTAAAACAGACGAAACAGTTTGGCTAAAAATAGTTTTGAGGAACACCAGTATTGATAGGAAAAAAGAAGAAACGCCATGAATTACTTGCAAGTTACAATCAGAAAGAAAGATCTAATAATATCAAGAACATCACCACCAATCCCATAACCTGTCGGGTCCTGCGGCTTAATTTGATTCCATATGGGAAAACTCACCTGGTCTGGATTGACAGATCAATAGCTCTTTCTCGTGTAGAAGACCAAAATGCCACACTTTGAATCACTTTCAAAATACGAAAAAGCAAAAAAATAAAAAAATTAACATTGCATTCACCCCTAAACAAGGCATATTGCCACTTGGATGTAAGAGGCTACTAGTTGGGACCATGCTTAGGGAAAATGAGCAAGATGTCGATTTACGTTACATTTGAACTTCTGCATATCAGTACAGTCAGAAGCAAGCAGCAGGAAGGGAATTCCGAAATCTAACTGTTCGAGGGAAGAAGCTAATAGAGTAGCATTTAGGGACTTCAACAGTGAAGGGGTGTGACTTTGTTGCTAAACATGTTTGTCGGGTATGTAGGTCAAGAGCACAAGTGCAAGGAGTTCATCAGAGTACATTCTATTAAAATATTCATAACAGGCACAGGGATGCAACATTGCGGAAATGGGACGGGTTGAGGCCTAGTTAACAAAGTGGGACCTATTATATTAAAGACTCTTTTCGACTTTATCTAAGAGGGAGAGACTAGTGGTAGATGCGCCAGCCCAGATGTGACAACAATACTCCATGCATGAGCGAATGGTGGCTTTGTAGAGATACGAGATACTCTCAAATGCAAGTAGTCTTCTAGCACGATAGAGGGAACCCACCCTCTCTGTCCTCCATGTATTTGTGCCTGTGACTGTTAAGCAAAGGAGTTTGGAGGAAGAATTTTCAAGTAGGGTGTTATTTCTCATGGATATCTGTGGTTAGAGAGGCTTCTTGTAATTGTTAAAGGAGAGCAGTTTAGTCTTACTAGCATTAAATGTTAAATAATTATTTCGCAAAATAATCCAATTATATATAGTTTGCATGAAATGAATGTTAAATGGTAGTTATTTTTCTTTTTGATTTAAGAAATGCGTTTTGGAGAGCAAGAGTCTGATTTCAGTTTAACGCTTTTTTTTGCTAAGTGCATCTGGATGAAGTTGAATTGGTGATTTCTGGCTGCAAGTCCAGGCGCTTGCATTCCAAAATCACATGGATTCTTGTTGGCACTGATAAGGAAACTCTTGTCTTAAAAACTTTGTTTTTATTGAACCATAATTTTTTTTCACCTTTGATGTTGCGAACACCATATCTACCTCGACGACTTCTTTCTATTTTGTTTTCCTTTTTTCTCCTAATAATAATATACCATTTTTTTTCTCTCTTTTGTTTTTTTTTTTTTTGTTTTTTTTTTTTATCTAAAAAACTTCCCTAGAAATTATAAATTTACTGGATTTATCTGCTAGAAACTCATTTTGTAACGTTTCAGTTACACTTTGCTTTAGCAATTCATAAAAATAAAACTTTAATTTTGCAATTCATAAAAATAAAACTTTGCTTTAGTAATTCATAAAAATAAAACTTTGCTTTAGTTATTCATGAAAATAAAACTTTGCTTTAGTAATTCATAAAAATAAAACTGGAAACAGCGTTTTTTCTGTAACTAAATTTTTTATTACCATTACTCTCGTTTCGACACCACTTAAAAAATCTCTTGCTTCTCTGACTGCATGTCAGTCACAGTCGGCCCATTTTCATCCACAACATTACACGTCCATTGTCTTTGACATTGCACTTTGTTTTTGTTTTTTTACCACATGTAGCATTTTTTCCCTTTTTTTCCCCCCCTTTTTCTTCTCGCGCACACATCGTAATTTGCATGTGTGCAATTTTTGGCTGCTGCTGCTGCTAATCTCTTCACAAGCCAGTCATCCTTTGCTGCTGCTGATATTTTCCGACATGCTCATAGGCACTGTTTTAGCCATAAGCACCTTAGTTGACTTTGTGACAACTCCAGTTTTTTTTTTTTTTTTTTTTTTTCTTCAAGCCAATGCTTAGAAAATTGGTGAAAACCCATAAGCATGATCAGTCAATTTTGCCCGGAAGCTATAATATTGCCACATTAGAAGTTTTGTCCAGAAAATTTCATACAGTTTGTCTGAAAGAGCTGCTTTATGTTGATGACTTAACATTTATTCGTGAAATGATTGAAGATCTATATACCAAGTAAAATACTTGGACGAATGCAATGGAAATTAAATGTCTTAGAGTGGATGTTACCGGGATTAAAATAACACATGCCAACAACAAATTTGTTGTCTGCGTTTTTTTTTTTTTTTTTTCAGAAGTTGGTGGGGGTAAAATGTCATGTCAAATAATTATTTTTCATTGGAAATGATTATTTTAATGACAAGAACTATTCAGTTTTCATAGTTCTGGTGATTATGTCAAAAAGAATTGGTTTTAAGTCATAAAACCTCAAAATCTTCCAAAAATTGTGCAGCAAGGGATACACAAAAAACTCACCTGTGTGGGAGGAATTGGTGCTTTGCAAAGAAAAGAACATCATCACTGACCCTGTGGTGGACAGACAATACTCTTTCTACCAATGCACATTAAGCTCAGTTTAATGAAGCAGTTCACCAAGGCTCTGGACATATATGATGACTGCTTCACTTACTTGTGCCAAGCTTTTCCAGGATTTACCATGGAAAAGTCGAAAGATCCAGCAGCTCTTAAGAGATTCAGAGTTCGAAAACTCAATGAACAAAATGGAACCGGAAGTGTGGAAGGCATTTGTTCTGCTAGTGAAGAACTTTTGTGGTAACAATAACGCATAAACTATGCAGAACTTGTCGACAACATGCTGACTGCTTTCAGAAACCTGGGCTGCAACATGAGCGTCAAAATGCACTATTTTCACATATCAACCGGTTTCCTGAGAACCTGAGTCCAATGAGTGATGAGCAACAGAGAGGTTGGGTATCAGTTGCTGTGAGGCAGTCGTGATGACTGACTACTGTTGGAATCTGAAGAGAGACCTCCCTACCGCTGAGCATTCCAGGAGTTCAGAGAAATGCAAGTTCAAGCCTTGAAGTTTGAAAAATGGTGAAGCAACAATTTACATGTATTTGCCTTCATCAAATGCCGACCATTCAGTTTACATTAATCGATGTTTCTATCAGGTAATCAATATATGTTGTTGGCAAAACATTTTTTCTCTAAAAAAACATAGGATGAAATGTGTTGATAGAAATCAGCTGATAATGCCACAAAAATGTAATCAATTTTGTCACAAGATCTGATTTTTTTTTTCATATGAAATTAACATAAAAACCTGACCTGATGAAGAAAACATGTTATTTCCTGATTCAGCAATGCAAAAATACCCTGAATCAGTTGTAGAAATTTAAACATTCAAAAAGTAAAAATTATTGCCCAGTGTAATCAGTGATTGTATTATCGGAAATGTCCCAGAAAGAAGGTTTTTGTGGGAAGGAAATTGTCATTCGTATAAGCATTGGATAGACAAGTGTGGTGGAATAGCTGGTAGGTTGAGATAAAAATTTGTGTATAAGAAGTGCTACACAATGGAGACAGAGTAAATATATTGGGATGGTGAAGTTATTCAGATTGTTATGTTCGTAATACACTTGGGGGACCTGGTACTGATATGATGGCAAGATTCAATTTCTATGAGTAGGGCTCGAAATAATACCAAAATGGAAACCACTTGACACTCTTTTTCATAAACACATGTTGAATTCTAATGACTGATTCGTTGGGGTGAAAAAAACCCAAAAGCATTCTTTTCAACATTCATCAAAAAATCGTTATCAAGATTCACCTTAATCTTTTACGGGCTTCTGTGGTACTAGTATTCAAGAATTCTGGCGAAAGAACTGACCCATTAAATTATCACCCCATTAGCCTCCTCCCACTTTTCGCCAAAATATTTGAGACCATAATTAACCATGTTCTAGTTCATCATTTTACAGATGCTAAACTTCTGACTGACAAACAATATGGATTTAGACAAGCCCGTTCCACAGCAGACATCCTCACTGTAATCTCTGAACATATATACCATTCACTGGACAAAGCGGAGGAGGGTAGAGCGGTAGCTCTAGATATATCTAAGGCTTCTGACAGGGTATCGCATGAGGGTCTCCTCAGGAAAATTAGATCATACGGTATCACTGGAAGAATTCTAAACATAATTAAATCCTTCTTAGGAGAAAAATCCAGGTTGTCCTCGATGGCCGTACATTCAAACAATATGATATAAATGCGGGAGTGCCTCAGGGGTCTATCCTTGGACCTCTATTGTTTCTAATATTCATAAATGACCTCCCCGACAAAATTGCTATAATGGGTATATATGCTGATGACACCACACTCTATAACAGGCATGATAGGAAAACAAATGAACACATATCTAAAGAAATGGCAAAAACACTAGAGGATGACCTCCAATCTGTAGTGGAATGGGGCCAAAAATGGATGGTCACATTCAATACTGCCAAGACTAAACTGGTTTCCTTCAATAATTACAAGAAACCTTCTCTGCCACCAATAGCAATGGCCAGTGACTCTTTATCTGAGAGTACATCTTTCAAACTGCTTGGCCTAACGTTCACAGGAAACATGAGTTGAAACAATTATATTGAAAACATTGCCAAGGCCGCTGCGAAGAAGGTAGGCTCTCTCTACCGTGCTAGAAAACTACTAACACCCGAAAATATACCTCTATAAGACTACCATTCGCCCATGTATGGAGTATTGCTGTCACATTTGGGCTGGTGCATCTGCTACTAGACAAGGTTCAAAAGAGAATCGCCAATCTGATAGGCCCTGAACTGGCATCTAAGCTTCAGCCTCTGTCCCATCAACAAAATGTTGCATCCCTCTGCCTTTTCTACAAGTATTTTAATGGTGAATGCTCTGACGAACTGCAGACACTTGTGCCCCCACGACGTAGACACCCTCGAGAAACCCGACAGGCAGCTAAATCCCACCCCCGCACAGTAGAGATCCCTAGATGTAAAAGATCTTTCTACTCCAGTAGTTTCTTCCCCCAGAACCGCTAGACTCTGGAATTCCATTCCAGGTCCCTGCTTCCCCAACTGTACTGACATGCAGAAGTTCCAGTGTAACGTGAACCGACATCTTGCTGCCCAAATCCCAACATAGTACCTGAGTAATTGTTGCCCCTGATAATAGCCCCCTACACCAAAGTGGCAATGTGCCTTGTTTGGGGTGAAAATGTAATTAAAAAAAAAACAAAAAAAAAACGATTAATCTAAAAAAATAAACTTTTTTTTTTTTTTTTTAACAAAGATTTTTAACACAAAAACGAAAACGGGAAAAAGTGTCCCCACAGAATTGTAATAAATAATATTAAGAAAAAAAATTTAGTAAATACTTTTTATATGAATTTAAAAATATATTTGCCAAAAAATAACCTCTTGATTGAAATTTGTGTGTTAATTAATTTTGTTTATTTTGATAATACCACAACAGATTTTTACGATATTTTGCGCTGGCAACCCAGTAGCTTTAATAACAAATCAGCAGCAGGAGCAAATAATTGTACATAATTAGTCGACAATTTTAGTACCCCCCCCCTTATGTATGATCCAAATCCGGCACAACTAAATTGTCCGATTCGGCTTCTGCTGATTCAAGCAACTTTACACATTGTTTCTATATGACAAACAGCAGGAACAGTCAGTTGTACAATGATCGGGAATAATTTTCATCGTACATATTTAGTAAAACCACCATTCGAACTTAGGGTTAATGGTAGTTAAAGTTTTTTTTTGTTTTTTGCTTTTTTTTTTGCTGCATGCTAGTAAAGAAACAGCTGGAATGTGTGTACGTCTTATCTCATGAGATGTACGAGCATCTTAATAACAAGATTACAATATTCTACAGGATTTTACTGTTTATACCGATTTGCATGACAGCTTCTGCTAATTCTCTATTCTCGCCCGTCATTTTGAGCAACCTCTGAATTCCATCGTCATTTTGGGCAATCTAGACCATTCCTGAAATATTTCTTTGTGGAATCTGAATATACAACTAAAAAGATGTTTGCTAAAATAACTTCTCGACTTCAAAAATTTTTTAAATTTATTTTCTCGTCAAAGCTTGGAAAAACAAAACGCGCCCCCCCCCCTAAAAAAACAACAACATTATTTACGATTTACAAAGATATTCGGACTAAATCATTATTACTGCAATTAAAACTGTATGAATTATATTAATTTCTTTATAGACCCAATCGTGTTGTATGATTTGATTGTAAAAACAGATGAAAGATACAAAACTTCAACTTGTTTACAATTAAGAAATAAAGAACTGTAAAATCCTGTCTGTTTCAATAATAATAATCTTACCTTCAACTTTTCTATACAATTTTTAGAATGAAAGTCACCATTGAAAATCAGATTACATCAATAGTATTCAATGCAAGGGAAATAACTCTACGTAGAGTTATTTCCCCCTTTCTCTCTACTTATTTTCCCCGATAATTACGAGAGTGATTTAAAAAAAAAAAAAATTTCTTTTAAATAATTGTATTTAGATATTGTGATAATTTCTTAAAGGCAGGAATGGCGTTGTCTTTATTTTTTTTGTGGGGTGGGATTGGTTGAATATTGTTGAAACCCGTTACAAGACACTCCGTTTTGTAATTTTTAATCGATTTGCAATCAGCTGAAGGAACGCAATTCAATAGGTTGATATTTTCAGACATCCCCAAAAGATTTTTTTTTTATAGTTTCTTTGAAAGACATCAACTGCGCATTTGATGAAATTGCTGTTAACATCATCTTGAAGGAAGAACTCTTCATTTTTTAAAAGGGTAAAAAATGGTATTCAGGTACGCTTAGGGGATGATGGTGCAGAAGCACCTGCCCCTTTCACTTCTGTTTTAAAAGTGCCGTTTTCAGAGTCATGTCTTATAAACCTGCGCTCCACAATTCCTATATATATATATATATATATATATATATATATATATTTTCACTTGGACACCTGCCCTGAAAAAGTTCTCTGCGCGTCACTACTTCTCTTTTTCCCATAATCAAGACCTATCAATTCGATTTGGGGAAGAGACTCCACTGTCGACAAGATTTCTCATTATGCCATCTATTGCTGAATGTTTTGGAAAGCAAGCCGCACTTAAATGAACACCGGATGAATACGAAACTCCTCAATAAATGCTTCACATGTGCATCTCTAACACTCACAAAATTTGAGTCCAAAAAGAATTGTGACTCAAACGCAACTGCATTTCTCATCTACAAGGTGTTTGTTTTTTTTTGTTTTTAAATTTTTTATTGCATTTTCACTCCAAGCAAGACACAGTGCAACGGTGATGTAGGGGGCTACTATCAGGGTCACAATTTGCAGGAGTATTATGTTGGGAGTTGGGCAGTAAGATGTCTGTTTACATTACACTTGAACTTCTGCATGTCAGTACAGGAAGCAGGAACCTGGAAGGGAATTCCAAAGTCTAGCAGACCTGGGGAAAAAACTATTAGAGTAGAAGGCTATCTTAAATCTGGGAATCTACTGTATAGGGTGGGATTTTGCTGCTTTTCTGGTTTGTCAAGGGTATTTATGGGGTACAAGTGCTTTTTTTTTTTTTTACATGGGGGATCACCACTTATCAAGGCCCGGAAGCCACTCGGGCATAAGGGTTATTGTGTGTACAGTAATCAATGGGATAGTATCGTATTAATAGTTGGTATTGGAGATTTGATAAAGTGTCTTACTTAAGGTAGCGATTAATCAGGAATTTGTTTATGTGGGACTTGAAGACATCCAAGTTATAGTCAGGTGGGAAACAGGCAAACAGAAGAGAATTCCACAGTCGTGCGCTTCTTAGAAAGAAGCTTTGTTCATGGAATCTACGTTTTGAATTAGGCACAGATAAAGAGTGGGGGAAATTACTGACAATGGTTTTAGCTAGACGGGTGTTTATCAGGAAAGATTGACAAGGAGGGACCAGAGATTGGAGCTCAGACGAGCACTTGCCATGGAAGTAACGATAAAACAAAGACAGGCTCGCAACGTCTCTTCTGTGGGAGACAGGTTGCAGAGAAGAAAAAAGGGCATCCCCCACTAAGCCATGAAGTCTATTTTGTACTCTGTCAAGGCAGGATAGGCTGTTTTTAGAAGCTCCAGCCCAGATGTGGCAGCAGTACTCCATCTTTGGATGTACTTGGCTTTTATACAGATAGAGAATTGCATCAGTAGTGAGATATCTTCTAGAGCGGTAGAAGGATCTCATCATTTTCCCAGTGGCTCGTGCAACAGACGATATACATGTTCCATTTCAGATCAGGAGTAAAGGTCAAACCCAGGAGCTTGTCAAAACATGAAGCCTTCCCAAGACGAGAGCCATCCATTTCAATTGATGCTAGATGAGGAACAGAGTGTTGATGATGTAAAGAGCTTGGTTTAGATGCATTAAAAATAACCAGCCACTACTTTCCCCACTGTACCCCGTGCTCAAGATTAGAGGAGAGAGAATCAGAGAGAGCTTTGTCATTTACGGCCTTTGATGTGTGTCCATAGATTGTCATGTCATCAGTATAGATGTCAACGAATGATTTAAGTATGTGTTTTGGGAGATCATTGATGTCGATAAGGAAGAGAGTTAGACCCAGGATGGGACTCCAGCATTAATACTGTGGACCTCTGATTGCTGCCCATCAACCACTATTCTTATGAACCTATCAGAGAGAAATGATTTAATTATTGAGAAAACATTTTCAGTAATACCGTAGCTGGAAATCTTGTGAAGTAGGCCCTTATGCCATACCTTATCGAAGGCCTTTGATATGTCAAGAGCAATTGCCCTGGAAAGGAAGCCTTTGTTGAGAGATTCACTTCCTTACATCATTCATAGACATTTATGCTGATGACACTACTATCTATGGTAGCACATCAAAGACCGTAAATGACCAAGTTCTCTCCGATTCTCTCTCCTCTGATCTTGAGCACGTGGTACAGTGGGGGAAGAGGTGGCTGGTTACTTTTAATGCATCTAAAACCAAGCTTCTATCTTTACATCATCAACGCTCTGATCCCCATCTAGCATCAATTGAAATGGATGGCTCTCGTCTTGGTGAGGCCTCATGTTTTGACAAGCTTCTGACTTGACCTTACTCCTGATCTTAAATGGAACACATACATCAAATCCGTTGCCAAGGCTGTTGGAAAAATGGTGAGATCTTTCTATCGATCCAGTAGATATCTCACTGCTGATGCAATTATCTATCTATATAAGAGTCAGGTATGTCCAAGGATGGAGTATTGTTGCCACATCTGGGCAGGAACTGCTAGAAAGAACTTATCTTGCTTTGATAGAGTTCAAAATAGACTTTGTGGCCTCGTAGGAGATGTCCTTTTCTCTTCACTGCAACCTCTTTCTCACAGAAGAGATGTTGCAAGTTTGTCTCTATTTTATCATTATTTTCATGGCAAGTGCTCGACTGAGCTCCAATCTATGGTCCTCCCTTGCCAAACACTCGCAAGAAACACTCATCTAGCTGAAAGCACTTTCAGTAATTCCCCCACTCTTTATCTGTGCCTAAACCTAAACGTAGATTCCATGAACAAAGCTTCTTTCTTAGAACTGCAAGCCTGTGAAACTGTCTTCCGGTTGCCTGCTTTCCGGCTGATTACAATATGGTTGTGTTCAAGTCTAAAGTAAATAAGTTCTTGATGAGCCGTTCCACCTAAGTTAACAAATTTACCAAAGTTCCATTACTAACGATTGCTTTATTGTTCGATTGACTACTGTACACTCTTTAACCCTTATCCTCGAGTGGCCTCTCGGCCTTAATAAGTGGTGATGCCTATGTAAAAAAAAAAGAGAGAGAGAATAAAATACAAAAATAAAATACAGCCATTGCATGGATTGATTACAAAAAAGCCAATTACACAATCTCCTAATCATGGATAATTGAATGCTTAGGGATGTACAAAATTAATTTTGTAGAGAAAACAGTACAAATATGGCGACTGGATGTGACAGCCATTAAACAACACATGACAGAGATAAAAAATATTGTGAGGCATCTTCGAGGCCATCTTCATTACTTTGAGTCATAGTAATGATGCCACTGACCAACATTATAGGGACAGGAAATGCAAGATGGGTATATTTGCAGATGACACCATGCTCTATGGTAGGCATGAGGGGAAAATGAATAAACACATAACCAAGGCAATAGCGGAAACCCTAAAGAAAGATCTCAAGTCTGTATTGGAATGGGGCCAAAAATGGATGATAACATTCAATGCTGCCACAGTAAGCTTCTTTCCTTTAATAATTACAAGAAACCTTCTCAACCACCAATAGTTATAGCTAATGATACATTAGCTGAAAGTACTTTGTTTAAACTCCTCGGCTTGATGTTCACAGGGAACATGAGTTGGAACAGATACATCGAGGGCATTTCTGCAGCTGCTGCAAGAAAGGTGAGCTCTCTCTATCATGCTAGAAAGTTACTTACACCTGAAAGCATCCTATATCTCTACAAGGCCACCATTTTCCCATGTATGGAGTATTGCTGTCATATTTAGGCTGGTGGATCTGTTACTAGTCTCTCGCTCCTGGAAAGGATTCAGAAGAGTTGCCAACCTAATAGGTCCTGAACTGTCAGCTAGGCTTCAGCCTTTCTATTATCCCTCTACCTGTTTTACCGTACTGTATATCGATACTCTATGGCTGACTGGGATAGCTTCCGTACATTCATATCTGATCTACCCCTGCATTCCATGTTTAAAAAGGATGTGTCCTCCATAGTATCAGACCTGACCGAATGGTTAATTGTAGGCATAGACCGATTCATACCATCCAAAAAATTCCAACAAAAACCTAACGGCCAGCCATGGTTCTCCCCTGAATTTGCTGCTGCCATAATGCACAAAAATCACTTTTTCCTTAGCTACCAACGTAATAGATGCACTGTGACTAGAGCTGCTTTCAGGACTGCCAGCAACCACTGCAAAAGAGTAATAAAAAATGCAAGAGAGCTATATGCTCAGCTCAAATCCAAAGTAGCTAAGCAGCGGCTTGGTTCCCACTTGATTCCACTTGGCAAATTGCAAACAGGATCCTAAACAGAAGCATGCGTTCCATCCCAACCATTATCAATGGACCTGAGGTCATCTCGTCAGCATCAGACAAGGCCAGACTATTTTCCAAAAACTTTGCATCTAATTCTACCTTATGCGATGAAGGCCTTCAACTCCCTGCATTTCCTCCTATAACAGAGAACACCCTATGCAACATACAAATATCTGTGCGTGAGGTCGCTAAGCTAATCAAGAACCTTGATTCCAGTAAAGCAACTGACCCTGACGGCATTCCAATTATAGTGTTAAAAAAGCTTCAACCAGAACTTGCCCCCATACTTACAAAACTGTTTAAGCGTTGCCTTAAGGAGAAGTGCTTTCCAACACCCTAGAAAACCTCATCAGTATGCCCTGTATTTAAGAATTCAGGCGAAAAGTCCTCTCCCTCGTAATACAGACTAGTAAGTCTCCTGTGTGTCATGAGTAAGTTGCTGGAATCCATATTAAATAGAGAAGTAGTCAACCACCTCAGCAAAAATAATCTTCTGAGTGACATGCAATATGGTTTCCATTTTGCAAGATCTACAGCAGATGTGCTAACGGTTATATCTCATAGGATTAGTGAATCTCTTGACAAAGGCTTCCTTTCTAGGGCAATTGCTCTTGACATATCAAAAGCCTTCAATAAAGTATAGCATAAGGGCCTACTTCACAAATGTTTTCTTGATCATTAACTCTCTTCCTGATCTACATCAATGATCTCCCAAAACACATACTTAAATCATTCGTTGACATCTATGCTGATGGCATAACCATCTATGGCAACACATCAAAGGCCGTAAATGACAAAGTTCTCTCTGATTCTCTCTCCTCTGATCTTGAGCGTGTGGTACAGTGGGGGAAGAGGTGGCTGGTTACTTTTAATGCATGTCAAACCAAGCTCCTATCTTTACATCATCAACGCTCTGATCCCCATCTGCCATCAATTGAAATGGATGGCTCTCGACTAGGGGAAGCTCCATGTTTTGATAAGCTTTTGGGCTTGACCTTTACTCATGACCTGAAATAGAACACATACATCAGGTCTATTGCCAAGGTCACTGGAAAAATGGTGAGATCCTTCTACCGCTCCAGAAGATATCTCACTGCTGATGCAATTCTCTATCTATATAAAAGCCAAGTACGTCCAGGGATGGAGTACTGTTGCCACATCTGGGCAGCAGCTGCTAAAAACAGCCTATCCTGCCTTGACAGAGTACAAAATAGGCTTCGTGGCTTCTGAGTTCTTAAATACAGGGCATACTGTTAGGATTTTCCAAGGTGTTGGGAAGCATTTTTCCTTAAGACAACGCTTAAATAACTTGGTAAGTATGGGCGCTAGTTCCGGTTGAAGCCTTTTGAGCACTACGACTGGAATGCCGTCAGGACCAGTTGCTTTACTAGAATCAAGGTTTTTGATTAGCTTGGCAACATCACGTACACATATTTGTATGTCACTTAGCATGTTTTCTGATATACAAGGGAATACTGGGGGTTGGCGGCCTTGGTCGCAAAGGGTAGAATTAGCTGCAAAGTTCTTGGCAAAGAGATTGGTTTTGTCTGATGCTGACGATATTAACTCAGGTCCATTGATAATAGCAATGCAATAATAGCAATGGCCAAGAACACATTGCCTGAAAGTACTTCTTTTAAACTCCTCGGCCTAACGTTTACAGGGAATATGAACTGGAATAGATACATTGAGAGCATTGCCAAGGCTGCTGCAAGGAAGGTTGGCTCCCTCTACCGTGCTAGAAAACTACTTATGCCTGCCAGTATCCTATACCTCTATAAGGCAACCATTCGCCCATGTATGGAGTACTGTTGTCACATCTGGGCTGGTGCATCTGCTGCTTGTCTCTCGCTCCTGGACAGGGTTCCAAAAAGAGTCGCCAACCTGATAGGTCCTGAACTGTCATCTAGGCTTCAACCTCTGTCCCATCGACGAGATGTTGCATCCCTCTGCTTGTTCTACAAATACTTTAATGGTGAATGCTCTGATGAACTGCAAACACTTGTACCTCCCCGACGTATCTACCCCCGACAAACCCGACAAGCTACTAAGTCTCATCCCTTTACAGTGGAGATCCCTAGGTGCAAGAAAGCCTTTTACTCCAATAGTTTCTTCCCCAGAACTGCGGGTCTTTGGAACTCCCTTCCGGGATTCTGCTTTCCCAACTGCAATGATATGCAGAAGTTCAAGTGTAATGTTAACAAACATCTTTCTACTCTTCTCCCTTCATAATGACCCCGCTAATTAATTCCCTAATAGTAGCCCCCTGCTTCAAAGTGGCACTGTGCCTTGTTTGGGGTGAAAATTGAATAAAAAAAAAAAATTAAAAAAAAAAATAGTTGGGGTAGAGCTCACTTGGGTGCTTGTCCAGATTAGCCTCCATGATAAAACAAAAATAAAGAAAAATCTGTACCCTTGACAGAAAGAAACTATCCACTAAAAATCACAAGTAGTTTTTTTTTTTTTTAAATAAGAAAATCAAACTCATATTATTTGGACTACAGTCCTCATCTTGAGTGTCATTTTCACAACGTTTCGGTTGTTGGAACCTCTGACTCTCTTCAGGTGTATCTTGTCGAACTTGGGAATGTTTCTGTCAAACTCGGGAATTTGGATGGAATTTCGAAAAGAACCCTTGATTTACTTCATGGAGGTAACATGCTCTTGTTCTTTCAGCCATGACTGGATAAAAGTCCTAAGTAATTTGCAATTGTACTTTTTTGGTCGCTCACACTGCGAACTGACTCTTCAGGAGAATACTCTTTTACAACTGATTTTTTCCAAATACTCTAACAAGTCCTTACATTCAGAAATGTAATGAAATCAAATTAAATAATAAGCAAAAATCTCGCAATGCTATCTTTAAAACAGCCTGAAGGAACACGGAAGATGACTGAAAATAATTCAAACTTTTGCAAAATTTTTGAAAGCCATTCTTAACAAGGGGAGAAAAGAGGTTGGAAGAAGTAAAATTTGTGCAAAAATGATTTTCTTTATAAAAATGAAACTTTTGATAAATTTACACGATTTTTTAGTGAAAATATTTTATGTCTGTCATGGGTATACACATCATACAGATTTTTGTTTTCTTTTTTTTTTCATGGGAGGGGGAAGAGTCCTGGACAATTTTGTTCAGGTTATCGGGTGTAAATAGCACCAGTAAACATTTTATGATTTTATACATAAGGATTTGCTAAGAATTTTAAAGCAAGTTTTAAATAAATTTTTATTCAATAGTTTTAAACATGGATTCCCAACTGGGGCCCACAGGGACTCTCAGAGGGTCCATTGAAATTGTAAAGTAGTAAGTTATGGAAATCTCGTGAATATAAATAATTATATATAACTATATTCTATATAAGTATATTCTATATAAATATAAGTATATTCTATATAAGTATAACTATATTCTAAATATATAACAATAGTATAAGAAGAATATGCCATACAGATAAACGTATATACATATATGGGTGTCCACAGATGATAAAATAGCTCTCAAGGGATCCACAAGCAAAATAAGGTTGGGAACCCTTGGTTTAAAAAGCTTCCAATTTATTAAGTATTACATACATTATTTTTTTTCAAATATTAACAACCGATTAAAATGGCTGAGTTGTTTATGTAGAAATGACATGCATTCTGGTGGATTTAATTTTGGAATTAAATTACGTTTTTAAATAGAAATTTTAGAATTTTCTTTCATTTAACACTATTACATTTATGATTTCAATAAATAAATTCATAAATAGTAAATAAAATAATTGATATAATTTGGATTCTTCAAACTACTGTTCTTATTTGCACAGTGTTTCGGCCGATGTAACCTCTGACCTTCTTTGGGTGTATTTGGTTGAACTTAGGAATTTTTCTGCTGTATGTGAGATCCTAATCAAATGAATACTGCTAAATACAAAAAGAATAGAGGTGGTCTTGTTTACTCCAATGGTAACATTCAATGCTGCCAAGAGTAAGCTTCTTTCCTTTAATAATTACAAGAAACTTTCTCAACCCCCAGTAACGACTAATGATACATTACCTGAAAGAACTTTGTTCAAACTCCTTGGCTTAACGTTCACAGGGAACATGAGTTGGAATAGATACATCGAGGGCATTGCCGGGGCAATGAAGGTGGGCTCTCTCTAGCATACTAGAAAGTTACTTGCACCTGAGAGTGTCCTATACCTCTACTATTCACTCATGTATGAAGTATTGTGGTCACATTTGAGCTGGTGCATCTGCTACTTGTCTCTCACTCCTGGACAGGATTCAAAAGAGAGTCACCAACCTAATAGGTCCCGAACTGTCAGCTAGACTTCAGCCTCTGTGCCATCCCTCTGCCTGTTTTACAAGTATTTTAATGGTAGGTGCCCCAACGAACTACAAGCACTTGTACCCTCTCGGCATAAATGCCCCCGACAAACCCAACAATCAGCAAAATCCCACCCCTTCACAGTAGAGATCCCCAAATACTAGAAAATCTTCTACTCTAATCGTTTCTTTCCTAAGACTGCTAAACTTTGGAACTCGCTTCTGGGTTTCTGCTTCCCTGATTGTACTGACATGCAGAAGTTCAAGTGTAATGTAAACAGACATCTTGCTGCTCAACTCCCAACTTGTTTGAAGTGAAAATGCAGTAAAAAAAAAAAAAAGAAATTACGTTTTTAAATAAAAATTTTAGAATTTCGTTTCATTTACCACTCTTGCATTTATGATTTCAATAAATAATTGATAAATAGTAAATAAATAAAATAATCGATATTATTTGGATTCTTCAAACTACTGTTCTTATCTTCAGTGTTATTTGCAGTGTTTCGGCCGATGTAACCTCCAACTTTCTTCGGGTGTATTTGGTCGAACTCAGGAATCTTTCTGTTGAATTTGGGAGTCTGCACATAATTTCAAATGGAACACTTTATTTAATACACAAGGATAGCATGCTCTCGTTCTGTCAGCCATGATTTGTTAAATTATAATTAAGGAGTTGGTTAATAGATATAAATTGAAGGGTACTCTCAATCTCCTCCCTTGTTGTTGCTGTATGTGACATCCCAAGAAAATGAATATTGTTAAAATACAAAATAATAGTGTTGGTCTTGTTCATTACACTTGGTTAGAGGGTTTTTCTTAATGAGTTCACTTTCAGCTTCTCCAGCAGTCTGCCTCAGCTATTACAACTATATGATCAATAGTGACCATAAAAGAATCAGATGAGAAAAAATCCATATAAGTTTAGAATCAGATAAAGGCTACAACCATATACAATATTATTTTCATCATATTGTATATACAATAAAGATAACAAATGAATAACTAAAAAAACCTGTTGGTAAAGTTGAGGGTGGGGTAACTCTGCCAGTTATAATAATAGGTAAGAACAGATCTGTCAGTAGAGTTTTGAAAAGCCAGTGCACTCTGGTCTGTAAATAATGTCTGAGCTGCCTCGTCAACATTCTCCTGTAAAAGCGCCTCAGGCAAGCAGCACTAAACTAATCTCTTCTGAAAAAGAAAAGGTAAAGCTGGGGGGGGGTGTAAACCTCTTCTAGTATTTTATATACTTCCTTGGAGGTAAGACACAAGGTCAGGTGAGATTTTTAGAAGCCAGCACACTACACTGTGTGGCCTAGAAAAAATGCATGAGTAGCCCTGTCAGCATCCCCCATTAGGAGCATGTCAGGTTATTAGCAATAAACTAATCCTTTTTCAAAGGGAAGGTAACGCATCCCTTCTTAGAGAAAAGGTAAAGGTTGGGAGGTTAGACATTCTAGAACTATCCAGGACCATAGGTGGACAGAGACAAAGGTCACACAAGCATGGCTTAGACTCTGGCAGAATGATTATTGAGGACGTATTGCCAACTGGTATGAACAACCATTCAGATCACTCATTACACGTGAAATCCGACAAGCTGGTGAAAGAGGCTTTTCATAAATCATCCTCATAAATAATTCAATTTCTTTCCATTCATCAGTTTCATTTTGTTTTACTGATGAACTCATTGCACTTGTACCCCCTCAACGTATGAGATGCCTTCAATAAGTTTCCAGACTTTTTTCATATGGGCACTTGTATTGAAAGTACACACATGAAACTCTAGTGTCTCCTTCAAAGTAATCTCCTCCAGCTGCAATGCTTTTGTTGCACCATTCAAACAACTTCTGAAAGATCCCATGAAGTCCTTGCGTGTGAGCATCTAAATGATTCTCACCACAGTCTCTTTCATCTCTCCAATTGTCTCATAACGACATCCTCTGAGTTTTCTTTGAGCTTAGAGAATAACCAAAAGTCACAGAGAACAAAGTATGGACTACAGAGAGGCTGAGGAATTATCTTGAAGCCCATCTTGGTCAAATAGTTTATGACAAGGATGGCGCACCCTTGCGACAAACTTTGTGTAAATCTTCCGCATCTTCAGTTCCTCACAAATAATTGTGCATACAGTTCCCACACTGACATCAAACTATGCACTTATTGTCTCTATAGACACACAACGGTTCTTATCTATGAAATTCTTTATTTGGCCAATCAATTCTCGTGTTCTGACTTCTTTACTCCTCCCACACCTCTCATCATCTCTCACAGACTCCCTACCTTCCTTGAATCCCTAATGCCAATCAAAAACTGATGTTTGATCCATGCAAGATGGTTTAAAAGCAACCTGAAGCATTCGATAGATTTCTATGGCATTTTTTCCAAGTTTAAAACAGAATTTTATTACATATCGTTCTTCTAAAATGTCCTCACGTCCAGATTGCATTTTAAAAATTCATCAGCTGTGACAATCAGGCTTTAGTAGGATGTATTCCAATTCTTGCTGTAGCTGTTCATTTGAACCTGAAATCATAAAAATTGGTCAGTCATCTCACAAGATGTATATAACATATACATATATATATATAACATACTTAATTGTATATATACATAACATATATAGCAATAACATTCTTAATTTTCAAGAGTCTACAAAAATTTTAAATGCCTGTACAAAAAGTCTGGATACTTATTGAAGGCACCTCGTACATACCCCTGACAAACCTGTTTAGCAGCAAAATCCCACCCCTTCACTTGTAGAGGTCCCTAGATACTGGAAAACCTTCTATTCTAATAGTTTATTCCCATTAACTGCTAGACTTTGCAACTCCCTCTCTGTACTAATATGCAGAAGTTTCAATGCAATACGGCCAGACATATCACTGCTCAGCTCCTTAAATAGTCACCTGTAAATACGATCCCAAATCGTCCCCCCTTGCATCCAACTTGCGATATGTATTCGAAAGAGAGCAAAAAAGTAATAATATATTTCATCATTTTAAATGGCAATCCATCCATCTCTGTAATCTGAACTTGACTGAACTCCAATCTACAGTTCCCCCTTGCCAAATTTTCACAAAAATCACTTGACTAGCTACAACCACTATAATCGATTTCCCCCACTCTCTATCTGTGCCTAAATCTAAACGCAGATTCCACGAACAAAGCTTCTTTCTTAGAACTGCCCGCCTGTGGAACACTGTTCCACTGGTCTTCTTCCCAATTAAATACAACATAGTAGCCTTCAAATCCAATGTAATCAAGTTCTTGTTGAGCCATAAATAATCAAATTCTACCCAATTTAAAAAACCATTATTACACGTCTCTCTTACATTTATTAACCATTATTCTCGAGTGGCTATTAGGCCTTGATAAATGGTGATTCCCAAGTAAAAAATAATCTTTATCTTTGGGTGGCTTCCGGTCTTGTCAAGTGCTAACTAATTAGTACCCCCCCCCCAATAAATGCACGGAGCTTAAAAATAGTATGAAACATAAAGAGAATTAGTGCAATACCAATAATTATAGGAACACTAGGAATAGTTTTAGTTTAAAAAAATACTAAACTTGTAGAAAAAAGGAAAAATTTGAATCGACTGCTACAAATTGGTTTTCATTACTCAGATTATCGGGAATTCCATTTGTTTCAATTTACAAGGCAGATTTTTAAAGTGTGGGGAAATCCAGCTCCCTAAAAAGGAACACTGTGAATTGGAACAATAATAAAAGTTGCCTCGGTCAAGAAGGATTTTTCCTTCACTGACCGAGGCCAGAAAATATAAAGTGTAGAATCAGAACACTTTGCTTTTCGAGTGAAAACTCTGAGAGAGTTTATAATAATCATTGTCGAAGTACTAGAAAAAAAAGGAGGAAGAAGGGAAGAAGAAAGAAAGGAGGAAAACGAAAAGAAGAAAAAAGAATCAAAAGAAGGAAAATAAAAACGAAGGAAAGAATTAGAAAAAAAAGGAAAAGGAAAAAGAAGAAATTAAAAAAAGAAGGAAGGAAAAAAGAAAGAATTAGAAGAAGAAAAAGATGGAAAAAGGAAAGAATTAGAAAAAATAAGGGCAAAATTAGAAAAAAGAAGGCAGGAAAAAGAAAGAATTGCAAGAAGAAGAGAAAAAAAAAGAAGAAACTACAAGAAGAAGAAAGGGGGAAAAGAAAGACTTAGAAGAAAAAAGAAGGAAAGTAATTTCGAGTCACGTGATTATTTAAGTTTGGCGTCTTTTCTCCTTCGATCAATCGACATTTTTTTTTGTTTAGCAAAAAATTAAAAAGAAATTTCTATGCAAAAAATTATCACAATAATTTTATTTTTTTCGATTTTTGGTGACATTTATTTCCATTTCCGATGAAATTATTTCCACAAACTGAAAAGAAATAATAAAAATAAAGAACTGTTATCGTAGCAGACGACATTTTTTTTTCCGAAAAAAAAGTAAGTTTTCATTTTATTTTTTAATTTTGAAATTCATTTTTAACAAAAAAGAAGAAGAAAAATTTTGTTTCGGCGATTAAAACAAATAAATTTTTAAATACTTCTGCAGTTTACAAGTCGCCTTATTTTTCAGTTTTTATGTAGTTTAACAGCCCCTGCTGAAATAATGGCGTTATAATTTCGAAATCCATTCTTAACACCGGGTGGCTTTGTTAACTATTCTGTACTTTCACCGACATTATATGTATGCATATATATATATATATATATATATATATATATATATATATATATATATATATATATACATACATATATACATACATATATATATATATATATATATATATATATACATACATATATACATATATATATATATATATATATATATATATGTATATATATATATATATATATATATATATATATATATATATATATATATATATATATATATATATATATATATATATATATTAGCGGGACATGTGGAAATTCCGCAGGGAACTCATTCATATGTAATATATTGATGTTGGTAGCTCTTTTGTTAAAACTGCAAAACTATTTATTTAAGCAAGCATGAACGCCCGGCATAATCCGGTCGTAAAGTATGCTTAAAAATGATTTAATTTATATTATTATAGCGTGAAGGTTCTATGGATTTTTATATATTATAACAGTTGTGATTTTAAAAATAAAATAAAATAAAAATAAAAAATAAATATCCATATGATTTGGGTGCATTAGCTTGAATCAAAACTGAAACCAAAACTTATGTAGAATTCTTCGTAAAATTATTTATTACAAATGGAAGTCCATAATTAAATGACAGACACTCGGGTGTAAGCGTGACACACAAAATAAATAACGTACACTCTATCATATATATATATATATATATATATATATATATATATATATATATATATATATATATATATATATATATATATATATATATATCTGCCCTTGATTTCTTAATATTCGCTGCGTCTGCCCCTCCCCCACTCCCGTAATCAACATATCGACTTTGTTATTTTGTGAATAAAAAACCCTACTTGATCAAAGTATGTGATTTTTGGAATATTTCATCTACATTCTGTGACTGGTACGTACACCATACAGTTTTAGCTATATGTTATTTACGTTTAATTGCTGCCAAAAGTGGTAATCTGAATATGCACAAAAAATTATAAAAATTATGAAAAATGATAAAAAAAAAAAAAAAAAAATGGCGTTAGTTTGAAGTACGGGGTTTTATCTAGGGGAGATAACTGAAAACTCATTTTCACTAATTGTCTTCCAAAATTGTTTTTAGTAATAAAAAACGAAATATTGAATTTCTAGTAAAACGAATGCTATCTACTTAATTGTCATGTCGCAGTAATTAAAATATCCCCAAATTACAAAAACAATGAGGTTGAAAATTAATGAAAACAGTTTTCGAAGACAATCATCCAAAATTGAGTTGTTAAAACTTGTGATTCAAACTAGCCCCCCCCCCATCGTCAAATGCAGTGTAATCAGTTTCTCCTATTGCAGCCAATTTCGTATGACAAACTGACTTATCTTTCCTGTTTTCAATTAACTTCTGTTAACTTCACAATCGAAAATGGCGGATTTGAAATAATACAAAAGTAAGGATATTTTTTGGAAAAAGATCTTCTACTCGATCATTTTTGATAATTTTTGGAATTTTTGCTAATTTCGACATGACACGAAATTACACTAAAGTTTTATCTTTTAACTTCAAATGCAGAAAAAAATATTTTTAGATATCCAATTATAATGCAAAAACACCTTATTTGCCTATCCGTGAGAGCAAATTTAGGCAAAAGGTAGGTTTT
>NC_136504.1:1850000-1890000 GCF_053919585.1 Euprymna scolopes
ATATATATAGACTAGCGGAGGGGGGTACCCGGCGATGCCCGGGTGTCTTGAGGTAAATCAAAACTCCGGGGGGGGGGGGTTAAATAATAATAAAATAAAATAATAATAAAAAAATGTTTTGGTAGGTGAGTATGAGAATCGAACCCGTACCCTTGAGTTGGAAATTAATGTGTGAATAAAAAAACCATGCGATGTTACCATTGGGCCACCGCGACATACAGCGTAAACGTGTTTTATCTAACTATAAGTATAAAAACAGGCGTGCGTAAATAAAAGTTAACTTTTGCTGCTTCCATTTGACCTAATTAAAAAGCCCAATCAACACGCGAGAAGCCAAAATAACAATAATTTTGTAAAAATCGACGTAAATAAATCTATACGCTACGCGCTGTCCTAATTCCTAGATATTATGATATAGGACCTATATACACTGTTTTAAGCGATAGTAACGACCCCGGGAGCGCGTGCGAAAGAAGCCTTTTGAAGACATACACGAAATGATCACACACATTTTGCCTTTTATAGATATAGATATATAGATGATAGCTTATGAAAAGGAAGGGTTGTAAATTTGGGTTGAATTTGGGAGTATCAAAACCAAAGCAAAATATGATGAAAGTAAAAATAAAATAGATAAACCCCATAATTTATTATACCATACCTGTTCACACTGAAACACATCACAATATTCTGTGGATCTATATTAAAAAACCTTGTTAAACTTTGTGACATATTTCCATTCTATGGAGGTTAGGTACGAACGAACACCTCATAATTTAATTATACCATATTTCTTCAAACTGAAACATAATTATCAAAGTATACTTACGCAGATAGATATGAAAAGTATTTATTAAAGTTTGTGCCTATTTCCATTCTATGGAGGCCAGGCGCGAACACAGACTCCACAATTTTATTATACCATCCCTATTTTAGTTAAAACATACTTATCAAAGTATTCTTATGTACATCTATATCAAAAATACTTGTAAACGTTTTTTTTTAATTTTTTAATCTTTTATTTCCATACTTTGTGGACCAGGTGCGAACACAGACCCCACAAGTTTAATGAACCACCGTTCTGCCAGATCAAACATAGCCATTCCTGTGTCTCGATACATTTTCTATCATTATATCTAATCAGTTTTTTTAAAAATAGTTAACCATATAGGAGCCTATTCGTGACCACACACACACACACACACACACACATTCAGCTTTATATTATATATATATATATATATTATAAAATGATTATATATATATTATAATATGATTATATATATGTATTATAAAATGATTATAATATATATATATATATTATAATATGATTATATATATATATATATATATATTTATATATATATATATATATATATATATATATATATATATATATATAATTATCCTTACATCATCAACGCTCTGATCCCCATCTGGCATCAATTGAAATGGACGGCTCTCGACTAGGGGAAGCTCCATGCTTTGTTAAGCTTCTGGGCTTGACCTTTACTCCTGACCTGTAATGGAACACGTACATCAAGTCTATTGCCAAGGTCGCTGGAAAAATGGTGGGATCCTTCTACCACTCCAGAAGATATCTCACTGCTGACGCAATTCTCTACTTATATAAAACCCAAGTACGTCCAAGGATGGAGTACTGTTGCCACATCTGGGCAGGAGTTGCTAAAAACACTCTCTCCTGCCTTGACAGAGTACAAAATAGGCTTCGTGGCTTTGTGAGGGATGACCTATTCTCTTCCCTGCAACGTCTCTCCCACAGGAGAGACGTTGCGAGCCTGTCTTTGTTTTATCATTACTTCCATGGCAGGTGCTCGTCTGAGCTCCAATCCCTGGTTCCCCCTTGCCGATCTTTCACGAAAAACACCCATCTAGCTGAAATTTTCCCCAATCTTTATCTGTGCCAAAACCAAAACGTAGATTCCATGAACAAATTTTTTATTCTTAGAAGTGCATGCCTGTGGAACTCTGTTCCGTTTGCCTGTTTCCCACCTAACTACAACCTGGATGTCTTCAAGTCCAACATAAACAAATTCCTGATGAACCGGCCCCTTCAGTAGACACCTCATCAAATCTCTACACTAATGTACTGTACAGGTAATAAACCTTATCCCTGAGTGGCTTCCAGGCCTTGATAAGTGATGACTACCTTGTAATATATATATATATATATATATATATATATATATATATATATATATATATATATATATATATAAATTCAAGTTTTACAATATCTGTTTTGTTTATTAAATTGTTAGGTGAACGTACAGAATAGTTACAAAACAGCCGCCAGCCCGGTAACATAAGTGCATAAGTATCAATAAAGTGATTTTTAATATCGTATTCAGCTAAATCCATAACAAGCGGCACTTGAATGAATGGCTTATTTTATTGTCGCTACATCGTGATTAAAATTTTAGCAGACGAAAAATTGGGAGGCAAAAGAGTCATGAGAACCCGTTTGTGTTTGCTTAAACGAAGGTAGAATCACTTGCTTTTGGCGGTTAATTAAGCTATTTTTTGTACAATCATGGTGTTTTTTTTTTAATTATTTAATTCACTCTCGTCGGACTTTACCAATTATCTTTGAAATAAACCCAGAAAACTTAAATTTATCTTTTAAAGGATTTTAAAAATTTAGCTGAATGTTTTAGCTTCCAAATGTCGCCGTGAAACCATTTTTCATTATGATATATTTTTTTCACGTGTACAAATATTTTTTCCTTTTAAAAATTAACTTTAGTCTTTAATCTTTTAGATACAATCAAAAAATAGTCGGAAACCTAAAAAAAAAAAGAAAATGATAAACCAGCTTTCAAAATCTTTATCCCGCCATTATTGCTCGTACCTATAATTTCGAGTCACGTGATTATTTAAGTTTGGCACCTTTTCCTTCGATCAATCGACATATTTTTTTTATTTAGCAAAAAATGCAAAAGAAATTTCTATGCAAAAAGTTATCACAATGAAACTCTCGACCTTTTTGTCTATTTTGCGAATAATTTACTTCCATTTTCGACTAATTTTTTTACACAAACTAAAAAAGAAAAAAATTAAACCTTCATCGCAGCAGACGACAGTTTTTTCGCCAAACTTTTCGTGTTTTTAACGAAAAAAAAAAGAAGTTTTATTTTTAAGTAAAATTTTAAAAATTCGTTTTTGAAAAATAAAAAAATAAAAAAATCATTTATATGCGATGAAAACAAAAATAGACAACAAATAATATTTTTGGTACTTCTGAAGGTACTCTTGCAAAATTTGACCGAATTCTCGTGAATTCCCGTCAGGCATGGGTCGGGCGAGACCGGCAATTATCGGTGTCAGCCGAGCGTCGTAACAGACGCAGACTAATTAAAAACAAACAAACAAACAAACAAACAAACAAACAAACAAAACAAACCAAAAAATACAAATAATCAAAAATAACAACAACAAAAAAAAAAAACGTACCTTGAAAAATGAAAATATGTTTATTTCATTTTAGTATTTTATTTATTTATTTATTTATTTATTTATTTTGCAAAATATTTATCAACAGAAAGTTTGTTTTTTTTTCTCCAAGAAAAGATTTTTAACCATATAATTGTTAAGTGTTAGTACAAGTTTTTTTTTGTTTGTTTGTTTTGTTTTCTTTTTTGTAACCGTATTTTTATTTTCTTTTTTTTATTTTCAAGACTTGTTGTTCAGTCAAGTTCTTTTGGTGACACTGTCCATTTGTACATCTCCAGGAGAAACCATCCTTTACACACGATTTGTGTTTACAATTGTTGTAATGTTACACCTCATTGTCTGCATCGATGTTTTCATTTCTTTTTCTAACATGTATAGATTTATTTTCTTGCCTGTCATTTTTCTGTTTCGCGAGTTTGAAAATATATTTCTTTGTCAGCTTTTCTTTCTTTCTTTTTTTTGTTGGTTTAGTCGCTTTCTTCCAATTCGAATATCGTCTGCTTCCATTTACATAGCGCTTTTTCTTTGGCTAATCAAACTCCCAAAAATTCAATTAAAAAAATAATAATAATAATAATAATAAATAAGTAGCTTATCAGAAAATAAAAAATCATCCCCGTCCCCATAATATCACCTTAAAAATTACTAAAAACATGACAGAAAAAAAAAAAAAAAAAAAAATTAAATAAATAAAAAAAAAAGTAGAGTTAGCGTTTCAACATTTGAACAACGTTCGGCTGACACCGATGCTTGCCGGTCTCGCCCGATCCATGCTTGATGGGAATTCACGTGAATTAGGGTCAAATTATGCAAGAGTACCAAATAATGTTGTTATTTAGAAATCTATTCTTAACATGGAGAGAGGCTTTGTTAACTATTCTGTAGTTTCACCTAACAATTTAATAAATAAAAAATACTGTAAAAATTGAATTTAACTTGAAAAATCCTATTAACACAATCTGTATTTCTGCATACCGGATATTCACGTTTAATTAAAGTTTTGGGTACTCCTTGGGCGTTGAATTCCATGGCGACCAACAGAAAAATTTAATGGGTAAATATTTACTTTAACTACAATAGAACACCGATCAATAAAATTTGTTTGTATGAGGTTTTCGGGGTTGCTGACAACGAATCTGATATTCAAACCCGTCGCAAATTTACCATTTGCATGGTATTAACCTCTGAACCCTCACACTATTTTGTGCCATCTCACCGCCATCGTTTATGCTATTCTTACATGATGCGTTCGCGCATGGACGCGCGTAGTAAGGTGACTTGTCACATCGCGGAAAAATTGTTTTTTGACTGCGTTTATATTTATGTTTCTGAACTTTTACTTTTTTTAGGTCAGCCTTTTTTGCTAAAAAATAAAATACGAACTTTTTGATCGTCATCTTCCGACGGTTTACTTGTTGAAATCTGCCGACAATAACGCTGACCATATTCTGCACTAGGGCCAACGTTAAAGTCATGGGGGGGGTGCAACTATTCTGTACTTTAACCTAACAATTTAATAAGCAAACGATTATGCAAAGTGGAGGAGGGAGGTTTCAATTATAAAACTTGTACAACATTTAACAGGTGCTTCTGCAGTTCAATTTACCATTTTTCCGTAAGTAACGCGCCGTCATACACCGAGCAGAAGAACTGTTTAATTTTGCACAAAAATTCTGTTTACATAGGGCGGTGGAGGGGCAGGGGGACGGGTGGTGTGTGGGAACATGATGAGAATTAGCAGCGAATCGGATGTTAACGCATCCACTATGAGAGACAAAATGAAAAATCGTCTTTTGCACATGGCTCCACGCATCGCTTCCGCTTGGGAAGAAAAAAATAAGATAACCACAAAATAATTATCGACCAATGGCAGAGCTCCGCGCCTAAAATAAACACCTCAAATATCACAGTCACTGGGAGCCGGTTTGCGACTATAAAACGAGGGATTTGAGGGAACCAAAAAGAGGGAAGAGGAGAGTCGCCCTGTTGCGTCAGTGAACGCACGGACGGATTCTCCCACCCGACCTAAAGAGATGAAGAAGAAAAAGAAATAAGGCACCAGTGAACTGAAGCCAACTACGCTCTCATGTTATGGGCCAGACGCCTTCAATTCTAAACAATGCCTAATTCACACAAACTAAGGAAGTGAGGAGGAGAAAGAAGACGAAGACGCCGGGCTGCTAGCGCTGATGAAAGAAGTCACTCGCTTTCCAGTTACAAGCCAGGACACACATCACCGACAGCAGAATGACCGGCCTACCCTAACCCTCTCCATCGTCCAAAAGATAAGTTACATTTTACGAACATTCATTCCTTGTCAATTCATACATCCCTACAAACAGTTTACGAACATTCATTCCTTGTCAATTCATACACATCTACAAACATTTTACGAACATTCATTCCTTGTCAATTCATACATATCTACAAACATTGTACGAACATTCATTCCTTGTCAATTCATACATACCTACAAACAGTTTACGAACATTCATTCCTTGTCGATTCATACATACCTACAAACATTTTACGAACATTCATTCCTTGTCAATTCATACATACCTACAAACATTTTACGAACATTCATCTCCTTTGTTAAATCACATTATATCCTACGAACACTTTGCCTCTCCTAATACAAATTGTTTGTAGTAAATAAAATCAGTTCTCAACCTTCAACATTCGTCTGTCTTTAATTATATGGAGTCAGAATCTACACACTTCCAACGTTATTCATTTCATAGATTCTTTGTTGTGGCCTCTATGGCATCCTTTCCCTCACCTCTAAATCCCTTTTTCTTTTTTTTATAAAAATCGAGGCCATAGGTGACGGTAAATTAAACTGCAGAATCACCTGTTAAATGTTGTACAAGTTTTATAATTGAAAAAAAAAAAAAAAACTCAAAAAAAAAAAAAAATAAAAAACGAAAAATAAAAATGCTTTTGTAGACCGCCCGTGAAAACTTAATTTTTTAGATCAATTATAAAAGCATCAAAAACTACGTAACACAGAAAAATGAACCACATTTTGTTTTTGAAAACTTTCTTGTTATTTTAAATGTCTGCTAAAAAGGTCTTCCGCGGTGTGACAAGTCACCTTACTACGCGCGTCCATGCGCTGATTCTTGGTACTACTACATTTTAAATTCTGTTTTTCCGTGAGTTTTACTTGGCAACGCCCGGTGAACGTTGCAAACCGCCTCGGAAAATGCCGAGTGAGCTTATCCAATGAGAAACCGAGTTGCCAAAAGAGACGATACCAAATTAGAAGTAAAAATAAATAAAGGGAAAAGTTTCATTGCCCTTCAAAAGATCCATTTCAAAAATGTGTTTATTAAGGATAATAAACAATTCTAGGTTGGAAACTATCGTGAAATCGCCGGAAACGGTCACAGCGTTCTGCCAAGAAAACTGTCTGAAAAAAAATATTTGGTTCATAAAATGAACCCCCCCCCAAAAAAAAACAACAACAACAAAAAACAAAAACGAAAAAAACCCCCAAACTCCAAAATTGTTATAAATACCAAAAATTACACCTTTTCTCTAAAAGAAATTTTATGAAAAATGTATGAATCCAATATATATATATATATATATATATATATATATATATATATATATAAAATATATTTTAGTCATCGACATACAGTCCTGTTTCGTTGTATCACAACTCATCAGTGCCGCTAGACTATCACCTATCCCAAGTCGAGGATCGAACCTAGAACCGTCGTGATGACAGTCGGCAGTTCTACCCCTCGACCACGGAAGCAGTGCCTGCAACTAATCTGTCCGAATGTCTATTTAAATAAACATCCGTCCGCCACTCGTAAAGTGCTCAATATATATATATATATATATATAAATATATATATATATATATATATATATATATATAATGTAGTAGAGAATTAGAAGGCTATCACAATGCGAGGAATGAGATATATTCGTTGTTGTTGGAAGAAGATGAAGATAAGTGGCGATTTACAAATCAATAAGGACATACATATATGTCTATATATACATATATTTATTCAGTTAGATTAAATACAAATACAAATGTCTTACTTGTTATGTCTGCGACAATATCAATTATTAATTTCTGAAAAAAATTCCCTTTTCAAATGGTAGACGTGACAGATCGATTCAAAGCATGCTAGATGATGGAGTGGAAATTGGATGGCTGTGTGGAGCCTCGGAGCAAATGTAAGGAGGGGTTTTAACATATTTTTTTTGTTCCTTTTTCTTTATAAAAATGTTTTTGTATATATATATATTTTATTTATTTATTTTTTAGTTTATAACTTGTTGCTTTAGCGTAAGATTTTCTTAATTTTGTATATTCTCTGTCTACTTTGTTGTTTTATTATTATTATTATTTTTTTTTTTTCTGCTGCTCTGTATTATTCATTTATTTGTTTAATTTATTAACATCCTAGCATATTCAGTGGGATGACTTGGTGTATCTAGATCACATAAGTCGCTAGTAGGCTGGTACTGGTTAGCTTTTGGAGGAGAGAGGTGGAAGGAGGATGTGAGAGAGGAGGGGAGGTGGGTGGAGGATGGAGCACTCCTAGTCGGCTGTTGGGGTGTTTAGGTTAGAGGTGTGGTTGTCAGGAATAGGAGGATAGCTGGGAAGTGGGCGCTGGATTGACATTCCTTGGGAATTGTTAATTTATTTATTTTAATAAAACTATAAGTAGTTATAGATGGAACATTTTTTTTCTATTTAATTCTTTATTATTATTTGTTTATTAATTTATTTGTGTTTGTTGTTAGTGTTTATTTGGGTTTGAATAGGTGGGTTAGCTTAAATCAAACGTTTTTTTTTTTATATATTGGTTATGTTATTTCAGCTAACTATGGTAAATCTTTGGTGGGAGCCGATGTAAAGACTTACCATTACAACCTTAACCCATTAAAACGGGTACACCACTGCACACCGCCCATACACAGTCCAGACATGCCCCCTCCCGCCCATATAAAAAATTATATATAAAAAATAAAAGAACTTAAGTAAATAAGTAAATAACAGCAATATATATAAAAATAATAATAAAAAAATAGTTACCTGAAATAACATAACCAATATATAAAAAAAAAACGTTTGATTTAAGCTAACCCACCTATTCAAACCCAAATAAACACTAACAACAAACACAAATAAATTAATAAACAAATAATAATAAAGAATTAAATAGAAAAAAAACATGTTCCATCTATAACCACTTATAGTTTTATTAAAATAAAAAAATTAACAATTCCCAAGGAATGCCAATCCAGCGCCCCCTTCCCAGCTATCCTCCTATTCCTGACAACCACACCCCTAACCTAAACACCCCAACAGCCAACTGAGAGCGCCCCATCCCGCACCCCCTCCCGCACCCCCTCCCCCACATCCTCCTTCCACTTCTCTCCTCCAAAAGCTAACCAGTACCAGCCTACTAGCGACTTACGTGATCTAAATACACCAAGTCATTCCACTGAATATGCTAGCAAATAAATGAATAATACAGAGCAGCAAAAAAAAAAAAAATAAATAAATAAAAATAATAATAATAAGACAACAAAATAGAAGCTATACTTTTTTTTTTTAAATTTAAAAAAAAATTTCATTTTCAAACCAAACGAGGCACAGTGCATGGCTACTATCGGGGCCATAAATCACAGGGATACTATGTAAGGAGTTGTCTGTTCACATTACATTTGAACTTCTGCATATCAGTACAGTTGTGAAAACAGAAACCTGGAAGGGAGTTTCAGAGTCAGAGTCTAGCAGTTCTGGGGAAGAAGTTATTAGAGTAGAAGGCCTTCTTACATCTATGGATCTCTACTGTGTAGGGGTGGGATTTTGCTGCTTGTCGGGTTTGTTGGGGGCATTTAAGTTGAGGGGGTACAAGTGCTTGTAGTTCGTCAGAGAATCCACCATTAAAATACTTATAGAACAGGCAGAGGGATGCAACATTTCATCGATGGGACAGAGGTTGAAACTTGGATGATAGTTCAGGACCTATCAGGTTTGTGACTCTCTTTTAAAATCTGTCCAGGAGTGAGAGATAAGTAGCAGATTCACCAGCCCAAATATGACAGCAATACTTCATACATGGGTGAATGGTGGCCTTGTAGAGGTACAGGATACTTTCAGGCATAAGTAACTTTCTTGCATGGGAGAGAGAGTCCACCTTCTTCGCAGCGACCCTGTCAATGCTCTCAATGTATCTATTCCAGATTATGTTCCCTGTGAACGTTAAGCCGAGAAGTTTAAAAGAAATACTTTCAGGTAATGTAACTTTAGCGATAGCTATGAATGGTTAAGAAGGTTTGTTGTAATTATTGAAGGAAACAAGCTTAGTCTTGGCAGCATTGAATGTGACCATTCATTTTTGTCCCTATTCCATTACAGATTGGAGGTCTTTCTCTAGTGTTTCTGCGATTTTCTTAGATATGTGTTCATTTGTTTTCCCCTCATCGCCTGTTATAGAGTGTGGTGTGATCAGCAAATATACCCATCTCAGAGACAATTTTATCAGCAAAGTCATTTATGAATATCAGGAATAATAAAGACCCAAGGATAAACCCCTGAGTTACACCCACATTTATATCATATTGTTTAGATGTACGACCATTGAGGACAACCTGGACTCTTCTCTTAATTAAGAAGGATTTAATTATGTTAAGTATTTGTCAAGTGATACCATATGATCTGATTTTCCTGAGAAGACCATCATGCCATACCCTATCGAAAGTCTTAGATATATCTAGGGCTACCACTTTACCCTCTCCTGCTTTGTCCAGTGTATGGTATATATGTTCAGAGATTACAGTTAGGATATCTGTTGTAGAACGGGATTGCCTAAATCCATATTATTAGTCAGTCAGAATTTTAGCATCTGTAAGGTGATGAACTAAAGCTTGGTTAATTATGGACTCAAATATTTTGGCAAAAAGTGGGAGGAGGCTAATGGGGCGATAATTGGATGGGTCAATTCTTTTGCCAGAATTTTTTTTTTTTTTTTTTTTTACACAGTGATCACCACTTATCAAGGCCCGGAAGCCACTCAGGGATAAGGGTTATTGCAAGTACATTACGTTAGTGTGGAGATTTGATGAAGTGTTTACTTAAGGGGGCGGTTCATTAGGAATTTGTTAACGTTGGACTTGAACACATCCAAGTTGTAGTCCGGTGGGAAGCAGGCAGACGGAACAGAGTTCCACAGGCGTACAGTTCTAAGAAAGAAGCTTTGTTCATGGAATCCGCGTTTTGATTTAGGCACAGATAAAGAGTAGGGGAAACTTTTGACAGTGGATTCAGCTAGACGGGTGTTTTTCATGAAAGATTGGTGAGGGGGGACCAGAGATTGGAGTTCAGACGAGCACCTGCCATGGAAATAACGATAAAACAAGGATAGGCTCACAACGTCTCTTCTGTGGGAGAGAGGTTGCAGGGTAGAGAAAAGGGCATCCCCCACTAAGCCACAAAGTCTATTTTGTACTCTGTCAAGGCAGGATAGGCTGTTTTTAGCAGCTCCTGCCCAGATATGGCAACAGTATTCCATCCTTGGACGTACTTGGCTTTTATATAGATAGAGAATTGCATTAGTAGTGAGATATCTTCTGGAGCGGTAGAAGGATCCCACCATCTTTCCAGCAACCTTGGCAACAGACTTGATGTACGTGTTCCATTTCATATCAGGAGTAAAGGTCAAACCCAGAAGCTTGTCAAAACGCTGGGCCTCACCCAGACGAGAGCCATCCATCACAATTGATGCCAGCTGGGGATCAGAGCGTTGATGATGTAAGGATAGGAGTTTGATTTTGGATGCATAAAGGTAAACTGGTACCACAGAAGCAGTTTTCTAGCAGTCAGAAAAGCAAGATTCATTAAGGCATTTGCTGTAAAGTTTGGAGAGGATTGGAGCAACCTCAGCAGAGCATTTTTTTAATAGTACAGCCGGGATGAGATTGGGTCCATATGCTGTCTAGGTTTTTTATGATATCATGCACCTGAGAAGGGGTAATTTTCAGATCATGCAGTGTGGCGGCAGTCTGCAAAGGAAAGCCAGGGAGAGAGTGGTTTGCTGGGTCCAATGTGGAGTTTGAGACAAACCGACTGACAAGCATGTTAGCCTTCTTGGTTGCCGTGAAAACAACCTCATGTTTGTTGGATAGTGGGGGAATTGTTGATTGTCCATTATTTACTACACTATTGCAGATTTTCCAGAAATTATGGGTTCCTAATTTCTGTGCTTCAATGCGTCTTCTAGTGGTTTTGGTATATTCTCTCTTAACTATCGCTATTTCTTTCTTACATTCAACTATAGTAGAGACTTATCACAAGAAGCTACACTGACCCACAACAATAGTATACATTTTAAGCCTTTTATAATCTCCTATGGATTCTTACAAAACATGGACTGAAATGCATTTGCAGTTTTGTATATTTAGAGTTGCAAGAGTTTTCTAAAATCTCTCCTATTTTCTGGTCATGCAACTCAGTTTATGGACCCAGAAGTACGATTTTTATTTATTCAGTTATCTCTTCCATATATATGTGATGGTACAATTTCTGATTTCCATTTGTTTTTCTTAGTTTCTAAGGTTATATGTTACTCTACCTTACTTTATTACAAAGGCTAAAATCATACTATTACTAATCATTGCTTATCTTGTAGTCGTCGTCATCATCATCATTATCATCATCATATCAATGGTCTGTTTTTTTTTGTAGACAAGACAATTGGAAAACAACTATGGGATGGTCAGATATTTTAATAGTTTTATGCCATAAAATATTTGGACTTACTCTGCTGCTGTGTAAAGTCTATAAGAAAAAGAAGAAACCAGTTGGAAAAATGTCCTTGCATTTCTTTGAAGTACAACTTTAGCATATGGTATCAGTTTTAACACACTCCTTGTTTCTCTAGTTTTTAAAGAACAACTATGTATGCAAAAACAAGGCAAATGTTTTCTCTTTCAAATAGTCGAAACTTCTCTTAACTAAAAGATTCTATAGAAAGAAAACAAATCCTATTATGTTTTGTATCAAATATTAGAAATTCACCTGAAAGAAAATCCTATATTGAAACTTAACAAATCACAGTTGCAATTTTCATTTGTTTGCTCAAACGACAATTTTGAAGAACAGAGAATTTATTATATCTTCTCACTTGTTAAAAAGAGGCGGCCAATGTTTACTAATGATATTTGTGTCTGCATTAATAGTTATCTTTTCATTAAAGTAGTTTTCAAACAAGATTGAAAACTGTTTCTTCTGTTTCTGAAAGAAATGTTGTGCACATTAAAATGAAATCATAAAAATGTTTTAATAAAGAAACTTGAAACAAGATTTAAAGCTTTCAAACGCTGCTTTATTTGAAGAGTAAATAGGTACATATTTTGGGCTCTAGATCAGAATATGCGCAGTATATAATCCCAATTTGTACAAGCCTATCGTTCACTACCCTGTAGTCCAGTTGAAATAACATCTTTTAAAATTATACTGGACCCTTTCTTTTTTTTTCCCAACATCATACCGAGGTAAAAACGTTCTGAATGCCCTTGAACTGGGAAACTGTAATGATGGTGAAATATATTTGGAAACCACTTACAGTTGTCATGTGACTGAGTACGTGAATGGGTCTGCCACTCTTTAGAACAGGCTGCTTTTTTTGCGAGTTTACATGATCTCAAGAGTGACTTCTTTTTTTATTGGGTTGAGGTGATGACGACGAGGAGGAGGGGAAGGACTACCGCCCGCTAGTTAGCTGACAGGAGTTGCAATACACAACAGAATATATATATTTATGCAATGGAAGGGAAGACTTTATAAATTCCGGGATTTATTTTCCACTAATAGATTTTTCTTTTCCTCTGTTTTTTCTTCTTTAAAACTAACCAGCATGTTTAAGTCCAGCCTTTTCTTTGTGGTTCAGTATTTTATAGAAATGAACGCACACTGCATAAAAAAAAATATGTATATATATATATATATATATATATATATATATATATATATATATATATATATATATATATATTTCCAATTTATTGACAATTTCTGCAGTTTCTTCAGCATTTTGAGTGCTTTAAAAAAGTATTTTTTCAAAATTGTAGTGCTTTGAAAATGAATGGCTGTATCTTTAGCAACAGCAGGATATTCATGCTTTCAATTATTGTGCAAAATTGGTGAGATTTTCTCAGCTAATTGTTCAGCTAATAGTCATTTGTGTGAATTTGCAGAAATTGTTAGAATTGAAATATTAAATAAAAAAATATATTGGAAGAATAAAAAATGAATTTGAATATTATGTTTCTATTACATAAGAATTATTATTGTTACAAATAATTAGCCAGACAAACAACAGCTACTTTATCTACTGAATATCAAAACAATTTTTGAAATCCATCGAAAAAATATATCCCAGTTTATCAAAGAATTCAGATAAAGATTTTCAGTTTTTTTCTTTTTGGTTATTTTTTTAGTTAAAATTCCTGTAAATATTTTATCTCTTTTAAAAGAATGTGTTCACACATGAAATATGGCTTGCAATAATCTTTTTTTTCTCTGTACAGAGTATTTTCTGTTGAAATCTCTGTTTAGGCCATCATTTGACCGGATCTAAACCTGCTGGTAATTTTAATTAAACATTTTTTATTTTTATTTTTATATATTATGAAAAAGCAGAAAAATTGAAAAATTAAAAGAAAAAAAATATGTTGCCCAGAACTGTCCTCCATTCTATGGTTGTCTTACCACCAGCTTAGCAGCGGTAGATAATAGTAGCAAAATGTAGATGTTTTAGTTTTTGTAACTTTTTTCTTTATAAGTGCTACAAAATCATCACTTTTTACAGTCTGATGACGGGGTGATGGTACGTCACAAAGGGAACTGGACAGCACGAAACGTTCTCCACCACAACACCTATGAGAGTGTGAAAAAACAAGTCAACCATCTTGTATATATGAACTCAATATATTTCGGCCACTTTGCTTGAAAAATATGGTCTTATAAAAATAGATCTCCCTTATCAAAATTCTGACAACTCGATTTAAATCTCAATACTACATCTTTTTTTTTTTTTTGTTTTTTCTTTTATTTGATTTGTAGATCAAAGGTACATCCCAGCAATATATACAAATCACATGACCACAAGTTTCACCATTCTCACAGTTGCCCAGTCGGGATCCAGGACTTTAGCCAAAAAAAATAGTTGGTAAATCAATAAATAAATAGAGAGATAGTAAGAGAGAGAGAGAGAGAGAGAGAGAGAGAGAGAGAGAGAGAGAGAGAGAGAGAGAGAGAGAGAGAGAGAGAGAGAGAGAGAGAGAGTCATTCATGCAGCAAGTTCAGAAAGTGGCCAAAGCAAGCAAGGTGTTAACAATGCTGGGAACTTATGTTGTTCTTTGCTTTAAAAAAAAAAGGGAAAAAGAAAAGGAACACTTTGCAAGCCAGGCTTAAAATGAAACACTTGCACCTTTAAAAAACGTCTCTATCACCATCTCACACTACTAAATAAAATCATCTAATTAATAGCAACTATGGTTTACTATTACAAAAATACAACAAACTTTTTGCATTGAAAAGTTTTCATTTGTATTTCTGATTCTGAAAAAGCTCATTTTTCTAATCGTTCTAGTTTGTTGCCATCAGACAACAAGGAATCTACAAACGATACAATTTAGTGTTTTAAGACATCAGGATAATCAGATGTTTCTGGAATTAAATATCATACAATAATCCTTAAGTTTTACTTGAATGAATATGTTTTTTTAAGAAGAAAATTGGTAAAATAATTTTGAATTAATTTTTTATAAGCATGAAATGTTTAATGAATATTATAAAGCAGATATTAGAAGAGGTATTAAATTTGTCCAAATCACAAATCTAACCAAAGCTCTTCTTGAAAACCTAATTCAGTCTACATCTGGGAGAACTATGAAACTTTTATTTGAATCTTAAATTTGGAAAATGGATTAAGAGGAAAGAAAAAAAATAAAAGAGTTTTCTTTATTGGAAAAGTACTTTTTCAATTGTCTTCGTTACGAAGTATTTGATGTAAGAAACTGCTCCTGACTACGACTACTATATCTTGAGAGTGATAGCATTTTGAATAAAAAGAGTTATGAGGGTAGGCAAATTTCTAAAGAGGCAGTTCAATAATGAGCCACCCTTTTCAAATACCCAGCCTACTCTACCAAGCTCTATCTAATTGAAACTCTTCTTTTTTCCTCTCTTCTGTGACCAAGAGCAGCTCTCCATATTTTATTCAGCTCTATAGCTTTTAGGTAAATTCATTGATAGCAATGATGTATTGGTCTAACATGCAACCAGTTTCCTACTGTAGAAAGGACATGTACATTTTACATGTGCAAATAGTGTGTGTGTGTGTGTGAATGTGTGCGTACATGTGTGTGTGTGTGTGTGTGTGTGCATGCGTGTGTAGGTGTAATGTTCATTTGATTTAATGTTAGATGCAGGCATGAAGTAGTGTGAAACAGTGAGCAGTCATCGATCTGGCACTCCCGTTTGTTATCAGCTTTCCAAATAATTGCTTAGGTCCTGAGCATTTTATTTTACAACCTTTCTTAAATCTTTTATACCAGTGGTTCAAGGATCCCCAAAACAGATTACATTCTGGTTTACAGGTAATGAATAGAGATAAATGATTTTGAGCATGTTTGCAATTCTGGGGTGGGATTTTATATATATATATATATATTTTTTTTTTAATTTTTATTTTTTTATTTTTTTAATTTTTTGTGTTTTTAAATAATTTTTATTTCTTTTATTTTTTTTTATTTTTAAAATATTTTCAGAATTTTTTTTTGCATTTTTTAACTAACTACAACAAGAGATAAAAGGCTACAATCTATTTTTTTTTCTATAGCAAATGCCACAACGTCAACCTGAAACTAAAAATTGTTCCTTTTTGAAAAAAGTAAAAAAAAAAAAAAATATTTCTCAATTTTTACTAAAGGTAATAATAATGATAATGATGATGATGATAATAATAATAATAATAATCATTTATTAAGATAATAATAATAATAATAATAATAATAATAATAATAATTTTTGCAGCTTTTTATGCTGTCACTAAAAAAAGCACAAAAGGATGAAAAATCTGAAAGAAACTGAAATCTTTGAGCCTTAAAACGCTTTTGATATTTGAAGTTTATTTACAAGTGGACATCAAAAGAGAAGCGGCTAAAAAGAGAGATTTTAAAGTTCTGTTAGGAAAAATAAAATGGAAAAGCTAGATTTGTTTAAATTATTATACAAAAATGATATTTTTCCCACATATGTTTTCATTTGCTCGTTCTTGTTTGTCATCATTGATATTATTTGCTTACACATTGCACATCCAGAGTCACTGAAATGCAATTCTATGCAAAGTTGTACAACTATTCCTTCAATTTACTTTTCTGCGGTTCACAAATCATTTTTGAACATCCATTTCTCAGCGAGATAGCATAATTGATTATCATGAGTTTTTTTTTTTTACTGGAAAATAAAAACAAATGCGATTTTGTTAAAATACTTTAAACACAATAAAAAGGAAATTTTTGTTCACTATTTTCTGGAAATTTGTGATTTTCCTCCTTATATTGATTTTCATGACAAGGTCGAATATTGACATATACAGATCTCTTTTTTTATTTTTTATAAATGAGAATAAAATACTTTACAGAAAGTATCGTTCTTGTTCTAAAGCCGAACGTTTACATTGAGATATGTCAATTATTTACAATAAGAAAAAGAGATCTCCTAAGTGAAGAGTTAGAGATGATGGATTAAGCTTCTTAGTTAATCTGTTTAAGACGACATTATGGAGTCATGAACGTCATTTGTATACTGGAGCATATATCAAGTATTTAAACGAAAGACATATACATAAAATGATCATAATTTAAAATGTACGTGATTGAATTTTTTTAATGCTGCAATATATTTGAATTTAACTTAGAAGAAGAAGTCCGTTGGAAAAATGTCCTTGCGTTTCTTTAGAGTACAACTTTTGCATACGGTACCAGTTTTAACGTACCTCTTATCTGTCCATCCTTCAAGTGGATTTTATGATTCAAAAATATTTTTTAAATGACAACTATACAAGAAACAAGCAAATACTCAAATCTTTGGTGGGTTTAAGATCTGAATAATGATAAATTGTGTTTCTGAATTAGCCATGTCTTAGCAGAATAAGGTCATCATTATTTTTCTTTTTTTTTCTTTTTTTTTTTGAAAATTAAGAAAATACAATATTCATCCATAAAAATCACCACCAGTAATGGTCTCTTTTTGGTTTTCTCTTTTAAATCATGATATTTTACACTGAATTATTAATTGCTGGCAGAATAAACCATCACCATGTTTTAAAGCGACAACCTCCGATATGAACACTTGTTGTTTCGTAAAGACTTGATCAGTATCAGTCTGAAAGTGGATAGAGAAAAAGAAAAGTTTATTTTGCCGCTTTACTAGGTGATGGTCTATAGAACTATAACCATATATGTGGAAACAGCTCTTCGCTACTTGATAATAACTATGGGTGAAGAAAACACCAGAGTTCAAGTGGTGGCGGAGAGGTAGGGGGAGTGGGAAAGATAACTGGGCCAGGGAGGGGCTGATTAGATTGTATTTGGATGATGGATTTTTTTATAGTATAATAATAATAATTATAATAATAATAATAATAATATTCTTTTTCAAATCACTTAGAGAAAAAATATATATGTATATAAGGAAAGAAGGAAAAAGTATTTTGAAATTTTGTTGTGGGAAGGGTATCAAATTTTTTCATTTAATGATATATTAAAAAATCTTTTTATTTTGAATTTTTTTTATTTTTTTAATTTTTTTTTTACTCTTCCTTAGGTTACTGCTGCAGATATTTCTGTTTGTGTGTCCACACAAATACAAATGTTGTATATACAATAAGAGACAGATTAATAAATGAACTGTTAATAATTTAGTGATATGATATATAAATGAATAATAAATTAATTTAAATTAGAATTGACAAATTATATATTGCACTGGGTAGTGAGAGGGAGGCGATCAGTTAACTTAATGATAATCTGCAATGCCCACCATTGATGGTGCACTCTGCAGGATTTAGCATTTTAATTGCCTTTTCTTCCTCCCCCCTTTCTCAAATGTTACATTCATTCAGCACCAATTCATTCATTTTTTTTTCATTCATTCGTTATTTTGTTGTTTTAATTTACTGATGCTGTTCTGATGGATGATAACCATCTCTTTCACTTGCTATTTGGTGTCAGCATCAGGAAAAAAAAAACATAAAAAAATGGTTTATTATTTATAATTTTAAATTATTTTAGTGGGTGAGGTTTTCAACAAACTTAAAATCAACAAAGTTTTTAAAATTTTTTTTGAGGCGAAGAAGATTTTGTGTCATTGGGGTGGGGGGAGATCAGTGGATATAAAGACATAGACATTGTGAATAAAGGATTTTTCCCAGAGTCACAGAGGCTAAAAAATAAGAATTAAGATAATCACCAACTTTCTTTTCTGACACTAAAACACCAATGATTTTCTTTTTTTTCTTCTTCCTATCTTCTTCAGCCACACACACATTACACGACTGTGTGTTGCCATGCAATGTGTGTAATAGGAAGATAAACCAATCGCATAAACAAATAATAATTGTGATATGCTTGAAAATAAAGTGATAAAAAAATAAACATGTTATATTCAAGAATTAGCAGTTGCTAAGGGAATTAAAAAAAAGATTGCTTCAGCCACCAAATTTGATTTAATAATCTTTGTTATTCTTTGATTATTAGTAAGGAGTTGCTGCGAAACTTAGATGTTAGTCTTATTCTTAATTAGTTGAGACCAATAGAAAAAAACACTGCTGAGTTCATCTTTGCATTTCTATAGTGCAACTATGGGAAGCATTCAAATGGATGAGGAGACAAATATGTAACAGAAACTGTAAAATTACTGCCAGTCAATAAGAATAAGTTAAATTTTACTTAAGCACGCACACACACACACACACACACACACACACACACACACACACACACACACACACACACACACACACACACACACACACTTCTAGATGTAGTTTTATTCATAGGGATTGGATAAACAATCCTATGAATCTATATAATATATATAACAAGCAGAGTGATATATTTATTTAGCATAAATTTTTATTTATGCAAATATTTCTGCCTACATATGTGCATACATGTTTCAGCTTCAACCTGAGACAGGGTGAATTTTCGTCAGTTCCAAATATTAAAACGAAATGCATATAAATTCGAAGACAAAAATTTCCATTTCAGGGTGTACATGTGACCAGAATATCAGCAGCTCCTTAGTCTAGTTGATATTTCTTTTGAAATCTATTTTTCAATTTATTTGGGTTGAAACAATCTTTTATTACTTTGTACTAGTTATCAAAAGAGATGACTCTGCAATTAATATCGATCATTAACAAAATTCACTCTGCTTTACTGACATTTTTTTCGGACTAGATTTTTAGATCCAATAATATTATGAAGCTGAAACATGTATGCACATATGTAGCCAGAAATTTTTGTAGAAACAGAAATTTATACTAATTAACTATCCATATACATACACACATAATTTTACATTCATAATTTTTGTTTGGTTGGTGTGCACAAATAGGAGAGGTAGGCAAAACAGGGGAAGGGAGAGGGGAGACTCATCCTGCCAAGTAAAACATGTTTGATTAAAAAATAATGAAAAATGGGAATATTTTCAAAGAATATATATATATATATATATATATATATATATATATATATATATATATATATATATATGCCAGAGAGAAAAAGAGAAAGAGAAAACGTGTGGGTGGTCAATAGGGGATTTTGAAACAACCTCTGATCACAGTTGAATTGAGGAATCAAAAAGGGGAGGAGAGGGGGAGAAACAATGTCAACAATTGTCGTTTTCTTTTCTTGTAACTGACTAGGTTATTTTTGAAACAATAAATAAAACCCCAAAAAAGTTATTTGAAGATGAGAGAGAGAGAGAGAGAGAGAGAGAGAGAGAGAGAGAGAGAGAGAGAGAGAGAGAGAGGGGGGGGGGAATAAATAGGAACATAAATAAGAGGTTGATTTCTGCAGTCAAAAGAAAACAAAAACAAAATCAAGGACGACAAAACAAACCCCCGCCGCCATGTTTTTTCTTTTGTGTGTGATGTGTTCAACACCAAACTTTGATGAAGCATCACATACCATTATTTTACAGTTTCTCAAAAATGCAACATGCAAAAGAATTACAGTGGAATAAATAATGCAATAATTTATATATCATTTTTTTTAACTTAGAATATTTCCATTGCGTATTAAAGAAAATAAATAGAAATAACAGACAATTTGTCATGTTTTGGTTTAACAAATCAACTTTCCCCTCACCCTGCTGCCCCCTTTCCCCAAAACAGAAATATCATTGTTTTTCATATTCACTTGGAATACTCTTTGCATTTTGGTGTCATTTGCTTTTCGTCCATTGATTCGAATTTTTTTTTTTTTTTTTTTTTTTTTTTTGCTTTCAGATCAAAATGATTTTTCATTTTTTTTTTTTTTTTTTTGCTTTACAGATGTGATTATGGTTTCTTTTGTTTAAGCTTAGCCTTGCTTTATCTGAGGAGGGAACAGAAAAATAAATATGATGAGAGAAATGGATGTGTGCGATTGGGCATAGGGCAATTAGGAGAGAGTGATTAAGCCTCATTGCTTTTATTTCTTAATTGGATCTAATCTTTTGTGGTGATGATGGGAGGGGGGCAGTCGGAAGAGGGGGTACGTTTGGATATTGGTTTATATATATATATATATATATATATATATATATATATATATATATATATATTTATTATACAGATATTTTTCACATTTTCAATTTTCTTCTCTCAGACAGTGTGAGCACCATGTTGTCGACAAAGTTATACATATTCATGTTTGTGTGTATGTGCGTGCATGCCTGTGTACATATGTATGCATGTATATATATATATATATGTATATACATACACACATAGTTATTATATACATGTGCACATATATATATATATTTGGAAAAACAAAAAAGAAACAAAAACAAACAAACTTACACAGATTTAACATAACTAATAGCAGAAACGATTTTCAGTATTGATATATCTGCACTTTAGATTTGATTTGTTTTTCTTTAGTAGATTTCGTTTGAAAGCATCAATTTTCAAAGATCTTGCAAGGAGATAGCAAACAGTATTTAATTATAATTTACCAAACAACTGTTCAAGAATGATTCCTGCTTAAGAAAAAAAAAAACAAAAAAAAAACAAAAAAAAAACAAACAAACAAACAAACAAAACAAAAAAAACACCAAGCAGTTATTTTAATTCGTTTTCTTTTTGCTTTTGTTTGTTTTGAAATACTAATCCAACACAGTTCTATATAGGTTGACGATGCAGATTTTCACATAGCACCCTTGTCGGGAATAAACAATTTTTCAAAGTCTTTATGCACAAGTATTTAAGAAATCAAGAATGAGAAAGAGATGACAAATTTAGAAGATAGCAATAATTCTTTACATTTTTTTTAATGAACGTCAATTTTTTGTAGAGGGTATATGATTTAATTAAAATTTATATTTTGTGTCTAAGATTACTGTACAAGGAATTTTCAATGGATTTGTAAAATAAAATAGTACTTATTAATATATTTTTGTAAAAAAAAAAGTGGAGGGAAAGAGGGAAAATAAGAGAGTAGCATTATGTTTTGTATATCAGAGAATGTTGTTGCCCTTCCCACCTCAACATACATTTTTGTTTGCAAGAGTTTATTAGTTTTATTCTGACTCCTGCCAAAGGAGAATTATGAAAGAAACTAAATTGTTTCTGAGTTTAACTCATAACTTATTAGAATCAAGTCTAAAGTGCAGAAGACAAAACTGAATTTAATTCTTGAGCGAATTTCTATTGTGCTTTTTCCATGTGTGTGTGTGAGTTTTCTTTTATAATTGTTGTTAGATCTTACTAGTGCTATCCACCAGTTCTCATATACAGTACAACAACTTGCAAAATAATGTATTTGTTATAAAAATGCTCACTAGGAGATATCACTAAAAGCAATATCTGTTTCTGGAAATATTAGTAATTAAAAAATTTTATTCATAAATTATATATATATATATATATATATATATATATATATATATATATATATATATATATATATATATATATATATATATATATATGTATTGTCTAGACGCTTTCAATTATCCTCCTTATAGGCACCCTTGTCTATCCCGAGTCAATGTATAAGTGCATGAAAAAACTGTTTATGTATCGGATTCTCAATGGATGATCATTTTTCACAGTCTTTGAATCCTTTCTGCTTTCTCAGATAATTTGATTTGGTTTTCATGAGATGTTTTTTTTTTTTTTTTGTTATTTTTTGTTAAGTATTCTTATGCATTTAACACATTAATATATATATACATATACATATGTATGTATGTCTGTGTGAACACACATGCACACACCCACCCACATATATATGCCTACATCATTATGTTATATATAAATAAATATATGGATTAATTGATACTCATGCATAAAATACACACTCACTTACATACACTCAAACATACATCTATATGCATACATATATATATATATTGATTTGTGTTAATGCATATGTTTACATAAATACACATACACTCACATAAGCACATACATACATACACACACTCACACACACATATATATGTATATATATGTGCATGCAGTTTTACATATATAATTATTTTGATTCCCATTTAGAGATTGGGTTTTCTTTTTCATTACCTTAATTTTCTTTATGGATCCCCAAAAGGGACCTCATCAGGAGATAGTGGCATTTTTTCTTAATTTTCAGCCTCAAATATTTACAAAAAAATTATGTGTGTATGTGCTGATAATGTATAACACAAGTGTTGATCGGTATGCCTGGCCATCCGTCTGTTTTTAGTTTCAGCGTTTTGATAGGATAAGCTTCTGACCAACACTTAGTTATGCAAATATGGTGCTAACGGTGCACAGTAAGCGCCAACAATCATCCTTCCACCTCTGGAATGTCTTTGGCAAATTCACACGTCATTCATACTAATTTAGTTTTTAAAAAATAAGCATGGGAATAGACAAGAATTCTAAACATTCCTAAATGCTACAAAAAAGCTCTAACAGGTTTACATAGTGCTACAGTGCAGTGAAGGCTAGTTGCTAATCGGCCACACTAGAATTGTGGCTGCCATATGCTACTTGCTAAAAAAAAAGACTTTGAACATTTTGTTTTTCGATATGTATACAGCATTTTCCTCATCTTTTTGACCTCGGTGGGCGACCGTTCGTTCAATTGTTCTTTGGTCTTGGTGAGAAAAACATCCTTGAAAGAGAAAAAAAATCCCTTCTGATCCTTTTGTGTCAGCTCAGTAGTTCTTGGTAAGCCTTGCCTGATGGCCTCCTGGATGAAATAAAATAAAAATAGAAACATTTAATACAACAGTTTCTGTTTAGAAAGATACAAACACGCAATCATAATATGTTTAACAAATAACTTTATACTAAGCCAGTTAAAAAACATTCTAAAACAAATCAGATATTTATAAAAATTACTTAGTTTTTATCAAACAGAAAATGTTAATTTATCAATAATCTTGTTTTAGGTTGTGGTCAAGCTGATTCCTCAAGTAATATTTTTAGCCAATATTAAAAAAAAAAACACTTATTCGAACAATTATTTTTCCTCGGTCTAAAAACCAACATCATTTCTACAAACATTTCAATAGCAGATGCACTAATTTTATTATTTGTGAAAAGATGAAAAAAAGGTTATTTTTTGATAAAAAATGAAAAAGTTGAAAGAAAAAAATGAAAACATTTATTACAATATCTGAATGCTATTACGAAAATATTGAAAATGATTAGTCCAACCATCTTTTCCTTGTACAAAATCTGAAGAGATGGAAGCCATTTTAAAATTTATTTTCTTATGCAAAGTCTCCTTCCTACGGGTACATTTTTTTATGTTGTTGAAAACATTTCATCTTACATTAATGCGTTTTTCTCTTAAGTTTTGAAGGGTGAAATTATCTGATCTATTGGAGATTATTACAGCATCTCCAAACCACAAATAATAATTTATTGTAATGTGTCCCAATGAAGAGCAAAAATAGATCAACAATTACTAGGAATTTAACTTGTGTTATTTTTATTGCATGAATTTGCTATTCTAATATTAAACTAGCACACCTTAAATGTTTCTGATAATTTTAATTGAACTTATTTGAATTCTTAATTTTTAATACAATGAAAGAAGTGTTTTTTTTAGTTTGTGTTTGAATTTGAAATGTTTGAAAACATAAATATGCACAATAGAAAGAAAACTTTCATGTGAACTTAAAAATAAATTAGTTTTACAAAATTATATTTTTATTATATAGCCTGATCATTTCTTTTATGCATGAAGCATGAAAGTTTCTACGTAGCTCACTTGCCATAAGTATATATTAACACTATATTTATATATACTATTTGGATTATTTGGGTTACTGTTCTCATCTTGAGTGTAATTCGTACAACGTTTCAGTTGATGTAACCTTCAACATTTTTTAAGTGTATCTTATTGAACTTTGAAATCTTTCTGCCAAACTCAAGAATTTGCACATAATTTTGAAAGGAACTCTTTATTTAATATACTAGAGTATCCACTGTGGCATGCAAAGACCCATGGTTTAGTGGATAAAGTACTTGATAGAATTTACTTATAAGTTACACTCTTCTGGAGGTTGATGGTTCAAATTTCAGTGCAGCCAACACTCAAAATACAATTGTGAATTACTTAGGACTTCTATCCAGTCGTGGCTGATGGACCAAGAGGATTAAATAAAGGGTTCCATTTGAAATTCGTGCAGATTCACAAGTTGGATGAGATAGACCTGAAGAAGTTCAGAAGTTATATCGATCGAAACATTGTAAAAATACCACCCAAGATGAGAACAGAAGTTCAAATAATACAAATAATACAAATTATCAATCCACATCTAAAAAATTCAGAAAGATAACACTATATATAATGCATTACTATTTCATGTATATACAAATGTAATATTATCAGCTGATATAATTTATTGTGTATATATATTTTTAACATTTACTTGTGCTCAGTATGTGAGGAGCTTAGTAGTAGTAATAGTATGAAAACATATCTATGTCATGTAAGTTACACAGAGGCGTCCAGGTTTTGTTCAGTCATGAACAATTGTTTTGCTATATCACGGCCCTTCAGTGTGGTTAAAAATGGCAAGTGTTTTGTGCAAAGATTTGAGCACGATTGTAAGATCACTTGAAATTGTGTCATTAGTATATCTTTGCAATCCGTTCCCTTCAATGAGTATTTTAATTCAAAATCAAGTTATTGATTAGCTATCTCAATTATGTCTTGTCACGGATCACTGTTTTTAGAAGGGACATATTTTGTAAAACGATTTCATTGAATGTATTAATTTGTATCTATCAGGCATTTCCCCTTTTTTATTTAAATTCGATGCATTTAAAAAAAAAATATTGGACAAAGCAATAATTGTATTTAGATTTCATTAAAAAAAAAAAAGAAGAAAAGCTACCCCGGTATAAGTTACATAAGCAAGCAATTTTTAAGTTATTTTTAGCGTCAATTATTTGAGATGTTTTAGAAATATTCCAATTTTTAATGTTATGATAGTTCAAATTATCCATGTTTTAAATTTACAATACATAGTTACGGTAATTAAAAGGGTTTAACATGTTAATATAACATTTGTTTTGTATTTCTTTTTCGCTTGATGTCATTTCACTTTGCGTTCGACAAAGGAGGACGAATGAAAACATTTAAAGAAATGCAGAATTACAGAATAAAGGGACATTATTACAAAAAATTATCTCCCTTCATGGGTACAAGTTGCCTCCCTTGACAAATTAGTATATGAAAATTTACCTCTCTTGAATTACTTTTCTCAATTAAAACTCTTTTATTGTTCTTTCTTTTTCTATTATTAATTATAGATCTTAGTTCCTGCGACTGTTCCCGTCGGTATCATTTCAAGATAAACATATACTTATTTGTCCGTCGTTAATTTCATAAACGATTTAATGAAACAGAGTGATTTTAATCTCCAGAATAAAAAGCATGCGGATGTAAACATTAAGAATATAATTCATTCGCTATAAAATCTTGTTTCTGGTACAAAAAAAAAAAAAAAAAAAAAAAAAAAAAAAATCTAATACTGAATATTAAACTATTGAAATGGTTCCTAATTTTTTCATGTTAAATAATTGGAGAGAAAGGCAACAAAAATTTGAAGGAAAAAAAAGATGCTCCAATTGACACACACACACACACACACACACACACACACACACACACATTGATGTGTATGGATATTATTAAAAAAGTAAAATAATTTCGTTTTATAGAGTAGTGTTGTCCTGATTACAATACACCGAATAACAAAAAAAGCTTCACTAAAAATCTTAATCGAAGTCTTTTAGAAGACAAGTGATATATACATTTCAATGCCAAGAAACAAACTTTGACACATTATACGTATATATGCATAGGTGTCTAATTTAATCAGTTATGTGCGTTTATTTATCTTAATAGGTACATTATCTTTGCATATGAAGAAAATTTTGGTAAAAATAAATAGAATAGCGAGCAAGCAGACACACAGACACTAAACTCACATAGTATGTTGTCATGACAACTATCCAAACACCAGCTGTTCACACATAGTATTTTAAAAGTCCAAGTAATACAAAGTAATACACACACACACACACACACACACACACACACACACACACACACACACACACACACACATACATATTAATATTATTGGAATTCATTCCCTTTTTCTTGTACCTATTTGTGAATTATTCCACGGATTTCTGCCTTTTGGATTATTTTGGACTATCTTCCAATTACGTGATTCCTTTCGATTTTACTTGCGCGAATGGAAATTTAACCAACTTTCTTGGATTCTGCATTTTTGGATTTTACCGTCATCGGATACTTTACCCTTCACCAGACTATCCATTCATGTGAAATCACTTTTTTCTTGACCCTATTCCCTCTGCTTCATTTCTGTTATAAAGTAAGATCTAGGACTTGTACTTTCATTAAATATTTTGCAAGCAAAATCCGATCCCGCATTTTGCTAAATCCTACCCTCTGATGAGAAGGAAAGTATTTCTTCAAAACTCCGCAAATTAAGGACTATCCACTTATTTAGTGTTTCCTTTTCAAATTAAATATGTTTTTAACTCTTTTTACAAGTGTTTTTTAACATGTTATATTAACTACTCTTATATATATATATATATATATATATATATATATATATATATATATATATATATACATACATACATATAGAGGTGTACATGCATTTCCAGATTATAGATTATTTGATGAGGAGATCCTATTTAAAAAAATGAAAAATGACGTTGCTTTTGCGTCATACGTAAAGCGAAAAATATCTTCATCTTCTCCACAAATCTTGCTAGTATATAGATGAATATAGATAAATATAGACGAATTATACATACATATATACATACATTTATATATATATATATATATATATATACATATATGTATATATACACATATATACATATATAAATACACATTTATATATATATATGCGTACATACATTTATATATATACATATATATATATATATATATATAAATATACCTACATTCATATATATATATATATATATATACCTACATTCATGTATATATATATATATATATATATAGATATATATATATACATATACCAATATTTATATGTATATAGATATATATATATACAAACATTTATATATATATATATATATATATATATATATATATATATATATATATTTAGTAATGTGATTGATAATTTAAAATTCAAATTAGAATTAAAAATTAAAAATCAAGAACAACAAAAAAGTCAATAATTTGTACGATCGTTTCGGAAACGATGTTTTTATTGTGATAGACATTAAGTCACGGACAATAATTTTGACATGGTGTCTTTTACATATACAAAAAAAACACCTTTTCCGAAACGATCGTATAAATTATTGACTTTGTTGTTCCTTCTTATGAAACAGATTTTTAATTTTTAATTCTAATTTGAATTTTAAATTATCAATCCCATTACTAAATATTAAAGTAGCTCTAGTATATTTGCCTATCGAACTTATTATATATCTGAATTACAACGAGCACTGTTATTTTCTTGTGTTTTAATTAAATTAGTAATTTTACTATCACATTAAAACACAAGAAAATAACAGACATATATACATATACATACATATATATACATATATATATACATATATATAGATATATACAAACATATACATACACATATATATACATATACATACATATAGATATACATATACATATATATACGTACATATATATATACATATACACACATACATATATATACGTACATATATATACATATACACACATACATATATATACATAGATACATATGCATACATATACATACATAGATACATATACATACATACATACATACATACATACATACATACATACATATATATGCATATATATATATATATTAAGTAAAAAGATTAATAATTGTAAATTATGAATCAGTTTCAAAATGAAAAACAAACAAAATAAACTTGAGTGTACGATCGTTTCCATTAGAAAATTTGTTTTAAGTTCAGTCAATATATCTTTGAGTGTGCTGCTGTATCTTGTCTCTGAAAGAATCCGGAGACATACATACATACATACATACATACATACATACATACATACATATATATATATATATATATATACATACATATACAAACATATATATACATGTATATAGATACATGCAAACATACATATATATATACATATATATATACATACTTACATATATACACATACTTATATGCATACATATACATACATACATACATATTTACAGACATACATATATACATGCATGCATATACACATACATACATCCATACATATACATATATACATACACACATGTATATAAATACACACATACATATATATACATATATATATATATATATATATATATATATATATTTATGTATATGCATACAGACTTATATCTTTATATATATATACTTACTTGCATATGCATATATATACATGCATATATACATGTATATATATACATACATATATATACATATATATACATACATGCATATACATATATATGCATACATGTATATACATACACACATATATACACATATATACATACATATATGCATATACATATATACAGAAATACATATACACACATACATGTATATATATACACACATATATATACATATATATACATACATGCATATACATGTTTTCATTTATATATGCATACATACATGTATATATATATACACACATATATATATATACATATATATACATACATGCATATACATATATACATATATGTATATACATAACTGTATATATGTGAGATCTGATTACAAGGGTCTCAACACTAGAGCAACATGCTCTCACAAGGACTTCAGTATCGGGTACTTGTGCTTGCCACTTGATGTTTAAGATACGTCTCAAGCATTTTTGGTGAAATCGTTCAAGCCATTTAATGTGCCTTTGATGGAATGTCCATGTCTCCGATGAATACAACAGTGGGGTTAGCACACAGGTCTTGTAGACACAGCTCTTAGTCTTGTCTGTGATGCCACGATCAGACCACACTCTCTTCTCCAACCATCCAAAAGCTACAGATGCCCTCTGAATTCGCCTGTGGATTTCACTGTCAAGACAGCCATCCCTCGACAGAAATGTACTAAGATACACAAATGAGTCAACCACTCCCAGTCTAGCACCACAGACCATGATGTTTGGCTCCACGTATGACTGGCCTGGTGCAGGAGTGAATATCATCTTTGTTTTAGACAGACTGATCCTCAGACCAAAGGCAGTGCAGGAGTCAGCAAAGCTATCCATTATATGCTGCATATCAGTCTCAGTGTGCAACAAAAAAAACAGCACCGTCTGCATAGAGTAACTCACTGACCAAGACATGATGCAGCTTGGTTCTGGCATTAAATCTTCTAAGATTAAAAATGTGACCTGTGGTTTGAAACTTTAACATGACACCCTTATCGCAATCTCGAAACGCATGAGCAAGTAGAGCAGCAAAATATATAGAGAAAAGAGTAGGGGCAGGAATATCACCTTGTTTGACACCATTGTCAACTGGGATTTCATCAATTTTCCATTAAACGATACGAGCTTTCATGTCCCTGTGCAGTTCTTTGAATATTCTAACAAAGGTTGGAGGACACCCTACTTTCTCTAAGATTAACCAGAGAGCATCCCTGTTAACGGTGTCAAATGCTTTGGTTAGATCCACAAACACTTGATACAGTAGTATTTGTTGTTCAATGCATTTCTCCTGGACTTGCCGGGCTGAAAAAATCATATCCATAGCTCCTCTGCCAAACCTAAAGCCACTTTGTGACTCTGGAATAGCATTAGGACAAACATCCTCCAGTAACCTGTTTAATAGAAGCCATGCAAGAACTTTCCCAACAGCGTCCAAAAACATAATCCCACGGTAGTGGTCACAAACATTCTTCTGTCCCTTTCCTTTAAACAGAGTCACCCAGACACCATTAATCCAATCCTGTGGAACAGGAGCAATTTCCCAGATTTCCTCAACAAAACCAAGGATAGCATTAGCAATATTCGCACCTCCAGTCTCAAGGAGCTCCACCGGAACACCATCCAAACCAGGTGCCTTGCCACTGCTAACTTGTGTGATAGCCAACTGAACCTCAATTAGGCAAACGATCCATTCTGAATATGATATCACATTGTGGTAGGTTATCAATTGCATCAGCATTTACTGCTGAGGGGTTGTGAAACACATCAGTAAAGTGCTCTTGCCATCTTTTCAAGATATTTTCTGGATCCTTAATGACAACAGAACCATCTTTCGACATCAGGGGAGATATTGAAGAGGTAGGAGGAACAAATACTTGGCACAGGAGTCCATAAAATTCCTTCGAATTCTTTGTGTCAAATGCCTTTTGGATCTGCTCTGTTATATTCATCCACCATTGGTTTTTCATTTTTCTTAGCTCACGTTGCAATGTGGCTTTCACCTCTTTGTATTGTCACAAATTAGTTGTCTGATCAGAATGATCTTCATGAAGTAAAGATTCATAAACTGTCTGTTTATTCATCAGCAATAGATTAATTTCAAGATTATTGTTGTCAAAGCAGTCCTTGTCCTATCCCTCTTGAAGCGAAGATCTTCAGCACCAGCAGAATAAACCTGAGTCTTGAAATTCACCCATGTCCCATCAAATGCAAGATTATCAAGCTTTTCCACCATACTCTTTTGAACTTCAGGCAACTTGGCGACATCAATATGGCTAAGTACCTTCACACCACTGTGACTAATTTTCTTACGGATTCGTAAATTAAACATTCCTCTCACCAACTTGTGGTCGGTGTCACATTCAGCACTGCACATGAAACCAACAGTATATGCATCTCGAAGGTCGCGTTTTCGAGTTATGATGAAGTCAATTAGGTGATCATGCTTTGAACGCGGGTGTATCCAAGTGGCTTTGTGCTTCAGTTTATATACATATATATACATGCATGCATATATATATATATATATATATATATATATATATATATATATATATATACATATATATAAATATATACATATATACACATGTATATATACATATATATATATATACATGCATACATATATGCACATATATATATGTATACATGATGATTGCAACGTCTTGTCAGACGAGTGCCACTCACTCAGACATTTAAAATCCATGAGCACAAATGCCTGAGGGAGTATCTATACAAAGATGATGTTACAGAGTCTTAGCTTTGTACGACAGCTAAGTCTCTCTCTCGGTTCAAAATGTTGAGATCCAGCAACAAGCAAGAGCAAGATACCCAGCAACAAATTAAACTGCAGACCAGCTTAATGCGGGTACCAGTCTCCCGCTTTGTTTTTTAAATCAGAGATTTGCTTCTAGAAAGGTTGCCTTCACCACGGCTTACGGGGAGCCCTCTCCACCCCAATACACCCCCCCACACACACACACAAATATACACTGTGCTAGTTGGCCGTTGACCCAGAAAAAGAGTTCATTCGCCCTACATATATACATAAATATATATATACATATATATATATATAATATATATAAATAAATATATGCACATATATATATACATAAATATATACATATATATACATACATATATCTACACATATACATAAATATATACATATATATATACATACATACATAAATATATACATATATATATATATATACATACATACATATATCTATATATATATAAATACATATATCTACATATATATATAAATACATATATCTACATATATACATACATATATATATATATAGATAGATAATACATATATACATATATATACATGCATATATACATATACATACATATTTATATACATATTGATACATATATATTTATACATACATGTTTATAGACATATTAATACATATATATTTATACATACATACATATAGATACATACATAGCTATATATATATATATATATATATATATATATATATATATATATACATAAAGATAAATATGCATACACATATATATATAAATATATATATATATATATATATATATATATATATATATATATATATATATATATATATATATATAGAACTGCATATATATATATACACATACATATATATAAATCCAGAAACATATATATGAAGTAGTTATATATATATATATATATATATATATATATATATATATATATGTATATGTATACATATATATATATATATTCATATATACGTATATAAATACATATATATATATATATATATATATATATACATATAACTACTTCATTTAATCACATAAAATTAATATACAAAAGTATAAATTTATGCGTAAACATTAAATATTTACTTAAAAAATGCTCAATACGTAGGTAGAACTAGTTAGTTACTCATAAAATATATATGGCGGTTAAGCTACACTGAATATTCCGCGTTTCATCCACTCTAGGATTCTCCAGGCTTGTGCGCAAATGCCTAACGAATACTAGAGTGGATGAAACGCGGAATATACAGTGTAGCTTAATTACACACACATATATATATATATAGTCTTTGAAGTTTTTTTAACATTTGAAACTACACAAAAAATTACTTTTTATCATTCGTTAAAAAAAAACAAAACAAAAAAAACACTTAGTCAGTAAGTCATTTAATCACCTGCAATCACTGCATCAACTCTCTCGAATTTACTATAATACCAATTTTTTTTTTTTTTTTTTTTTTTAAATTTTTCAAGGGATCATCAGTTGTTTACCATGAAACACTGTTTCGGGGATTTAAAAACAAAACAGTATATTACTTCATGGCTCCCCAGCAGTGTTGATCAAACACCACCACCCTTAATCTTAGGAAGAAGACATGTTACAAAAAATTTTTTATCCAATTTCCTATTCTTAATTGCAATTACTAACCTTTTCATAGTATAAAAATGAATTTCTTACCTGTACGATTCATCAATTTCCACATTTAAAATGGATCCATTTAATTTTTCAGTCTTGTATTTATAAGCTTTGAATTAATCCATTTAACTACTTATCACCCCCACTATAATTAGTAGTTTTTATATTTACATTCTTATTTATTTAAAATTAGATATATAAAGGTTAAAAATATTTTATTTTTACATATATACATTTTTTTTTTTATAAATTTATTATATGTAATTATAAATACATTTTATACATTGCTAATATAGTTTTGGATTTCCTTTATTAATATAGTCTGGTTTATCTTAAACGATTTAAAAGCACCAGGATAACGAACAAATGCTTTATTTAACTGTTTAAATATTTTATTTTTATCCCCACCTTGTTTTATCATCCTTATTACTAAGCTAGAAACTGGTGGTATAAAATCTGTTAATTTTAGAGTAACGCGAGCTATTCTCAAAAACTCTGACATAATGGTTCCATAAAACACAAAAACAGGGCAGGTGCTATCCTTATGGGGCATACGTACTATTTTAAAGGGGAATGCGTTTCTTTTATCAAATATTTTATAAAGAAAAATCCCATCCTCAATTTTTATATCTAAATCCAGAAATGTAGCCTGTTGTCCTCTATGTTCACAATTCAATTTTAGTTCGTTTGGATATATAAGATGTTTACTTTTTTCGAATTCATCATTATCGTTTATGCATATAAGGTCATCTATAAATCTCCTACACCCATGAAAGTTATATGTTTTAGATATATCTGTTTTTAATAATGATGACATATATATATACTCGAGTCTATGTAAATACAAATTTGCCCAAAATGGTGCAGGATCCAATCCCATTGGGATACCTATCGTTTGGAGTAATATTTTATTTCCTATTTGAAAATAGCATTCTTTAATAAGATGACTTACAAGTATTTTTAAAATACCTTTAGAAAGACTAGTTTTGATATTTTTATTTTTACACCAGAAAGCTTTAGAGTTTGAAAAGTCTATATATTTACCTTTTCCACCTTGAAAAGCTAAATCTACAGTATCATTTAATTCTTTTATAAGTTTTTCGTGCGGAATTTTTGTATATAGTGTACTAAAATCATAAGTAGCTATAGATTTTGCTTTTATTCTGGAATTTATTTTATCTAATTTTTCTTTTACTGGTTTGGAATTATTTACTACCCAAAATAGATTTATATTACTATAGAATTTACTTTTCAGGTGAAAATTATTTATTTGATTTATAATTAATTTAAATATTTTAGATACAGCTTTACTTAGAGGTTTAGTTATGCACGTCTTAGAACCTACAATAAATCTAGCACCAACTGGATTTTTATGCATTTTAGGTATCCAATACATACATGGAAGATTTTTGTGTTTGTCTTCTAACTTTAATCCTACTTTTTCATTTATAATACTATTATTCAAAATAATGCTATCTAAATTACTATTACTTACTTTATAAGTATCCGAATCGTTTCCTATATATATATATATATATATATATATATATATATATATATATATATATATATATATATGTATATATATATACACATATATGCACATATATATATACATATATACACATATATATATATATACATATATACACATATATATATACATATATACACATATAGATACATATATACATATATACATTTATATATACATATATTCATTTCTATATACATATATACATATATATATATACATATATACACATATATATATACATTTTCTTTTTTTTTTACACAGTGCTCACCACTTATCAAGGCCTGGAAGTCACTCACGGATAAGGGTTATTGCAAGTACATCACGTTAGTGTGGAGATTTGATGAAGTGTTTACTTAAGGGGGCGGTTCATTAGGAATTTGTTAACGTTGGACTTGAAGACATCCAAGTTGTAGTCTGGTGGGAAGCAGGCAGACGGAACAGAGTTCCACAGGCGTGCAGTTCTAAGAAAGAAGCTTTGTTCATGGAATCCGCGTTTTGATTTAGGCACAGATATAGAGTGGGGTAAATTTTTCACAGTGGATTCAGCTAGACGGGTGTTTTCGGGAAAGATTGGCGAGGGGGGACCAGAGATTGGAGTTCAGACATATTCATTCATATATACACACACACACACACACACATATATATATATATATATATATATATATATATATATATATACATTTATACACATATATACATATATACACATATATATATACATATATACATATATACACATATTTATATACATATATACACATATATATACATATATACATATATATATACATATATATACATATATATACACATATATATACATATACATATATAGATATATATATAAATACAAATATATACATATACATACATAGATATATATATAAATTAAAAAAAAAAAAAAAAAAAAAAATATATATATATATATATATATATATATATATATATATATATATATATACTAGCTATATATATATATACTAGCATGCGTGCCTGACGTTGCCCGGGTATTTGGAGGTTTATATTGAACAAAAAAAAAGAAAAAAAAGCGATCAATTTTTTTAACTTTGACCCTTATTATGACCCCTTAACATTTACTGTTTTGGCTCAAATCAAGTTATTAAGTTAGTTCCATGTCCAAGAAACCTATATCTAAAATTTCAAGTGTTTATTGTCAGAGAAGTTTGGTAGAGTTCTCAAAGGTCAAATTGTTCAACTTTGTCCCCGTAATAGCCAAAATTCTGGACGAAAACCGATCATCGATTTTCCCAAATCTCAGTACCCTGTATATCAAATTACGACTCTGCCAGGCACACAGACACGCTCACTTTTAAATAGATAGACTAATAGATAAAACAAAATATATACGTACACATGAATATATATGGAAACAACTTTTTAAATATATATATATACATATATATATAAATATATATATATACATATATATATACATATATACACATATATACACACATATATGCATAGATATATACATACATACATATATACATACATATATATACATACATATATACATATATATATGCATACATATATACATATATATACATACATATATACATATATATATACATACATATATACATACATACATATATATATATACATACATATATACATATATATATACATATACATACACATATAAAATATATACATACACATATATATACATATACAAATATATACATATGCATATATATACGTATACATATATATACATACATATATATACATACATATATACATATATATACATATATACATGCATATATACATGTATATATACATATATACATACATATACATATATACACACATATACATATACACATATATATACATATATACATATATATATATACATACATATATATACATATATATACATACATACATATGTATATAAATATATACGTATATTCATATATATACGTATATATATACATATATATATGGATATATCTAATTTTTAAAAAGTTTTTTTTAAATTTCGTTACTTCAAATATATACCATTTTTGTTTAACGGGTCTAGATTGTTATTTTAAAACCAGTCACCGTTAATTGTGAGTTAAGCTCAATCCGTCTATTTAATAGGAGCAGAGCATATATAGTGCAAAGTTTTGTTGAAAATTCAAAGATTCACGTTTTCTATTTTATAACCTTCGTTTATTTCCTGGATTTTTCCATTACAGCTGTTTCATTGATGAGTTGGCAATTTTACGATTTATGTTTCCATAAAAATATCCTGTCACCAACAACTCCTTCAGATGTTTATCCATTAGATTTTTACAACAAAAGATATATTTTAACATGCTGGACATCGTATTAAGGTTAAAGGATTTCCATAGCCATGCTTCCTCACTTCTTCCATCTTTTGGTGTTATTTTGAATATAGTTTTCCGTTTTTACTCGCACTTTCGCATTTTTATTTTTTATTTATTAATTATTTATTTTTGTTTAATTTTCCCTTTTTTTCTTATTTGTTTTTTTTTCAATTATCATAATTTTATATCATTTTATTCCTATATTTATGCGTGTTTATTTTAATATTGATTTTTTCTGGGCGTTTGAATTCGTATTATATTACCCGATGCAGGGGATGTCACTTGCATGGTATCATTTTTTATATCTAGGATTACCTCTTTGCATTTTTTTTCCTAATCTGCTCTAGTGCGTGAAATTAAATATCTGTTTCTGTGCAACCACCCGTGGATTATATCTAGTCGTTTGTTAAAAAAAAAACATTAAACAAACAACTAGATGTAATCCACGGACAGATATATGTATGTATACATACACATAAATATGGGTATATATACATATATTTAGATACATATACTCATATATACATACATGTATACATATACATAAATATATATACATAGAAAAACACATATATACACATATATGCATGAAAACACACATATATATATACATATGTAAATATGTATCTACACGTATATTAATACAAAGGCAAATATGTATATATATATACATATGCATATATATACTTATACAGATACATACCCATATACATACTTATATTTATAATATATACATACATAGTATATATGTACATACATAATTATATATACACATAAATATACATATGTATACGCACATATACATTTACATACATACGTACATATACATTTATATACATATGTACATATACACATACAAATACATACATATATATACATGCATACATATATATATATATAACCATACACATACATATGTATATCTATACATATACATATATATATATCATATATATATATATATATATATACATACATATATATATATTTATATACTTAGATATATATATATACAGATACATACATACGGTTATGTATAAATACACATAAATATATACATATATAAATACATATGTGTATATATATACATACGTATATATATATACATACGTATGTATATACATACGTATGTATATACATACGTATATATATATACATACGTATGTATATATATATACATACGTATATAGATACATACGTATATATATACATACGTATATATATATACATGTACATATATACATATACATATTTACATACATCCATATATATACGTATATATAGACATATACATACGTACGTGTAGATATACATATACATAAGTATATACATACACACATATGTATATATATACATACATACGTACGTATATATATACATATATACATACATATATATATACATATATATACATATATGTATGTATACATATATACATACATATATATATACATACATGATGTATACTCAGACGAGTGCCATATATGTATGTATACATATATACATACATATATATATACATACATGATGTATACTCAGACGAGTGCAACTCTCTCAGACACTTACAGTCCATGAGCCTAAAAATGGCTTCCATCGCCACAGGACATTTTTAATAGACAAATTCCTGAGGGACTATCTGTACACAGATGATGTTACAGAGTCTTAGCTTTGTACGACAACAAAGTCTCACTCTTTGTTCAAAATATTGAGATCAAGCAACAAGCCAGAGAAAGATATCCAGCAACAAGTTAAACTGCAAACAAGCTTAACGCGGGTACTGGTCTCCCGCATTCTGGTTTTTTAAATCAGAGATTTGCTTCTCCTAGAAAATTTGGCTCCAGCAGAGCTTACGGGAGCCCTCCCCACACCAACACCCACATACATACACACAAAAAACACACGGTGCTAGTTGGCCATTGACCACAAAAAAATGGCTCATTCGCTGTTTGAAAGGTCTTGTTTTAA
>NC_136504.1:1897500-1912500 GCF_053919585.1 Euprymna scolopes
TTAATGCGGGTAATGGTCTTCCGCTTTATGGTTTTTTAAATCAGAGATTTTCTTCTCCGAGAAAGGTTGCCTTTACCACGGCTTATGGGAGCCCTCTCCACCCCATATACATACATATGTATATATATATACATACGTATATGTATATATATATATACATACATATATGTATATATATACATACATGTATATATATATATATACATACATGTATATATACATACATATATGTATATATATGTATATATATATATACATACATATATGTATATACATATACATACATATATGTATATATATACATACATATATGTATATATATATACATACATATATGTATATATATATATACATACATATATGTATATATATATACATACATATATGTATATATATATACAAACATATATGTATATATATATACAAACATATATGTATATATATGCATACATATATATGCATATATACATATATACATATATGTATATATATATATGTATATACATATATATGTATATACATATATATGCATATATATATATATACATAAATATATATATATATATATACATATATATATATATGTATATATATACTTATGTTGAGTTTCCTTACCTGTTTTCACGACCCGTCACTTTATTTTTTTTTTTTTAGTAAGGTTACGATCCACCGAACTCATATAAAAACATTTTTACCGGGCAAAGGAAATTTTTCCAGGAAATGCCTTATTGGGATCATTACATTGTGATATAGATTACCCAAAATACAGTTTGGATCATTTTACCACACAGCTTTCAAGGACATTCACTTCGGATTTTACCATGCAATTTAGATGTTAACGTTTATATCATTTTCATTAACTTCCCTTACTCTATGACTTTTAATTTTTTTTTTTTTTTTTTTACATAGGTATCACCACATTATTAAGGCCAAGAGGCCACTCAAGGATAAGGGTTAAAGAGTGTACAGTAGAAATTGGACAATATAGAATCATTAGTAATAAAAATTTGGTAAATATGATAACTTATATGGAACGGCTCATCAAGAACTTATTTACGTTAGACTTGAAGACAACCATATTGTAGTCAGCCGGAAAGCAGGAAAACGGAAGACAATTCCACAGGCGTGCAGTTCTAAGAAAGGAGCTTTGTTCATGGAATCTACGTTTAGGTTTAGGCACAGATAAAGAGTGGGGGAATTATTGATAGTGTTTACAGCTAGACGAGTGTTTCTTGTAAAAGTTTGGCGAGGGGGACCATAGATTGAAGCTCAGTCGAACACTTTCCATGAAAATAACGATTCTTCTGTGAGATAGAGGTTGCAAGGAAGAGAAAAGGACATCTCCTACAAGGCTACGAAGTCTATTTTGAACTCTATCAAGGCAGGCCAAGTCCTTTCTAGCAGCTCCTGCCCAGATGTGGCAACAGTATTCCATCCTTGGACGTACCTGGCTCTTATATAGATAGAGAATAGCATCAGCAGTGAGATATCTACTGGATCGATAGAAAGATCCCACCATTTTTCCAGCGGCCTTGGCAACAGATTTGATGTACGTGTTCCATTTAAGATCAGGAGTAATGGTCAAGCCAAGAAGCTTGTCAAAACTTGAGGCCTCCTGAAGACGAGAGCCATTCATTTCAATTGATGCCAGATGTGGATCAGAATATTGATGATGTAAAGAGAGAAGCTTGGTTTTAGATGCATTAAAAGTAACCAGCTACTCCTTACCCCATTGTACTACGTGCTTAAAATCAGAGGAGAGAGTTGGAGAGAACTTGGTCGTTTACTGTCTTAGATGTGCTACCATAAATGGTAGTGTCGTCAGCATAAATGTCTACAAATGATGTAAGGATGTGATTTGGAAGATCATTAATGTAGATCAGGAAAAGAGTTGGGCCCAGGATGGACCCCTGAGGGACACCGGCATTAATACTGAGCTTCTGATTTTTGCCCCTCAACTACTACTCTTATGAACCTATCAGAAAGAAATGATTTAATAATTGAGAAGACATTTCCAGCAATACCATAGCTAGAGATCTTATGAAGTAAACCTTTATGCCATACCCTATCAAAGGCCTTAGATATGTCAAGAGCAATTGCCCTAGAAAGGTTGCCTCCGTTGAGAGATTTGCTAATCCTATGAGATATAATTGTAAGCACATCTGCTGTAGATCTAGCAGAACGGAAACCATATTGAGTGTCACTAAGAAGGTTATTTTTGTTGAGATGGTTGATTACTTCTGTATTTAACACAGATTCCAGCAACTTACTCATGACGCACAGGAGACTTATTGGCCTGTACTGAGCGGGGGATGAGCGATCACCTGAATTCTTAAATACAGGGCATACTGATGAAATTTTCCAGGGAGATGGGAAACTATTCTCCTTAAGACAACGTTTAAACAGTTTTGTAAGTATGGGCGCTAGTTCAGGTTGAAGTTTTTTGAGTACTATAATTGGAATACCGTCAGGGCCAGTTGCTTTACTGGAATCAAGGTTTTTGATTAGCTTGGCAACATCACGTACAGATATACGTATATCACATAACGTGTTTTCTGATACAGGAGGAAATATTGGGGGTTGGCGGCCTTGATCGCAAAGGGTAGAATTAGCTGCAAAGTTCTTGACAAAGAGTTTGGCTTTGTCTGATGCTGACGAGATTACCTCAGGTCCATTGATAATAGTTGGGATGGAGCACACGCTTCTGTTCAGGATTCTGTTTGCTATTTGCCAAAACTGGTGGGAACCAAGCCGCTGTTCAGCTACTTTGGACTTAACAGATTGAGCATACAACTCTCTTGCATTCTTTATTACTTTCTTACAATGGTTGCTGGCAGTCCTGAAAGCGGCTTTAGTTTTCATACATCTATTACGTTGGAAACAGTGGAAAAAGTGATTTCTGTGCGCCATGGCAACAGCACATTCTGGAGAGAACCATGGCTGGCTGTTAGGTTTTTGCTGAAACTTTTTCGAGGGTATGAAACGGTCAATACCTACAATTAACCATTCCGTCAGGTCTAATACTATAGAGGACACATCCTTTTTAAACATGGAATGCAGAGGTAGATCAGATATAAATGTACGGAAATGTAAATTTTTAATTGTGATTTTCCATGTCTCACTGACTTTAGCAAATAAGGTGTAAACCATTGTAACTATTTGCTAATATTTTCTCTGAAGAAATTTAAATCGTAGAGGATAAGGAGTTAAAATATTTCTAATGTGTTCTTTGTCTTACATATAATAATAAAAATCTTTGATCTTAAACGCAAACATTTCACGTCATAAATTTATAAATTCATTGAATGACTAAAATTTGATATATATAACTGCACACACACACACACACACACACACACACACACACACACACACACACACACACACACACACACACACACACACACACATATATATAAAATAAAATAAAATAAAAATTACAATTAAGTTTACCAAAATGATCCAAGATGGTAAAACTATAGTATATTATAAATATTTAAGAATTAATAGTTATAAAGTAATCTCAATCAGATGTAAAAGCTCAATAAAACCAAATAGGAGATAGAGCTTATGATATTTCATATTCCTTGTACATATTTGATAATTATTCCACGGATTTCGGCCTCTTGGATTATTTTGGACCATTTTCCAATTACGCAATTTCCTTGGATTTTACTTGTGCGAATGGAAAATTAAATTAACTTTCTTGGATTTACATTTTTTGATTTTACCGTCATTGGATGCTTTTCCTTTCACCTGGTTGTCCATTCACGTGAAATCACCTTTTTCTTCACCATGTTCCCCCTGCTTCACTTTTTGTTATCAAGTAAGATCTTTGACTTACTTGCAGTTTCATCAAATACTTTTGTATGCAAAATCCGATCCCGCATTTTGCTAATTCCTACCCTCTGATGAGAAGGAAAGTATTTATTCGAAACTCCGCGGATTAAGGACTATCCACCTATTAAGTGTTTCCTTTTCAGATTAAATATGTTTTTAACTCTTTTTCAAAGTGTTTTTTAACATGTTTTATTAACTATTTGCTCTTATATATATATATATATATATATATATATATATATATATATATATATATATATATACATATAAAATGAAGTCAGGCACTTTCTAAGTGTATAAACACTCATGCAAATAGGATTCCTTACAATGTATCTCATGTACAACTCTATCAAATTGAGAAGGCAGCCTGATGAATATCACTTTAAACACTATATCAGCAAACATCTAATAAATATCAAAAGAATGCTATCTTAAAAATGTGAGGACGTGTTAATTTTGGTGAAGCGATATATTATGATATCGTTTAGTAAGTGCAAATGCACTCATTCAATGGACTTGCGTACAGTGTGACAAATGTATTACTGAAGAAGCTGGCTAGCTGAATATGACTTAAAATGGTGTATTATGAAATATCTAATGGATAGCTGTATAATACTGTCTGTAAAAGAACTCAAGAATATTTTTATTTTGGGTGCAGCAATCTTTATCAAATAACAGAGTAAAAAAATGACTGGTATGCAAGAATATCAAACCGGAGAGCCATCCTACATTGAATATAAAACAGTTAAACTGCAGGTAATAAATGAAAATAATAAAAATGTAATTTAATGTATTGATTTGAAGGGAACTTTGTTTTTTGTATAAGTAATGGAACTTGGTTAGTTTATGACTTGATTGTGTTTTGTCTAGAGGAGCCATGAATGGAGCCACTTTTTATTTGTAATTCTGCCAATCTTTTATTCCGGTAAGTGAGATTACCAAACGTTGGCATTAAGTAAATCTGAAAGAAGTTATTTGGATTATCCAATCAAAATGAATCTTAGAAAAAAGAAGTCCATTGTTTTGTTTTAAATTTACATAAATTATGTAGAATAAAATTAATAAAGGAACTGCTTAATATTGTAATTTGAAATGACTAAGTTCAATTTTGTACTAAATTAGAAATAAAAGTAAATATGTCCCAGCTGAGGTTATCTTTAAATGCTTCGTACAAACTATTACACAAACACATCAAGTTTAGAAATGTAAATTCATTCTAATATTTGAATCATACAAGCGTTGTCCTTATTTTTTTTTGAGTAAAAAGTAAGTCAGAGGCAAGAAAGAAATAGCTTAATTTCTCATAATAGAGTAACGTTAAAAAATATATGGAGATCTGCAGACGCAATAATGAAGATGATATTCTTATGTGTTGATAGTATGCAACATTGACTTTTTAAAAATTGAGTTAGTTATGAAGATTCTGTAATATTCGATGTTTGCTTTTAACTAAGCAATTGGTAAAAAAGCATTGTTAATTTAATATCTGTTAATATAAATGTGATAGATTATTACTACGATGCACATTCATAGCATTATTAAATGACAAAGTGAACTTGTCATATGAAAATATTAAAATGTGCCTCTGTTTATCTCTCTGTCTCTTTCTCTCATGGATATTTATATGGCATTCACTATCTCTCTTGAATGAAGAAATCACTAGAAAACGAATCAAGATAGTGAAAAATACTGTATTAATTTAACTAAATGTTTTTTGCTGGCCACTTGTAGTGTCAGTTGAAAAAAATGATGTAAGGATGGCAAAACATAAAGATGTAAAGGGAAAGAACGGAGAAAATATGATCAAACATTTTTAATGGTTTGAGTTTCAAGGGTTTCTTATTAACCCCATGTTATAATTTAAGGAGAGTAAAAAGTGGATCCTTTCATTATTTTCTCCTGTAGTCCTCACATTTCAGGAGCGATGTTTCTGACAAAGAGGGGAAAATTATTGTTTTCTGGGTCAGAATCTATTGAATTTAACATTTCTTGTTTTAGCTCTTTGCATTAGTAGTTGTCTAGAGCGATTTTTATGAATTAAAAATATCCAATTTTAAATAGAGCAATTTCATTGAATAATCATATCTATTGGTTACACATTGAAAATTAACAGTGAATCCCTGAAAGTCTCTATTACTGAACTAATTATCTGGTTGAATAGAACATGTAATCGATGATATCGATTGGAACTCTTTTTATGCAAAGAATACAGACTGAAATTTTCCATATTTCATTAGCTAGAAAGAGTAAATTATCGATTTGTTAAAGACAATACTATATTGGTGTAATTTTGAGAATCTGATTGACACATCTTTTATATTTTAGATACATAATATATACATGTAGCTAATGTATTCACATAATATATGTACGCATTTATAATCCACACATACGCTTATAATACATACATATGCAGTTAAAGGTGATATGCACATATCTATATATAAAAACTCAATATCGGTGTGTATGTGGATGTTTGTATGTGTCCAATAGAAAGAGACGTTAGAAAATCTACATAAAATCTAAAGTGTATTCTTATGTAAAATTTACCCAGAAAGCATCTGGAAGTATTCTCAAATCTCTTAAGTGCACCCATATGGAGGAGATTTTGTCCGAGATTAGGATCAAGGTTTTGAAAAAAAACAAAAAAACTAAAATAAAACAAAACAAAAAACAAAACAAAACAAAAAACCCACTGATTTTAATGCATTCTTTCACGAAATGACTCGGTATTTCCTTTTTTAACGTTTCTTAAGTTCTCTTTTTGACTAGGGATAGGCAAGAAACTTCAGAAAGAATGGTTTTAATAATTCCCTGGAGGTATCCTTAATTTTATTTAGGTGATTTCAGTAGCATTCCAAACGCGAGCAATAAATGTAAAATCATCATATTAAATTTGTTAAGTGGTATATAGTAATCTAAAAGTGCTCAAAATCTTCGATAGAGCAGCTATGTTTAAACACAACATTGCCCAGGAGAGGAAACGTGTTTGTCTTTTGTTAACTCGATGTTGCCTGGGAGCCACATACTATTTGTCATTTTTTTTTTCATTTATTTACTTTCTTCTTGTATTTCTTTTTTGACATAATTTCTGCAAAATATACCTTCTTTAACAAACATTAGAATTCAGGACCAATTCTCAAACAGATTAGAAAAGTCATCTTTTTCCTTGTAATTTGTGACTATATAAGCAGCTAACACATAAATCCTTTATTCCACCTCTCAAAGTTTTACAGTCATTGTTGCTATGTTTATGAGTAGAGTTAGCTGTAAACGAAAAAAAGTGTTGCAGATTTTATTTTTACCTATGCTCATAACTTTTGACTATTTAAAGTGTATCCATTGAATTCTTTCTTTTAATAAATATCTTACATAAAAAATAGTGCATGATGCATGGTATGCCTTCCTCCTAGGCACTATCACCTCTTTTCAGATGATAACCATTGACTACTGAACATGTTAATCAATTCAATGAATTCTTTTTTTTAATAAATATTGTACATGAAAATTGTTGCATTACTCACATACTTTCTTCTCAGGCATTACAATTTTCTTTCAAATGAGACAGATTCTATATCCGAATCATTTTTATAGGACAAGAACATGTTTTTTCAAAATTTGATTTCGTAAGTTCCTTAGGCTATAAATTTATTCAAGGATATTCTTGGGTAAAATTGACTTTTAATAGTCACTTAGATTAAAAATTTACTTTTATCCGTTTCATTACACACCTTCTTCCTGGGTTTAAGGTTAGTGATAGGGCATGTATTTGTTTCCATATCAAACATTACCTTCCTTCCAATATTTGTGTATGGATACACTTTACTTAAACTTTCCTTCCAACAAATAATATATTCTTGCTTTCATAGTTATGAAATAATATTATTCATTAATTCATTAATATAATACAAAAGACTACAATTAATAACTAAGTAAAAAAAAACATTTTAATTATTTTAATTCAATTAGATACAATAATCATTTTAGTTTCGGTACGACTAAAAGAGAATATAAAGACAAGATTTTAATAGATGCATGTGTACAGAATGAGTTAAATATTTGTATCGCACTTCTTATATATCTGAGGTCACATGGTGATACTATGGATTTTAAAAAGTAATCTATCTTACATATTGATACTTGATTTGGACTAGTCTATTTTTTCGTTTTTTCCTTCCACGATATTGGCATGAATATATTTTACTTCATATTACTTTATATTATATTTTTCTGAAAATACTTATTCCACCCCATAAAATTGGTCGAGTGGAAACATTTTCCCTTACTGAATATTATTATACAAGAGAAGTAAATATGTAATTACTTTTACAAAAAGAAATATTTCAAAATATTTTTTTTGTAAGTTAAAGGGAAGTTTCTGCATTAATTATACATTATTCTTTATTCTTAATTAATTGATGCCAACTCTTTAAAAAAAAATCCTATTTCATTACAGAAATTTTAACCACAAAAGTTAATTTCTGTTTATCATAAAAAAAATCAGTCACATTGTTTTTTCTTTTAATCTCAGGCAGTTCCAAGTAGTTATATATGAGGTTACTTATTAACAATTTTTTGACTATTCTATTTTATAAATAATAAAAACCAACACGCATAAACAATGCGTGTGATTTTCTACCAATCAATATAATTATATTTTTAGTCCGCTTCGATTATTATTACATCTTTTTCAGACAATTGATAAGGGAGATAAATACTACAACCTTAATTCTAAGTTATCACCCTTGATTAAGTAGGTTGACTTGTTTTTTTTTCTCACAAATAGAACTACTAAAATTGCGAGTTTTTTTTTCGTGTTTAGCATTATTTTATCATTAATCCTATTTCATTCACAGTAATGATTTATAGTAACTTAATTATAGTTTTCATATTGCTTGTGTCATTATCTGTTCTTTTTTAAATATAACATTTAACATATTTTTAAACATAACGTTTAACATATCTCCATCCAATTAGCATCCAATTGTAAAGTTCTGCTGAAGGATGACTATTATACAAGGCGACACAATGGAGTGTGTAAATATCTCCACTGGAAAATCTGTAAAACGCTGAATATCCATTATCGCAACAAGTCTTGGAAACGTATGCCAGAAAGAACAGTTGGGATAAGTCACACACCATCCATCATAACTATAAAATTCCTACAGCTATGAACCTAGAAAACGGAGCAGTTAAGCCTGATATAGTGGTATGGGACAAGAGGGAGAAAGTAGCAACCTTAGTTGAAGTAAATGTTCCTAAAGATGCTGGCCTTAACAGAGCTAAAAGGGAGAAACTTACGAAATACTCAGGCATTATGTACGATATAAAAAAGAAACTGGAATCTTAAGATCTCCATTATTCCAGTGATTATAGGAGAAACAGAACCTTTGAAAACGAATTGCAGATAAAATAAACACTCCTTTTGTGCAATTCAATTTTGCTGTTGTTGAGGAGGAGGAGGAGGAGGAGGCTTAAGTAAATAGACATCTGGCTAAAGCCGGATAGAATCGGTCAGCTAATCCTCCACTATATAATAAAAACTGTATAAATGTATATTTGTATGTAAATAAATATAAATATGTTCTGCCACACAAAAGTTAGCAAGTAAAAACGTGCCTTTTTCTAGTTCCAGTAAGAAATCATTTCAAATGGTAAGAAGAACTGAAAAAGTAAATAGCAAGTCATGCAATTCCTGCCACCTGAAATTAATTCGCAAAACACCCTTAACTCTAAACAAAAAGTTAACAGTTGTCATCCGAAATGATGATAATAATAATTTATAAAAAAATACTAACGTAATAGTGAAACGTAATTGTTTTTCCATTAATTTTAATGGTGGGTGTGCACTAACATTCCAATATTATTTAACTATGTTAACAAATTCAATAATTTATTATAGGTAGTATTTACTATTAGAGGTTACATTTGTTGCTGAGAATTATTAAGGCATCCTTTCCAATTAAGATTTGTTGCTGATAACAAAGATGGCATAAACTTGAGAAAAATTATAGCTGGATAAAGTATTTTCTGAAAGGAATTAAATGAAATTACATAGTATTCTTCTAAAGAACAATGTTTACAAGAACTAGCTATTAAGAATGAAATATTGATTTTGTAGAAAGTATCAATGACAAAATTTTACAAACTGAACGACTTTATTTTTTATGCTTTACATATGAGTCATAATTATATATACATTATACATAGATAAATTATAAATATATAATATATATATATGTAGCATATAAATATCTAAAAAACACATATATATGTACCATGTATGTATAAAATATATATTTAGATATATACATATATAAACACACACACTATATATATATATATATATATATATATATATATATATATATATATATATATAAAGAATATGAGGGTTTTTGAAGCATAAAAACGATGTTACTTTGTGTATTTAATATTTTATGTGTTTATTTATAAATATGTATATATTCTTTCTTTGTATACATATTTATTTTATGTATTTCAAGCAGTCCTCTGCTCTTGGTCACAAAAAAAAGTATCGAAAACATACTTTCTTGTGACCAAGAGCGGAGGACCGCTAGAAATATAAAAAATAAAATATTAAATACAAAATGTAACATCGTTTTCATGCTTAATAAAACTCTCATAACCTTTAAATAGCTATTCTGGAAGCATACGTTGACTTTTAACACACACACACACACACACACACACACACACACACACACACACACACACACACACACACACACACATATAGTGGTAGGTAGTGGTAGTAGTATTATTACTACTATCTTTATTATTATCTTTATTATTGCTGTCTTGTTTTTACCGCTATTACTATTATCATTATTATTTTTATTATTATTATTATTATAATCATCATTATAATTGCTGGTATTATTATTATCCCCGTTATTATCCCCGTCATTGCTACCATAACCGCTACCATTATTTCCATTTTCACTGTTATTAACATTAACTTAAACTTTACTTTTATCACAACTATTGGTAATATTATATTTAATGTTTATTTTTAATGCTTATCTTTAATTTTGTCTTTATCTTTATCTTTATTTTTATTATCAATTTTACTTCTATTTTATTTTCATCTTTATTATTACTACTATTATTATAATTTTTATTATCATTATTATTATCTTTCGTACTATTATAATTACCCTACTATTATTTGGTATATTTTTACTACTCTCAGAAGTAGTAATGGTTTCCTTACTCCACCACTTTGCCATCTGTATGTATCCTTAACCTTTTGCATCAAGTTACATGCACTCATAGTCATTGCCATCCTAATATCCGACCGCCCCTTATGATCATACTCCCTATATCATAACAGAAGAAACTTATAAATATATTGCCGCATATTACCTTTCAATTTTACAACCTTGCATACCCCCCCACCAATTTATAAGCGATTTTATAGCCGCCATTTGCCGTTTATGTTGCACCAATCAAAATTACCACTCCATAGAAAATAGACACCCCACAAACCGTTAAAATAAATTACCTAGCAACAATACACCCCCAATTTAACCCTAATACATATACCTCTTAATCTCAATACTATGTTAAAGACCATATACAATCTTATATATCATACTATATATAAAAAGCTTCTCCTTATTTATTTAGAATTCAATAAAGCTTCCCCCAACATTCTATAATTCCTCTTAATATTTTTCGTCCCTAATGAACCCTACGCTAGACCCCGCATCTTCCCCATGCTACCTAGCACCTTCTCTACTCTTCTGATGAGAAGCATTAGGTTTCGAAATGCCCTGGCATAAAGAGTCCTTTCTATCCCCCAAAATTTGCCTGTATTCCATTATTCAATAAATGATCCACTCTATATCTACCAATATATACTTTTGTGTCTTCATTTCATACTTTTGTTGTCCTATTGTATAAGCTCCAATAATAATTGTTGAGCTTGGCATTATTCGGATAAGTATCCTCTTGTGGAATTGATCTTTCTCTTTTCCTCTTACACATTAAGCTATATATATACATATATATATATATATATATATATATATATATATATATATATATATATATATATATATATATATATAAACATTATAAATATAGAGACATATATAGATATAGTATACATGTATGTAATATCACTATATGATATAAAATGTCTATAATAATATATATGTATACATTATCAGTATATAATATCAGTATATGATATATATGTATATAATATACCGATATGATATATGTACATAATATCACTATATCATATATGTATATGATATCACCATATAATATATATTTAAAGAGAATCACAATATGATACATATATATATACATATTTCCATTTAGGAGGCCTGCTTTCGAATCTTGCCAGATTCAGCCACTCTGGTAAGTCGTCGATAATAAAACATGTGTCAATGGATTATTATATTTTAAACAATATATATGCCGCTTCCCATTTTAGGGTAGAAAACTGGTAAAAGAAAAAAGTTCTTCCAAACTTGCATTTAGAAAAAAATGCACTTAATATGAATAATTGAATTATTATATATTAATATGTATATATGATATATATATATATACAGGGTGACCCCCGAAAAACAAAAGCTAACTGGAGGCCATCTAGAACATATGCTGTATAACGGAGAAAAAAGGCCAAAGACCTTTTAATGTTATGTTTTGAATATAATAAACTAGTTATGACCAAAGTTTCATTTCATTCGAACAAAACACTAAGAAACGGGGCCTAATTAGAGTTGGGGCCGTTTTTTTGGGTCACTCTGTATATACGACATATATATATATATATATATATATATATATATATATATATATATATATATATGATGTGTATATATATATATATATATATATATATATACACATATAAATATATATATATATATATGCATAAAAATATATATATATAAATATATACACATATAAATATATATATATATATGCATAAAAATATATATATATATATATAAATATATACATATAAATATACATAAAAATAAAATATATATATATTTTAGTTAAATTTATCATATTGTAAAAACAATATAAATGTCGCTAACAATTTGCGGGTACCAAATTGGTTACAGGAAAAATTATTCCCAACTGGCATTTAGGTAAAAATGCCCTTTCATATAAACGTTTGATTTAATTCAAAACCTATTGCAAAAGCAAGTACAAATAAAATAGCATATCTCTGTCTGTCTGTCCGTCTGTCTCTCTGTCTGTCTCTCTCTCTCTAAATATATATATATATATACATATTATATACATATGATATATTATATATATGGTTATATATATATGATATATACATATGATATATATATATGTATATATATGATATATATATGTATATATATGATATATATATATATCATATATATATATGTAGATATATGATATATATATGTATATATATATGATATATGATATATATATATATATATACACACACGCACATATATATATTATATACATGTATATATATCATATATATATACATTAATGATATATATCATAAATACAGGTTGACCAAAAAAAAACGGGCCCCAACTCTAATTAGGCTCCGTTTCTTAGTATTTTGTCCGAATGAAATGAAACTTTGGTCATAACTAGTTTATTATATTCAAAACATCACATGAAAACACTAGGGTTTTTGGCCCTTTTTTCTCCGTTCTACAGCATATGTTCTATATGGCCTCCATTTAGCCTTTGTTTTTTTTGGGGGGTCACCCTGTGTATCTGATATATATATATATCATATATATCGTATATGATATATATATATTTAGATTTATGATAGATATGATATATATATATATATATATATATATATATATATATATACGATATATGTAAATATGATACACATATTTATGATATATATCTATAATATATACATCTATAATATATATTTATATAAATATATATATTAATATATATAATATTATCGTTGGCCGATTTCTCGTATCCGAAAATTTCAGTTTCCTCCTCCCTCAGTGTTTGGATCGCTGATGGCTTCTCAGACCAATCTGAGCATGGAATTTGCGTGGGCAGAGATTTTTTCTTGCTTGCCTCTTGATCTCCACCAATCTTCTTTTTTCTGCCTCATATCCTTTGGTATCATGTATGATGGATTGGCGCCACAGGCACCGATTCTGAGATGTTGCTTCCCAGATGTGAAGATCAAATCCGGTGTTTTTTAAGCTGGATTTGAGTTGATCCTTATATTGCAGTAGAGGGTGGCCGATAGGTCTTTTTCCTGTGGCTAGCTCCGAGTACAGGGTTTGTCGAGGGAGTCTGTTTTCATCCATTCTGAGGATATGCCCCAACCAGCGGTGTCTGTGCCTCATGGTGGTGGCCTCACTACTTTAGCTGTTTGCTCTCTCAAAACGCTTTTGTTGGTTACATAGTCATACCATTTGATGTTCAGTATAGCTCAAAGTTTTTGTTAGTGGAATTTTTCGAGTTTAATGAGATCACTTTGGTATATAGTCCAGGTCTCACACCCATACAGAAGTGTAGGTAAAACAATCGCGTGGTATACCATGAGTTTAGTTTTTATTGAAAGATATTTATTATTGAAGACGCACTTTGTCAGTTTACCGAAAGCTCCATAGGCGAGGCCAATTTGGCTTTCTATTTCATTCTTATTTGAGCACTTTTCCGATATTATGCTACTGAGATATGGAAAGTGATCTACTTGCTCAAGAGGAGTGTCATTTATGTGAATGCTTACGTCCTGTAAGATGATATTAGGTACTGGTTGTACTAACACTTTTGTGTTACCAATATTAGCAGAGAGTCCGAAGCGATGGTAGGCTGCCGTGAAGTTGTTTACGGATCTCTGGATGTCTTCCTTGGAATGGCTAAGGACCATGTTGTCATCTGCATATTGAAGCTCTGTGATGTGTTGGAATTTCACAAGGCTTTGAGATTTTAGTCTAGCAGGCTTGAAAAGTCTCCCATCATAACGGTACCTAATGTCCACCCCCGGGTTATTTGGGGGAGGTTCGTGCAGCATTGCAGCAAGATATAAGGAAAGGAGGGTAGGTGCAAGGACACAACCTTGTTTTAGTCCAGAGGTAATTCGAAACTTTTTTGTTTCCTTGCCTTGGTTCGATACATACCCTG
>NC_136504.1:1922500-2022500 GCF_053919585.1 Euprymna scolopes
GGTTATATCTCATAGGATTAGTGAATCTCTCGACAAAGGCTTCATTTCTAGGGCAATTGCTCTTGACATATCAAAGGCCTTCGATAAGGTATGACATAAAGGCCTACTTCACAAGATTTTCAGCTACGGTATAACTGGAAATGTTTTCTCAATCATTAAATCATTTCTCTCTGATAGGCTCATAAGAGTAGTGGTTGATGGGCAGAAATCAGAGGCCCACAGTATTAATGCTGGAGTCCCTCAGGGGTCCATCTTGGGCCCAACTCTCTTCTTGATCTACCTTAATGATCTCCCAAAACACATACTAAAATCATTCGTTGACATCTATGCTGATGATACGACTATCTACGGCAACACATCAAAGGCCGTAAATGACAATGTTCTCTCTGATTCTCTCTCCTCAGATCTTGAGCGCATGGTGCAGTGGGGGAAGAGGTGGCTGGTTACCTTTAATGCATCTAAGACCAAGCTCCTATCTTTACATGATCAACGTTCTGATCCCCATCTGGCATCAATTGAAATGGATGGCTCTCGTCTAGGGGAGGCCCCATGTTTTGATAAGCATCTGGGTTTGACCTTTACTCCTGATCTGAAATGGAACACATACATCAAGTCTGTTGCCAAGGTCGCTGAGAAAATGGTGCTCTCCTTCTACCGCTCCAGAAGATATCTCACTAATGATGCAATTCTCTATCTATATAAAAGCCAAGTACGTCCAAGGATGGAGTACTGCTGCCACATCTGAGCGGGAGCCTATCCAGCCTTGACAGAGTACAAAAGAGACTTTGTGGCTTGGTGGGGATGCCCTTTTCTCTTCCCTGCAACCTCTCTCCCACAGAAGAGACGTTGCGAGCCTGTCTTTGTTTTATCGTTATTTCCATGGCAAGTGCTCGTCTGAGCTCCATTCTCTGGTCCCCTCTTGCCAATCTTTCACGAAAAACACCCGACTAGCTGAAACCAACTGTCATTAATTTTCCCCACTCTTTATCTGTGCCTAAATCAAAACGTAGATTCCATGAACAAAGCTTCTTTCTTAGAACTGCACGCCTGTGAACTCTCTGCCGCTTGCCTGTTTCCCTCCCAATTTCAACTTGGATATCTTCAAGTCCAACACAAACAAATTCCTGATGAACCGCCCCCTTAAGTAATGACACTTTATCAAATCTCGAATACTAATTATTACTACGATACTATTGCTTACTGTACACACACTAACCCATATCCTCGAGTGACTTCTGGGCCTTGATAAGTGGTGACCTCCATGTAAAAAAGAAAATATATATATATATATAATATATATATTATATGTTATTCATATAATATATATATGTAATATGTATATTTTACGTAATTCATATGTATATATATTATATATATACATACATACATACATATATATATATATATATATATATATATATATATATATATATATAGTAATTTATAAAATATATATGGTGATTAAGCTACACTGAATATTCTGCGTTTCATCCAACTATAGGATTCGTCAGGCTACACAGAATATTCAGTGTAGCTTAATCGCCATATATATTTTATAAATTACTAACTAGCTCTACCTACGTATTGAGCACTTTTGAAGTAAATACTTAAAGTTTACGCATAAATCTATACTTTCGTATATTAAATCTATGTGAAGAAATAAAGTAGTTATATATATATATATATATGTATGTATTTTATGTATATTAATATCTCCATGTGATATACAATTATATAATATCTCAATATGATATACCTCTATATCATATCTCCATATGATATACATGCATATATTATTACTATAAGATACTTATTTACATAATATCTGTATATTATATGCATGCATATATTATCTTCATATTATATGCATGTTTATATGTTAATAGTTCTTTGATATAGCTGTGCTGAGTATTCACTAAATCTTTCACCGCAGAGCGAGCTCAAAGAGAAGCCACAAAAAGCACATCCTAGTTTCCAGATATGATGTGTTAAAGGCGAGGATTAGGTCTTTATACAATTGCGTATGTTCCAATGAATCCACCTTAATGGCTTCTAATTGTTCATTGGACTATGTGGAGTTCAGTGACAATCCACCTCACAAGTGTATAAACCTGCTCCAAGTGTTGGATATCTAAAATGGGTGGATGAAGCTTGAATGTCATATTACAGAATGAGTCACACTAGAGATATGTAACTTGGTAGGAAAATGTTGATTGTCATGGTGGCAAAAAAAACATAGATGTTAAGTTATTATTTTATACAAATATAATAATAACCTCTTAATATTTTACTGCTTGGTTTTTCATAATATATTCATTGGTGTAGCTTTTAAAATATATAATACTTCCAATTTCAACAATGTCTAGTAAATCTTAACATTTTATTATAACGATATATTTTGTGAGAAATAAATGATTGTGTATTTTTAATGGAAAACTGATAAATAAATTTGAAAATTTATATTTCATATTTTCTTTAATGTTTGATAAAATGTGGCATTTAAGTGATGCCAGATCTGTGTTTTGTCAAATCGATACTTTTCAGCTGTTAGCATTACTGGTGTGCACAATGTAAATTTAGTCCTATTTTATTCCCATTTTTTTATTATGACTAAACTCACTTCCATTACTTCAAATCTTTCGAAATATGATTTTCGAGAAAAAAGTGCTATAAAAAAGATAAGGATCAGAAAAGTTAATCAACTTTCGTGATCTGTTTTTTTAAGGGAGGAGAATGGGGGGTTAGGTCATAAAAGAAAACGAAGAAAGCAGATCTCATCAATAGGAATCCAATTGTTGAAGTCGTTTTGAATTTGCACTTTTCATTGTTTTATTCGAAGAGATTTATGTCCCTCCTCACTATTCCTTTTCCCCTGCACCAGAAACTTTGATGAATCAGAAAAAAAAATGTACAGATCATTTTTATAAATATAAAAGCAGATAAAACTATTAATTAACTGTATATTTTTGTAGAAACAGAAAAAGATGAAGAGGGTAGGTCTAAAACTGGAGGATTTTGTAGAAAATATGGAAATGACAACATCTGAACGTAAAACTTGAAAACATTACATATTGAGACATTAAATAATAATAATAATAATAATAATAATAATAATAATAATAATAATAATAAGAGTGGTTACTGTGAAATGATCGTGACGGTAATTTCACACCAGATTTCAGGGTTCTGATGTCAGCTGTAGCAACTGAACCATTAAAAAAGAGGTTTTGTTTTTAAGACAATAATTAGAACATTGAAATCATATCAAGTGAAAAACAATACTACATCTTTCTTGCAATTGAATTATTTGTGAAGAACAGAAACTAATACACGCACACACACACACACACACACACACACACACACACACACACACACACACACACACACACATATATATATATATATATATATATACACACACATATATATATATATATATATATATATATATATATATATATATATATATACTCTAAGTATAGTTTTGTTGGATAAACAATCATATGCATCTTATTGTGTTTATATAATAATGCCCAATAAAAAAATAGAGCAGTATATTTATTTAGTATCAATTTTTATTTATGCAAATATTTCTGCCTACATATGTGCATACATGTTTCAGCTTCAACCTGAGACAGGGTGAATTTTCGTCAGTTCCAAATATTAAAACGAAATGCATACTAATTCGAAGACAAAAATTTCCATTTCAGGGTGTACATGTGACCAGAATATCAGCAGCTCCTTAGTGTAGGTGATATTTCTTTTGAAATCTATTTTTCAATTTATTTGGGTTGAAACATTCTTTTGTTACGTTGTACTAGTTATCAAAAGAGATGACTCTTTAATTAATATCGATCATTAACAAAATTCACTCTGTTCTACTGACATTTGTTTCAGACTAGATTTTTAGATCTAATAAAATTATGAAGCTGAAACATGTATGCACATATGTAGCCAGAAATTTTTGTAGATACAAATTTATACTAAAATATATTCAAATAGTCAGAAGTAACAAGGCAGTGAATTACTTTTAGTTCAAATAATCAATTATCTAAATATCAATATATATCAATATATATATATCAATATATATATATATATATATATATATATATATATATATATATATATATATTAGTGTGTCTGTATGCATACCTAGTTTGATCTATAATCATTTACTTTTTCTCTATTAAAACTGATAAAAATATGCCAATGTAAGAGTGCAATATATTGTTAGATGTTTGTACATAAACAATAAAACTGTTGATAGATATGTATCAATAAAACATGCACACGTTTAAGTTTGAGTATTTTAATAGAAATGTGCATATGTTTCTATATAAGTTCATTGTTCTCATATGCTGGCATGTAATAGAAACCTGACCATCGTTTGCTTCACAAGTTTGTTCTTAACTTGTGCAAAACCAGGTGCACCTTTTTCCACCTGTTATAGCGCTACTGGCTCTAAATGTACTGATACACTCATGTGGACTCATTAAAAATGTAATATTTTCTTGTTTTAAAGTTGACATATATTCCAACATATAGTGTGCATGTATGGATGCAGCATTGTATAGTATTTACAAGTATAGACTGTGGACTTGGCGTACTAGGTTTAGTTCCATTGGAGCTACTGCATCACTTTAACTCCCATAAATCCCATAGGCATAAATCCATATATTCTCTTCAAGTATGTGATTAAATAGCAGACATCCTGTACTTCTTGTCACTGGACTCAAACAGTATCAGTTTAAGAGTAGTGCAGTTGGAGATTGCGCCACTCTTGTTTCAGTATAAAGTTGCTGCATAGGCACTCTTATCCCTTGACTCTTGAGACTGAAACGAGACACTATTCTTCAAACGTATATGTGTACTCATCTTTATTTGCAGTTAGAGATGTGTGTTTCTAGGATGTATGTGAGTATACAAGGAATAATTCCAAGAAAAAATACAGAAATTCACCAGTGCATGCAATAAAGAATCACAACTTATCAAGTAAAACAGAAACTAAAAATATCGCCACACACACATTTTGTGGAACAATGATGGCACACTGTAACGGTTAAAATGGAGAGAGCAACTGAAGAGCAATTAGTGTAACTACCAAAGAGACTAATGATAATGACAAACAGACAACTGGTTAAAGACTAACACCACAATAACCCAGTCTCATTCCACAGCAGGAGAGAGAGAGAGAGAGAGAGAGAGAGAGAGAGAGAGAGAGAGAGAGAGAGAAAAGAAAAAGAAATATATTAGTTATATTATAAATAGAGAAAAAGAAGGGGAGGAGAAGGAGAAAATATAAGAAAAGGAACAAGCAGCCAAACAACAACAGAAAATAGTGCAACATTTTTTTAATCCAAATTCAAAAAGAAAGAAATGTAGACTCACAGTATTTTTAATTCGTTTTAAATTGGAAAATTTTGTTTTAATTTATTCAGTAACTTCTTTTTTTTATTAAACGATTTTTTATATGAGGAGTGATTTTTGTGGGAAAAATTAAATTTGATTTATTTCTCTAAAAAATATTTTATCAAATTTTGTGTTTATCCCTTCAAACCTCGAGAAAGGATTTACTTTTCAGATGATAATCAATGGTTTAATTTTAATTTTTTAATTTAAAGCATGACTTCAGTTCTCTATTATCAGTAACTTGAATTGGTAAGAAAACAGGCCAATTACTCTCTATAGTTGTCGAGATAATGTAGAATTTATATACCTTTTATTAGTTTGTTATTAAATGTCTTTTAAATATAGATGAAAACCCTGACCGTATTTATCATTTTGCATCTTTAGGGAGGTGGCCATGATGAAGCAGATACTAATGTGGACTGGCAACTTGGGTGTGCCAAGTTTGAATCTCATCGCCTCCATAGCGTTACTTTTACTCTTGCATCTGATTTTAGAAGGAACCAGGGACACCACTGCCAACAATAGAAGTCGGTTAAAAGGTTGTAGCATACAGATTCATACGGATTTAAATTTAACTACCACTTATAATCTTACACATCTTTATTTGCATTTCAAACTATTGACCGTTGATTTAATCTTTTATACTTTAGACATTTATGATTTCGGCCAGATATGCTGACAACCTCTACACAAATTACACATGACTTGTTGGCATGTTTTGTTAGTTGAATAAAGTTTGAAACTGTTGGCAGTCGATGATGACTGTATGAAAAAGAATTCAGAACTTCTGCTGTTGAAATGCCTCTTGTATGCAAAATAGCATAAAAAGTGTTGAGCTTGTGCTTTGGTTCTTTTAATAGAACAAAAACAATAAAAGAAAATTCATCGGAGAGGAAGGGGGAGGTAGCCGTGAAAGATGAGATTAATGAAGAAAAGCAAGAGAAAAAAGATGTTCAAAGCTGCAGTGAGGTAAAAGACTAAAGATTAAATCGAATTAGTGTAGATATAGTCACAGACACAAGCAAAATCCAATCAATGACATCCAATGTTGCAATAAGACGTCACGAAAAACAACGAATAAAAAAAACAAAAAAACACCATGTTGACCTTATCTTCACTGACATCACAACTATATCTACCACACTCAGAAATATATGAATCATCTACAGATGGTATTCAAATAATTACTGGAATTACCACACTGCAGATGATATGCACATTGTCTATGTAAAGTTTAAAAGTCAAAAACTACTATGGAAAACTTAACTTACTATGGAAAACCATCGGATGAATGTTGGCGTAACAATGTGGTGAAACATCAATATACTAAAGATAGTATTTGGGTTGAGTAAACAGGAATTTACAAGATAGAAGAAACGTTTAAAGCCAAACAAATAAGTCATCCATTTGTATCCAAGAAATCTTGATTGTGTGAAATGCAGTTGAATGATAGCCAAGAAAAATGTGCTTGGAATTATAAGAATTTTGTCCTGAAGATGTTTGGATTAGATTTATCAACTGGTTGAAATAGGTATTCATAACAATGAATACTTTTCTTGGAGAGGGATAAAAATAATTTTTATCACAAGGTAATTCAATTTCATGGAAGAAATGTAGCAACAATTAAACATTTTTTTAATTTAGGCATTCAACTACTTAACTCTTCTACTAGAGAATGTCTTCTGTTTTTTATTACATTTGCTTCATTTATATTCATTTGGATTCAAGTTATATTCTGCCTGACAGATATTTGAAAATCATTTGATGTTATAAAAACGTTTATTAATACCACTACTTACAATAATCACTAAGTGCGATTACAAGATTAATATGGTTTAAAAACATGCTTGTTATATCAAAATATTAATAGTGGCAGAATATTATTCCAAATTATTAAACGGTTTAAAAAAAACAAAATCAGATACAAATTTGAACAATTTAAAATCAAATTTGTAAGTTAAATTATCAGATGATGTTTAATAGTAAAAAGGAAAGAAAACAATTTATGTTTTAAATAAATATCTAAATTTTTATTTTCTTCATATGTGATGTGATGACTAGCATTCCGGCTTTTCTCCAAGACACAACGATCAATCTCCATGCATTTATTATTTGGATGTTTGAATATATGTAATCTCTTAGAATAAACTTTCAAAATTTACACGTCATTTTTGCACTGCTTTTTGCCAATTTCTATGATGTTGGAATTTTGTAAATGACGCTTTTAATATCTTTCTGATAGAATTTGGCAGAATTCTTGTTGTTTACTGTCTTTTCACAATATTATAATCTTTTTCAGCTGGCTTCAAAGTGGGAAATGATTCTCACAAACAACATTAAATTTGTTGATTCGTTTTTACTCTGCTAAATTATATATTTTTTTAATTGTATGTTATTGTTTTATCAGTAAAATATTTATTTGAATTGATATTTATATTTATATATGTATTTATTTTTCAGAGATCTAATAAGTTTTTTTCTAAATAATTATGTTCATAATTTTATATCCAGTCACAATGTAGGGCATCTTTATGTCACAGCCTTTATACATGGTTTCGACGATGAACATTGTAGAGTTATATAATAGATAGTGACGAAAATATAATATTCTAGTAAACAATAATAAGTACAATTAGAGGATGAAGGAACTTTAAAAGGGTAAGATTTCTAAGAAACGTTCCAGCTTTAAATGAGCTATCATTCAGCAGCATATCATAATTATGGTAGTGAGTTAGAAAACCATAGAACAACTTGCAACAACACAGCTATTAACAACTCACACAACATGTGAATACCAGCACCAGCAATGACATTGTCTGGAAGCACATGACAACATAAGAGAGATAAACGGAGACACAAACAGACAGACGAATGGATTGGTTGCTGACACATCTGAACACTCACCCATCTCACTGAGCAGAACAGAAATTGTTCTAAGTCTCATCAAATTCTGTGAAGATAGAAAGGGATTTGGATAATCCTTTCATTATGGAAGACATAATAGTAGGGGGTATAGTGAGTGTATAACAGTGAAAGAAGTAGTGAGATTGATATTTATGAGTTTCGTTAACTCGTTAGATATGAGAGGGAAAGAATAAATTGGATAAACTGCTTGGGCCATGGATTGGACATGTGAGGGAGGATGGATTGCTTCAACTGATCAGATATGGTGGAATGGATTGGGTCAACTAACTGATTGGATACAAAGCAAAGAAAGAATCAAGCCAACTGATCAGATATAGGAACTTGGATTGGTCCAACTAAATAGATTGTACCAACTAATTGATTGGATGTGGAGTGCAATGAACTAACTGACCGAATGCAAGGGTCAATGGATTGGGTGAACTAATTGATTGATAATAAACAGAGAGGATGAATGGGGTCAACTGATAGCATATAAGGGAATAGATTCGGCCAATTATTTGGATGTGAGAGGAATGGATTGGATAAAGTGAAACGGGATCAATCAGTTAAAAATCAAGCTATGATGTGAAAATTAGCTGAAACTTGTAGCATAACAGTTTCCATAAACTTTGAAGAAAAGAAAAAAAAAAACAAGAAAAATATGAACCGAGTTAGTTTTATGGCATATCAACCCTTCTATGGTGATTTAATGCCCAAGCAAAATACCTATTTGTATACACTTCGTTGGATGCAAGCTGTTATTTTACACAAGAATAAAGTGGAGAAATGGTAGGATAAAACTTTTTCCAGCAGTATTAGTGCATAACTGAATGCAATAGATCTGAAAGATCAATTCCATCATCTGCGTTGGTATCCATTACACCAATCATGCACCTCCTCCCTAGGTTAGACTGAATGTTAGTGTGAGTCCTTAAATTGTCCATTATGTATAGTGAATGGGATTCATAAATAATAGAAAATATAGGCAGAGCAAAAAACAGACACATCAAGTAGCTGCTAGACTACCACAACAGCTGGAGCAACAAATAAAAAAGGAAGGAATTGCTTGCTAGTTGCTTTGGGAGACAAAGAAAATTAAAACAAAAACACACACACACACAGAATGGGAGAAAGAAGACATTATTAATTTGCTTTCTCACTAAATCTGTGGGGGGGCTTTCATTTTTGTTCTTCCCTTTCTCTAGGTTGTTTTATATATACATATATATAGATATATATAATTTCCTTCAGGCTGTAGTAGTATTAGTAGAAGAATAATTGTAGTAGAATTGATTAAAAAAACAATAAACAAATAAAACAAAAATAAAATAAACTAATATGCTGTGTGTGGTACCAAATGTTGGAGACTTTGGTAGTGAATTCTATTTGAAAAAAATAATTCATATCTATCATTTGAGCTCTGATAAATTTGTTTTAACAACTTAAAAAGATATAGGCAACTGAAATTGTTCCAATTTGGAATTTTAAGCCAATATGAAAAAGTTTGCTGAAAATATAAATTTCATTCTCTCTATGACTTAAAACACTTAGCTGTTTTTATTGCAATTAATGAATTCAGTCCCCGTTTTTTGTGGACTCATTGGATTTTTACAAAACTGCAATCATTTGACACATGGTTTTTAGTTGGCAAAGTGAATAATACTCAAGTACAAAATCAAAGCATGAGAAACTACAAAAACAAACAGTCTATACAGCCCAATAAGTCATATTTTACTTATAATTCTTCCGCTTATTTCTTACACTGTATCTTCTATATACTTATCATATAACAAGAATAAAATTAAAATTGATATGTTGGCAAAAAGTGATACAGAAAAAAAAATATACACATCTTATATTTAATAATTTCGAAAATTAATGTTGTATTTTACCAAGTAGAACTTTGAGTTTACAAAATTGAGAAAATCTTGACTATTAGACAATATTTGGAAAAAAATTCACATTAGTTTCACAAAAAAAAGGTTAAAAAGTATATGAAATTAAACTTTTTGGCTTCATTTAAAAAATAAATTGCAAAAATTCTAATGTTACAAATGTGTATCAAATTGCACCTCACCAAAGAAAGCTTTCGAGATTTGGATCAGTGTTAGAGTTACTTCCCTTTGATTTTGCATTCTCTCACACTCTCATTAAGTTAAAAGAAAACAAACAAAATTAAATTAAAAACAAACAAACAAAAGTCACTCATACAAGGGAGGCAATCGAAACTATTTTATAACTTGTCTCCTTAGGAGTTGCCTTTCCTTAGACAGTCCGGAAGAACATTTTTGTAAAGGGCTGCTCTTCCTTTTTTTTCTCATTTTTTTTAAGCAAGGAGCATAGTTTAGTTTTTTGTAAATAACTTTTAACCCTTACTTACCATTTCTAATTTGATAAGAAGTCGTTCTAATAGGGGCGATTGGCATCTTTTGGACGCTTCAACTGTACCTTCAGGCGCTTCATTCCAATTTGAAATCCATTCATGGCTTGTATAGCAGCCTGGGCACTTGCCGGATTGTCAAAGCTAACAAAACCTGATGGCAGAAAACAAAAACAAGTTCAACTAGCCGACCGAAAGACCCCTGTCTCATCCCACACTCTTGCGTTAATCCCTTTCCTCTCAGTTTCTAAATTATACTCTTCCTTATTTTTAGCTTTGTGAAAGCTTTTTGTAGGGATATCTTCTTTTTGTGAAATGGGCAAGTCCATTGAAAACAAAATGAAAAATTGAAGGGAACAGGGGTTAAAAAAGAAGGAAGAAATAAAAATCCAAAAGTCCTACACCTATATATTCATTCAGATGATGGTTTTTGTTTGAAATTAATTTACCCTGATTTCCTCTCAATACTATCTCATATAAAATATTAAAAAAATGCATATCTTAATAGAACTTGTTAATAATTGATGTACAATTAGTGTAAGTTGCATGAGATTTAGTGTTAATTGCTGAGAAAACATTTCACTATAACTCGTCAGTGATTCTCTATTCTTCAATTGTAAAGCTGGAATTTATTCTCAACTCCTCACTTACCATTGACCAAAATTGTCAGTTTTAATTATCATCCTTTCCTTTTTATTTTTTTATAAACATTTGCAAGTGTTGGTGAAGAATCATTTTTTAAATGTCAATTTTTTAAAAATTATTGTAATAATGAAGGTAGAAAAAAAAAATTGAATTATCTTTAGAAGAATTGAAACTTGACATTTGAATTTTAAAAACTTGAATCCTTAAAGTTATAATAACTTGAATATTCAGTAAACATGTAGACATATTTTCCAAATATTGTTTTTATTTGAAGAATGTTGATATGGACAAATCTTGCTTCAAGGAAATTTGCTCAGTGAACAATTTGTAGTTTTGATTCCGAAATTTGAAATCTAAAGCAGATACTTAACAATTTTTGCTGAATTACTTTCTAAATGAAAAGTAGAAGTGTTGAGAACTGATGATTCCCACGATTGACTTTGATGGAGAACAGATAACACAAAGTATCTCAACTGGATTCACTGACTTTTGTATGAAAATTTGTATTGTTTGAGTTAAGAATAGATGCTCTTAACTGATTGATATCCAACTTTTTTATTCTTTAAAAGTTGAGGTTTGACAAATGTCGACAAACAATACATTGTATTAAAAAGACCATTTTTTTTTGGTTGAGAGATAAAACATCTATTTAACAATTCATGAAATGTTAACAATCATTGCTGTAGAGAAATATTCATGATCAATTGTTTAGTTGCTTCAAATTTCAAACCAAAACCATCGGAATGAATATCATTTTGCTTTCATTTATTTGAAAAATATTTTGTCGACTTTGAGTGTTGGGACTGCAGCTTTCCCTTCCCAACCCTATTGTTCATTTGTGTCATTGAATAAGCCTCTACAAATGACAAGACCTTGACTTGTAATTATTGCTTAAAAATGCGGAATAGTAGTGTTTGTCTGCACATACAATAGCCTATGTGCATCGCACTTGAAATTATGCATTTGTGTGTCTAGAAAGAAAGATATTGCTTATATTGTTGCTTCCATATTTACATCTGTACACATGAAGATGTGTACTTACTTAGATATACATTTAAATAACTATGTAAATATGTATATATGTTAAATACACTTATATTCACACGATTTGTTAGATATTGCTATTTCTAAAATATTACAAAGTAATTCTAAATTTTTCTGGTAAAAAATATGTACGAAAATCTGTCTTGTATTTCTAAACATTAAGAAATGAAAAGTTGCCAACTGACCGAAATAGTTTTAATTCTGCTTAAAAACATGATTGATGCCACATTTTTAACAAGGCTGTTGATTTGAAATTTTCACCTGTAAGTTTTGGTGGGGCTACCAAATCCAAGTAGGTGGCATTTTCTGAAAAGATTAACTTTGCTCCACTTAATCCAACAATATTTGGTGGAAGGAGAATAAATGATAAAATATGTCAGTGGCATAAGAAGAAAGTTGTCTCCAATCAACTGATAAAGAGAAGATGCGGTTAGATTGCATGCTAATAGAAATCGTTGAAATGCTTAGCATTCAAATAGAAGAAGGAAGACATTCTCTTTTTTTTCGGTTTTATTCTATTTTCTCATTAAGAATCAATTAAAAATGAATCATAAAACTTCAGGGCCTGTTAAAAACGAATAATATTTTTTTTTTTTTTTTTTTTTTATTTAATTCTCTCTTTGTGAGAAAATCTACCAATGTCTCCATGTTAGGTGACTTGTGCTCCAGTTAAAATATACAAAGCATCGAAGATTTTTTTTTTCTAAACAACACTGGGCAATTCCAACACAAGCAAACAATAATTATAAGTGCATAAACACCACATAGACTGGATGAAGGAATTATTTCACTCAACAATAAAATTCACAACAGATAAAAACTAAAAAGCAAGCAAGCAATTAGGCTTTTTAGTTAGTTGATGCAGCTGACACCTAGGTTAAAACAAAAAAAAAACGTCTTTTAAAATCCTTTGGATTTTAATTTCCACTTTTAAATGTGTGTGTGTGTGTGTGTGTGTGTGTGTGTGTGTGTGTGTGTGTGTGTGTGTGTGTGTGTGTGTGTGTGTGTATGATGATTTTATATATTTGGCAGTGAATATGTGATACATGTGGAAACATGCTGGAAGAAAAATGTTTATTATTGGTCGATTTCAACAAAGCTTCTTGCTCTAAATTAAATTGATTTATTTCTTGAATTTTGTATGCAACTGAAGAAAATGAAAACTCGTTTATTGGTGGGTTTTGTTTCGTTGAAATAACAACGACATTATTGGAAAATTGGTTTTTAACAAAGTTAAAAAACTGAAATCAATTGCAGACTAAACTTAAGAAATAACTCAATACATTAATGATGATGATGATGATGATGAGGAGGAGGAGGAGGAAGAAGAGGAAGAGGAAGACGAAAGAATGATGTTTTTTTGCCTCTTAATGAAAAGAAATATTATTATAAAATCTCATAGTCATGCATATACACAAATCGCAGTAAAAATAAAATAAAAACATTAAGGATTTATTTAATTTTTCAGCATTTTACAAAGATGTCTGCCATTGCAATAAAACTAACAAATTTGGCAAATAAATAAAATAAATGAAAAACTGATGTGTATGAAATAAGTTGACGCTACCGATTTTTTTTATTAATGAGAATTCTGGTTAAAATGAAATACTGACAAATTACCTGCTTTTACCTTTATGTCCGCCGTATATTTCTAGTTGTCCTTCTTCCAGGTGTTTGCATTATTTCTTGTTCCAAACATTAATAAAGATGGTTGTGTCTGAATTATTAAGATTAGCACGATACTCTACCCACATTCCTCCAAATTTGTTTTATATTAAACTTTTTTCGTCAGTAAAAAGTGAACATGATTGTTACATGATGAATATTTCATGAAATAATCCTCACATTATTAGACCATTCTCTAATATTTTCATCTTCACATTAATAGATTATTCTCTTATATTGTCATTATTAGGTCATTCTCTTATATTGTCATTATTAGATTATTCTCTTATATTGTCATTATTAGATTATTCTCTTATATTGTTATTATTAGATTATTCTCTTATATTGTCATTATTAGGTCATTCTCTTATATTGTCATTATTAGATTATTCTCTTATATTGTTATTATTAGGTCATTCTCTTATATTGTCATTATTAGGTCATTCTCTTATATTGTCATTATTAGATTATTCTCTAATATTTTCATCTTTACATTAATAGATTATTCTCTTATATTGTCATTAATAGATTATTCTCTTATATTGTCATTAATAGATTATTCTCTTATATTGTTATTATTAGATTATTCTCTTATATTGTCATTATTAGGTCATTCTCTTATATTGTCATTATTAGATTATTCTCTTATATTGTCATTATTAGATTTTTTTCTTATATTGTCATTATTAGATTATTCTCTTATATTGTCATTATTAGATCATTCTCTTATATTTTCATTATTAGATTATTCTCTTATATTGTCATTATTAGATTATTCTCTTATATTGTTATTATTAGATTATTCTCTTATATTGTCATTAATAGATTATTCTCTTATATTGTCATTATTAGATTATTCTCTTATATTGTTATTATTAGATTATTCTCTTATATTGTCATTATTAGGTCATTCTCTTATATTGTCATTATTAGATTTTTTTCTTATATTGTCATTATTAGATTATTCTCTTATATTGTCATTATTAGATCATTCTCTTATATTGTCATTATTAGATTATTCTTTAATATTTTCATCTTCACATTAATAGATTCTTCTCTTATATTGTCATTATTAGATTATTCTCTTATATTGTCATTATTAGATTATTCTCTTATATTGTCATTAATAGATTATTCTCTTATATTGTTATTATTAGATTATTCTCTTATATTGTCATTATTAGGTCATTCTCTTATATTGTCATTATTAGATTATTCTCTTATATTGTCATTATTAGATTTTTTTCTTATATTGTCATTATTAGATTATTCTCTTATATTGTCATTATTAGATCATTCTCTTATATTTTCATTATTAGATTCTTCTCTTATATTGTCATTATTAGATTATTCTCTTATATTGTTATTATTAGATTATTCTCTTATATTGTCATTATTAGGTCATTCTCTTATATTGTCATTATTAGATTATTCTCTTATATTGTCATTATTAGATTATTCTTTAATATTTTCATCTTCACATTAATAGATTCTTCTCTTATATTGTCATTAATAGATTATTCTCTTATATTGTTATTATTAGATTATTCTCTTATATTGTTATTATTAGATTATTCTCTTATATTTTTATTATTAGATTATTCTCTTTTATTGTTATTATTAGATTATTCTCTTATATTGTTATTATTAGATTATTCTCTTATATTGTCATTATTAGATTATTCTCTTATATTGTTATTATTAAATTATTCTCTTATATTGTCATTATTAGATTATTCTCTTATATTGTCATTATTAGATTATTCTCTTATATTGTTATTATTAGATTATTCTCTTATATTGTCATTATTAGATTATTCTCTTATATTGTCATTATTAGATTATTCTCTTATATTGTTATTATTAGATTATTCTCTTATATTGTTATTATTAGATTATTGTCTTATATTGTTATTATTAGATTATTCTCTTATATTGTTATTATTAGATTATTCTCTTATATTGTTATTATTAGATTATTCTCTTATATTGTCATTATTAGATTATTCTCTTATGTTGTTATTATTAGATTATTCTCTTATATTGTCATTATTAGATTATTCTCTTATATTGTCATTATTAGATTAGTCTCTTATATTGTTATTATTAGATTATTCTCTTATATTGTCATTATTAGATTATTCTCTTATATTGTCATTATTAGATTATTCTCTTATATTGTCATTATTAGATTATTCTCTTATATTGTTATTATTAGATTATTCTCTTATATTGTTATTATTAGATTATTGTCTTATATTGTTATTATTAGATTATTCTCTTATATTGTTTTTATTAGATTATTTTCTTATATTGTTATTATTAGATTATTCCCTTATATTGTCATTATTAGGTCATTCTCTTATATTGTCATTATTAGATTATTCTCTTATATTGTTATTATTAGATTATTCTCTTATATTGTCATTATTAGATTATTCTCTTATATTGTTATTATTAGATTATTCTCTTATATTGTCATTATTAGATTATTCTCTTATATTGTCATTATTAGGTCATTCTCTTATATTGTCATTATTAGATTATTCTCTTATATTGTCATTATTAGATTATTCTTTAATATTTTCATCTTCACATTAATAGATTATTCTCTTATATTGTCATTATTAGATTATTCTCTTATATTGTCATTATTAGGTCATTCTCTTATATTGTCATTATTAGATTATTCTCTTATATTGTCATTATTAGATTATTCTTTAATATTTTCATCTTCACATTAATAGATTATTCTCTTATATTGTCATTATTAGATTATTCTCTTATATTGTCATTATTAGATTATTCTCTTATATTGTCATTATTTGGTCATTCTCTTATATTGTCATTATTAGATTATTCTCTTATATTGTCATTATTAGGTCATTCTCTTATATTGTCATTAATAGATTCTTCTCTTATATTGTCATTAATAGATTATTCTCTTATATTGTCATTATTAGGTCATTCTCTTATATTGTCATTAATAGATTATTCTCTTATATTGTCATTATTAGATCATTCTCTTATATTGTCATTATTAGATCATTCTCTTATATTGTCTTTATTAGACCATTCTCTAATATTTTCATCTTTACATTATTAGATTATTCTCTTATATTGTCATTAATAGATTATTCTCTTATATTGTTATTATTAGATCATTCTCTTATATTGTCATTATTAGATTATTCTCTTATATTTTCATTATTAGATTATTCTCTTATATTGTCATTATTAGATTATTCTTTAATATTTTCATCTTCACATTAATAGATTATTCTCTTATATTGTCATTATTAGATTTTTCTCTTATATTGTCATTATTAGATTATTTCCTAATATTTTCATCTTTACATTAATAGATTATTCTCTTATATTGTCATTATATGATTATTCTCTTATATTTGTCATCATTTCATTAGATTATTCTCAAATACTATTATATCATTAAATTATTAGATAATTCTCAATTATTGTTATCATTCCATGGAGGTTATTTTATAATATCTTCATTATTCTATGTTATGATATTGTTCACTGGAGATTATTCTCTATGGTTGTTTAAATTACATGGAGCTTATTTTATAATATTGCTATTAGTACATGGAGTTTTTATCACAAAAAACGAAGCATATTGCCACTTGAACGTAAGGGGCTACTATCTCAGGCAATGTTTTCCTTTGACTTAGAACCATACTTTAACCAACTATAACATAGGGGTTAATCCATTATGGTCTTATCATCGTATGATGTTTATACCCCAAGATTATTATTTGTTGTTTTTTACATCATTCGAGATTTTCCTGCATCAATGACAAATTCGTTCAGCAAATGCACATTTAAGCTAATTCGTAAATTTACTGTAAAATGTTTTGATTTTCAAACTTAGACAATTTGAATCGATTAAATCATAATAATTATAGCATTTATATTTAACATTTCTGATGGCCCCAATTCTGAGTCATGCAATTACTTAATTCTTTATCCGACCAGAAAATAAATATGTAGATTTTAAATTTGCCTAAAGCATAAATTCTTTACTCTGAATAGAACATAATTACAAGATAATCATTTGAATATGAGAGAATAAGCAATGTTTTTGTTACTCTATTCTGTAGAATTGTCAAAGAAACTTTCATAACACATCGAATCATAAATGAACATGTGAAAAATTTGAATATATATTCAATTCTTTTAAAACAAATGTATATTTGATATAGTACGAAATGCAACAGATGTACAAGTGATTCGAATATTCATTTTAACAGAAATTAAATGGAAGTTACTAAAAACTTTCTATAAAAAGAGAAAACAAAAGAAAAATATTGCATTACTTACCGAAACATTTACTTTGATTTGTTGCTCGGTCAACATAGACTTTGGCACTGATTACATTTCCAAAAGGCATGAACATCTGAGCGAGTTCAGCATCTCCAAATTCCTGTGGCAAATGGTAGATGAAAAGGTTACAACCCTCAGGTCCTGAAAAGGAAATAAACATCAGCAACAAAAAAGGATTTAATTTTTTCTCAATTTTTCGAAGTTTTGTTCTTTTTGATCCAAGCAAAAAACACTTCTACTTAATTTTGAAATCGCATTTTCGTCAATCTATCAGAGCTAAGTTTGAAATGTAATTTTTGTCAGTCTGTAAAGCTTAAGTTTGAAATAACATTTCCATTTGTCTGTATGGATTTTTGCCAATCTTTCAGAGTTAAGTTTCAAATGGAGTTTAGGCAGTCTGTCAGAGCTAAATTTGAAATGGATTTTTGGCAGTCTGTCAGAGCTATTATAAGTTTGAAATAGCATTTTTGAAATGGATTTTCGTCGGTCTGTCAGACTTAAGTTTGAAATGTTATTTTTGTTGGTCTGTAAAGCTTAAGTTTAAAATGGCATGTTCATCCATCTGTTAAAGCTAAGTTTGAAATAGCATTTAGAGCATTCTGATCGAGTTAAGTGTGAAATGGTATATTTAGATGCAATCACACTTCTATAAAAAGCTTTATCTGTCATCATTTGGTTGTTACGATTACATTTAAAATTGCATTTTCTCACTAGCTACGCAAATTGAATGCATCTTAATCGTATCCATTTTATTGTTTTGAATTCTAGCATAACCTCATCAACCCTGAAACTGAAAAATCTCAATGAAATGTTTTAATTTTCTAAAATTTCATTAAATGAACAAATCCTCATTTTACATTTTACTATAAAAATGCTAGTCTATAGATTTGATTTATTTAAATCTATAATATCCGTATCTTAGGATGAACAAATGATTTCATACCTATCAACATTAAACATAAATTGATCATTAAATACTTAAAAATTTGTTTAGAAAAATGAGAACATCTGAGGAAAGTTAAACTTTTTGCTTTAAATTCCATTCTCTGAAAACGTTGGCTTTCCAATTGTGGAGAAATTATAAATGAAATAAAAGTTTGCTTTATTGTCGTGAGTTAATAGTTTGAAAAGAAAACAGCTAATAAGATAAGTCATCATGATCAGCCTTACCCTCCTTTTGTGCTGTGGGAAGGATTGTAGCATGCTGGGCTAATGCTTGTTGAAATTGGCCATAGGCAGCAGGGTAAGCAGCTGAAAAAACAAACACATGAGAAACAATACAACAAAAAGCAACAGCATTATTTGATTCTCTTAATTTTTGTAACATAATGATGTACATCCTTTTTACTTTCCTATAAATTTTTAGATTTCTAGAATCGTCTATGTGCATTATACGCTTCCCCCATACATAACCGTCTCGAATGCAACTAATATGACATTCGACATCTTTCTTATTGGTCTGTTACAATAACTTTTTTACTAGAAGATATGGAAGCACATTTTTTATTTATGTTTCTTTGGGTAGATTTCAAATAAAAAAAAAACATTGCACAAAGCATTTACATTCTTAATACCATTGTACGAATCAAATTCTTTTAAATATTTCACTCGATAGTTTCCAAAAATGCCCCCTTGATTCTGTTTTATTACTTAACATTATTTCTGAATTCATTTCTGTTGTGGTGTTAGTGATTGAATAATTGATGAGGAAGACACAGTAACAATTAAATAAATATGTATTAACAGAAATACATAAAACAGGTAATTGAGCAATATCTTTGCACACTGCTCGACTAGTGGTGATGGCCATACTCTCTGCGTGTCTATCCCTGACTCCTTTGGTAAACCAATTCTTGTTACCGGGGAGTGACATCATCGGACAGAAGTGACGTCGTGGAATAGTTCCTTATTCCAGGTAGTAGGGGTGTGTCTCCAACAATTTCATTCCATCTTAAAGTTGTTCATCCTATTGCTATTCTTAATTGAATTTAGCAACTTGTTCCAAAAATATATTACTCTATTAACAAAAAATTAATTGGTTAATTTATCTAGTCTTTGAAAATAATCTTCAAGATCGAGTAGACATATCCTTTTACTAAAATAATTAAACAATAATGAAAAAAAAGGTTTTAAAAATATAAAATTAAATTGAACGAAACCCTATTAAGTTAACAATTCCTTACATTTTACTAGCGAGATTGAGTTGCCTGGCATTGGCCGGCCATAAAATACACTTAAATATGGTATATTAATTTGTCTAGATTTCGTATATATTATTATAGAGTTATGATTTCAAAAGTAAAAAAAAAAAAGTATTTGGGTGGCGCCAGCTACAACCGAAACCGAAAGCAAAACTGTAGAATTCAAAGCTGGTGATGTTACCACTGTACCAACGTGACACGCATATGAACTGATTAAAACTAAACTAAGATGAATGTACAAAATCTATAACGATTTTTTCAATTTTAACCCCTTAAAAACTATTTTAACCGGCTAAAAACTCATAAAAGAACGGTTTGTAAAAAATGCAATCATTTGAAGCCCCACTCTGCAACTTTTAGTTTCGGAAGAGATAGAGTTTAAAAATATGGAGGCAGACAGACACAGAAAGTTTTATCAAGTAGACTACAAAAATGCTAATCTATGAACTTGATTTATTTAAATCTATAATATCCGTATCTTAGGATGAACAAATGATTTCATACCTATCAATATTAAACATGAATTGATCATTAAATACTTAACAATTTGTTGAGAAAAATGAGAACATCAGCTGATAAACGTTAAACTTTTTGCTTGTATTTTCTTCAATTTTATTTTAACAACTGAAACATTTTTTCTTTTGTTGCTGAAAAGTTTGTAAAATTTATGCATTGATAATTTTTCTAAGTTGAAAAGTAACTTTTTTTAATTTTTGTTCCTTTATGAGAATATTAAGCAATAACTTTATTCAATCAAATGATTAGCATCATTGAAATGTATGGAAACTAGACAAAGAATTATGCTTACTTATAGCATCACCCATTTTAGAAGAAAGTATGTCATTATTAGATTATCAATGTTGTTATCGACATCATGACAAAATATAATAGGAAATGTTGGTAGTTTGATATTGCATGAAACTTTCATTGTGGCATCAGGTTTTAAAGAACGTATCTCTCTATTCATCGTTGATGTTTTACATTTATTAAATACTTTTTACATTTGTTCTTAATATATTGAAATTTGCATACAGTTTCAGTTTCTCTTCTATAATTAATCGTTTTTAAAGAATATACAGGGTGGAACGATAAAAGTGTCGCTCTAAAGTAAACAACACTACAGCTTTATTTTAAAACTTTTATTGAAAAAATCAATTCCGGTAACTTGATTATGTAGTAGAACTGATATCTATTCAATGTAGCCACCTTCAGTCCCAATCACCACCTCGATATGGGCCCAGTGTCTTTTCCACAAGCGTTGGCAGGAACTTGATGAATACTCGGCGGATGATGGCGATCAGGCTGGCTTTGGGAGGTACTGTTGGTCATGTTCTCGACATATGACCAAACGAAGTTGTCCAGCGGGTTCAAGGTCGGGAAGGGGGGCAGTGAGGGAAGAGTACAAAGTCGTAGCACTCTTTCTGAAGCCAAGCCTGGGTCTCTTTGGACTTGTGGGCTGGGACTGAGTCCTGTTGCCACACCCAGGGTCTGCCAGCGGCCACCTGATTGCACCAGGGGATCATCACACTGTTCAGTACATCCAAGTACACTTTGGTGTTGACTTAAAAAATGTGAGGTGGCATGATGAAACCACACCAAAGACCATAACCGTGGCTGGAAACTTTGTTTTCATCATCTTGGGCACATCCCTGTTATTCATGGCAATCCAGCGACGCATTTTGAAGGTGCTGGCAATGGTTCTGTTTTCATAACTTGGATCAGTAGAGAGCATGAGTTGTACAGAGGTGCATCTCCATTTTCACTCGTTCAACATTGTGTCACTTTCAGAAATAATGGAACCTCCTATCGCTCTTGGGATTTGTAAACAACTGGCCAACTGGTCTGTAACAAAAAAAGAAAACTGGTTTTCATCAAACGGAAATGGAATCATGTCGTCTTTTCTAGGGTGACAATTTTATCGTTCTATCCTGTATTAAGAAGAACAAATATTGAAATATGAGATTTGTATCTACTTACCAATTCCTGCATAAGGCTGTACTGCATAGGCCTGGAGTGGATCACCATTAGCAACTGCTTGAGCTGAAAATAGTAAATAATATTTTAAAGAGATACTGATTCAAAATAATAACTCATGATTTTTTAGTTTAGGAATTGAAATAAAAAAGATGAAATAAATTTTTAAATTTCATAAAATACCAGTTGAATAATTTTTAAAATATACTTACACATACCTGGATAATGTGGAATACCATTGGCATACACTTCTTGGGCTTGGCTGTTAGCTTGAGGAACTGGGAAACTTGTGACTGTGGGAGAGAGCATGTTTGGAGCACCATTAATAGCTGCTGGAGATGTTGCTGTGCCTGAAAGACAAAAAGAAAGACTAACATTTATCTGGGTATATCTTTTTTAATGATAAATCCCTACGACATTACAAATCACTTTGTTCATCGTAATGAGCTAACCAGATTAGTTTACAATTCAGAAGACTAAGGTTGTATGGTCAGTGATGAGCAGGCTTGTTAGCAATGATGATGTTTACAATTTAGTTTTGGGATGACAGTATAATCAGCTTTGAAAATCCCATTGTTATTTACATTGTATTTATATTCAAGAGGAATATATTAACTGGGTCTTTAGAAAATTTTTAATGTGTGACGATTTGAGGATATTTGTCAGCAAAAAAATATTTTTTGTAGAATTAATGAAACATTTATGAAGTAAATTTTGAATTGGTAGTGAAATTAGAAACACATTTCTTCCACATTTTGGATTTTTCACTTTCATTTATTTTGCAATTTAAAAAGAAATAAAATTCATTTACTTTTGTTCTTATATTTGAAAGGAATCTTGAATTCATTGAAGATAAAATGTTAAATTTTAATTTTTTTAAATAGGCATTTTTTTCTGTTAATGAGAACACTTCTTTTGAATTCATTTAGGATATTTATTTATGCACACAAACGCACCAAAATTTCAGTAAACACAAATATACAAAAAAAGCTACATGATTTGCAGTTATTGTCTGTGTGTCATACACAATTTTTCTAACAACTGCATTTATTTTCATGCACAATACAAATGATGAATTACTAAAAAGACAAATCAGACATTCAGTTTCAAATAGAGAGAAAGTAAAATAAAATAAAAAAGACACCAAAAACAAGAATTATTTCTAATATATTCGACTGACCCGAAATATCCTTATTTTCTCTATTTAGATTAAGATAAACTTAGCTTGAAAACAGACTTTCCCTATTGGTGAATTATAATGTAAAAAAAAATTAAATGCAAATAGTACTACTTTTGTATTGGACATTTTTTCTGTTTCTTTTTAATTAAATCATCTGTTGTCTTTAATGCTGTTATTTAAATCTTGTACGTTAATTTTTTCAGCAGTTTAATTTCTAACAATAAAAATTCACAAAGAAACAAAGTTCTTTTTTCAAAAATTTAAAATAATTCCCCTATTTCTGTTCAAAATTAACCATTTTCTTTTTATATACTTTTTATAGCATATTTTAAAATGAAGTGAAATTAGAAATTCTGGTTATATAATTATTCACAAGATTTTAAGAAATTTGTTTCAGTTAATTGATAATAGCTGCATTGTTTTCAAAATAGCCAAACAATGAAATCAACAGGAATTATTTGATGTATTCTTATTTTGCGATGAGATTCATTTAGAAGAGAAACATATAAACGATGATATAATAATGTCAAGAGTATTGCCAATCAGTTAGCCTTCTCAGCTGTATATAAAAGAAGGGTGTTCCAAAAGTAATGCCTCCTATTTTTTATTCCGCCTGAATGGATCAGAGGGGATTTTAAATTGCATTGTTATGATGACTAAACGTGCATTCATAATCTAAAAGTTTCATTTCTCTGTTGCAGATATTGACGGCATAAGACTCTAAGAAAGCAACCCCCTGTTATAGACGTGCATCAGAAGCAGAAATATGTCGTTAAATTCTTGGCAAGCGTGCATTGAGAATGGTGATGACTATGTAGGAAAAAATTCTGGAGTACAAAAGGTCTTTCGTTTTAATGATACCACTCTCGTTTTTGTAGTTTTTCAACTTTTCGAGTTAAAAAATAGGAAGCTTTACTTTTGGAAAGACTCGTAAATAGCAGAATCATCTTTTAACTATCAGAATGAATGACTTGGAAATCCTGTGTTCTCAAATATATTTACGTTTCATGTAACGGCAAATCAGATATTTAATGCTGAATCCAATAACTTTGATAAAAGTTTGTATGCTTCAAGTTTTTAGTAATATCTTTTAATATTTATTCATGCTGAAAAGATAGTTCTTATATGATTAGTTTTTAAATTTGTTTTGTAAATAGACTGTAAATGATAGATTTTATTTAACCAATAAATGGAACCTTAACAGTCATTACTACTCCAGGGAAGAATGAAACTAAGAGTAATGATGATTAAAAGTTGACTCTGCACTCCCCAAAGATCTCAAATAGGAGCTTCACTACAGGATCGATATTTGTGTAGACTTACAGTGAAAGTTTTAGAGATTATTAAAAAATATTAAGTAAAAGTAAAAAGATTTGTTCGACTTTTTACGATCGAATAAAAACCTACTTTAGTCTGAAGTAACGAAACAAGTTTTCTGCCATTTGAAATGAGATTAAATGAGGTTATAGTTACATGAGAAAATGATGCTGCAATTTGTAAGAAACAAAAACTGTTTTGATTTCCTGCATTCAAACTGTTGATAAAAAAGGGGAGAATTTTTAAGGAAGAACTTGTGACATGTTACATGAGGAGAAGAAGACTCCGACTGAGGAGTTAACCTTTTGCAACTTGTCACACATCTCTGAGATTTCAGTACAGCCTACCTAGATCGGGGTAATCCATTATTTTCCCATAGAGACTGCTGTCGGCAATAATCTCTTCATTCCTCTTGATCATGGCTCGGTGATAGGAAGCTGAAACTAGTAGAAATCTTTACTTATGTCACGTGTCACGGCCAGAATAATAATAATAAAAAAAAAAAACAAGGGCGGGTTAGATCATAACTGGGACTGGCGAAAATTATAGACACGCACATACAACGATATACAACAACAAGAACAAAAATATACAGGATGCTTTTTTCTCTCTTCTCATTTAATAAATAGTAAGACTTAGATTTCAATTTAATATTTTAAAATTCATTTGTTTATATCCCTCGAATAGATAATTACAAATTAAAATGTGTTTTTAAATATGAGAAAGTAGGTTTTTATGACAAATTAATTTACCTTTTCTTAAAACGTTAATTTTTCAGACCACAAATAAAATAATATTTTTCAGATTATTTTTGACTATTGTAAAATGATAGGAATAGCATTTTAAGAATATCATTTTCTTAACCATAATATTCCAAGAATACTAATGGAAAGTAACTTACACAAAAATGTACGTTGCATCCCAGAAAATTTCTTTGGAGAATGAAACACAAACGCTTTTGCATAGTTTCCATGCCACAAGTATAACGCTACTAGGTTATGTATTTATGTGTTGAGCACTGTTAAAGTAAATACTGATATATATATATATATATATATATATATATATATATATATATATAAAGTAAATACTGATATATATATAAAGTAAATACTGATATATATATATAAAGTAAATACTGATATGTATGTGAGATATTATTTTATAATATATATATATATAATAATAATAATAGAAATAGTGATAATATATGAATTGCTTATGACTTATGGATTGAATTATCAATCCCTTTCATTAAAAAATAAATACGAAAAGTTTTAGAAAAATAGTTTCAGTATATGTAAAAAAGTTAATGGTGTATATGCAACAATTTTTCCCTCGTAGCATCTATGTTTTTTCTAGGGTATTTTCTTCTTGGAACGATCTATAAATAACCCACACTTAGTGAGCTTTTTTTTATGATTTTAAAAACATTCTATTTCATCTTCCACCATTTATCTTTTTCAAAAAACAAATTCTTTTATGGATTTATGTGGGTCTTTGATGAGTTGTTTGATCTACCTATACCATTCAACGAAACACATGTAAGACGTACCATAATCAAATAAAATTATATGGATATGATTTATATATACTTGTGGCATTTGAATTGTTTACAAATGATATATATAACATATAACTTAATGGCCATATATTTTCATTATTTATTATATATATATCTCTTATATTTGAAGTGGAATTAGAAATTTTGTACTATTTCATTATATATATATATATATATATATATATATATATATATATATATATATAGAATGCAATTATAAACAGCTACATGGTAGGCAGCGAAGGATCCCCGTTTTCTATTTTAAAAATTTTAGTTAAGGTCTTCTTTTTTTCATCCTTATATAGTTAAATTCTCTTTTATAATTGTAGAATTTGGAGAAATCGGTGTATGCAAGCGCTAAGTCTATTTCTATTTAATAATTTTAGTTAAGGCCTTCTTTTTTATCCTTATATAGTTTAATTTTCTTTTGTAATTATAAACTTTTTAGAAGTCGGATTATGTAGGTGCTAAGTCTGCGATAGGTTAAATTTAGTTTTTTTTTTTTTTTTTCCCGGGAATTTAAATTGCATTCTTTAATTTTATTTTTACATTTTTTTTTACTCAAAGCTTCTTTAGACTATATATATATATATATATATATATATATATATATATATATATATATATATATATATATATATATATATATATATATATACTTATATATATATATATATATAAGGAGTAGGTAGGCTCTGCCTATCACTTGGTTTCTACACTCTTTTGTCTATTAGCAAAGCACAGAGGTACCATCACATTGATTCTTCCGTGCTTGGCTTTATATCTTGGCTAGGACAATGAGCACCGTCCCATTTCTCTTTCCCTCAAACTTGACAAATTTGGATGCTAGCTTGCGATTTATTTTCACACAGCTAGTCCAAGTTGCTCTTGTCTGACAGGTTGAAGGTACAGATTTGATAGCTTGTCTTGCTGCTTTTTCTGACTAACAGTACAGGATCTTTAACTCTTAATGCTCCCTAAGAGTAGCTGCTTTATTCTCGTTAGTATAATATAAGGATAACTGTAGTGCCATATCTCGCTTGGAACAGGATCCTGCACTTGTCTCTGGCGGGCTTTACCCCCCCCCCCAGGGCAAAATGCTGTACATACAGACTCAACTAATAGTCTACTTGTGTATGCATACTGGCATCAGTAAACAGCAGATATCCCAGCTAAAACTGAAACAATTGCATAAAACAAAAAACAAGATGGAACCACCCATCTAAACACAACTAGTTCGACCCTCCCATGAGATTTACATTCACAAATATACGACGGTCAGATGTTATAGAATCATTTTTCCTTGTTAACTCCCTGAATATTCTAACACTGTTAAACCAACCTACACTTCTCAATCCCCTTCAATTGCTTTGAAGTGATTGGATACCTTTCACTGTGCCGTAAGCATGCAGACAGATATATGTACAATCCTCCAGAATGTGAGAGATCGGCAAGCTTTGCTTCCTGGTCTATCATTACTTATTCTACCTGTGACTAATATGAGAAATTCTCAGCCAACTCAAGAACGCTGATCACCTCGGCAAATTGGTAGATATCACTCTTAATTTTTCACCCAAATCTAAAGAGCCATTACTCAAAATAATTAAATACTATAAAACGGCTGATATGCCCCATGGAGTAATATATTTTCTCTTCCTACTGAATAGTGCATAAATGAAGCAACTGAAGGAGTCAAAGCATTGAACCACATGGAAATTCTATAGCAAGCCGCACTCTCTTGAATGCTTAATTTCAACCTGTATGGCTGCCATTGTGCAAAAGCAGAAAGTGTTCCACCAATATGACTGCTGTAAGTCAGGTAGAAATAGGCATTTATTGAAGCTAGAAATCATTGTAAGAGTGAAATAGCTACAGCCAAGAGAAGATATTCCAAAATGATCAGTAAACGCATCGAGTCATAGAAATTAGTAATTCGCAATTTCTGGAAAATTTATAATAGTGTAAGGAATAATGAGCAATCTACGATTCTCCCCCTATCCAACAATTATGATGTCACCTGCATGACAACCGAGAAAGCTGAACTGCTGGCCTGGCGGTTCACCTCTAACTTCATTGTAGAAATCACAAACCACTCCGTCTCAAATTTCCTTTTGCAGACAGGAGCCACACTCGATGATTTGATAATAACGTCTTCATATCTATCATAAAAAGCCTAGAGACTTTTAAGTCTTATGAACAAGCCTGTTATACTATGGATATCCTAACGATCCTCCTTGAATGTATGTACTGTGCACTGGATAAAGTGAGAGAAACTAGGGCAGTAATCAAGTGGGGTTTGTACTGTATTTTTCCATCCAAATTTGCTTGCAGCAATTATACTCTGACCAATGGATTGCACCACCTGTCATTAGAGCTCTGAAGAGATTTTGATACATACAACACCTAATATTCCGAAAGGATCACCCATTCAGTACTGACCAGACTTAATGTTGTATAATTTTGGTGATCTTACAGAAAACAGTGTGTCCATATGATTATAATATATTTGCTACAAATTTAATGATCTATACATTCTCATTGGTGTTTTTATCCATTTTGAATATGTGAATAAAATTTCACTATTGTGTCTGAAATAATGATTTCCATGTAGCATAAAATGTGTTATTCTTAATCTGAATAAAGTTCTCCAGAATCATAGTATGTAAAATCAAAGCATTATAATTTCACCTGATTTTATGGAGTATGGAGGTTGCATAGAAATAAGAATGCTTGACAGATATACTGACAGTTAGATTTCTTGAAACACTCATCATGTCTAGCCACACCGAGGAGTTGTGATTACACACACACACATTATATATATATATATATATATATATATATATATATATATATATATATATGTATATGTATATATATATATATATATATATATGTATATATATATATATATATATATATATATATATATATATATATATATATATATATAAAACCCTTTTAAAAACGGTTGTTCATGTATGAATAATACAGCAAATTCTGTAGATATGAAGGACTCCCTATCTTTTGAAATAGAGATTTATAACAATAATAATAAATAATGGCAAATTATTCATATCAGAACATTTTAATAAAGGTTAAGGGTTTATTAATTCGTCAAAAATGTATGAATTTATGCAATGCTTATATATTTGAATACAAATGTATAAGCATTGCATATATTAATGTATTGATGTACAAAATATATCAATATACTTCTGATGAATTAAAAGAAACTGCAGTAAAATATTCCGTATGCACTATCAGGCGGCGCATATTTCCCGGTTGTAAAATACGCTTAAATATGATATTTTAATTTATGCAGATTTTGTATTTATTATTATTATTATAGAGTCAATTTTCTATTGATTATTAGATTGTGCCTTATATATAGGAGTGACCTCAGCATGGCCCGGTTATAAAATATGCTTCAATATGATATTGTTATAGAACCAATACTCTATCAATTATGATATTATACTCAATATATAGTAATGATTTCAAAAGTTGAAAAAATACGACTTTGGTACTAATAGCTAGAACGAAACCAAAACATATGGCTGTCGAGCCTTATTTGTTACCATCTGACCATACGCATACAAAAAGTTTTTAAAAATAAGGCAAAAAAAAATAAATGTATATTTACACATGCATAGAAATAGCATGTTTAGTCGACTTATGCGTGCCAAGTCCCAATTATAAAAAAATTTGACCACTTAGCAGCTATTTTTACCGGCTAAAAACCAAATCGAATTTGTCCACAAATTTGAATCCCTTATATGTCAAGTTTTAAGTCTGTGAACCAAAAATTGATAGTTTAGTAGAGACTGTTCCTCAGACAAACAACAAGGTCACTTTTATATAAATAGATAATCCTGATTGTTACCAAATTTAGTTCTTTTTTAAAATTTATAAATAGTATGTATTTAATCAAAATGTGCTCACTATTTTAAAATGTAGACCAATTATATAAATAATAATAATAATATAATAATATTATTAAGGCTTACATCTACATGGTTGTAACCCTACGGTCTCAGAGCTAAATAGTTTTCTAAATAAAATTTCGCTTGAATCACCTCCTTCCTCCTCACCTCATCTCACGCTCTTATCAAAAACTATTACCTTGCGTAAACAAGTTGCAGGAATGCAGGAATACCTCGATTTAAAGAATAGATTTAATTCAGTTTAGTTGAGACTATAGAGGGGAAATATTGATATGCCGATGCAAGCCTTATTATTATTATTATTATTATTATTATTATTATTATTATTATCATTATTATTATTATTATTATTATTATTATTATTATTATTATTATATATCTATATCATTGTGATTTATGCCAAGCTAATGATGTAGCGGTTAGAATTTCTGTCAATCTTATCTTAAAGTACTTGGCTCTCTAGCCACATTAAAGAGCTGTGGTATAGCGAAACTATCTACTTCTACTTGTTCTGTTGTGTAAAAGGTCAAAATGTTTGCATTTGTCTTTATCATATTGTTTTTGGAGAGGAGAGTAAATAAATAAAAACATTCAATATCAGCCAGAATAAATAGACATAACATAAATATTGATTCAATTAAAAACTTTTTGGCAATAATGTTCTTATGAAATCATTCCTGATTCATGCAAAAAATATTTTGTTCTTTGCAAAGTAAAAATTTTCATTTCTATTTAGATCTATTTAGACTTACACAAAAAATGAACATAATTAAGAAAAACCCAAAAAATAAAACATACATGTGAATTTCACATAAACAAAATATGGTGCGATTTGACTTTAATAGTCTCAACTCCATTATTGCAGGAACATACATGCAAAAGGAAAAGCTACATGGAATGCGATAAAAAAATCGTTACAGCAACCAAGGACAAAAATAAACAAATTGTATGATAGTTAATTTTGTGAATATATTATCTGTAAAATTAATGCTGAAGAGACATTTCTATAAAGAATATATAATCCAAATGAATTTAAGCCAAACCCCAACAGTAACACTGAAGACCCATAATTCAATCCAATTAGAAAGCAACAGCAAAACGTACCCTTTATTCTGGCCGTCATTTACTCACTAGTTGTAGTGCTGATTTAGACATTGAATTCGGTTTTTCATTTTTCATGAAATGTTGTATGGTGGCCATCTTGAATTTTAGTGCATTAAATGGAAACATTAGCCAAGCTATTTCTTTTGTATTTTCTCATGAAATATATATATATATTTTGTTGGTTCATTGAAGATAAAGTTCTTTTATGGTTTTATCATTTGATATCGTTAATAAGCCGTTAACTGTAGCACCTCTTAACAGAACCTCTTTTTTTATCTTGTCCAGAATTAATTTTCCGGATTGATAAAGAAAATGGATTAGGAATGGATAGAATAAGTTCACAAAACTTCTGTTTTAATTAACCAGTTGATCAAGAGAAGAGTCTATCAAGAATGTATATGCAGTATGATGATGTATAAAAGTTAATCTTGGCCAGTGAGAGTTGAGGATATGCATTGCATTGAGAAAAATAATATGAGAAAGGAATGATTGATGTGTAATATGAGTCTTAAAGGCAGACTTAGTTCTGATGACTTCAGAGGAAGATTAAATTCGGACAGTATAGGGAGAAGTATTAAGAAGAGTATACTTCCATAGTGTGGTCATATTAAAAGAATAGATGAGTTTTGGGATTAATAGATGTAAAACAGTCGAAGTATCAGGGTTATTTGACAGGGAAAGGATAAAAAACATGTGAAGAAGTGATAAGAATAGACTTGAGAAAGAGGGATAAAGACCTGGTCAGGTTAGTTTTTAAGTAGATTTCTTAAAGCCACCCAACACATGCTAGCAGGTAGAATGGACGTTAAAACGATTTTTTTTACTTCAGAGTCATCACTCATCAAGGCCTGAAGGATAAGGGTTACTGAATGTAATATTGTGGTAGTATATAATAATCGTTAACGGTGTAAATTGAGTAAAATTTGATTATTTTATGGGGGACGGTTCAACAAAAACTTTAAAGATTTGGAGACTATTATGCTGTATTCAACTGGGAAGCAGGCCAGCGGAACAGTGTTCCACAAGGGGCAGTTCTGGGAAAGAAGCTTTGTTTATGAATAGACGGATGATGTGACTGCAAAATGGTGGGGAAATATATTGTGGTGGGAATTCTTATCAAAATGCCAATAAATTCTTCCCAATCCTGAAAATCATGCCAAAATAAGAAATATGATCAGTACCTCCCCTCCACCCTATTAATACTCAATAATAATGAACCATGAATTTGTAGTACAAATAAGAAGATACATTTTTGATCATCTCTAAAACGAGGAGCTTAAATGTGATTTTCTACTTCCTTAAGCAAATAGTCCTTGTCATCTGTATAAATCAGTTATACTTATTTATTTTCAGATTCTATTAGTAATATTTATCAATATCCTAATATCTCAAATGTAATTTATGTGGATGTGCTTAGCAAGAGTTTTAGTTAACAAGTATCCGTAAACCTATTTATGTAATCATAATTACAACTGCATTATACCTTCTATAGTAAGATATATAAATTTAAGTCGCATGAAACGTTTATTTAATAATGATAATAATAATAATAATAATAATAATAATGATAATAATAATAATGATAATAATATATATATATATATATATATATATATATATATATATATATATATATATATATATAACAAATACAAAAGTAACTGATCACAATTGGTTGAGTTTATCAATGTCACCTCATCAATGACTCTTTATACAGGCAACTTTTTTTGTACTCGATAATTAGTTGAGTGAGACTTTGAATTACTTCAACTCTTTCATATTACCCAACTTACGAGACCTTCTATCAATAAACAATGTTTTGGTAGATTTCAGTTTTATGAACATAACAAATATAAAAGGTGCTGGTAACAAGATTCACATAACCATGGAGTATTTATAAAGTAAGGGATGTTTAAAGCAGATACTCAGCAAATTTAAAAAAAATGACACGCATGCACACGGATAGAAGCTGAATAATAAAGATTTAACAAATACTCACCATTTGCTAGCGTTCCAGTTGTGGGTGTGATGGCAGCCGTCGTGATTCCATTTGGAGCTCCTAATGGATTCATTGATTGAACATGTGCAGCCAGGGATGCAATTGGACTAGCCAAATATGTACCCTGGGTAGCGGCAGCAGCCATAATTGCAGCCTGTTGCTGCATAAGTTGCTGAAACAAAAACAGCATTTTCTGTATACCTTGCTCATTATTACTCGATGGACGCAAACAATTCATAAAACTTCTAAAAATTTATATTGAGTAAATTAAAAATTATCTGACTATTCCATTAATTGGTTTATGAAAACATTTACAAACATGAAACATTTACCTATCATTAGTTTATGCAGTTGTTAGCTTTATATTGCAGCTAGGTAAAAATGTTGTTTTTTATTTGCTATTTGCTCAAATATCAAGAAGTGACTCACCTGTGTACTGACTTGAGTGTATCCCCCGTAAGCACCAAACTGTGTCAGAGCAAATGGATTTAACAGACTAAGGGGACCGGCCATTTGCTGCATCCGGCGTAGTTGTCTTTCTTTTTCTGTGTCAGCAAATTTCACAACAAGACTTGATGAGGCACCCTGCACAAACAACAGAAAAGAAATGAACAATTCAGTTTTCTAGTTTAAACTTATTAGAAACAAATCAAAATCGAGAAAGATATTGCTGATAGAAGAAGTGAGTACGGTGTTAGTTTTAATAAAGTCAACTTTATTGGTTAATTGGTTGTTGTTTTTAAGTTGATCAACTTTTCTTGTCAGACTGTCAAGAGGTTTTTTTAGGGTTTTGGATTTTCTTTTCACAGTTTTTCATTTTTAGTTGATTAGAAAACCAGTAGTAGCACATTTCTGAGTAGTGGTCATAAAAGGATAAGCTTTATGGAAAAGAATAAAATTATTAGCAATATTGATAATACAAAAGCTTATGGAATCAGAAGAGTTCTTCATGCTGCACTTAGTTTTTGTTTCGTGCGGAATTAATCTATTAATTCATGGCAAAATATTTCTGAAACAAGTTGCCTAATCAGATGCAGAAGAGCAATAGACCATTTACGATAAAATGAAATGAATTCAGAAATGATGGTTAGAAAGAAATTAAGAGGAAATTTGGGAGAAGTATTGGATTAAATATGTAACAGAATTGAATATTGTCAAAATGTTCTGTGTAATGTTCTGTGTAATGTTATGTAAAAACCCCACAATTTTGTAACATTGAATTGAGAACACAGTTTAAAAATTAAAGTTGTAGTAGTAGTAATGTTAAGAATAATTAGTTGCAATATTTTATATTGCATTAAAATTAAAAACATTGATACAGTTTCTGTTTGTCTGTAAAATAAGATAATGTCAGGAAAATTAGTCTCTTCAGAATGTTTGTTGAGTAGATTATATATGCAGGTTTATTTTTTTATCAGACATTTGAAAGTTTTTTTTTACAGTGCTATTTTTTCTCATTTTTTTCATTGTCGTTTGAGAAAGGAAACTGGCTTAAATAGGAAATTTGGAATCTGATTATCAATTTAAAACTCATTATCTCAATTCGAAAACATTACTGCTTATCAAATGTTATAAACTATGATGTCATGGGAACAGGATAGCAAGAACAATTTTCTCCTCATCCTCCGACCCCTCTTTCTCTCACATATTCTACTGTATTCTTGTATGAGTGAAAACATATTACAATTACAAACATAATGCCTTTTAAAGCAACATTTTCTATCCAATCATGCTTCAACTTTTAGAGCAGATATATACAATTATTATAAGAATTAATTTTAATAATAAAATGTTTTCACGGATAATGAATTCAAAATAACGTGACACAAATGCAAACAATAAGAAATTTTCTTTTAGCTTGAAATTGTACAAAATAGAAAAGTACGAAATTTTCTTTTTTTGGCAAAAAAAACAAAAAACAACAACAAAAAAAATAAGAAAACAACAAATGAATTTTAAAAATGATGCCTAAAAATGTCTGATCCTATCAACTGAGATTGATTTACTAAAATAAAAATTTAATTCAGAGATTTATTGAGAAGAAAATATTTCTTGTCGAATGATATTTGGTTAGTATGTATTTTGACAAAAAATTAAAGAAAACAAATGTCTGATGTGATTAACATAAAAATGAGTGAAAATGTTGATTGGGAAAAATTGAATAAAACCTGTAAAACAAAAAGTGTAATAAATGAAATATTGAAATGCACAAAAAAAAAAAAAAAAAAAAAAAAAGAAATGTAATGGGAGCACAAAAGAAAGGAAGAGAAATAGCAACTTTATTAGTCTTTTTGGAGAGTTGCTAGCGGTTTGTGGTTAATATCTGGATTAGAATAATGCAAAATCTTTTTTGTATTATTTGGATGCATCGCACTACTGTTCTCATTTTGAGTGTCTTTTGCACAACGTTTCTGTCGCCTATACTCCTAATGTTAATTGCGTGGATGACCGAAAAATACAATTGCGAATTACTTAGGACCTCTATCCAGTCATGGCTGATGGAGCAAGAGCATACTACCCGTTAAGTAAATAAAATTTCCGTCCAAATTTCAGAGTTCGACAGAAACATTCCCGAATTCAACAAGATACACCTGAAGAAAGTCGGAGGTTACATCAACCGAAACGTTGTGCAAAAGACACTCAAGATGAGAACAGTAGTCCGATGAATCCAAATAATACGAATAATCAATCCTCATCTCAAAAATTCAGAAACGCAAAATCTTTCCTTTTTATTACAGTTCTTTGCGATTCTATTTTAACTTTGAGACCATGTTCATTTTGTGTGGCAGAATAGGATGGAGCGCATGCGTATATCTAGACGAAGACATGTAAAATTTATAAGTTTTTGTTATTGTTTCAAAGGATCTTGGAGAATCATGCTATTTAAATTCCTTAGTAACATTCTATTTCTATCATTAAAGGAAAAATTTCCATTTGAGTCTTTAACACATCATGCTTAAATGAAACACATTCTCTCGTGGGTTATTCTGAAACTTGAAGATTTGTTTTATTTTAATGTCTTATCCAACAATATATTAATTCATTCGAACCAGAAATTTTAACATTTGAAATTAATTTTCACGAGCATATTAAAGAATATTTGTATCGTTGTTGGTCAGAGAACCAACATTATTAGTCATAGTTTTGTTAGTTAAATGCCAGGTAATTATCATGCAAATTGATGAACGGCATCCCCAAAGCATACATACCTTTTTGTTTTAGCTTAGTTAACGTTAAAGTTAGATGAATAAAACAAAAAGAAAATAACAATCAAGGGCACACACCTATACAACCACCCATACACTCAGATTTGCACAAACAAGCAATGTTTTCAACTTTATTTAACAAAAAGCAGGGTTAATAGAATTTCTATCTTATGTGAACTGTCTTTTGTATAGAACAGAAGTGACTAGGCCAACAAATTGTTTCCAGTTGTAATGGAAGATAATATTTGATTAATAAAAATGTTCGATAATTTGTGAGGCAATTATTAACCGAAGACGTCATATCTAATATATTTTAGTCTTGTTTTATGCCCATCGTTTTGATCATCCAGTGGTGTTGGGCGAGGTTCAAACTTCCGTAGAAACTGAAATCAAACTGGTTTGAAGCAAATTATTTCTGAGTATAAATCAACTTTACTACGAAATAAAGCCAACTCCATTATTATTCAGCGCTAGACAGTCGATCATTTATTTGGGGTTTGACATACAACAGACATGGTAAGAGTGTGGACATAATGAGGGGCCCTTATATGTTCTGTTCTTTGAGTTCATATTAATTTGCATATTTCACTCCATTTCCGACCGTGAACTGAACTATTATTTAGCAAAATTCTTCGCCCTTCTCTGATGACGCTATTCCTGATCTGGTTTTCACTTGCTTTCTTCGTTCCCATGTTTATCAGTTATTTAACCTTTAACCCTGTAATAAAGTTTGTCTTTAACCAATTCTAAAAGTACAACTAAACGAAAATCAACCATCATTCAAAACTAGCTAACATATTCGATATTCAGTAGGAACCGAGAGATTTGAATCTCATAAAAAATTCTTCTTATCTTATAATCGAACTTTAGAGACAGAAACTAGAGATGCTGAAATTATCAAATTTGTGGTGAGGTAGAGTGAGAGGCTTAATTGTTTCAATTTGAATAATCACCAATCTTATTATGTTTTTATAATTGAAATAAGAAAAAACAAAGCAGCAGATTGTATTTTTCTCAATGAATAATTTGTTTGTACACATTTTGTTGCACAGAATCAAGCTTTTATAGATAAATTATCCTGTGAAGGTATTACATCTATTTTGTGAATGATATATTCGTCTGAAGCACTTATGCATCTTTCATTTTGCTCTCACGTACGCCATTCAGAAACACCTGTGAATTTCAGTATTAAGATGGATTAACATTGGAGCCAGAGTTGCTAGATGATAAGCTGAACCAGTTCCTGAAGTGGATTAGGGATAAATCAACCACTTAAAATGAATTTGTTACAAGCAGCTAAACTATTGAGAGAGAGAGAGAGAGAGAGAGAGAGAGAGAGAGAGAGAGAGAGAGAGAGAGAGAGAGAGAGAGAGAGAGAGAGAGAGAGACCCAGCTTACAAAGTAATTATTTTAGATTTTTATTTTCCTCTTATAACAAGAATTTATTTTTTTTGGTTGGGTGGCGTTTCGTGCTAATTTTTCACAGAATGCTTCAATCTGGTTTAAAATAAGAATTTCTCTTAAAATTAACATTAGAAGAATCATTCCATCTCGAAATAGCAGCAATGTCCAAGAGCCAAACCAGAAGGAATTAGGAACAGATTATTCTGCTATTATTTATACTTCTTGTTATAGTTTTAGCAACACTATATAAGAATGCCATGTTTCAGAAAATCTTATGATACCAACATTGTTAGTGAAAGGATATCCTAAGAGGCTAACATGAGTAAGTGTCAAATACAGAAGTCAACCACACTTCATATAAAACATAGATGCTTACTTCAAAACAAATAAAAACGAAATCTTTCCTATTTTTTGTTTCATAACTGGAAAATTTTCTTTACTTTTTTAAAAAGAACGATTTTTGCTTTAATATGACAATGCTTAAAAACAAGCAGCAAAGAATTTTTTTTTTTACCTCTTATATTTCAGCTGATAATTTTTTACAGTGCTTTGTAATATGCTTTATTATTGACTAGCAGACCTCCTGGTATTGCCCGTCGTAAAATACGCTTAAATATGATAAATATGATATTTAAATTAATGCAGATTTCGTATTTATTATTATATTATATGGAATCCAATAAAAAGTAATGATTTAGAAAGTTGAAAAAAAAAATGACTCGTGCGCCACCACCGAGAATCAAAACCAAAATGTTTAGCTTACGATTTACTTTTTTTCTTTGACACTAATGCCTGAGCTATGAAAACATGTTTGCTACAAGGCTAAAAATTAAAACATAAACCAATAGCTATTAAGTTATGCATGCATATTTGTAATGCTGTCGTTTGGTCTTCATCTGGCTAATTCAATTTTTTTAATTTTCACACTTTTGTACCGATTTTCCCCGGCTAAAATCCAAATATAAAGTTTTGCATTGGTTCGAATACCCTATATATTAAGTTTCATGTCAGTAGACCAAAAACTGACAGAGGAGTTTGGCAGGCAAAATTTTGAAAACAAATATATATATATATATATATATATATATATATATATATATATATATATATATATATATATATATATATATATATATATATATATGCATACATAAATATATATGGAAAGAGGTTTGTGTTTACTATAATCTCTTTATGCAAATATTATGCAAGTATAAATCATGTATAATATCTGTATGAATATAATTACATATAAAAGTTAACTAAAGATGATCATACCATAAAAAAACTGAAAAAACTAATAGGGAATCAATTAAAATGAATGTTTAAAAGAATATGCAAATTAGCTAGATTTTTTACAGATGAATGCAATTCCATGATCCATAAAAGCAAAGTTGTATTTTCTTTTTAAATAGATAGGAAAAAGAGTTTTTAATATGAATATCAATAGACAAAAAAAAAAAAAAAAATTATAGAAGTATATATTGCTTACAATTTCCGAACTAGTTTCCTCATTTCTGTTGTTGTGCCGAACTCAGCAAAGATAACAATGATGTTGGTTAAAGTGTACAAGTTATCGTGAGGTTCTGAGTTCAATTCTAAGCAAAGGCAGCAAGGCAAACACGTTAGCTGCAAGAATGTCATTAGGCCTGCAGAATGTAATATGAGGAAACTCTGGAAGGTAAAACGGCCGAAACGTTCAGATAACTATAACCAAGATGAGGCAGTCTGAAAATTGTAAACAATAATACCCCACCTAAAATACAAACGTTTAATTGCACATTTTAATTAATAATAATCTGATCACATTTAAAAACTAACAAACAAAAAAATGGGAAGCTAATTTTATAAGAGACATTCTAAATTCGGATTTTATTGCTTTAGTTTCAATTTCAAATTCTCTTATTGTAATACAGCGAGATATTTTTTGAAAGACAGTGAAAAATTTGTCTAAAAGATTTCTGTTACCAGTTTACTTAAAATCTTACAGAAAAATAATTTATGACTTGGTTATTAATCTTTATCGGTCGTCAATTTTTGTGATGACATCAGAAATCAAATGATTCAAATGTGCTAGATTTAAGTAACATTTAACTGAGTTAGTAGTTGGATGGATTATAATTTACAAATATTAGATGCTGTAAGCAAGATCTCCACTCAAGTATATAAATTAATGCCAGTTTCATTGGGAGTATAATTAGGGACAGAATAGCATCCTGTTATGGAGGAGGTTTAGACCATCTCTTCCACTATAAAAGCAAACCAAAGTACCTGTCCTATCATGCCTTTTAGGCTTATAAGAACTTTCATATATCGCATTGAAGAAAGGTAAGAAATCCGAAGGATCAAATAATTATTTAGGATTTCCTTTTCAGGATATATTAGAAAATTATAGTTTCAATTAAAGTCTCAAAACAGTCTATACAAATAAAAAAATACATCTGTATGTAAGTTTGTGTGTTTATATGTACACTTGTAACTTTCTCGGCTGAAAAGTTACGGTATTGAAATTTGGTTTAGATACAGATACCGTGATAAGATGCACAAAGTGATGAAGGGACGTTGTAACCATGATGCAGCTCTAGAAGAGCATACAGTGTATTCTGCTCAGTTCTATTCATTAGAACCAACTTGAGAGAATTCAAACGTCAGCAAGCTGTTTAATGCTTGTTGTTTGTTACTCTGACTTTTTAATCTACTATATAAGGACCACTTTCATTCCCAGGCAATGCCAGCTGCCTCTGCTCATGTATAAAATTCTACATAAGAACATTTTCTTATCAATCCTTAAAAAGGAAAAGTTGGAGAAGCCGAGATCATTTAGTCTTACCAAAGTTAACTATTTTATTTTAAAAAAGCAACTTAAAAACAAGTTGTGTAAAAATCATAAAGAAAGAAAATAACTAAAATTAGGATATGATTTTGTAAAAAGGAGTTCTTTAAGGTTTCCAAAGAAGAAAAAAAAAGGAAAAATAGTGTTTAAAATGATTCTTGTGACTAAAGACAATAGCAACAGCGGCGGCAGCAGCATTAGCAGAAATGAAAAGTGTTGTGAAATGAAAAAATAATTTCTGTCTAAGTGGAACCGAGATCTCCACGAATGATGATGATGATTACAACGACGACGACGACAAGACCAAAAAAACTTCTTTTTCCACCTGACAACAGAGAGAGAGAATGCACCACAGTCATTTTACCACAAATGTACAAATACACCACTGTAGCCAAAACAAATGCGTCACAATGCCCACGGACAGCCACAAATATTAGAGCAAGAGGATCAGACAAGCCGCCCACACATTGATCACTTAGCTCCACTTCCCCATCTCTTCCCATTTTATCCCAGAAAGAAAAAAATCTGAAGGGAGGGTAAAAAAAAAGACACAAGGTATGCAACATGCAAGAAATAGTGTGATTTTTGAGCCTCTGACTGAATATCACAGGTTTTTGTCTACCAATATTAGAAAAGCTTTGTTATGCTCTGATTAGGAATTGAACCACTGCCCTTGACATTTATAAGAACATTATCTCCCATCCATCTCTGTCCAATGAACTTCTTAAAGCATTTCTTTTAGTTTATTTGTTATAAAAAAGTTTTTGTTTTTATTTAATTAATCATTTAGTTTGAATTTAAGGGTAAAACCATAAATATTTGGACTAGCATTTTATTTGGGAAACAGACTCATAATTTTTTTAATTGAAATATTACATCATGTTCTTTTCTGTGCACTCAGCCAAATTTGGTTTGAGTTTGAAGATTTTTTAATCAACTCTGGAGTTGTCTCCAAATGCCTCAGGTTCTCAACAAGCGGAAATACAATTGCGATTGGAGATAAATTTTTTTCTGGTTTCTAATTAAGTTGAAACATTTATTTGAATTTCACGAGGAAATGTTTGCAAATGTGCACAGATTTTGGAAAGATTTTTATATTAAGCCTTGAAAGTACTTTTGGCTTTTGTTTATTCTAGTGTGAAATGGGCAAGTGGTTAAAAACATATTCAATATAAACAGTGTTTCCATGGAAAATCTACAAGATCAAAGGGTTTCCATGTATGCATTTTGTTAAATGCATTAGCAATTTGACTTCTCCATTTTTGCCTTCTGATAAAAACGGAGCATACATCATTAACAAGCATCTAATCACTCTGAATGACTTCCTCTCTATTGAAGAGGTTTCGACTTTACAGTTTTTAACTTGGAAGATTGGAGGATTAGAAATAAGATAAATAAATATGTTACCAGATTTCAGAATCAAACAGAAACTATATTTGATCATGGTCGTTATTTATACTTGATGTAACAGGCATTGTTTCATAGTTTTAGCAATGTCTTAGTTTTGTGATCATTAATTCTTGAGCTTCTGTTAGATGCAAAATTGTATAGAATGTGTGCAATATCTGCTTGGTATGCATTTAACTGGTGATATTAGCATAGAAAAAAAAAAGAAGCCCGTTTAACTGCATTAAAAACCCATTATAGTTGTAAAAATTTATGAGAAAAAGAAAAAGGTTTTAACAAACCAAAACTGTAAAGACACAAACAAAACTAAAAACCTAAATCGTTTAAAAGATTGAGAAAAATGTAGAAAAATGTTTTTAAAAAAATATTGCACTCATGCACATTTAATAGAATTCGTTTTCTTTATCAAAAAAATTGGCTTCATTAAAATTATAATAAAATTTTGATTGCTTTTCAAAGAAAAACTCAATTTTTGGGGAAGGTAGACAAAATCCAGCAATTATAACTTATTTTGTCTGTAATTAGTGATAAGCCTTGTTAAAAATGTGCCTGTTTTCTTTGAGTTTTTGTAATCCTCTTAAATATTTATTATTTATTTTAATCTTTCCTCATTTTTACAATCAGATATTTTACAATTCACTTTTTTGTATTTTATACTTATGACTAATTTCTGCAAAACCGGGCAATAAGATTGCATTGCAGGTTAAGTATCTGTCTTGGAAGTTGTCTTTTACTTTCTTTCATTGATTGCTAACACCTGTGGTAAACATATACTATTCTCAGCCGTTGGGGTAGAGACTAGTTTGCTCTTTTGGCTTAGATTTTCTTTCTGAGAAGTCAATTTAGACACATTATTTAATATGTATCACTCAAAGCAGTGTCCTCCAAGAGAATTGCAAACAGTTCTTGTATGAGAATTATTGATTCTTGTCACTATTTGCAGCAGTTGTTGCAATTTTTAAAGAAGAAAAGAATTGTTTTAATCAGGTTATTATGCAGTAAATTCATTTGATAGAAACAAAAGTTATATGCAATTTCGTATTCTTTATGACAAACTAATTGCTTTATTAATTTAATAAGAAAAAAGGTGAAAGTAACCTCTGTAATCTCTCTGCAAAATGGAATTAGCCTAAGACACTATTTAAGTGTACATCATATCACATGGAGATCTCTTTATAATTATGAACCGAAGTTAAGCGACACTGCATCTGTCCAGTACCAGATGGGTGACCATATTAGGCGCTGTATGTACCACGCTGGGATGTATAAATTTCTAAGTTAGTATTTGGGAGCACATGAAAAAAAAAATAAAACACTGGGAGACATGCACCCTTAGTCTTCATTAAGACATGCATCTAAGAGAAGGAAAACTGATGCAAAACCTGAGATCTACTGTTTTATCTGTTGCATTCATTTGCATTGACGGAGTTTATCAGTGATTCCAAAGAGTGTGGTTTTACACAAAGCCTTCATCACTATAAACAGATCCTTTGTATGGATTTAAAACAACTTATTTGTATGAACTTCATATGTCGAAAATCAATGTGACAGTTTATATATATATATATATATATATATATATATATATATATATATATATATATATATATATATATATATATATATATATATATATTGTGCATCCATCATGCATAGTACTAAGAGGATAATTTAGTTATAATATCAGGAGCAGCTGATTCAATATATTATATAAAAGTGATATTTTGTTTTAATGTGGTTTTCTAGTGCAAAATATCAATGCGCAACTATAGTGATAAGTATGGTGTAAAAAGTTCATTGTTTAAAGCGAAATACATTTCACTGTAATATGAAAGGTTTGCCTATTTTTTATGATTGATTTATTTGTTCGAAAAATGTAACATTTTTATCCAATCATTTGGACAGGTTGGATACATTTGTACTTGTAATAAATATGTCAACAATATCAAAGATTTTAAGTATTCTGAGAAATAACTGGAATCTAAACACTTAAAATATTAGAGTAGAACAAATTTGACCCCTTTTGTCTGTCAAGAAATTGGGTATGTTCTGCAATTAAGATTTTAATGGAAACTTCTTGTAACTGAATTTGTGAAATTTAAAAAGAAACAAAGTTTATTTGTACTTTTTCTAATTTTCAGTTTATTTTCAATAAACATATTTTTATGAACTTATTATTTAAGAAATCAGAGCATTTTTGTATTGAATTTTAAAATTCTTCAGAGGAAACAAATCAGAAAATTTGTGTTTGTCAGAATTTTCAAAAGTGATTTGTGAATCTTAATGGAATCATTTTGAATATTATTCTGAATTCTTCTTTAAAATCTTTGAATCATGTCGTTTTAAAAAGTTCATCTAATCTTATGATGTGTAATATGTTAAAAAGGTTTGATCCTAAGAAGAGCATTTTCATTTTAAGGAAATCAAGTGATGAATCGATAAGCATTAGCAAAACGTTTTCGATTATGAGTTGAGAATGTGGACAGTTCCTGCTTAGGGCATAACAGAGCCAATCGCCCCAGTCATGATATGTGTGAGCAGTGTCTCCCCTCAGCCCCCTCAACCAGCAGCCATCACCCAACACCCGTCCCCCCTGGAGGGTTAGTATATGGCAATGTTCAAAATAGTGCCTAGTACTTGAGTACTGTCTACCTGATGGGCTAATTCTGCCACTTCAAATCTCAGCATCTCCTGGAACAGAAAAAGAAAAAGTAAAACACAAGTGTTATGATCCACCACCCCAGGAGGCTGGTGGGTTGTGGATTCAAGATGCACTCAATCGGACGCGATTTCTTTTTTTTTTTTTTTCTTCTAGAGGAGAAAGAAGCTTTTTTTCTTTTTGTCAAAAACAATACGATTTTTATGTGGACATCGCCATTGTTGTTGGAAGACTGGATCAGAATAAGGCCATTACTGGAGGGGGAGGGACAATTTAGAAGGATAAGAAGAATCAATTCAACAGTAGGAATAGAATATAATTATAGTGGAAGGACATGGAGTATCTAGCTGTTTCTAAATGAGAATATGTCGCTCTATACACATGCACACACACTCACATGTGTAAACCCTTCCAGACATGCATGCACATACACAGGTGTATGTGTGTGCTTCGCCTTGCAGACACTATTATATGAGCTCCAAGTGACGATATATTCTCAGGACAGATAAAAAGTAACCAACATTTGATTATTTCAATTTATCTGATTTCAGTCAGGTTAATGGATAATGAAAGAAGACTTTGATTAGTTTAGAAAAACAAATGATTGTATTAATAATTTTGAAAATATAAAAAATTATGCAAGTTTCTTTTCTATTCAATTTTTTTCAACACTAAAATTAAGAGTTTTATGAACTTCAGGAATTAAATAGAAAGATAAATATTTGTTGGCCATTGAAAATCTAGTCAAAATAATAAACCGATAGAATTAATGTTGAAAATGGTTTTTCTTTACAATATTAATTTGCAAATCATGTTTATTTAAATCTATTTAACTAATTACAGATAAAATCAAATATCAAATGATACACTTAAAAAAATTGACTCCAAATCCAATAATTACAACAATGAAAATTAGAATGACAAAATTTAATCTGCATTCGATTTTTTTTTCAGTAAGTATTGGGAAAATATTGATGATTATCTTCCAAACTCTAGATGCCAAGTTTTTTCAAGATATTTTCAATAGACAAAGATTTTAATGTATTTGTAGTAGGTTTCTTTAGAAAGGATGAACTTAAAATAAAATCAGAGTTTTAACTAGAATTAAAAAAAAATCATATTAAAGAGGTTTTTAAGTTTCAAAAACAAAAACAAAAAACTGATCATCAAAACAAAACATTCAAAAAGTAAAATTAAAAGAAATGACATTAAAGATAAATTTTATTCATATGTTGTTTGGCTAAACATTTTTCTTTTAAGGCTATTTTCTTGAAGGTATTCTATTAGATCTGTCAATCAGTTTTCCAAAATTCTAATAAACTTTGTTTCTGTTTCAATGCTAGAAAAGATTTCTCATTTGTACCTTCCATATTTAATCGCATTATCTGCATACGTTTTCCAATTCTCCTGAAGATGACTTAAATTTAGTCGAAAGTTCAAGAAATAAAGAAATTCCAGAGAACAATATGACTTAAATATATTTTAGTTAACTATCCAAAATTTGTTAAAATTTTGGAAATAAGGATAAACAGATCTAATTTTCACCGATTAAATGAAGCACGCACAAACACACGCACGTTAAAATACGTTTAAATGCCATTTCTTTTAACAAGAACTAATCATGCGTGAAAAATCCATTGTTCCGAGCTTCATGGAGCATATGGGCATGAAATAAAGTTTGTGAATCATGTGTATTTCATGAACTATTTCAACTCCAAATTAGTTAATTTCAAGAAACTGATCTTATATTTTCATAATTTCTCTGTTCCATTCATAGATCATGGCATTAATGACGTCATCTATATCACAAGTATTTTTGCAGCTTATCACTTCGTCTATATAGATCTAACTTTGAAGAGCGTACACAGAGAATGAGCAGGTCAGGGTTACTAACAGTTTCTTGCCTCATTGATTATATTTCTATTAATTTTAAACTTAGTTCAATATAAGTTCCATTAACAATAGTGAACACTGTTCTCATATAGAAACTAATATAACTGTATGTATGTGTGCGTATATATGAATAAATATATATCTGTTTATGTAAGTATCGATATTTATCTATATGTGTATATATAAACAATTGCATACATGCATATAAATATGTATATATATATATCTGCACATTGCATTCATATATATATATATAAATATATATATATATATATCTGTAGAGAGTCGTATATATGTGGGATTATATATATTTGGATATATATATATATATATATATATATATATATGTTTGCCTATATATTCGTAAATATACATATTCATATATGTGTATATATGAATATACATAAATACATCTAAGTATATATATATATATATATATATATATATATATATATATGTGTGTGTATGTATGTGTGTATGCATGTATGTATGTATGTCATTAGTTTCAGTGTGTAGAAGTGTGAGTCTTATAAACAAACATTTTATTTAAAAAAAAAAAGTCTAGGCGTTTTTAATACTAATCTGTTGGATTTTGTTTTCGTCTGATTCCCACGTCCATTTATTTGTAAAATAATGTGTTAAATTTGTCATCATCATTATTATCTACAGCAGAAGTGTAGGCCTTTCAAACAAACATTTTATTTAAAAAAAAAAAAATCCAGCCGCTTTAAACACTGATATGTTGGATTTTGTTTTCGCATGAATACGACGTCCATTCATTTGTAAAGTTGCACAAACACTTCAACGAATGACTGTCTCTTCTACAAATTGTTTGTATTGGATTGTTTTTCTTTTTTAGTCATGTCAAACTCATTTAATCGTACCCATCACCATTATCGTTGTCCTGATCATTGAGGATTTATGACTTTTGAAACGCTCATTCATGTGTATTTTACATGTATGTGTACGTGTGTATATTCATATGTATGTACATGCGTATATGCCTGCCTCTATGTATGTATGTTTGCATGTGTGTGTATATGCGTATGTATGTTTGCATGCATCTGTATGTATGCATGTATGTGTGCATGCATGTGTTTATTTTCATGTGTATGTGAGGTGGAGAGGGCTCCCATAAGCCGTGGTGAAGGCAACCCCTCTAGAAGAAGCAAATCTCTGATTTAAAAAAAAAACATAAAGCGGGAGATCAGTACCCGTATTAAGCTGGTCTGCAGTTTGACTTGTTGCTGGCTATCTTGCTCTTGCTTATTGCTGGATCTCAACATTTTGAACCGAGAGAGAGCTTTAGCTGTCATACAAAGCTAAAACTCTGTAACATCATCTTTGTATAGACACTCCCTCAGGCATTTGTCTATAAAAAATAGTTCTGTGGCCATAGAAAAGTTGTGACGCGTGTAGGCCTGAAATACTGGAAGCATGTAACAATTGATCTGCCATCATTGTATGTATGTATGTATGTATGTATATGTATGTTTATATATGCACATGTGTATGTATATGCATGTATATCTATGTGTATGTATGTATATATATAATGTGTGTATATATCTTTGCTTATATGTATGTATATACACTCATAAAAAAAAAATGGACCAAGAGTGAAAGGAGGAAGAAATCTATTTTTCAATATTTTTCCATGAATTTTTGTTAATTTTAACTGAAAATTTCTCTTTTGAAGATCATTATTATTATAGCATATAATAAATGAAAAAATTAATCCTAAATATGATAGGACCGCATCTTGAACCCCCCCCCCAACCCCCCCCCCCCCGAATTGCAGGGTTAAGGCAGTCCAAAATGACTTACAAGTAGATTTTTGATATTTTAAGAAAAGAAAAAGTGAAAGCATCTCTTTCTGTAGTGAAGCGAATTGGTCAAAGGTTCGAAGTCGAATGCGTGGTAAAAGGAAAATCTGGATCTGGTCGCCCTAGAGCATTCACTTCACTTAAATTAACTGTTTTGAAGGATTGAAAGAAAACTTATGTTGACCATAGCAAAGAATTCAAAACAGGGGCTGGAAATTCTCTTTCTAGTTATACAATATCTAGACGAATGAATAAAATGGGATTTTCTTCTAAAAGGTGTGCAAAGAAGCCATTTTTATCTTAGAAGAACATCAATGATAGAAAGAGATTTTTCTCGTATCATGGCAAGAAAGATACAGACTGGTTCAGGAATGTTTTCTGGTCAGATGAATCAAGATTTTGTCTTGTTATTGATGCTCTCGATGCAATCAAAGAACTGGAGAAAGATTTTCATCAAGTTGCTTAAAAACGACGGTTAAACACGGGAATGGAGAGATAACGGTATAGGGAACTTTTACTGCAGAACTTATTAGATGTGAGAAGTCAATCAATACAAAGGAATACATTTGAATATTAGAAACAGGACTGTTACCAAGTATCCAGAAGCTGGGTATATCTCAGAACATTATATTTTAACATGATAATGCCCCTGCACACACTTCTAAAGTCACAAAAAATGGTTTTCTGATAATTCAATTAATGTGATATTTTGGCCAGGTCAACGCCTCGATTTAAACCCAATCTAGAATATTTGATCCATAATATCTCGTGCATTGGATGGAAGAGCTTTTTCGAACAATGACAAACTGTGGCAAGCTGTGCAAAGCGAATGGAATAGCGTCTCCTCTTCACAGTGTTCCACTTTGGTTGAGAGCATGTCTAAAATGATTGATCTTTTAAAGAAATCAAAAGGGAATGCGCTTCCATCCTAAGCATTTATTAAAATAAATATCTTGTTCTGTGTTATTAGTCTCGTTTAAGTTCCCTTGTTCAATTGTTCTTTGTTGAATATAGCTTTTAGTGCAATAAAATGTATAAAATTTGTTTGGCCCATTTTTTTGCTCATGAGTGTATATGTTTGTGTGTGTATGTACATATATATATATATGTATATATGCATATATATGTATGTATGTGTATAAATGCATATATATGTATGTATATGTAGGTAAATGTATATGTATGTATGTATATGCGCATATATGTGTACGTATTTGCATGTGTATATGTATATATGTGTATGCATATATGTGTATGTATACGTATTTATGTGCATTGTGTATGTATGTATATATGTGTGTATGTATATATGTATGTATATATGTGTGTATGTTTATAAATATGTGTATATGTATGTACGTGTATGTATGTGTATATATGTATGTATGCGTGTATATATATATATATATATATATATATATACATACACACACATGTGCATGCGTATATATAAATACTTATGGTTATGATCATATATATATATATATATATATATATATATATATGTATATATATAGGTATATATTCATATATATATATATAGACATGCATATATATATATATGTATATATACATATTATCAAGTATTTATTAATATATACATATATATATAGACATGCATATATATACATATGTATATATACATGCATATATATATATATATATATATGATTATAACCATAAGTATTTATATATACGTATGCACATGTGTGTGTATATATATATATATATATATATATGATTATAACCATAAGTATTTATATATACGTATGCACATATGTGTATATATATATATATGCATGTCTATATATATGTATTTATTAATATATACTTGATAATATGTATATATATATATATATATATATATATATATATATATATTTGTTTACTAATGCATGATAAGGGTTAAAGAGATTTTCTGTTGGATGATCGACGTCATCATGAGAGGAATGTGTGGGATGGACAGAAGATTACTTAAGGGGAATTTGTTATCTAACAGTACGGCTCAACAAGTATTTGTTTTCATTAGAATTGAAGATGACTGTTTTGTAGTTGGTTGAGAAACAACCTAGTAGTGTTTTGTTCCACAAATTGGATTTTCTAGGAAAGAAACTTTCCTCAGGAATGTTTCATTTAGTTTTTGTATATAATTTTTATATAATTGTAGCTAGTCGAATTCTTGCTGTAAATGTATTTCTGGGGGAAAGGAATTGTGGCTCCGTCAAACAGCTGCAATCAACATAATACAGTAGAGAACGGCTGAAAATATAAACTCCTACTAGATTTCGAAATCAGTTTTGTCAAGACAAGAAATCATACTCTTAGCGACACTTCCCTACTATATACGATAGCAGAACTTTTTTTTTTTTTTTACACAGTGATCACCACTTATCAAGGCCTGGAAGCCACTCAGGGATAAGGGTTATTGCAAGTACATTACGTTAGTGTGGAGATTTGATGAAGTGTTTACTTAAGGGGGCGGTTCATTAGGAATTTGTTAACGTTAGACTTGAAGACATCCAAGTTGTAGTCCGGTGGGAAGCAGGCAGACGGAACAGAGTTCCACAGGCATGCAGTTCTAAGAAAGAAGCTTTGTTCATGGAATCCGCGTTTTGATTTAGGCACAGATATAGAGTGGGGGAAATTTTTCACAGTGGATTCAGCTAGACAGGTGTTTTTCGTGAAAGATTGGCGAGGGGGGACCAGAGATTGGAGTTCAGACGAGCACCTGCCATGGAAATAACGATAAAAAAAGGATAGGCTCGCAACGTCTCTTCTGTGGGAGAGAGGTTGCAGGGTAGAGAAAAGGGCATCCCCCACTAAGCCACAAAGTCTATTTTGTACTCTGTCAAGGCAGGATAGGCTGTTTTTAGCAGCTCCTACCCAGATATGGCAACAGTATTCCATCCTTGGACGTACTTGGCTTCATCTAAGAACATATATGGCTTTTATACAGATAGAGGATTGCATCAGGAGTGAGGTACTTTCTGGAGTAGTAGAACGATCTAACCATTTTTACAATGGTCTTAGCAACAGATTTGGTGCCAGTCTTAAATTTGAAGTCTGGAGTGAAAGTCAGTCTTAGGAGCTCATAAAAAGAGATTCATGGAGGAGAAAAATGAATATTCGAGCGTTGGCGGTGAAAAGGGAGAATCTTGGTTTTAGTGGCGTTAAAAGTAACTATCCACTTTTCTCCTCACTTCAAAACAGAGGAGAATGAGGAGTTAGAAAGATCTTGATCATCAATGCTCTTCGAAATAGATGTGTCGTCAACATAAAAGTAAACTAATAATCTCATTTACTAATGTCACCAAAATGGATTATTGAAACACATCGGCATTAATGCATAGTGCTTTGGACATCTGTCCATCAGCAATTAGTTTTAGAAACCTATCAGAGAGAAAAAAAAAAAAAAAAAAAAAATATATATATATATATATATATATATTGTTTTGTTATTTTAAAATATGTTTTTTCAATCATATTTCACTCTTTGTGCATACCAATCTTTTTATTTAAAAGCTCGATGTATCTTAAATAAAACAACAGAGCATATATAAAAAGAAAATAACAGTATAGTTACATTCCAAGATCCAAATATTTATTTTTCATGCAAAACAGCTCCTCCAGCATGTTAAAATTTTGGTACCGTCTCTTTTCGTACATACACACTTCAGGAAAATTAGAAATTCTTTGCTTAGAAAAAAATCCATGACAATATCATGCTGTACAGACTCAACATTATGTGTTTGTTTTTTCTTCTTGCGACAAAGACTGTATTGACACAATAACCGTTTGTTTCTGCATAACGAAATGGATCTGCAAAAAATGTACCAAAATTTTATGCTGGAGGAGCTGTTTTGCATTAAGAATAAATATTTGGAACTTAGAATGTAACTATATATATATATATATATATATATATATATATATATATATATATATATATATATATAATGACTATCCTTCAAGTGAAATCATCTTTTTCTTCACCATATTCCCCCTGCTTCACTTTTTGTTATCAAGTAAGATCTTTGACTTACTTGCAGTTTCATCAAATACTTTTGTATGCGAAATCAGATCCCGCATTTTGCTAATTCCTACCTTCTGATGGGGCGCGGAAAGTATTTCTTCGAAACTCCGCGGATTAAGGACTATCCACTTATTAAGTGTTTCCTTTTCAGATTAAATATGTTTTTAACTCTTTTTCAAAGTGTTTTTAACACGTTTTATTAACTATTTGCACTTATATATGTATATATTATTCCAAATTAAGAATATTCAGATAATAAATAATGAGGTTAATGCAAGAATACTGAATACAAAGTACAGTAAGATATGCTTTTTATTTGTTTTTACATAATCATTTATGTATCGCTACAAAATGATAAGGATGTTTCAGTTAACTAGTCATAACTAGAGCATTAGGTGATCTTTCTTAATATATAGGTACATATGTATACATGCGTATAAATATATGTATATACATACATACGCATACATATGCATATATATATATATATATATATATACATACACACATATATATGTACGTATGTATATATACATATATATATATATAAGATATATACATACATATGTATATCTGCACATATATATATATGCATACATATGTACATCTGCATATATATATATACATAAACATATATATAGACGTATGTATATATATACATACACATATATATGTATGTATATATACATATGTATATATATATACATACACATATGTATGTATATATACATATATATGTGTATATATATACATACATATGTATACATATGTATATGTGCATATATATATGCATACACATATATATGTATGTATATATGCATATATATATGTATATATATACATACATATGCATACATGTGTATATTTGCACATATATAATATATATATATATATACATACACACATATATATATATACATACATACGCATACATGTGTATATTTGCGCATATATAATATATATATATATATATATATACACATACACATATATATATGTACGTATGTATATATACATATATATATCTATGTGTATATATATACATATGGATACATATGTATATCTGCAGTATATATATACATACACACGCATATATATATGTATGTACGTATATACATATATATATATATGCATACATATGTATATCTGCACATATATATATATACATACATACATATGCATACATATATATATCTGCACACACACACACATATATATATATATATATACATACACACACACATATATATATACATACATTTACATATATATACACATGCATATAATAGCATATATAACAATAATATTAAAATCAACTTGAAGTGAGTCCGAATAAAAATAATAATATTCATTCATTTTCAAATAAAACTTTATATGAATAACTAATTGTAACAAATGTGACTTATGTAAACTTTCCTAGCTTCATAGGTTATCCAATCTTGAGAAATTTTTTATAGGATTCCTACACGTTTGAATAAATTTAAGTACAAATTTAAACGTCAAGAGATATATTAACAAAATTCTGAAATTTTGATGAATTATAAAACCGAGTACAATGTCAAGATCTATCATATATATATATATATATATATATATATATATATATATATATATATATATATATATATATATATATATATATATTACATGTAATAAATTCCACAGCCAAACAACATCGCAGCTCACAAGAGCCATGTCAGTCAATGAATCGGCTCTTGTGGGCTGCGACATTGTTTGGCTGTGGAATTTATTATATATAATTTCTCACATTCTGAAAATCATATATATATATATATATATATATATATATATATATATATATACACACACGTGTATATTTGTGTGTGTGTGTATGTGTATTGGGGTGGAGAGGGCTCCCGTAAGCCATGGTGAAGGCAACCTTTCTAGGAGAAGCAAATCTCTGATTTAAAAAACCATAAAGCGGAAGACCAGTACCCGCATTAAGCTGGTCTGCAGTTTAATTTGTTGCTGGCTATCTTGCTCTTGCTTGTTGCTGGATCTCAACATTTTGAACCGAGAGAGAGACTTAGCTGTCGTACAAAGCTAAGACTCTGTAACATCATATTTGTATAGATACTCCCTCAGGCATTTGGGCTCATGGATTTTAAATGTCTGAGGGAGTGGCACTCGTCTGACAAGACGTTGCAATCATCATATATATATATATATATATATATATATATATATACCTTTTTATGACCGAATAATAAGGAATGATTGGGGAAAAATTGTTCTGAAAAGTCTTCGAAATCCAAAAGCGATTGAAAGAAAATTGAGATAAACAATGTCTTAAAGTTCTGATTCATAGTTTTGTTTGCTAATCTGTTTAATCTTGAATTACAAAACCAATCATTTCAAAATAAAATCCAATTGATTAGATTCCACAATCAGAACCAACAAGATGAGATCCAATGTATTTTTAATTTTCCCTCTTTTAGGAATTCCATTAAAAATCCACTGAAACAATTTATGCTCCTTATAGTCATTAGTTATTGCATTTTCAGTGGCCCTCAACCATCGAGAGAAGGCAACAATTTTTGTAGGCACTTTCTATTTGGTTCGTGTGCAATCTCTAGCAGCTGATATGATGACAGTTTCACAAAAAGAAATGAAATAAAACGTTTGATGATAAAACAATACTTTATTTTTGCATGTACAACATCTTAATACCAACATATGTTTTTTTAATTGAATTTTGAAAAAAAAAAAAAAATAAACAAAAGAAAAACTTTATTTGTCTTTAAAATTTTCTAAAATCTACTTAATAATATTTGAGAGCTTCATTACATGATCTTTATACAGAGTTATTAGCTGAATATTTTCATTGGAGAAAATCTCCAATCTATTTTAACATAACATTAAATGTATGAACAAAGGAGGAGATTATGTTGTCTTACAATTAAGCTATATATTTTATGGAACGCATCGTACACACATTTCTATAGTTTTATAGAAACGATCATATATTAGTTTCATTATTATTATTTGATTGTAACATTTTTTCCTGTGTATTTTGATTATTTGTAGTTTTGTAGCAATAAATATTTTGAACCAAACATGATCCTTTTGAATTAATTCCAAAAATGATTAATAATTCTGAAAATTCAATAAATTTTCCACAGGTTTCCTTTGTGTTTCAAAGGTATAATGTGATAAAAATCAACAACTCTAAAAACATAATCTAAATTGGTGAAGTCTAATGTTATTTATATTCAATTCAATTATAACTAGTGTTAAAATATTTTTATATATAATAAGGTATGATTAAAAAAATTGGAAGATTCTACTTATAGACACTGGCTATAGGAACTGACCAATCAAATGGATACACGTTCTGCTAGCAACGAATTATAAGCCAGAATTACCCCATAAAAATATTGGATATTTTAGAATTCCCACACAATTTTTCGTGTTCACTCAAGAAAGATCTTTGCTTTTTGCCTGCAAAATTTTAAAGTTCAGGACTTGTACGGATCAGCTACCCATTTAAAACTCTTTTTAATCTCCAGAACTTGTACAGATTAGCTACCCCATCGGACACGCTTCTGAAATTAAACATGGCTTTCAAAAACTATTTCATGATACAGTAAAATTTCCTTTGTTTTCTAATTGCGAAAAAGTTGGTTATGTAGTTTAAGTTTCTATTCAGAATGAAAATAAAGAAGAGATGTAAATAATAGAGAGGAAGAGAAACTTCAGGAAACTTATTTAGTTGACTGAAAGATTGATTTCAAATTCCATCAAAAGGCATAGTCATTAGCCATCGGTTAATAATAGTAACATGTCAAAGACACCAATCGCTTGCTAGTTTCTCTTCTGAACAATTTAAATAAAAAGGAAAAATACTAAGAGGATTATAATTTTCACAAAAGTGTAAGTAAAAATGATTTGATTGAAACATTTTTTTAAAAATTAAGGAAGTAACAAAAGATTTGAGGAATTTTATATACTTCTATTTTGGGATGCTTATTTTGTGGCAAAAAAATCAAATCGATTTGTTTATATATAGGGGAATATGCTTTGTCAAAATTAACATCTGTTTTCTTTATGAAAATTTATGTTATGGTATGGGTTGGTTTTCTTGTTTGAAATTACCTAAAAAACTGACTATTCATATAGAAATTGAATAAAGTACAAAATGATATCGAAATGTTTGCAAATAGGCACATAGAGCAGAGAGGAAAAACATGCAAAAGATAGCAAGGACGGCTGACATGCTCACATCAACCTTCATACAAATAGTCACATTTATACACAACAAAAAGAAAGTAGAATTCTCTAAGTTCTGACTAAAAATCTAAAATCGATGCAACATTCAGTTTTGTACTATTCATCATAATAAACTGATTTCAATATATGATGATCTATAAAAGATCATTTTTTTTTGTTTCTTTTGTCATTCTAGTTTTTATCTCCAATTATATGTAAATAAAATTTAGATGAAGAATACTCGTTTTCAGATGAAGACAAGAATCTTTGTTTTAATTAATATCATTCGCGAGAAAACGTAAACACATTTATCTTTTCTTTTTAAATTTCTAAATTTCAATTGGGAAACAGTTTTTTTTTTTGTGGTGTCAGTCGATTATTATCCTCATGACTGTTGTTTGGATTAATGTTGATTAGTTGATCAAAATAAAAGCGTGGAACAATTCAAAACTCATAATAGATTCACTCTCCCCTTAAAGCCGAACAATATGACTGCCAACAAAGAAGGTGGGGGCGGGGTCATATTGGCAAAGACGGCTGTAATAAAAAGTGAGAGATGAAGAAGATAGATTGTACAAGCGGTTAGATTTGGCCTGCCAAATGTGTGTTTAGCCGCCTTTTGCCACACCGTAACTTGCCATTTTCAATTATATATTTATTTCTCCTAGAAAGCTAAAATACAAGACATATGCTTCTATTTTATTTTAAAAATGCATCTGCAATCAATCTAAAATATTTTCAAATAAAATGACATTTCTACATTTCTATGCGGAAATATTTTCTGACACTAAAATAGATGACTATTTTCATTGGTGTTCAATATTACTTTGACCGAGCAAATCTTTGATCTATAAAAAGAGACTTCAAGGAATCACATGTTACAAAGAGAAATGAACTGATATTCTTATTCTAAAGACAACCCCCCCCCCAGAAAACATTCAGCTTTTAAAAATATTGTGATACATATATTTGGAGTCCAACTAAACATTACATTATTTAGGGAAACTATTGTGATACATTTATTTGGAGTCCAATAAAACATTATCTGAAGATACTATTGTGATACATTTATTTGGAGTCCAATAAAACATTATCTGAAGATACTATTGTGATACATTTATTTGGAGTCCAATAAAACATTATCTGAAGATACTATTGTGATACATTTATTTGGAGTCCAATAAAACATTATCTGAAGATACTATTGTGATACATTTATTTGGAGTCCAATAAAACATTATCTGAAGATACTATTGTGATACATTTATTTGGAGTCCAATAAAACATTATCTGAAGATACTATTGTGATACATTTATTTGGAGTCCAATAAAACATTATTTTGGAAAACTTTATAATTCTGCATTGAATGTTTTGAGAAATAAATGGTGAAAAATTATGGCGATTATTTTTACTATTTTTTTGAAAAAGATATTAATAATTGCTCGATATTATCGATTTAAATGTTTATTTGTTAATAAATAAGCGATAAAAATTCAAAATTTTATTAAGTAATATTAAAGTGCAAATAAATTCAATTTATTTTTTTATTCGCAATGAAATATTTTACAACTTTTTACTTTTATAAAATGAGATTTTTTTGCAAATAATAATACTTAAATTGAGGTTCATCTTCTCTGTATACAACTATTTAAGTAGAATGACATTTATTGTGTATTCAACGCATAGACTGCAGTTTTAAAAAAACTCACATGAAAAAGTTTTCAAATGGATTTGCTATTTCTAATATAAAACATCTTTAATCTTTGCTAAAATAGTATGAAACCTATGAAATTAGTATAAAACTGATATAAAACGGTTTTAATCTCAGATATATTAATGTAAAAATTATAAAAAAAATTATAAAAATATGAAACTAATAAAAACCTAATTTAATTTCATAAAAGTTAATAAAATATAAATGTGTAAAACTATTTGCAAATATAAAACTAATATAATAAAAGTTAATTTAACTCAGATAAAATAATATAAAAATTATAAACAAAATATAAAAATAATATAATGCTAATATAAAATACTTTAATATCAGATAAAATAATACAAAAGCTATTTAAAAATAAACATAATATAAAACAATATTATAAAAATTAATTTTATTTCAGATAAAATTATATAAATCTATAAAAATCTATAAAACTAATATAAACATTACTTTAATCTCATTTAGATAAAATAAACTGACTTGAAGAAAGCAATGAAATATTTGATTAGAAAATATTTTGTTAAAATGTTTGGATAAATAAAATAAATATTTGGTCTTTTCTTTAATTTTAAAAATGTAAAAGTCAAAATATTTATCTTACAAAATAGAGCAGGAAATAAGTATGTGTCAAGTGCAGTCATAATTTTGAAAATAAAGTTAATATCTTCGAATTTGAAATGTTTCTTTGCAGACGATATCATAATTTAAAAATATAAATATTAATAATAGCAACATGAGATAACTTATTATTTACACATTTTTCTATTTTGTAAAGTTTATATTTATTCACAAAGATATTTACTTTGTATGTTCACCACATTTCAGCAGAAAATTGCTCGTAGTGTTAATATTTGCAGAAAACATTTTTTATGGTCTTTTTCAGTGTATATCGGAAATAACGATCATCAGACATTCAACTGTATTAGCATCAAAAATGAAACAAACAATATCTTTCGTTATTGTTTGTTGTTTTAGGGTGTATTATATTGTAGCTGTCATAAAACAAAATAAAACCCCAATATTAATGCATTAAACACATTGAAATTCGACGTTTTGAAAACGTGTTTGAAATGTGAGATTACTTATCAGTAAAGCAAAAATTTGACTAAATCTCTCATCCAAGATGAAGGAAAATCAAATATGAACTTTTCTAGAAAAACTTTTTAAATTCCACCACGGCTGAATGGAATTTTGGAAAACAATCCAGGCAATGCCAATGAACAATAGAAAAGTCATTTTGCCATATTATTAACCAGAGAGTTTCGTACAGACAGTTGTTTAATTCTATCTCCAATGAAAACCATTAAAAACATTTCCTTGATCATTTGTTAAAATAATGATTTTTTTTGCCATGCTTAATAAATTTGTACTTTACATTAGTTTTTACATATGCAGTAATATGTTGCTACACAGTCATGAGCATATTTCAGCCAGCTAGTTACTAGTAACTAGAAACCGCTTCAGGCGATACAACTTATACAAAAGCAAAGTTTGCAACTATATATATATATATATATATATATATATATATATATATATATATATATATATATATATAATATGTGAATTTCTCAACTTCTCAAAATCGGAACAGAAACAGCAGATTTTGTAAATATAAATGGCTCAATGTACATTCAGATAGAACTTTATAGCAATAGCAAATACTAATGAATAAATAATAAAGTGTCAAGATAATGTACATTTATAGCAATAGCAAATACTAATGAATAAATAATAAAGTGTCAAGATAATGTACATTTATTCATCATTATTATCATCATCATATTTGGTTTAACATGTTGGTATGTATTGGATGACTTTTAGAAATTCACTTACTCTTTTCCTGTGAATCGAACCTAAACTGGGTACTAGTATAATATGCGGATGTATGTAAGCATCTGCTCGAGTTTGCATCGAACTTGACGGAAACTTCTGAGCATCAAATAGATAAACTAATCAGAAATTGACAATAAATGCGAACCCAATTACCCAATGAAAAGCCATAAAAGTACCAGACGACTTTTGGATAAATATCGGAAGAGAACAAAAAACATAATTGTTATCTGTAACTCATGGAGCATAACACTATAACAAATCTAACCATCCTTGACAAGCATTTACACATGCTTGAAAAAGTCATCGACTATTGTCAAAAAAAAAAAGTTACTAGCAGCCGAAATAAATTGTAAGACCTGTGGCATGAAAAATGTATCCTTGGAAAGCAAACCTCTCTCACTAATGGTTTCGCTTAAAGGTGTACAAATACGCAATGCTGAAAATGGACCTTGTTGCGAACTCGCGTGTTCTTTGAACAATCGTGCCTGCAAATTGGCCAAATCATGAAGGTAATATATCTGTAGTATATATTATATGTGGATTAGATCTCTATACCGTTATTTTTTAGCCAGTCTAAAAAATGATCTTCTTCAGATAGATGGGCTGTCGCATAACCTCCTTCCAGTCAGGTGATTGGACAGTTTAGGATCATGTGGTCTATGTCCTGGCGGGGGGTTCCTCACACTTTGGGCAGATTTAGGAGTCTATTTGTCTTCACCTGTGTTTGTTTACTTCAGTCCTGCAGTGTCTTGTTATGATCTGGTTTGTGGCTACCCACTGCTTCCTACTATTGCCAATACATTTACATTACACAGGAGAGGAGGGATAATAAAAAAATTGTGTTTCATATTTAGAAATTCCATTAATTCAAAAGTCCCTCCCATATGAAATAGAATTCAGAACTTGTACTTAAATTCAATAAATAAAGAGGCATGAGAGTGAAATAAAACATTTGTGTCAATAACGGAAGAAGGAGATGTTTTTAAATTGATTTTATTGTTTCTTTTCCGATTGTTTGAAATGGAATAATCATGAGACAATCAATGTGAAATATTGGAGTTATGAACAAGATTAAGCAATTAAGAGAATCTGAAAAGATTTTGCATGACATAAAAAATAGCAAACGATTAATGGTTTTCTTGTCTTTTTAATCTTTTCTAACAAATCATCAGGATTATTAACCTTTACTACAGCAATATTTTGTTGGTGCCTTTTTTTTTACTTTTAATTACCTTTAATATTGAACATGACGTTTAATCATGAATTAAGGTTTTATAAAGAATGTATTAAGTCAAGTAATATTTGAATCAATTCAACTTCTTGTACAAGAATTCAAAAAGAAATTTGTCATTTAAAAAATGTTAATCTCTTTCCAATTCATATGAATCTTTACAGAAACAGTTACAAATGAAATGTTTTATTTGAAGTTTTGAAATCATCGGTTTAGTGATATTTTCTTATAGTAACAAAATAAGAGGTTGAAATTATAGTAAAACTTGTTTTATGTGCCATCAATGTTGTGAAAATTGCAAAAATATTTGAAATTTCAAAGACTAAAGCTCAAATTCTCAAAAAAATTTATTAAGGTCTTCCTAGAAAATGGTCATTTTTATAATTCAATTCTTGCATATTATAATCTATGATTAATCTATATATGAAAATTTTGAGTATAAAGTTTGTGCTGTGCGTTTGACATTTAATTGAAGGCTAAAACTCGAGAGGCTCTGATCAATGGAATTAGCTTAATAGTGATCATCCATAAAATGGGTTCTTGTTTTGACTTGACTATCATTTTGTAGAAAGATTACATTTTAAAGTGTCGTCCATTATTATTATTATTATTATTATTATTATTATTATTATTATTATTATTATTATTATTATTGTTGTGTCAATCAAAGAGTTTTTATATTTGGCATTGGCACATTCTATGTTAAAGATAAATCATCCATTCTTGTTTAGATTGTTTTTTGTTTCAATTTTTGGTTGTCACATAATAGAAAGCTGATGCCATCTACAGTTTGTAATATAAAATAGGGATAACCTTTTCTGTAATTTGGATTTTACTTTCAGTCAAATATCTCTTAATTATAGTTAACTTTTTTAAATATTAATTAATACTAAAAGGATCAGTTGTCCTGATTCTGCAGATTAGATACAACCAATCATAAAACCATGTTTTATTGTTGAAACTCTGTTTCTGATAAACATTGCAGAAAACAATTTAAAAAAAAAAATACTTTTGATATGAAATTATTCCCATTCAAAAATAATACATGATTTTGAAAGTTATTGGAATATTTCGATTTTCATTCTAATCATTTATGTGACGAAAGAAAACAATTCCATTTCAGAGAATGCTGCTTTTTCGGCACCTTAAAAACAAATTGCCATGCCAGCGTGTGATTGGAGAAAAACTAAACAAAGGAGGAGGAGGAGGAGGAGGAGGAGGAAGGGAACCCGTTAAACATGTTCAACTGAAAAAAAAAAATTGTCAAAATCGAATGTATGTCCATTATATAATATTAGACACAGATTTTGATTGAAACAGTTTTTAAACAAAAAAGGGCGATTAAGAAAATGAATCGATAAATGAAAGTGTTGCTTTCAGATTTAAACTGAAATCATTTCAAAAATTGGTTTCTAAAAAGTGTTTCGAATAGTATTAAAAGAAGTTTGTCCAAAATGCTGCTCTTATTTTATCCCTTCTTTTTTAATCAAAACAAAAAATATAACTAAAAAATGTATTACTTAAAAATTGTAGTTTTGAATTTTCTTTTATTGAGTCATTAAAAAATGTACTTTATATGTTGGCAAATCATTACATTAAGTCACTTCAACTGATTTTTGTCTGTCTTCAATTCAGTTCAGATTATACCAACATGAGTGACGCGAGTACACCAACAATAAGCGCCTCAAACATTTTCTCATATACGTTGTGATCTATAGACACGTGATTTAATTTAATCTTTTGATTAAAAGTTTAATAATCTTACTTTATGATATCGTTTCAAATGACTAAATGTTTATTTTGTTTGGGAAATTACAGTTCAGACATTTTTAAAAACCTCTTCAATTAGGAAGAATGAAGAGGGCAGTATAAATAATGATAAACAAAAGGTAATTGCAGGTAAAGACATTCTGGAAATACAAAATCAGATTTTTGGTAAATTTGAAAATAAAACAAAATAAATTAAAAGACATTGTGTATAGAAAAGGACTGAGAAACAAAGTTAAAAATAGATTCAAGCAAAAAAAAAAAAAGGATAAAAAAAATGAAGAAAAAAAAACAAGGAAAATGTAGATGGCTGTTGAAAACTTCCACTGGAGATTGCTTTACTTACAGGCATTGTCTGGCTTCCATGTAGAGCATTAATGGCAGATTGTGCCTCAGCATGGGTTGAGAATTTCACGAATGCACAACCTGCAACAAATAGTCAAAATATTTAAAACACTCAAACAAGATTTTCTCTTAAAAACCATCCACATAGAAAAAAAATTAAAAAGTTATATTTTCACTTTTTTGCAGCTTAGAAACGAAATGTTCTTCAATTGAATAATAATCCAAACTTTATGAATTTTATTTCGATAAAGTTGATCATTTTGTTAACTTTTTCATTTAAAATATTGCCATTGTTTGGCGACAAATTCTCCCAAATATTGAATTTTTTCTTTTGCATTAAATCAAACAAAAATATTTGTTTTTATTGCGTTGGGTGATATTTGTTTTTGACTCACAGCAAAACATGTTATCTTTGAGTTTTCATTTTATAGATACCATGTGTAGCATTGTGATTCCAAGTGGAATGACATGGACAATTCAGTGGGTTATTCTGCATTTGGTCAGTAATTATTAGTTGATTGCATTAAACTCTATTTAAATTTAAATGAAGTAAAGTTTTGTTTTCATGTTGAGTTAAGAAATTCAACCTCAATGTTTTATAATTTGTTTTCTCTGATTTCCTAAGACAAAATTGAAAGCGATAATTAATTAATTTATTTATTTATAATAATAATAATAATAATAATAATAATAATAATAATAATAATAATAATAATAACTATTACAATAAAATAATAATAAACAAATAATAATAACGATAATAAAATAATAATAATAATAATAATAATAATAACTATGATAATAATAATAATAATAGTAATAATAATAATAATAACTATGATAATAATAATAGTAATAATAATAATAATAAACAAATGATAATGATAACAACGCTAATAATAACGATAAAAAATAATAATATGATGCTAATAATAATAATAATAATAATAATAATAATAATAATAATAATAATAATAATAAACAAATAATCAATTAGATAATAGATCATATCTTTAAAATCAACCTCAATAATATTTCCATGTATAGCAAAAATATTAAAAAACAAATGTCCACCATATAAATTAGAATTGCCATTAACTGTTTAAAGTTTCAATTAAATCTCATCTTATTCTTCTCTCAAATAAAGTAATTAATTCTATTTTTTTCAACCCTTCTCTCTAACTAATATTTTACTGTTTTATTGATTTTGTCAATTTTTGTCTTCCAATTTTAATGTTACATTTCAAGCTGCAAGTCTACACACTAGTGCCCTTGCCCAACTGCAAAACTTTATATCAGGTCTTATCAAAGTTGTATAATGAGGCAATAAATAATGATATATATATATATATATATATACTCTTTATTTATTTTTACATAAGCAGTAATATGTTGCTACACAGTCATGAGCATGTTTCAGACAGTTACCAGTAACTAGAGACCTCTTCAAGCGATATAACTTATACGAAAGCAAAGTTTGCAATGAAAATATCAGGTTTTCCTCGTCACAGAAAGTCAATATCAGGAGGTTCCGTCAAATGTTATGAAAAATAAAATTTGGTTGTATGTAAATAAGACTCATATTTGAGTCTGTGTTGAGATATAGAAATGAATGAGAAAGGATGGGGGATTAAAGGTCGAGATAGAGGTAATGGAAGATTAGAAAGACTAGTATTCTGTATGCTATGTGTGTGATGGCCGCTCTAAATCTTAAACATACTAGTTTGTATAGGTTCAATCAGTATTTTTTGGCTCATTTGAAATCACTATCACATATATAAAAAGAGAGATAGAAACAAATTGATGTAAAACAAATACTTAAGTGTATTAAAAGATGCTGTAAATGTTCCAAATATTTGATTTTGTATGTTGACTTGAGAATATGGTTAAAAAAGTAAATGACCTCCCTGACAAAATTGTTTGTGAGATGGGCATATATGCTGATGACACCATGCTCTATAACAGACACGACAGGAAAACAAATGAACACATATCTAAAGAAATGGCAAAAACACTACAGAATGACCTCCGATCTGTAGTAGAATGGGGACAAAAATGGATGGTCACATTCAATGCTGCCAAGATTAAACTTGTTTCCTTCAATAATTAAAAGAAACCTTCTCTACCACCAATAGCAATGCCCAATGACTCTTTATCTGAAAGTACATCTTTTAAACTCCTCGGCCTAACGTTCACAGGAAACATGAGTTGGAACAATTACATTGAGAGTATTGCCAGGACCACTGTGAAGAAAGTAGGCTCTCTCTACCATGCTAGAAAGGTACTAACGCCCAAAAGTATCCTGTACCTCTATAAGGCCACTATTCGCCCATGTATGGAGTACTGTTGTCATATTTGGGCTAGTGCATCTGCTACTAGTCTCTCGCACCTGGACAAGGTTCAAAAGAGAGTTGCCAACCTAAAAGGTTCTGAACTGTCATCTAAGCTTCAGCCTCTGTCCCATCGATGAAATGTTGCATCCCTACCTATTATACAAGTACTTTAACGGTGAATGCTCTGAAGAACTGCAAGCACTTGTATCTCCTCGACGTAAATACCCTCTACAGACCCAACAAGTAGCTAAATCCCACCCTTTCACAGTAGAGATCCCTAGATGTAAGAGAGCCTTCTACTCCAGTAGTTTCTTCCCCAGAACTGCTAGATTTGGAACTCCCTTCTGGGACCCTGCTTCCCCAACTGCACTGACATGCAGAAGTTCAAGTGTAACGTGAACCGACATCTTGCTGCTCAACTCCCTACATAGTACCCCAGTAGCTTATGTTCCTGATAGTAGCCCCCTACATCGAAGTGGCGATGTGCCTTATTTGGGGTGAAAATGTTATAAAAAAGAAATTAGAGAAGTATTAAAAAACAATACAGGAATACATTTAATTGAAAAATCTTATGAATTATTTTCCTTCTAGAGCAAAACTCATATTTTAATATTGCATTTGATAACGTTTTATTATTCAAAAGAAAGGAAAATGGCGCTTGATATTTTATGCATTTTATCATAAAAGAATGCAAGTAGATGTATTGATGTTATAAAATATAAGTTATAAAAGATCTCTTAGTTTTGCTTTTTTTAATACTGAATTTATGAAGCCAATTTTAAGATGAATGCTATCTTACCCTTGCTGTTTCCATTTTGATCTCGCAGAATAGTGCATTCTTCAATCGTTCCATAAGGTTGGAATAACTGTCGAATATCATCTTCTGTTTGTTGTTTGTTGAGCATTCCCACAAACAACTTTCTGTCTTCTGAAATTAAAAAAAAAATTTTTGATTATTTTTTCACGCAACAGAGAGAAACGCAGTGAATTAAATAAAAGTTGCTGATTAATAAGAAGTAATAAAAATGACTGACATTAAAAAATATCTAGCGTTCAGAGCATGACGTGTGGTGGACTCCCCCTCCCCCCAAAAAATGGAACAACAAAATTAAATTCCTTTGATAAAACCAAATTAATAAAATATTATAATGCTATTTTGATGAAATCAAATGTGGTTGATTAATTTTTGATTTACTAATAATCCAATATTTTTATTGAATATCTGGAGTAAAAATAAATTATAAACGATATATATTTTAGATGAGCGTTTTACTTGTTAAATAGTGTTGAAAATGAAAGGCTATATTATTATTTATTTTTTTATAGTGAGTTTGGTGTTCCTGGTTCGAGTTCTTTCATGAGTACTGCACCGCTTTTTCCAATACTTTAATACATCTGTTTAGCTATGAATTAAATAATATGATAGACTAGACTCTTAACCGTCGATTGTGCAACTAGTTTCAGAGAAGAAAAAATTAAAAATAAAACTAGAGTTTATTATCTTATCCCAGCATTCGAAGTTGTCCTGGACATCACCTTGTCACTGAATTAAAGTAAAGCGGAATTAGAAAAGATGAAATTGGAGATTAAGCAACCATTGCTTTACTAGAGATAAGGGTATCCATTTTATTTTGAAACCGAAAGAAGGAATGTCTTTCTGGGGGTTGATGACAACGAATATGTTAATTGGTGAGCATCAATAAAACAATGCCATTGATTGCAAAAGAAAAGAGCAAAAGAGTGAAAAAACACATGTTAATGTCATTTCACTCATTTGTAACCTTCACAAGCCTGTAATATCTTCTTGCTGACACAACATTTTCACTTCGATATTTGCTATTCAGTCTTACTTTGTGGTTTTTACATTTTGTTTCTTTATGACGTTTTACCCTTTTCTTATGCTTCATTGTAAATCATGAAATTTGGGAGAAACAAATTGATGTCAAACGCTACTATAAAACGTTATATACTATAATGAGACATGAATATTGTTATTTGAAAATATTGTTATCATGAAACAATTGGGTAACTACTTTTAGTGAATTCGATGTGGCAATACTGTGAACAAGTCTTCGCACTGAGGGAAAACATTAAAGGGAAATAACTCCTCAAGAATGAAAAAACAAACAAACCATGAAATAAAACTAATGGACAAAAATAAAAGTTTATAATTTAAAAGGAAATTTTCTAAGCATTCTTTCTTCAATATTCCAATATCTTAAAGTGCTTTTGTTATAGTTGTCAAATACACTTCGTCAATTTTAAGATTTACATTGTTTTAAAAGCCTTTTTTTTTTTTTTTTTTTGTGTGCCTTGTCTACATTTCAGGCATTTATCACTTTCTATAGCTGGCATGCAAAACTTAGTTAGTTTGATAAGCAATAAGAAAGAGTAGTTGTGTTACTAATAAAACTCCCATTAGAGCAGATTATATCATTTTATATTTGTTCTAGCTGTGAAAATATCACTCAACGAATTTCTAGCTCCAAAAAAGATGAAGTAAATCTCTTTAGAATAAGTGATGAATTGAAAATATAGTTCTTATTAGAAAGATTTCTTATTTGGAAAAATCTTTTTTCATTTTCTGTAGTGTTCAGAAAATGAAAGAAAGGGAAGCAGAAAGGATGACATTTCTTAAGAACTGAGGCAGATGCTGCTTTTTAAAATGCACACAGACACAAAATAAAACTGGGTTGAGATTCAAGAGGCCGCATGGCTAATGGAATGTGTGCATTCCATCATTATAATAAGGAAATCTATTGATATTCATTTGTACATTGTATTTGCAAACATCACCCTTTCTCAGCAAGAATAGATGGAAATATCTGAGTGGACAAACAAAGAGATAAGCCATCACAACTCCTTCTGTTGGCGATTACAAAATTATTGTAGGCAAGTCACCTTTGAATCTCTAAGCAACCATTTTTATTTTGCTAGGGATTAAGCATGAAGAGAGAAACTAGTCACTCCATTAAATAAATGTTTGAAACATTTGAATGTCACAAAAGAATTCTTTTTAGATAAGATCGACTTCAAGGCTGATTGATTGCTTTTTTAGCATAAATTGTAACGTGTATATTTTTGGTAGTATTACGAACATTTACATCCAGGTTTTCGGCCAAGGATTTTTATCCGAAGCCACCAAAAATCAACAGAGATTAGACCATTACTGCAATGATCCGGTTCCTGTTGATTTTGCGGTGGGAGTTTAGTTCTGTGTAGTTCTAGGAGGTCCACCTTCCCAGGCTTTGCCTTCTCTCTTTGAGAAGCGATTAGTTTATTATAAATCGCCTGAGGCGCCCTCACCGGGGAGTGCCAACGGGACTACCTATGCACTTTTTGTAGGTCAGCGTGCCCCTCCTCTTGGGCGCTTACTTCTCAATCCCACTTACCGACCCTGGTGTCGAAGTTCTAGCAGTGGGAGAGAATTAAACAAGCATCCAGGTTATGGTGGATGTTGGATGATCAGGACAGTCTTTTGCAGGCTTAAGTTTAGAGAATAATATTGATAAAAATAAGTGGAAAGCACATGGTAGTGTTTAAGCAATAATTTATTTCAACCACATTAAGCAACTTCTTCAGACCAAACTATACTTTATCGTTTCATATTTTCCAAGAAGGTGAGATTGTAAATACAGTTAAAATAAGTTATCTCTTAAAAACATTCATGCTGTTTCATGTTTTCTTTCTCTAGAGTTGCCGATTATCAACTAGATGGTTGCAGGTTCAGTTCCTGGCTTGAGATGAGTGCTAATCTAGCAGCTCTAAATAGCTGTGGTACATCGAAACAGTCTGTCTGTGAATGACTATATATAAATCCCTGAAACAATGTTTCCTGGTAGACAACTGATGATCCCTGAAATAACATATGGACTATTGTGAATTCGGGAAAAGAAGTCGATACAGCAATTATTATAGGAAAAAATTGCGATTGCAGGTAATGAAATGACTTACTGACTAAATAGTTTTCCAATGAATGATAAACAAATATAAAATTTAAATAAGTTTTTTATATAGTTTTAAAAGTTGAAAAACTTCCAAAACTATAAGTATATATTTGCATACATTAGTTTGCAGAAGTACTAGCAATGCCCGGGAATAAAAGCGGTCATATATTAGATGGCGAATTCAAAATCACAAGCATCAAGTATTAAACAGATTACTTGCAACATGAAGTTTAAATTTTCTGTAGTTGCTTGCAAAGGCTTCAATAGAATAGAACAAAGTACACTACATGTTTTTCTTGAACTGCACTCTAATCACTGTCTACATACTTCTATCACTTTATGCACTTTATTAAGGTGCATCTATAAGCAAAATTTCATTCTTGTAGCTGTTCATTATATTTGTGTCTTTACAATTATTATGATTATGGAATATTACTATTGTATTTTCTAATTTTGAATTTTTTGTTCTAATTATATATATATTTTTTATTATTATTTGTTATTATTAGTATTAGTAGTACTAGCATAAATTTATGGAGGTGTGTTTTTTCCTATAATAATTGTATATATATGTTTAAATAAGATGATAAATGTTGATGTTTTTTAGTTGACTTCCTTATGTGATGGTGTGAAAGGGCGCTAATGAAAAGACATATTGGAATTATAAAAATTAATAATTCTTAATAGTCTTAGAAACGATCGTATGCCAAATCTTTGTTGATCTTGAATTCTTAGAATTGATACAAATAATGCTATAGATATTTTGCCTTAATTTAATCCCTCTCTCATGCACATGCACACACGCATACACGTGTGTGCATGTGTGCATTTAGGAAGCAAATCGTTATTAATACAAGTTTGATGTAAAGGTATCACAATTTTCTCTTTTTCTTAATATCTCATTTTCTGAACTGCTCGAGCTAGTGTCCTCGTCTCATGTCAATTTGATAGTTGTTTTCTAGTTCATCTTCAGCACATATTGGATGATCTGCACAACTTTGATAGTGTAACCCATTATGGTACTCTCCATCCAGTTTGACTAAAATTAGGAATCCGTATATGTTTACATTCCATTAACACGAGGTGACTAGTACTAAAAACGTAAAATGAGTTTAAATGAATATAATATATTAATAAAGCATAATAAAATGTCAATTATTGAAAATCTTAAATGTTTTATAAATATAAAAATAAAACTACATTGTTGAATCCTAATCTGATCAAATATAAAAAAAAAAAAAACAGAACAAAACAGCATGCTAAAGTTAACCTGAAACACGATTGTAATCGTTTTACAACGCTTGCTCAACATCAGATTAGTAGGAAAATCTGTATTCGTATATGAATATATACCTTTCAGGCACCTAAATTAGCATTGTTAATAGCAAGATTTAATGGTGAAGACTTACTTTTCTACTTCTGTATTTGTAATTATTTTAATTTTATCACTCAGAATCAGTAAGTGTGGGTTAGAGTTACCTGCACAAACTACAACCTTGCTTGGCATGCCAGATCCAAATTCTATTAATTCTATTTGTACTTATACCCATCTCTCCTTTAATACGACAAGACTATGAAGCTTTCATTGGGCAATTCACCTAGGAGAATGAGAATTTACAGCTAGGCAAGTCCACTTGATTAGTGGTAGTTACTATAAAAACTACAATGATATTAGTGTTGACTGATATTTCTCCTCTGTGAGTGACACACTTTTCTTTAATACAATTATAAAAACGGCTTTAGAAACATTTTGTAATGAAAAGTCCCAAGTTGGAAAGATTTCCCAATATACTGATTTTTAAATATAGACATATTTATTATTTTTAGATTTAGAGAAATTGAAATGAAACTAAGGAATGGTCGAAATAAAAATGTTTTCTTGAATTATTCTTTTGAAATTTTGTTAAGTTTTCATTGCTACCGGTCATGGAAAATACTGTTTTTAGTGGTGTTGTTGTTTTTATTCATTTGTGAGATTGGAAAAAAGAGACAAATTTAATTGCCTCTGTTGTAATATTCCCAGCTGATTTCCTAGATATATAGTTTTAGCATCATTTATAAGCCTTTGCTTGACATTAGGGAAATAAAAATGATTGGTCTACTTGTTCACAAAAGATGATCCTCTAGAGGCAACAGGCATTTTGGTTAGAAAGATTCACAAAAGACGGATCTGATTTTGATAAATTCTAATAAAGTTTCCAAACAATATGTGATTTAAAAAGTGTAAATTCAGTTTTGTTTTTTCGGATTAATCTCAATTGGATAAACTAATGCAAACAATGAATCTTAAAGAAGCAGAAAGTCATAAGGTGAGACAAACTAAAGACACTACAAAATGTTAATAAAATAAAGAAAAATATTGTTTATATATTCTAAAATAAATCTGTCTTCCTCTCTATATATGAAATCTGACATCTGTGTATATGTTTGTGGGTTTGTGTGCATTCTCATTGCATTCTGGACTTGAAATATGGTTTACAGATGCACATGAAAAAGGTGCACGAAATGAAGTAAATGCGGATAAGTGTGACTGAGAAGAGTCACTTTAGTGTACTTTATTCAGTTGTATCCAAGTTAGCTGAAACAAATTTCGAGAATTCAAACTTCATACGACTATCACATTATTTAGTGATTGTTATTTCTTATTTTCATTAAGTTTTCCAAACATTCTTAGAGGTTGCACCACTTATAAGATAAACTTCATACAAGATTTTATAATGGAACTGACTACTGACGATCATCCCCTTCATATAGTAGATTTATTTAATACGTTAGGATCACATTAGTCTACAGTAGTGAAATAAGAAACGAATGTGTAGCTCGGGCACGCTGGACACTTTGGCTTGTCATAAACAGAATTTCCAATGTATATACTGTTTTCTTCTTTGAATTTTGGGATATTCTTTTTTTTTTATCAACTAAAAACCTGTTATTAAGCGTCTTACTGGATAAAATTTGAAACTTTTGCCCACTTTTAATGTGTATCAGTTTTGACTTATAAATTTGCTTTAGTTTAGTTTAGGGGTAAGAGTTGGTTGGTTGGTTGTTTTTGTTTTACGGCATATCAACCCTTTTCGGGTTATTTAATGCCGAATTCAAAGATTTTGAAGAAAAAGTTTTTAATAGAATATATTTGTTATTTTCAAGTCGGTTTCTATTTAACCCATAGTTGGAACCCTAACAGGTACTACCACTCCGAATCAGAGTGGACCTGGGAGCAATGGTAATTAAAGGGTGGCTCCACACTCCCCAAAGCCCGCAAGCTGGGGCCTCACCACTGGATATAGTTTAAGGTCATATCCAGGACCTAGGGGTAAGAGTGATAGCCACCTATCAAATGAACTTTTTAATTGAAATGGGTTTTCAAATGCAATTAATGGTAATAAAAGATTTTTTTAGATAAGAATGTACATGTGAAAAATGACTTGCTGAAAAAAAGATTTCAAAAGCCAAATAGAACAGGTACTATATTAGGTTTGTAATTGAATTGTACTAAAAGATTGTTCACTGCAGACAATGCTGCCATCTCTGATGGGTACATCATATCTGACTTATAAGCCAATATATGTCATTGCAAAGAAATCCATAATCTCAACAGAATCCATATTGACTCTGGTCAGTGTTAACTTTAGAGCAATATGGAAAGAAGCCAAACTCTTGGAAGAATACCAACTTATTTCCATTGGTCTGTTTTTCATCAGATTTGACCATATGGAATCATATATGTTATTACTATTATTGATATTATTTTGGTGTCATTCTTGGCATTTTATTATTTATTATTAATGCTATATTGAGTGGAAATATTAATGCAGTTTGGTCTTTTGCAAAAAAAAAATAACAACAATAATAACTAACTGTCAAAAATTTACCACATTTTGAATTTACTAACAAAATATAAAAAAATAGATGACCAGTTGTTTTTCTATCTCATTAGAGCCAAATGAAAGAATAATAAAAATGACTAAAATAACCAAAAATTATATCAATTCTTAAGGACATGTGTCAAAAAACTTTGCAAAAACTGATGAAGGATCATTGTGGACTGAAAGACTTCATGAAACAGTCATTGTTGATTACAAGTATGATTTTAAAACAATTCACTTGAATTGTTGGATTTTATTATCAATGATAATGATAATAAATCGTTGGCATCACGGAAAATGGTTGTGAAGGATGAAAGAGGATAAGAAAACGGAAGTGAGAGAGCATGAAACAAGCATCTACTAGAAAGGTGTAGAGGATACGGAAACCTTGGGAAGACATTGAAACTCCAAAGAAGACCAATCGTCCTTGCCAACAAGAAATCAATGGTTAGCAATTGTTGCGATAATGTAAAATGATTTGTAACAATTATGAAAAGCGACAGAATGTTCTGGAAATCTTGGAAGACTTTATCACTCAGATTCTAAAGAACATCATTGTTTATTGTCGGTCAGCAGTCATTGATAATGATTGCTGTGAAAACTAGTGAGTAAATAATAATAAAAACAATAATAAATGATAATTATTTGATAAAACTGTTTTGTAATTTCTTTTTTATAGACAAGTAAGGGAGAGGAGAAGAAAAAGATGGAGAGATTCTTGAACCATTCAATTGACTGGCTGCTATTTTTTATATGTAAATCTCACCCGTCTTTGAAATGGTCTAAAATTTGAAAAAGTGACCACCACAAAGAAAAATGGTAAAGTTGTAAGATAAGCTGCGAATGTGATTTCCGTAACAAAAACAAAATAAAATCTTTAGTTTTCTTTTATCATCAGTTGTGTCGTCATTTTAAAGCTGTACTCATTTTGTCTGATAATATGTAAGAGAGAAAGAGAAACTGCATAATCTCGAGCTTTCTTTGCTGAAATAGCATATAAACTGTGTTCCGTTTTATCTTGCCATAAGCTTAACAGAATGAAGTATATAAAGCACAAAAACATTTTCTTTTAATAAAAATTATTTAGTTGTTGGAGAAAAACTAATAAGTGTAGTTTAAAACATTTGAGAGAATTTTCAGTCTTCATAAAAGAGAGACCAAAATGTTCTGGGGTCAGCTATATCTTTTTTGATATAAATAACCATTAATGCTAAATTTTTATGGATTTTAAGCTAAAACGAATCGCAATTTTAAATATTGTTAAATAATTGCTATGCCTAGCTATGTTGGAGTATTTTAGCCAACCGGGGTATAAGGAAACTATTCAGTTTTTTGCCTTGTTCATAGCCATATAACTTGATGCAGAATTTCATGAAAAACTAATAAACTAATTTGGACAAAATCAAAAAAACTAAAAGAATAACAGATTAATAAACAGTGACAAAAACATAATCGCTTTCCAATTATATTTTTATGTAAAGCTACGTTTTGCTTTGATCCATTTGTAAATAAGTAAAACGCTAATATTTAATCTCTTTATATTTTAGATTGAAAAAGGTTATTAAATTTGAATTGATAAAACAAAGTGTTGGCTTTTGTTTCTGCATAAAAGCAAGTCTGGAATTAAGCTTAAGTTGCTGACAACAGCTGGAAATCAAGAGAAATGTATTGTTCTGTAAGGACATTAGGTTGACTCACATGAAAGGCTTCTATCACAAACATAATGACAAAATATGCTCAGCCGAACAATAAAACTAATCAATTACAGTATGTCTTCTTTAAAGTTTTCTATTTACTGATTACTTGCATATAAACGGAAAGGTCTGAGAAGTGGAATTTCAACCGATCCTAATTTCAATATTGAGTTGTTGCTTGGCTAAATGTCTTGGTATTTTTACCTTTGCCAATATTAAATTGCTGATGACGAATTTAAGCAGAATCAAAGGAAGATGTGTTTTTGATTTTGTTGTTTTGCTATGGATAAGTTCAAACCAATTTGACAAAAAACACTTTCAGAATGGCATTTCTCATCTTATTTTTACCCTTGTGACATATGGAAATGAAATGAATCAGCTGTATAAATGATGACCTTCAGTTGGACACAGAGGAATGAGAGTTGTTATTCCCAGCGGGAGATCACATGTTCATATGATAAACATAACAAACCAAAAAAATCATCGAATCGATTCAAAAAGGTGTGTAACAAACACAATATGTCAGTAGAAACATAGAGAGAAACCTTATCTGAAATAGGATGTATTTCTACTCTAAATGAGATAAGATTCCCATAATTAAAGGTTTGGAACAATTGAATGAAAGACTGCGCAACCCGATGACAAGATATGTGAACTTTGTCTCAATGTAAAATGCAACTGATCAGAAAATATGTATTTCAATCACACAATCGAACATAAGGTCACTACAATCCTTAGGAAAGAGAGTCTTTTAATGACCACTTGATGTATTAGCAATAACAATTTTAGCGTTTCAATGTCAACTTGTAATTTTTTAATTAACCAAGCAGACATTGTTTGTTTAGTGTAATTTTTGTTTTTCTGAGACTTGTTTGATTATTTTGCCTCCTTTTAATCACACGTGCAAACAATTATTTGCTGCGATGAGTTCAGGTTAAGCAACACACCACATGCCAATCATTTCACTAATCTTTGTTGGATTGAGTTTCAAAAACAAAAGGATGCATTATGGCCTGCATTTATAAATGAAGGCTGGAGAAAATAAAGAAATCATCCTGATAATAAAACAAAACACTTATCTTGATTTAAATTCAATTTAAATATGAAAATTCAGCTTGGGAACATATTAAAATTTATAATTGTTTCCAATGTAAATATTATGTGAAACAAAACAAATGTTTTTCATGTTTTCTTATTAACCACAAACCACATTCTGTTACACACGCACGCACGCACGCACGCACGCACGCACGCACGCACACACACACACAGACAGACAGACAGACAGACACACAGAGCCAAATAATGTTCTTTCATATATTTAATACTTTAATAGAAATAGAAAACAAACTTTGTTCAGTAAAAGAAGAAAGAAATCTAATTGAAAGTTGTGGGTTAACTTTCAAAAGAAACATTTTGATATTTATAAAGAAAACCTTTTTAGAATGAAATGACAAATGCAGACATGAAAAATAAGTGTTAACAATCACAAACTGAACGCGAAGGAAAATTGAAATCAGTGATTGTTCCAATTGACAAGATTTTTGTAGATGATCAACACTTTTAAAGAGCAAAGCAGTTTAACGATATTTTTTAAAAAATCAGTGCGGGTCATTTTGAAGATGCTTATATTTATGTTTATCTCTCTCTCGATATATAAGTTATAAAAATATATGGCAATTAATACCTAGCTCTACCTGTGTATTGAGCAATGTTGAAGTAAATACTGAAAATTTACGCATAACATTATATTTTCGTATATTAATTTATGTGATTTAATGAAGTAGTCATATATATATATATATATATATATATATATATATATATATATATATATATATATATATATATATATATATAAAACGATTCATTTGGCATAATGGTTACCGTGTTCATGTATGTACAAGGAAACTGAGGTTCAATCCTCGGTAGAGTCATAACACAAACTCCCAAAAATAGTACTTTATGCTTTTTTGCTAAACGCTCAGTTGTATAAAGTGCAGATCAAGGGCAAGCGGAGTAATCATGGGAATGGAGTCGTGCCCTTCTCTACATTTCGGTGTAGTAGCCAATGCTAAGGAAGCCTTTGGGTTGCTCCAGACTGCAATTAATCTATTATATCTATATGATAATGTTTGTCCCTCCCTTAGCACAACTATAACATTGTCAATATGCAATGCCAAATCACAAGAATGGAATTCATCTAGCAACCGTGTTCATAATAGTTTGAGTTTGATTTCAAGAGAAAGCTTCAATAGAAAAATGTGAAAATTGTGCAAAACGTCTCAGTCAGGGTACAGGTTTGTAGATGGAAGTCACATTTGTAGCTGATCTTACAATCCTGGCAGTTTTTCTTGTGATAGTCATTCAATACACGGCAAAAACAAAAACGAAACACACAAAAATACTGGACACTGCTTTATAATTTACTAAAACAATTCAACTAAAGACAGCTTTTTGAACTTTAATCCTTATATATTGTAATAAAATCTACAAATATAAAATCTTCCAAATTTATTTAAAGTCTATTAAAAAAAATCGAAACATAAAAAGAGATGAAAACAAAATTTCTCTTATTTTTTTTTTAATAAAAAAGAAAGAAAAAAAAAACCTAGCAGATGCAATGCTCAGTTTGACATGTTTTGAGAGAAAAGAAAGGGATAAAGCACTGGTCCCTTGCTGGACAACGCACTGTTTCTATGGAGACAGAGAAAGAGAAGGCTTTTCTGCTGGAGGCAATAATGAATGAAAAACATCAGCTCCAAAATTGGCCTGACAATAAACCCTAAGTGAAGGTAAGGGTTCACATTCACAGATGGCTAAAAGGCTTATTATGACCTTCTTTTCGTGGCGTTTTCTTTTTGTGTCGATACCTTTTTTTCTTTCTATATGTGTCTGCTGCTTAAGGTTAGTTCAGGGAGGGGAGAACACAAAAGAGATTAAGGCCAACAGCTGTACTTTGTGATACAGTAGATATATTTTGGCTTGTTAACAAGGTTGGGGTTGAGGTAAATAAATTAGTCGATACATTTAGAAGGTTTCAGTTTTAAAATAAAATAAAAAAAAGTTAACCTATTTTTGATGGAAAAACTAAAACTTTATTGCATAAAACAACAACAACAACAAAAAACAAACAAAGAAACAAAGTAACTATCTAAAGTTATGTTTGTGTCCTATACTTCATAATAAAAAAAAATGCCTTCAGATTTCTGAAACTAACTCCGTTTCACAATGCCAGCAAAACTAAAATTCAAAAGAAAACAACAAATTCATTCTGCAGATGTGTTCATTTAATCTACACATTTAGCGATGAAAATTCAATTTTTTTTACCAAAAGACCATAATCATTTTATCAATATATTTCAGACAATCGCATATCTAGTCAAACTGCAATGTTAAGAGAAGTCGATGTTATTATTGCGATAAAGTTAAATGTGATAGAATATCAACTCTTGTCTATATATTTGTTTGGAATCGGTTCTGTTTCAGTTTCGAGAAGATCATCATCCTCATCAGTTTAATGTCGATTTTACATGCTGACATGTGTTATATGTATGAATCAGCAAGTTACAATTTCTAATTAGCTTCATTCAGATGTTGACATTAGTTTTTTCAGCTCTGTTTTAGAATCACGAAGAGGATCGTGTGAAGGTTGTTAACATCCACAGTGAAAATGACGCAATACCTATGACAGAGCTGTTGTTAATCACTGCACTACTGTCACTTATTTGTTTCAAACATTAACAAAATATGCTCTTCTTTTTTGCATGTCTCGCGTTAAACTGATCTTCAGGCAAAATAACATTTCTTGTTATGATGCGAGATGAGACTCATCAATGTCACATATCTCAATCCATGTATATATTGTATTAATGTATTCACTAGCAGGACCTGTGGAAATTCCACTGGGGACTCATTCATATGTAATATATTGATGTTGGCATTCTGTAGTTGTTCAGTGTAAATGGAGACGCTCTGATATTATTGTAGCTTTTTTGTTAAAACTGCAAAAGTGTTTATCTAAGCTAGAACGAACACCCGGCAAAGTCCACTCGCAAAGTACGCTTAAATGTGATATTTTAATTCTTGCAGATTTCGTATATATTATTAGAGAGTTAATTTTCTATCGATTGTTATATATTATAAAGTAGCGATTTCCAAAAATAAAAGTACATATATATTCATATGACTTGCGTGCATTAGCTTAAATCGAAACTGAAATAAAAACTTATGAAATATATATATATATATATATATATATATATATATATATATATATATATATATAAACTTCAGTTCCTTCAGTCATAATCGAAACCGAAACCAAAACTTATGAAGAGCTTGATAAAATTATTTGTATATAAAACAAAAAGAGATGACTTAAGTGCCATCAGCTATAATCGAAACCGAAACAAAAACTTATGAAGAATTCTTGGTAAAATTATTTATGACAAAAAATGGAAGTACATAATTAAATGACCCGGATTTAAGTGTTACACACAAAGGAACACACACGCTATCATATTAATATATAGATTATATTAATATGACGTCAATAATAATGATAATTTACAACAATTTTTTTATTTAATCTGAAATCTATACTTTTTGTAATGAACTGTTTTTTTCTGTTTTATAACATTTCATATCTTTAGTTTATTTTTCATCATCATAGAACGTTGTATTTTGGATTTTGAGAATTTTTTTCTGTAGGATTAAAAGTTTTTGATATTGAACCTTTTCTTATTTAATACAGGATGCTAATGGAAGTAAGTTTGTTTCATAACCACTTTGGTTTTATGAGTTGAACGTTATCGCTATTGATAAGAACAAAGTTTTGACAGTTGGAAGCAGAAAGATTAAATCATTAGAAGACTTGAGCATAGCATTTTTAAAACAACATGATTCATTGAACAAATATTTTTTTACTCCAAAAGAACGTTTTCCCCTAAAAACAAATGTGCACATGAACATGCTTCCGATTTATCCAACAGTACTCATGCCTTAAATGATTTATTTAAATAGGGTTTACTTGTACTGAGATAGAAATTGTCACTAGTTCATAGAAAATTAAATATAGCATCAAACATTTCTAATTATACTCGATGACTTAAACAAAAACATGGATTTAATCCTTTGCAAGGAAGGACCAACAGACGTGCAGCAGTACCATCGATACAAATTGCAGGTAGACTGCTTTGATTCGCAATACTGAAACCCTATTTGGAACAGTCACTCTTCAGACAGTATTCATAGAAGGACCGTTCCATTTTCGATGGCAGTTACTAAACATAGCGATTAATATGTACATTATCAAATTTTCCCAGTGTATAATACCCTTAGTATTAGAAGGTGCAACCTATGCATATCACTGAAAGAAGTAACGTTGAGTGCAGTGTATGTGGATGTGCCATCTTATGGAGATGGCGTACTGTCATCATATGCTGATGTTTATCTCCCTCCCATGGTGAAAAGATGTGACACTAGGATTTAAAAAGTCAGTGTCCTAGAGGAAGAGCACTATGGCCTGCTAAATATGCCATCACAGCCCGTTTGCATTCTGTGGTAGGGGCTCCTCAGGTGATTAGCAGTAAACTAGTCCCTTCTTAAAAGGTAGGAAGGCAAAATCTGGGATGGTGGACCATCTAGAATTGTACCGGACTATACCTTAGGCAACAGAGACCAGGCCAACTTAACAATAACCTAGTAACTATGGTGTTTTACTAATACAATATGCTGTAATAAATTGAATTCAAAGAGTTTATGTAACTGTTAGACATTAATTCTCTGCAAGAGAACATTAAGTTCCTATAATTCACATTGAAAAGACTGTCATGTACAACTGACCTTGTCTTTTCCATTTCTTGAGTATATGTCTTGCCACAAATTTTAAAAGAGTAATTTCACGAATATGAAAAAGACTTTGCTGTCCCCAACAATAAGAAACTCTTCATATTTCCATTCAATGGAAACTCCTATTTTTTTGTGTGTGGAGATTTCGTAAAAATGAGTTGTTTTTTTTTTTTAAATACATATCTGTATGATCAGCACTGATTTGATCAGCATGTGATTAATTGATAGGTCGACCAAGATTAATTGGCCCATTGCAGTCTGGGTTAGCATGCAAATCAATTTGTATATGACACACACAGAATTGGAATGTCTTTCTAAATTGATAATGTTTAAAGAACCTATGCAATTTGTATGGACAATTGTTATGAATTAATTCTGTGTGAAAACATCTTCGCATGCTTCTGATTTCCTTACTTCCTTTGAAGTAAAAAAAAAATGTGACATGCTTTTTTTTTTAAAAATTCCCAACTTATCTACATTATTTATAATTGAATTCACTTGAAGGAAAAAGAAATCGCCTTGTTTACAAACAATACTAACATTTCAGCTGCTAAAATTGTTAACATTCGCTTGAATATATATTGAATTACCTGCCTCCCCACTAGTGTGTCATGCAAATATAATTATTTATTTATACATATAGATATTGAAACAGATAATGATTTGTGGTTGATCTTTATAATAGTCAATACATCTCAAGATGGCATACTGTGGCCACATCTGAAGACGTATCACTCAGAGCATCCTTTCCTGCCTTGACAAAGTACAAAACCGACTTCAAAATCTAGTGAGGGTACTCTCTTCTCATAACTACAACCGCTTTCTCTAATCTATTGTTATTTTCACAGTAGCTGTTCGACTGAGCTCCAATCTATGGTTCCTTCTGTAAAACAATCACAACAAAAACTCGTTTTCTACAACCACTGTAAATAACTTTCCCTTCTTCCTTATTGAACTTTAATGAGTTTATTTCCAAGAACTATCCGTGTTTTCAAGTCCAATGTTAAATTATTACTGAGCCATCCTCTTAATCAAAATCTGCCCAGTTTCAACCATCGTTACCAATTATCATGGTGTTGTCTCATCATCTAGCTGACGAACTCATTAACCCTTATCCTTGAGTAGCCTTTGAACCTTGATAAGCGTTGATTTGTTAGTACATAAAAATTATTGTTCTTTATATTAAGAACTAATATTTGTTTAGAAACACAACCAGACAAGAATGTATAAAATAGACAAGCAAAGAATATCTGTTTTCACGTGTTTCATGTCAAAGGTCAACAGGATTTTACATTCATATTTTTTTATTTGATTTGTGACGTCTTTTTAATTTTATAAAACGTCCCCATTTAGTTTGAATTATTTTATTTTTCATACGCGAAAAAGCGACACTGCTCAAACGATATACTTGTTTTTATCAATAGATCAACCAATTTTTGCAGACATTTCCAAATTCTTTTTTCAATTTTTTTTAGAGACTTTAATCAATCTTTTCTCATATTATTGGTGTTATTCATTTCTTGAATATTAAACAAATATATATATTTTTAATTCAGTTGTTTGTTTTTACTTTACAAAATTTTGAATGAAAAATGAAAAGTAAATGTTTATTTTTTATTAAAAAGAAAAAGACTGAAAATATTTTATTTTCGAATTTGATTTGTAAATATGAAACATTTTTTTTTTTATTATTTCTTGATTATTATTAATTATATTATTATTGTTATCAATCTTTATTATTGTTGTTGTTGTTGTTATGTCTGCGCGAGTATAAATAGGACCTGCTCGGTTGAGGCGGGAACTCTTCAATCTACAGCAAACCTGACGACAAAGATGTGAAAATTTAGCAAAACTTCGAATTAACACCAATAATAACAAAAAAGATATTCGAATTCAACAACAATACGAGTAACAAATTTTGAAAATAAATTATTTCGAAAGAAATGGCTCTTCCAATACCAATAATAGAGCCCCTGGACTGTGATGACTTCAATCAAGAGTTGGCATGGAGAGAATGGGGTGAATATATCGCGCGTTTACAGCATTTGATATAACAGATGAAAAATGACAAGTTTCATTCTTTTGATTTTATGGGGGAAAGAAACTGAAAAGGTGTATGCCAAACCTTAACACCAGAGATACCACCGGGCCAAGTAGAGCCTACATACAGAACAATAAAAATAGCATTGAACGAATATTTCATCCAGAAAACAAATAAAGTCTTCGAAAGACATAAATTCAAAATACTTAATTAAAAAAACAAAACAAAAAAAATAAAAAAAAAGTCAACACACGATTGTGTCACCCGTCTACGCATAAAAGGAGCAAAGTGCAATTTTGGTGAATACAACCTGGACAAAACTATAGTGGACTAATTAATAGAAAATGTTTTCCAAGTCAATTACACAGTGTTTATTTGAAAGAAACTGATTTAACAATAGAGGAAGCACTTGAAAGAGTATTCATATGTGAATCCACTTAAACACAAGCTAAGTAAATAGAAGAGAATGAAAGAGAGTGCTCAGAGACCCACAAAATTAAAATCAATTACAAACAACAAAAACGACGATATAACAATATAGGAAACAATCCAGAGAAACAATCCATTAAAAACAGTAAAAAAAAAAAATGCTACGGGTGTAATGACTCCAATCCCAGTCAGACAAAATGCCTAGCATTTGAGAAAAAATGTAACTACTGAAATAAATCACTTTTAAAAAACATACTTAAAATAAGGAACAATGGTAAAGGGAAAAGGAAGTTGTGAAGCCGTCAGAATTATGTCCAACCAGTATCAACGAATCCAAATAACTCAGATATTCGTTTTTCAGGTGAAACATATTCATTCAGCAGATAGCGAAATTATCCGTATTGACAATGTACCAATCGGAATATTAATAGATTCTGGAGTAGGCATCAACTTTACTGATGGAAAAACGTTTAAAGAAATCTTTAAACTACGTCAAAACTTAAAATTAAAAGTAATTGTAAACTAAAAGCCTATGGGCATATTCCAATACTACTTAGAGGAGGATTTTTTGCAATGTTGATGAATGTTCTCAGAAGAGGAACCCACAAAGTATTCATTACAAAGATATATCAAGGTGGTAACATATTAAGTAAGCCGGCCAGTATCAAACTTGAGTTTATCACCATCCACAGGTGAAATCGGTTACAACAAAAACTCTGGAAATCAACAAAAGAATTCTAGATCGATCGACACCTACCCGTGTTGGAATGGGTAGGAAGAATGAAAAATTTCAAACTCGAAATTAGATTAGACAATGTTATATCTGTTGCACAACCGCTAAGATGAACACCATTTCATATCCATCCAGCAGTAGAAGGAAAAGATCAAGGAAATGCTAGAATATGATATCGAAAGAGTGGAAGGGCCCATTCCGTGGGTCTCGCCGTTAGTGGCAGTACTGAAACCAAACAGAGAAATTAGAATATGTGCTGATCTACAAATAAAGCAGTTAAACGCACTCGCTATCAAATATCAACAGCTGAACATTTACTGAAACTGGCAAAACAAACGTTTTCTCAAAAATCGATCTAAACTCTTATCATCACCAAATAAAACTGGATCCGGAATCTAAAGACATCACTACGTTTTCATGCAACTCTGGAATTTACAAATATAAAGTACAGGTTATTGACATTACATCCGCAGCTGAAAAAAGGCAACGATTGCTTCAACAAATCTTTCAGAAAATCCCTAACTGCTGCAAGGGGGTAAGCGACATTCAAATCTGGGGCAAAGACACAAGAGAACATAACAAAACTAAATATGGTATTAGGCACATTGAAAGAAAACAACCATATTCCATGGTGAAGAAATCGAATCCCATGGTTTTATAGTATCCAATACAAGGACCAGGCAGAGTGACTGGAAAATAAAAGTAATTAGAAATCTCCAAAACGCTGAAAATGTCCTGGTTATATATATATGTAGTTTCTTAGGTCTAATCAGTTATCTTGCAAAGTTTATTTCACAACATGCAACACTCAGCGAACCGTTAAAAAAGTTAACGTGAACACACATGGAATGGTGGTGAATGGAGGAAGAAGAATCTTATTTTCTTCTGCTGAAGAATGCAGTCATTCAAAGCAAAGCACTCATGCACTTTGATCCAAAACTGCAAACATCTGTCATAGTAGTTGCCAGTCTCTTGGGATTAGGAGCAATACTGTGCTAAAACAAATGCGAATGTTGGTATTGTCAATTAGAAAAAGACGTCCTAACAATTGTCTGGGCTTGCAAACAATTCCACTTTTATCTTTATGGAAAGAATTTTTTTATAATGACCGACCGTCAAGCATTAACAACTATTTCAATCCTAAATGTAATCCCTTCCACGCGAATTTTGTAATGGATTTTACATCTACAACAATATGATTATACAATAACACATTAACGGTAAAGATAACCCATCGGATATACTTCCTTGGCAACCTTTGGAGTATCAAAACTAATCTCACCCAAAAATAGAGATTGTCGAAGGATTTATTAACATGATTGTAGCTCACAGCATTCCAAAATCAATCACCTTATTGAAAATAATGGAGGAATCTCAGCAGGATCCAACCTTCATACCAGTGAAAAACAATAAGACAACTGAAGTTAACAGGATCTTTTAAACATGGCAGGAATGAACTACTGACAATAAAACAAGGCTTAGTCATATGTAAAATCAAAATCATCATTTCCAAAAACTTACAGAAATGAATCCTGAAATTGCGGCATAAGATGTATATGGGGATCATGAAAACAAAAGCCTTACTCAGAACTAAGGTTTGGTAATGCAATAGAAGCTGCTATAAGCTGATGTATCCCTTGCACAACATTAGACTTAAAGGAAAGCGACTGTCTGATGCATATGGTCGAAATAAAACGTTCCGGGGAAATACTCCACATAGATATCTGTTGCCCTTTCCCTAGTAGAATTATGTAATCAGAATAATCAATGTGGGATCAAGATGTCCTAAGGCATTTATTACCATTTCCATCAGGGCTGATTCGATCATATTGACAATCTAAAGGTGTTTCTATACACATGGCATTCCAGCGATTATCACGTCAAATAATAAACCTCAGTTCATATCATCACAGTTTAAGCACTTCTACAAAGAATGGGGTATCCAGCACTGAAAGGCAACCTCTTATCATCCCCAAGCTAATGGAGAGATTAAGCAGTTCTTAGCAACCATATTAAAAACCATTCGGGCAATGAACATAGAAGGAAAAGATTGAGGAAAATATTTAGGAAAATTTCTAATGTATTACTGAAATAATCCCCATGCCATGGTGGGAGAAACTCCAGCTAAGCTACTAATAGATTGGAAAGTAAATATCAACATACCAGAATTACAAAAGAGACCTGAAACCTAAGCTTGGAGAACAGCACGGCAAAAAGACAAAAAAGAAAAAGACAAATTGAAAATTTACCACCCTACACCATGGAGAGAAAAGTGGATGTCTGATTGGTATTTCCCCATCTCGGTCTTTCTGTTGTCCTTTAACCTTCATAATAATTTTGTATTCTGCCAGTCGAGGATGCCTATGTATCTGATGTTTTTTTGTTTTTGCATGGAGTTAGTTTAATGAATTTCTGTCAGTTTTCACTTTGACTCGTATGATATTATTTCTATATGATTTCTTTTTCTATTTAAAATTGTCGCAGGTTCGTTTCTATTGGTCAGGTTGGTTGCTTTCTGCATCATTCCAATTTCATGTGGTTTTTCCACGTTTTCAGGATTGTTCGCAATACTCATACAATTATTGGTATTTTCTTCATGTTTTGCATTGCCTTCAGTTCTCTGTCAAGTCCCATGTACTGCTGCCACCTTGGTTTTCATCTTGCAAACTGCTAGGGCCACAAAATTTACCATTTGACATTATTATCTTGTCTAGTCTCCTTGCTTGGATGACTTCATTTGCTTTTACATCCACATTCCAGAGATTTTTGTGATTTTAATTTTCCGATACTGTTTTTAGTTTTTGTGTCTGTATTATTTGCCTACATGTTCAAATTGCAAATGTTTGCATAGTTCCCTGTAAACAGCCTTTCTCACACAGTCGTGTCTGTGTCTGTATTTCTTTTGGGCTAGTTTGTTATATGATTTACCGTTTCATTACTTTGTAGACAAAGAGTTTACATTTATTGTTTTCTTGTGTTTTGTCTATCCTAGCTTTGATATTGTTTATTCTGATGTGTTGTTCTGTGCGCCTGTCAGTAGCGATTCCATTTCTCCGTTTAACTGACATTTTCATAGCCATGCCCAGCTGTTTTCTCTTTTTCTTTTTCATGAATTCTTCATTTACAAGTTGCTTTTCTTCCCATTTTTCTTTTCTTGTCTTTTACTTTTCAGTTTCAAGCCTCTCTGTATTTTTCATTTTTCCGATGTCGCTTGCCACAGTGTTCTCGGTTATGTATTTTTCCATTTTTTGTGTCATTCAAGTTTTTATTCATTATTATTATTATTATTAATACTATTTATTATTATTATTATTAATACTATTTATTATTATTATTATTATTAATACTATTTATTATTATTATTATTAATACTATTTATTATTATTATTATTATTATTATTGTTATTATTATTATTATTATTATTATTATTAATACTATTTATTATTATTATTATTAATACTATTTATTATTATTATTATTGTTATTATTATTGTTATTATTAATACTATTTATTATTATTATTATTATTGTTATTATTATTATTAATATTATTATTGTTATTATTATTATTATTGTTATTAATACTATTTATTATTATTATTATTATTATTGTTATTATTATTAATACTATTTATTATTATTATTATTATTGTTATTATTATTATTATTATTAATACTATTTATTATTATTATTATTATTATTATTGTTATTATTATTATTATTATTAATACTATTTATTATTATTATTATTAATACTATTTATTATTATTATTAATACTATTTATTATTATTATTATTATTATTGTTATTATTATTAATACTATTTATTATTATTATTATTATTGTTATTATTATTAATACTATTTATTATTATTATTGTTATTATTATTATTAATACTATTTATTATTATTATTATTATTATTATTGTTGTTATTATTATTATTATTAATACTATTTATTATTATTATTATTATTATTATTGTTATTATTATTATTATTATTATTATTATTATTATTATTATTATCTCACTACAAATTTTCAGACAAGTCAGTATCATTCATTGTATAGTGACAATAAACAGTAGTGTTCCCTGGAATCTGAGTGACAACAAGCTTGCCAGGTTACCAACACTTTCCATTTCTTTTCGATAACCAATGCAGATCACTTTGCATTATCGCAACACATGCTTACCATTTATTTTTTGCTAGCAACGACTGTTGATCTTCTCTGAAATTTTAATGGCACTAAGTTTCCTCAAGATTGTAGTCGCCCTGAACTCTTCCAAGGAAGGTTTGGACTGTTCTTTCCCTCCTCTGTCTTTTTGTTTTTCATCTTCTTCGACCCTTTACATTAGTTTTGTGTGATACCAGCCAAAGCTGATGCCATCAAATGCATGTGTGTACGACTGAAAATTTTCTGAGGCAAAATTGATGGTAGGCCATCGTCGGTTTAATGGATTTCTAGCAGTTTTCACTTTTTTGCAATCATGTGTTAGACCTTTACATATTTGGTTCTGTTTCAATTTAAACTTGCCTGTGATGGAATTATGTTCATTGGTTTTATTGGCTGGTTTCCACATTCAATAATTTTCCTTAAGATCTCAGTTATTTTTATCAGTATCATTCACTCAATCTTCCCTTTTATTCCAATTTCCTCTAATTATTTTGCCTGTGTTTTTGTGATTGTTTCTTGTGCTCATACAGTCATTTGTATTATGGTGATTTTCTTTATAGTCCACATTCCTTTCAGTACAAGCATTTGCTTTGTTTTTCTGCCTCTTTGATAATTGCCATGCCACAAAATTTACAATTTGGCAGATTTTCCTTGACTATTATCCATCCTAGTCTCCTTGCTTGGATAAGTTTGTATGCTTAAATCTCCATATCCCAGAAAATTGACCTTTTCATGACTATGTTCTAGTGTTTAGTCTTATAAATCTTCCATTTTTTTCTCATCTTTTTCATTTAAAATCCAATGCTTACTCTGTTATTCATTTTTCCTGTGGTTCTTGCTGCAGCAAGCAACTTTGCTATGATCTGGGTTATGTATTTTTCAAGTTTTTTTTTTTCTGTTATTCACCTAGTCTTCTATACTTACTAGTCTTCTTCTTTCTTTTTTATGTAGAGTTGGTTAATTTTATTATTTGGGTTTGATGCATTGTCATTAGTTTCTTAGTCTTCTGGTACAGGTGTATAAATAACGCAACATATTTTACTAGAGAAGCACCCCAGGTTTTTATTTCTTTTATCAGGTTTCTACTTAATTTCTAAACGTTTTCTTGTTCTCCTTGGGTATTCTTTTCCAATAATCTCTTTTATTTCTCTTGATTTAATGGTGTCTGCTTCACAAACTCCAAAATATTTATACGTATCGTGTTTGCTAAATGTCCTCATCTTCTTATGGTTAGGTAGTTATATGTCCCTTACTAGCTTGAACTTTCTCATTTTACTCTCTAGTAGTCCACACCTTTTCATTCTGAATTCTATTTGAATATCCTGGTTGAAGATTCTGGTTGTGTTTATCAGCCTTTCCAATTCCTTTTCCTTTTTGCAAATAGCTTCAGATCGTCTATATATACTAGGCAGTTTCTATATGTCCGGCTTGTGCTTGTAACTAATGTGTGTTAGTCTCTACATTCAAGGGTTTTCCTTAATATTTCAGCCGTTTTCATTATTGTTATAGGTTATATCGTCTCAGTCATCTTTCTGATTCCAATCTCTTCCATTCTTTTTTCAAAGTTTTTCGGCATTGTTCCTAGTGCCTCTACTAATAGTGGTCTTATCTTAACTTTATTCATCTTCCATATCCCTTTGAACTCTCTGGCAAGTTGCATATATTTGCTTTGCTTCTCTGTCTCTTTGCTCTTCATGCTGTAGTCTGCTAGAACAGCAAAGTCTACAATCTGGCAGAATTTTTCTTCTTGTTAATTATTACAAAATCTGGTTTTCTTGCTTGAATAGGTTTGTCAGTTTGTATATTCATGTCCTATAGAATTTTGTGACTTTCATTTTCAAGTATTGCTGCTGGTTTGTGCTTGTACCATTTGTCAAAGTGTTTAAGATGCAATTGTCTGCATAATTGCCAATGTACTACCTTCTTCACTTGATCGTTTCTATTTCTATATTTTTTTGGTTACTTTGCTGCGTTCACTTATTATGTGGTTTACTGTTTCGTCTCTTTGTCCATAGAGCCTGGATTTGCTGTTTTCTTGTGTCTTGTTGATCCTTGCTTTACTGTGGTTGGTTCTAATTGTATTATCGTGTGTGGCTGTTATTAAGGATTAAGTTTTTCTGTTTAGGTTTCCTTTTTGTAGCCATGTCAAGTGTTTTCGTTAGTCTCATCTTTTATCATCCTTATGAATCGTCCGTGTAGTTGTTTCTCTTCCCATTTTTTCCTTGTCTTATTCCGTGTCTCTTCTGTTTCTTTCTTGTTTGTTTTTTCAGTGCCTCTTGCTGTGATAATTATTCTTTCAGTGTTCTGCATTATGTGTTTTTAAAATTCTTTTTTTGTGTCACACAGTCTTCTATACAAACCAGTCCTCGTCCTCCGTTTTTAATTTTCACATAGAGTCGGTCAGTGTCATCCTCTGTGTATTGTGCATTGTCATGAGTTTCACGTTTTTTTTTGGTCAAGATATCTCAGCTCTTCTTTGGTCCAGCCTATAAACGGTCCAGATGATACTGCTCATGTATTTATACACTTTATTAGATTTCTACTATATAGTTCAGTTTTGAGGAATTTTCTTGTTCTTCTGAAATATTCCTTTCCAATTTTGTCTTTCATTTCTATTGCTTTGATGATGTCTGCTTCCAAAACTCCCAAATATTTGTAACTATCATGTTCCCTTGTTGCCTTCATCTCCATTTGGTTGGGTAGTTTCATACCTTCCGTTGTTTACAGTTTTCCCTTTCTCATGATTAGCAGTGCGCAATTGTCCATATCAAATTCCATTCAGGTATCCTGACTGAAGATTCTGGTTGTGTTTATTAGTGTCTCTAGTTCCTTCTTGGTTTTTGCAAACAGTTTCAGGTCATCCGTATATATTAGGTGGTTCATTCTTTCATCTGTATTAGTGAACTTGTTTCCAGTTTGACATTTTCTTAATATATTGTGAGGAGGCATCATGGCTGTGAAAACAATAGTAATGATAGGCAATCAGCTTGGAAGATCCCTCTTTGTATTTTAATCTTAATTTAATGTATTGTCCATCAGCTGTCAGTTCAAGTCTCCATGTTCTCATTGCATTTTCAATTAGATCGATAATCTTGCCTGGTATTTTGTATATCCTCAAATATTCTATTATCAATGCTTGCGGGATCCTGTCATACATTTTCTTGTAGTCGATCCATGCCATGGATAAACTCTTTTTTTTACTTCTTACTTCTTTCAGGATCTTTTGGTCTATTATTATTATTATTATTATTATTATTATTATTATTATTAATATTATTATTATTATTATTATTATTATTTATTTATTTATTTTACAAAAAATGAAGTTATTAAAAGCCAAACGTTGCTTTAAAGATATGTAGCCTTAATGATTCATATAGAGTAGTGCATTCAAGACAAATCTCTTATATCTAAACATGGAAATTAGAGTGTAATATTGAGATGAAAGTGCATACAAATACGATAGTCAAAACTAATAAAAAAGGAAAAAATTACCGTTGCAGGAAGAGATTAGAAATATTAGAACTAATTACTTTATCAGAAATAAAAATGAGGTGATTCAATTGAAAATGTCCAAATAACGGCATTTCTAACTGCGGTGGATATTTAAAAAAATAATTATTCTCACTCTGAAATAATATTATATAATTATAACATTATAATAATCAAGAGAGATTCCCAAACCATAATCTATTAAGCAATTGATTATTTGTATATTAATAAAGTAATATATCTTTGAAACAGGTTGTCAGATGAAATTAAAAAGAGCATAGAGCATTTTAACATAAAAGTAGACGCACTCCAAAATAATGATTAAAAAAACGAATTAAAAGGACATTTTTGGAACGATCAGATTAAATATTTAATAAAATTTGATATTGTGTTAATAAAATAAAATAAATGATTTTAATGGTTGAATTGCGAAGATAATTATAAGAGAAAATGCCCTTAAAGGTATAATATGCAAATAATAATTCAATTTTTCAAGGGTTCATACTGGATCAATTTTTCGATAATCTTTCTTAGGCATGGTCCCAAATAGTAGCCCCTTACGTTCAAGTGTTATGGGTGAACATGTTTAAAAAATGCATATATATTTAAACTTCCTCTCTCTATATATATCTATATATGATGTGATTACTGCCCACAATACTCGAGGCATCTTTATAATACTTTAATTCCTTTTTTATTCCCTTTTTTTAAGTTGGTAGGAATTGTTTGCCAAACTCTACATTGGCAGTAAATTTCTAATTAAGATATGTGACTAGCAAATCATCACCAATCTATCCTATTTCTTCATGTCTAAGAATAGTAATAAGTTTTCTTGAATGAAATAGACTATTTTACTATCGATTAAAAAATATGAACAGGTTAAGTATTTTTCAGAATAGCTACCTTATGGTGCGAGGAATAACATATGAAAAATCTCTAGATTTTCACTTTGTACTTTTTCAAAATACCAAGGATTTGTTTCTCGTTTTGAAAATATTGGGAAGTGATTAATAATGAGTTCTCGGACAAATCATGAACTGCAACTTGGAAAATTTAGATACCGAGAAGGAAAAGAGGTTCGTTAAAAGAAAAGGGTTATTGCCATTTGTAGTTTAAATTGAAACAGACAAGAGATGAGAAAATCTTAATTTTCAATTTGTAAAAGTGTCTCACCTCATCAATGGTTAGTTATAATCTGGCGGACATTTCATGCTTAATTGGAGATTATAACCAAGAAAAATTTTTGTTTTAATGTTTTGATGATCTATAAGGTCAGCAACGAAAATATAAAAAACTACAAGAATATAGAATGGGAAAAGACATTGCCAATACGAATGCGAGAGGATTTTTCTTTCTAATGGAAATGGAAGCAGCACTAATCCTATGCAGGTTTTACCGGAAGTTACATGGGAGTATGAAATTCACAAGCAGTCCCCAATCGCATGTATATCTCTGTTAGGGGAGATGACGACATTGGGTTTTCGCAACTCTTGCAGGGAAGTATCAACATTCTTCTACATACAGCGCCTGGAATTCCCAAATGGGTCGCTCATCTGATACTGACCAGGCGCAACGTTGCTTAACTTCAGTGATCTAACGAGAACCAGTGTGTCAACGTGATCATGCCGTATGTTAAGCTGTAAGATTAAATGTTGCACATTTTAAAGAATTTCATGAATATTCTTTAGAATGCTGATTCTATGACTTTTGGAACACGAGCAACATTTTTTTGACATGTTTATTTTGCAAGAAAAGCAGAGCAAAACCATAAAAAAAGAAACCCTCTATTCAGATGACTAATTTAAATATTATATCCAATAAAAACACTCCACAAATATGTTATGATAACTAGATGTAATTTATTTACGATTGTGTAAATGTATAATTTGAATTTGGTTTGATTAAAAATGATGATTTTGAAGATAAATGAAAAACCAAACAGACATTAACCAATTTGGGAACTATCAATTTTACAAGTATTTTAATGGAATGTGCCCGTTCGACGTACATATCCCCGACAAACCCGCTTAGCAACAAAATCACACCCCTTCACTGTTGAGGTCTCTAAATGCCAGAAAGCTTTCTACTCTAATAGCTTCTTCCTTCGAACAGCTAGACTTTGGAATTCTCTTCCTGCTACCTGCTTCTCTGACTGTACTAATTTGCAGAAGTTCAAATTTAACATAAACCAACATCTTACTAATCTTTCTTAGGCATGATCCAAATTAGTAGTCCCTTGCGTCCAAGTGGCAACACGCCTTATTTGGGGAGAAGGTGAGTAAAAAAAAAAGAAGAAGAATTCGATCTGTATTCTCTTATTGTATTAATAGTGTCCATACATTTTAAGCGTTTATATGAGAAGATTCTTAAAAATCAGCAAAGAAGCATAACAACTGATACGTAATTTGATAATGTGCTTTTAATTGAATACCAATTAATATGTTCCTTAATTTATTCTTACGGGAACTGAAAAGCACAGAATTATCAAAATAACACTTTTAATCAACTATATGTTTGGGCAGCACACAAAACTTTAGAAATTATCCAAGAACATAAAAAATAGCGATTCAAAAAAGTGAAATACTCTCACTTTCTGTATGTATGTATGTATGTATGTATGTATGTATGTATGTGCAAAATAATATTTCTTTGTTGGCTCATTCATTGGATTGTCTTCAAAATCTACAGAATTTCTTTTGTAAAACTGTGTCATGTGAACGTTATTATCACTTATTCTAATTACGAATTATATTAAAGTTGATGGAATTTATGAAATATGAAAAACAATGCAAATCAGATCGACTAAAATATAAAAATTCTGTTTTTTATGAATATTAAACTTTTTTTATATAACAATATTAAACTTTTTTTATATAACAATATTAAACTTTTTTGTATAACAGTATTAAACTTTTTTTTATATAACAATATTAAACTTTTTTTATATAACAATATTAAACCCTTTTTTATATAACAATATTAAACTTTTTTTATATAACAATATTAAACTCCTATGGAAAAGCTTTCAATTATTCGTTGATATGAAATAACATACTTTGATAAAATAATTTCTTCTTAGAGGTGGAGGGCTAGATTAGGATTATCATGATTAAATCAATCTATTAGCCTTTTATATCTTTACCCCTTCTCTATATAAATAAACAATATAAAATGCATAAAAACCCACGAGCACTCATCTTACTATTCTGAAGCTGACATCTATTTACTACTACTACTACTACTACTACTACTACTACTACTACTACTACTACTACTACTACTACTACTACTCAATTGGAGTAGGGGTAGTTGAAGTGAAGCTATCTCTCTTACATAGTAATATATATTCCCTTCCCACCAAAGTGAATGTGACATGATGTTGGTTTTTAATTTGGGAAATCCAGCTGTCCCCAGAAGGGGGCCACTGGATAGTTGAAAAGATTGCTGTGATCAACTTCTTCGCATTTCACTGTGAGAACACTTCAGTTGACCCGCAATAACTTCTTTCTCCGAAGAATAGAGTAATGCCTGGGAGAAGGATCATCTAAAAGTAGAACCATATTTCACTTTGATACAAGCCCAATAGCATGTGCTACACACGGTTTATCTCTAAAGTATGAAGTGATGAAAGATACATGTTTATCTATTATACAATCTCTCTCTCTTTCTCTCTCTCTCTCTCTCTCTCTCTCTCTCTATCTCTATCTATCTCTATCTATCCTTTTCTCTCATCATTTAAATTAAATAAAAAAGGAGTGTGAGAAAAACTGAAAGAAGCTTTGTCATCTTGTTAGCACACATGATATGTAATAAATAAATAAATAAGAAACTCTGTTTGCATGCATGTGTGTTTGTATACATTTTTGTGTGTTTATATGTGTTTGTGTGTGTCTGTATGCATTTGTGTGTATGTTTATATGCGTTTGTGTATTTGTATGCATGTGTGTGCATATTTATATGCATTTGTGTGTGTTTGTATGCATATGTGTGTGTTTGTGTGCGTTTGTATGAATGTGCATATGTGTGTGTTTGTTTACACGTGTGTTTGTATGATATATGTGCGTGTTTGTATGCATGTGTGTGTGTTTGTATGACTGTATAAATATTTGTATGACTGTATATGTGTGTGTTTGTATGACTATATATATGTGTGTGTGTGTTTGTGTGTGTTTGTACGACTGTATATATGTGTGTGTTTATACAACTGTATATATGTGTTTGTTTGTCTGACTGCATATATATGTGTGTGTTTGTATGTATATATGTGTTTGTATGACTATATATATATATATGTGTGTTTGTATGACTGTATATATATGTATGCGTGTATGCATCTGTGTGTGTTTGTATATATGTGTATATGTGTATATGTGCGTGTGTGTATGTGTGTATGCCTGTGTATATGTGTGTATATATGTCTGATCAAATGTTCTCCCTTTTCTCCACTGTCCTCCTCTCTGTCATTGTGCAACCTATTTGTTTTCTAAAAGCTTGACAAACTACTGCGAGGCGAAACAGCCTCGCTCCCTTAAAAAATCTTTGATAAAAGCCTTTAAAATGGCAGGTTGTATGCGAAGAGTCAGGTTTCCATTGGGTGAAGGAGACGAAGATGTTTGCTTGTCAGTTTTCTCCCCAAAAAAGTGCCACACACACACACACACACACACACACACACACACACACACACACACACACACACACACACACACACACACACACACACACACACACACACACACATATTGATCAGCATCACCTCGCTACCCTCATTAAAATGGAAAACCCATTTAGTGTTCTCTCCTTAGATATTCTGTAAAAAAGGCATAACATTAAAAGGAAACTGAAAATTTATACATTTTATTATTTTTTAAAAAGTTTTTCCAAATAAAATTTGCTGAAAATCAAGAAAGGCTCTTTTAGAAATCTCTTAAAAAATTGATTTTAGATTAAAAATTTATTTTTTTCCTGTTCTCATGATTTTACCTGTTTTTGAGTTTTAATAAACTTTCAAATGTTGAACTTGACAAATTTATGTAAATTCGACCATCGTCTATATATCCTTTCAATTAAATAAATATACAAAAATATCTGATAGAATATATAAAAATATACAAATTCTCCCAAATTATTTCATCATAAAAATGTTTAGGTAGGTATTTATTTGTTTCCCCACGAAAGCAAAATGTGACACAAGGTCGTTTTTAATGGGGTGGGGAAAATCAGCTTCCCAAAAATAGAAGACTCTGGCGATAGGCAAAAATAAAATGGCCTTAGTATAGAAAGGTTTCCCCTCCATCGACTAAGGACAAATTAACTTGAGTGTAGCATCAGCACATGTACTACACTCTGATCCTTGCCTGTGCCAGGTAAGTAAAACTGTTTACGTATATATTAATTATTTCTGAATTCGTCTTAAAATTCTTTACCATAGAATTATTTTTAACCTGAATAGGTAATTTGTTTAAAAACTATATTACCCAATTAGAAAAAAATCTAATTAATCATATTTTAAATAGATGGTTGCATGCAATAAAGAGTCAATTAAAATCTCATTAAATCAGTAACTTAATTAGGAACATAATGCCCTGATGAGATAAATGATAGAAACATAAATGTATTTTCATTCTTTTTTCTTCTTATTCTTAATAATAATAATAATAATAATAATAATAATAATAATAATAATAATAATAATAATGATAATAATAATAGTAATAACAAAAAATAATAAAAAGCAAAACAAAAATGGTCTACTAATGTATTAAACACCATAAACAAGAATAAGAATTAATGGGATAGCTGGATTGTTAGTTAATGATGATGAATATTATACAATTAAAGAAAATTTAAGTTTTGAGGTTTTTTTTTTGTTGCTTATAATTTTAAAAACAACTTTTCCTCAGCATATTACATAATTTGCAAAAAAAGTTTACGTGTAAAAAGCTATCAGTTTTAAATGTTGTACAAAAGAAATTGTCTTTTATGGAAACCAAACGAAAATGAATTTTTAAAGGAACCAAAAATAAAAAGTATTTGAATCTTTGATTGAAAATAAACAAAACAAAAAAAATGTTTTCATTTTCTAAAGTTTATTGGAAATTAAGAATGTACCATTATTTCAGACAATTCTACCCGGCGTAACTAAAATCTTTTTTTGTTTTGATTTTTATTGTTATCAATTTTTTTTAAAAAGCAAATAAAATTTTCACTATTGAATTTAATTGTCAAATATCGTTTTGTCAATAAATTATTAATTGAACCAAATTATAAAACTATAAGTTATGGTTAAGAACGTTGATTTTGAATCTTATGAAGTTATTGAATACATGCGTTCAAATTGTTCATTTTTGGCGGACTAAACCCGGTTATTACTTTTCGGCGGGTCTGTATAAAAGTTGTTTTTCTTTTCTTGAAATGTTTTTTTTTGTATTGAGAAATGAACTCTAGTCAGAAATGATCGTTTCGTAACAAAATAATTTTTCAAATGTTTTTTAATTGACTTTATATGCAGATACAGCATAAGAAATTAACATTATATATATGTATATGGACCATAGTCTTTTATCATTTATTTGTTATATGCTCTGTAATTACATTGAGCTTCATAAATTAAAGGATTGGTATGAATAAAAGGTGAAATATAATTTAAAAACCTATTTCCACACACACACACACACACACACACACACACACACACACACACACACACACACACACACACACACACACACACACACACACACACACACATATATATATATTAAATGAAAGATGAGGAATAAAAGTTAAATATAACTTTATATCATTAGAACAATAATGAAAAGTAAAGGGGAAAATTAAGAAAAACTCTTTAGGTTATGGCATTTCGAAGCTAAATGCTTCTCACCAGATTATATATATATATATATATATATATATATATATATATATATATATATATATATATATATATATATGCCCCCTTCAATTCTAATATTTTTTAATTTTCTGTCTATCTTTCTTTCTTTCCATCGCCTTCTCAAGTCTATTTTTCAAATTTGTAATCATTTCAGATTTCAAATTTAATCTAACGGAGTCTTCCGATTAATAACGACGATCTATCAAGTATCCACGTGAGTTGATTGCATTTGTAAATTCTATTTTTTTCTCTTCATTATATCCTGTACATTTTGTGAGATTTTATTCAAATTCTGTTCTTCATTCAAATGTGTGCACGTGTGAGCATGCTATGCAAACATTTTTATAGAATTGAAATGAAATGAAAATATTAACTAAAAGCACAAGAAATGCAATGAAATATGCATTAAATTAATTCGTTACTTTGAAAATTCATTTCATACAAAAACAAAATGTTCACAGAT
>NC_136504.1:2032500-2112500 GCF_053919585.1 Euprymna scolopes
GTGAAATTACTAGTTTAATTAAAATACAGGAAATAGAAAGTGCTCGTTGTAATTTAGATATATAATAAGCTCGATAGTTAAATGTCCTAGAGCTAATTCAATATTAAGTAATGTGATTGATAATTTAAAATTTAAAAATCAAATTATAATTAAATTAAAAATCCGTTTCATAAGAAGGAACTCTTCAAAATTTGCTGACGAGGAGACCTTGCTTATTAAAAAACTATATGTAATTATTGTACATAACTTGATGTATACCACAACAAAAAGCATTGTTTTCCGAAACGGTCGTACAGATAATTGATTTTGTTATTGTTCCTTCTTATGAAACGGATTTTTAATTTAATTATAATTTGATTTTTAAATTTTAAATTATCAATCACATTACTTTATATACAAATATATATATAAATATATATACATACATATATACATATTTATACACACACACATATATATATACACAAATATATATATACATATATATATACATATATATATACACATGTATATAGATATGTATATATATATATAAATGTATATAGGTATAGGTATATCCCTATATGTACACACACACACACACACGCACACACACACACACACACATATATATATATATATATATATACATATATATAGAAGCATATGTATACATATGCATATATTTATACACATATATATATACGTATATATAAATATATATATACGTATATATATACATATATAAATATATATGTACATATATATACATATATATACACATAAATATATATAGACATATATATATACAATGCATATATATATACACACATTTGTATATATATACATCTATATATACATGTAAATATATATATACAATGAATATTATTATACATATAAATATACATATATATATACATATAAATATATATATATACATTTAAAAACATGTTTCGGTTACAACTATAAAAAGTCAGACATCGTCAGATGTATTCTTTGCTTAAAGACATCTGGCTTCTTATATGTGTGACTGAAACATGTTTTCAAATGTGTAGCCACATTGTGTTTGTATCAATAAAACTCTTTTTTTTAGTAAATCTGGTAAGTCTTTTATTTAATCTTAAATGATATCACCTTAAAACTAGTTTCGAATTGAGAGCCATAAAATGCTTTACATATTACAAAAATAAATGGAAAACTTCCGAAGAAATTTCTAATTCAAAAAATTAGATCTTATGCAGTGTAATCTGTTTATTTTAATGATTTACATCATGAAATACGGGATCGACGAGTTTATATATTGAACTAGATGACCTGTGAACTGTTGAGTCAACGTTGGTACATAGTGCATAGAATTCTTAATGAAAGAAAATTATAGAATAAAGTTACTGTATGCTTTCAACTTAATAGAAATTAGCAAGGTTTCATGAATTAGCCTTGGAAAAGTTATGACAAAAATAAACACATTATTTCACATGTTGCGTCTGAAGATATTTATGTCATCCAATCAAAACACTTGTTGCCATGGTGACTGACTAGACAAATGACCGTTTATGAGTTGATTCATTATTTATATCCTTCATTGATTTACATTATCTCACTCTCTAACAAGTAAGCAAAAGTTATTAGAGTTTTAGCATTATATAAATTTGCTAAGTTTGAAAGAAATGCTCGTAAAGTACAAAAGATGTCATGTACTGTGAGAACCTTTAAAGAGACTGGTAAATCAAGACATCTCCCCAGAATGCTGGCCTAGTGCTAATGCATTCTTTAGTTTTGTTGTTGTTGGAGTAGACAAGGGCAAGCGGCAGGGGCTTTTCAACTCATTATAGATTCTCCCAAATTTACTTGCTGAATGTCCAAAGAGAATTGTTCTAAAGATTTCAGACTTATTTTATTTCACATTTATTCCAAGAAATTCAGAAAAAGGAAAAATTTTTCCACTGTCTCCGATGGTGAGGCTCTAGCTTGTGGGCTTTGGGAAATGTGGAGCCACCCTTTAATTGCCATTGCTCCCAGGTCCACTCTGACCCGGAGTGGTAATACCTGTTAGGGTCCCAACTATGGGTTAAATAGAAACCGACTTGAAAAAACAAAAAAACAAAAAACAAAAAAAAAAAAAACAAGTATATTCTATTAAAATATTTTTCTTCATAATCACTGGATTCGGCATTAAATAACCTGAAAAGTGTTGATATGCTGTAAAACAAAAACAACCAACCAACCAACCAAGCAACACATTTATTCTAAGAAATTCAGAAAAAGGACATTTTTTTTCCACTGTCTTGTAATTATCTTCTATTTTGTGTCAGATATTTAAGATATTCATTGTGTAAAGAAAAGGTTACAAGAAAACGTTTTGAAAAAGTAAATAGTCCAACGTATTTATTTGTATTAAGTTTTTACTTTTTAATCTTTGCCTAATAGGCCAAATGGACTATGAAATCGGTCATGCCAAGTTCAAATCCCATGCAGATCTTCTGTGCTCAATTATGCACGAATACTTTTGGGAAAGGTATAAGCCTGCAATTGCTAGTCTCCTCCAACAACTTGTGTTCAATTAATTATATACAAGATATTGTATCTAAGATATTGTGCTTTGACATTAGATAAATAATTTAATTTGCTGTAATTAAGAATCCCCCTCCCCCACTAATTCTGACTCGTATGAAAATAAAGCAATCAAATTAAAATCTTATTCTTGTAAATTATTTGTCCATTGTTGTTGCTTTGAGTGCAAAAACTAAAATCTTAAGAACACCCTTGGGCAATATGTTCACTCAATCATCCATCAAAATCCATCTTTTCTAATCTGTTCTACTTTTTATTTACCTGCCTTTTACTTCCTGGGCTTACCAGTTACTCAAGCACTGTTTAGCCCAACTTAGTCCTGCGTAATACAACCTTAAACTACATTTGTTGGTTAGACCCGTTGGGTTAGGAACTTTCAGCAATTCCTTCATAACCATTACTCCCAGGTTATTGGGAGCCAGACTCGTAGTATTACCTGTTAGGATCTTGTTTCTAGGATTAGATAGAATTTACTTGATTCAGACTATTTATTTCTTCTTTTTCTATTACTACGACTGCTACTATAATGATGATGATGTTTGCAAAAAGCAAATTAATCTATAAATATTTGAAGAATTTAAGAACATAAAAAAACTATTACCAGAATAAGTGAATTCGGCATTTAGTGACACAAAAATCGTTGCTCGGTTGTAAAATAGAACAGTGGACCAAAATGAATATGGACTATGTGAGCTAAGAATCTCGGATGGGTAGGCCACCTGGCGAAAATGGAATCTGAATGACGTATAAAGCAACTGCTGTTTTTCTTGACTGTAACAAAAGTAGAACTTGGAGACTTTATGAAATAAACAGGAAAAGAAGGAATATCAACACCAACAATGACGAAAGCATGCAAAAGACAAAAGTGCACAGATGTGACCATAATATGATGGTTTCAGTCAATTATATTCAGTTCTGTGGACACTGTAGACGATGATCATGGTGATGAAAATGACAAGAAACTAGAACCTGCCCTCCAAATACCGCTGGGTGATTTAAAAAAGGAATTAAAAAAAAATAAAATGGCATGAACATCCAAAAAAACAGAAGTGAATTCCAAAAAACTAAAAGGACGATAAAAAAGGTCTCCCACCAAAATAAATAAATAAAATAAATAAAAGTAAAAATAAAGGGTAATCCAATAATGAAGCAAGAGAAAACTCAAAGGAAATGTTATTTTTTTTTATTTCTTTTTCAAATTGAAAACTGACAACACTTGATGATTTTGAAAAGTTCAGTGCACTAAAACAATGGTGATAAATAAAGAAGAAATATCGACGGCGTTTGATGAAAGGTTAATGCATCGTAGGCGTTTCTGCATGAATTCAACTTTGAAAGAAAAAAGAAAAGGACAGACTCGTTGACCTATCGCATATTTACTCACCAAACTATCTCGCTGCTATTTTGAGGCAGCTATCTGTTTATGGAAAGAAGTAGACAAGAACGCAGAAATCATATGGATAGATATCCGCGACTAGGAAGACAGGACGATAAGCTTGAGATGTGCTGTTCAACAAGCCAGAACTGATGTCCTTGACCTTTTAGCTGCTGCTACAGCTGCTTATCCCTCACTTGTCTCCCCACGTTATCCTCTCCACCCATATCCATCCATTTACCATAAATGATGATGCTGCTGCATGGCTTGTCCAGCTTTCTGTTCCGTTTCTGTCATTTCAGCTTAGTTTTATAAATTTAACTAGAGATTCTTTCCATTTTTAATTGGAACTTTAGACAGAAAATCTATTGCATAAAAATACCATGAAATTCGAATTGACAATCAAATTATAAAAAAGAACTGACTTAATAGTTCTTACATTTTTGGGATTAGTTCCATTTTTCCAAAAAAGAAAGGTATTTTGGTGCAACGAATTATTATTGGACCAGTGTATCCAAATGGTTAGGATGCTTTTATGATGACTGCATGATAGCAAGTTGTAATCCATCTCAGTTATTTTGGTAAATGCGTGAAAACCATGTTCTAACCAAATCCTGTGCATGAAATTGGGTGCAATGAAACTGCAGAAGTTATTGGATAGCGAGAGAGAAATAGTTGCCATCAGCCCAAGACTCACATGGCATAATGGATATCCACCATGCAGTGCACCCATCCTTCTTATGATTTGATTGGTTGGTTGGTTTTTGTTTTACGGCATACCAACCCTTTTCAGGTTATTTAATGCCGAATCCAAAGAGTTTGAAGAAAATATTTTAATAGAATATATTTGTTGTTTTCAAGTCGGTTTCTATTTAACCCATAGTTGGGACCCTAACAGGTACTACCACTCCGGGTCAGAGTGGACCTGGGAGCAATGGCAATTAAAGAGTGGTTCCACACTCCCCAAAGCCCGCAAGCTGGGGCATCACCACTGGATATAGTTTAAGGTCATATCCAGGACCCCCTCTTATGAGTAATCCAACAAGTGGGCTAGGAAGCCTTTTTTTATGTTTGAAGTTATGACAACTTTTTTATGTTTGAAGTTATGACACCTTTTTTATGTTTTAAGTTATGGCACTTTTTATGTTTTAAGTTATGACACTTTTTATGTTTTAAGTTATGACAACTTTTTATGTTTTAAGTTATAACAACTTTTTGTGTTTTAAGTTATGACACTTTTTATGTTTTAAGTTATGACACTTTTTTATGTTTTAAGATATGACAGCTTTTTATGTTTTAAGTTATAACAACTTTTTATGTTTTAAGTTATGACACTTTTTTATGTTTTAAGTTATGAGATCTTTTTATGTTTTAAGTTATGACACCTTTTTATGTTTTAAGTTATGACACTTTTTTATGTTTAAGTTATGACACTTTTTTATGTTTTAAGTTAAGACATCTTTTTTTATGTTTTAAGTTAAGACATCTTTTTTATGTTTTAAATTATGAAACCTTTTTTATGTTTTAAGTGACGAAACCTTTTTTATGTTTTAAGTTATGACATCTTTTTATGTTTTAAGTTATGACACCTTTTTATGATTTAAGTTATGACACCTTTTTATGATTTAAGTTATGACATCTTTTTATGATTTAAGTTATGACATCTTTTTATGTTTTACGTTATGACACCTTTTTATGTTTTAAGTTATGATACTTTTTTATGATTTAAATCATGACATCTTTTTATGTTTTAAGTTATGACATCTTTTTTATGTTTTAAATTATGACACTTTTTGTGTTTTAAGTTATGATATCTTTTTTATGTTTTAAGTTATAACATCTTTTATGTTTTAAGTTATGACACTTTTTTATGTTTTAAGTTATGAGACCTTTTTATGTTTTAAGTTATGACACTTTTTATGTTTTAAGTTATGACAACTTTTTATGTTTTAAGTTATGACACTTTTTTATGTTTTAAGTTATGAGAACTTTTTATGTTTTAAGTTATGACACTTTTTTGTGTTTTAAGTTATGACACCTTTTTATGTTTTAAGTTATGACACTTTTTTATGTTTTAAATTATGAAACCTTTTTTATGTTTTAAGTGACGAAACCTTTTTTATGTTTTACGTTATGACATCTTTTTATGTTTTAAGTTATGACACCTTTTTATGATTTAAGTTATGACACCTTTTTATGATTTAAGTTATGACATCTTTTTATGATTTAAGTTATGACATCTTTTTATGTTTTACGTTATGACACCTTTTTATGTTTTAAGTTATGATACTTTTTTATGATTTAAATTATGACATCTTTTTATGTTTTACGTTATGACATCTTTGTTATGTTTTAAGTTATGACATCTTTTTTATGTTTTAAATTATGACACTTTTTGTGTTTTAAGTTACGATATCTTTTTAAAATTTTTAAGTTATTACATCTTTTATGTTTTAAGTTATGACACCTTTTATGTTTTAAGTTATGACATCTTTTTATATTTTTAGTTATGACATATTTTTATTTTTTAAGTTATGACATCTTTGTTATGTTTTAAGTTATGGCACCTTTTTATATTTTAAGTTATGACATCTTTGTTATGTTTTAAGTTATGACATCTTTGTTATGTTTTAAGTTATGACATCTTTGTTATGTTTTAAGTTATGACATCTTTGTTATGTTTTAAGTTATGACACCTCTTTTATGTTTTAAGTTATGTCACCTTTTTTACGTTTTAAGTTACCTCCATCTATGGTTCTGTTCAAACCATACAGGAAATTTTACATCCAAGAATTGTAGAAGATAAGAAACTTCTTGCTAAACACGACTTTTATAAATCTTTTGGATGAAAAGTCTTAGAGAATTTAAATCAATTACAATTGGATCATTCGTTTTTTGTCACATAGAGATCACCCATTGCAAAAATTGAACAACAATTTGAGAAAAAATAAGTCAAATTATTTATGTTCAATATACCTGATATTTGAAATAAAACACAAAATTCAATAATTTTCTCCGTTATATATATATATATGTATTAGGTTGAAAAATGTTCAAAAGATTAGACTCATTGACTTCTAACAAGGGTCGTTGATAGTGTCCAATCAAAGAGAACAAATTTATATATATTTTATTTTCTTTATGTAAATATAGTCTATATTTTCATAAAGACTATATTTACATAAAGAAAAAAAGTGGGTTTAGAGACTTGCGATGTACCATAGTTGATTTTGTTTCAGTGAAAGCGAAGCAGCATTCTCTATCTGTGTTTGTGTTTCATGTGGCAGCCTATTCTAACTATCCATTTGCATGGCTTGTTGGACTTTGCTATTTTTGGCCAATAAATTTGATTTCATTTGATTTGATATACTAGCAGATTTTTTGTCCAATGTTGCCTTGTATAAAATCATTATGTGTGAACAGGAATAAGGAAAGAACTTTCATTTTTAAAAATTAAAAAAAAGATCAACAGTTTTTTTATATTGCCAACTTATTTCCATTAAATCTAATTTTAACAAACCTTAATCATTGTTTTCTCTGATTCTATTTGCTTCTATTTGACGATTCAACCCTCAACCAAATTTAAAAAAATGCAGTAACGTTCGTCTGCAAATGAACTATTTTTACATTACAGAATAAAACACAAATTAATTCATCTCAGTTGAAATATATTCACCTTCACTCTCCCAGTAGGTATATTTTCTCTTTTAAACTTTTTCTGATCAAATAAATTTAATATCAGATCTACATTTGAGTTTGTGTTCAAGAACATTCGCATAAACTTACGATTGATTTACATCTGAATAAAGTTTGAATCATTTCTTCATTTCTAATTGTAAGTCTTTCACTTATTACTCTGCTTGAGTGTATATTAGAATCTCCCTGTATTCCAATTTGGGTTTTATATTGTCAAATTCTGGAGTTAGAGTTTGTATAAATATAAATAATTTTCTATGATAAACAATTAATCTTCCAGATAATTCATTTTTTATTTGACCGACAAAGTTTTGTATTTTAGAAATGTTTTTTTAAGGCTGCATAATCATGATTTCGTTTTTATTATATCCTGTGTGTTAATGTAATTGTTAAGTTACTGACATTCTTTTATTTTAGAGCAATTTAATAATAAAATGCTACAGACAGTTGTTTCTACTGTATAAGTTTGAGTTGGAGACCATGGACGATTGGAAAGCACTGGAATATTGAAAAAGTGACCTCCATAGATTTGTGTTGGAGTAAAAAAGGATAGGAAATTTTAGTTACAACGGAGGACTTGTTAAATACATTAAAAGCCATGTGATGTGAAAAATTGTGATGAAGATGTAGAATCAGTGTCTAGCAGAAAAAGGTCATAGCAGATGTTCTGACTTCACCTGAACAACGAGATTCGTCGAGAAGCTACAAAAAAAAAAAAAAAAAGGTACGACGATCTAGGTAATGCAACACCTGCCGCCCTCGTCTGATTGTAACTCCATTTATTATTGCGTGGAGTCATGTTGAGAATGATATTAATCGTAGCATCTGCAATATCAAGGTATTTCTTAAAAGACTCCATAAATTATGTGTGTTCCCAGTTCAAGTCTTATCTGAAAGTTGTGTATCAGAGGCAGAGTGACTTTTTTGAAGCAGCTGTATTCACCAAAACGTCTTCTAAGGAATGAACTTTGAATTTTCAGAATACATCCATAATGTCGCCAATCTTCTTCAATACTATACCAAAGAGTGTAGCATATTATTCACTTTCCAGGGTAAGGGTTCAAGTTTCGCTCTAGATAATTTTCTCTTGGGTATAAAACTCATGAACTAGACAATTCAATCTTAGACTATTTTATTTACTTAAAAATGATGCTAAGTATTTTGTCCACAATGGTCTCCAATTGCTAAGCAAGTTAACGGAAATGATATAAACTGTTTTACTTGAAAGATCAAAGTTTTATTTTTTGTGGCGAGAATATACAAAACTCCTTTGAAAGTCTAAAAAGGAAAAGAGAACGATACATCATGGTATACATGATGAAAACCTTAAGCAGGCTTGTTCGAAACATGAAATTTATTATTCGAAATAATGATAGAATTTTTCCACTGCTTCAAATTCCAAAGAAATGAAAACAAAAAACTGTATTATTCTGGAAATTTTGTTTGATAGAAACCTAATTCCTCAAGCCGTTTGACTTCTAGGTGCCTCACGGAAAGAAATTAGAATTCAAAAGAGAAATAATGACCTTGCTTTAATTGAAACAAAACTAGAGATTTTTGAATAGATTGCAAATATAACATCGTATTCAGATACTAAAAGTGTGAAAGAGCCACTTAAATAAATGCTTGAACTCATTGATGTTTTAAAGGTAGAAATTCACTTTTTTCAATGGGAATCATTAAAAGTCTGAATCCCAAAGGAAACGATTCGATCAGTTAGACAATATATTTCTATCGTAAACTGAGTCGATATCTTATGGATCCATTTTCCTATCGATGACTTGCATCAGGCTATCTTCAGCGAGATGTGAATATTTCTATCTTTCCACACCTTACACAACGATCCTTACCGTTGCTTTTAAAATGAAACTGTTTTAACTTTAAATCCTTTTCTTTAGTCATGTGACAAAAACTAACCAATCAGATTTCTAAGCATTTATTGGGTGATAGATCTGGAGTCAAATTCTGTCAATCATACTTAAACAACCGTATGCATTAAAAAACCAAATTTGTTTTGCTTGGGAGTCACCAATTATCAAGACCCGAAAACCACTCGAAGATAAGGGTCAATAAATGTAAGTAAAATGGTGTAAATTGATTAGAATTTGATTATTTATGGGGACAGTATCTTGTTAATTAATACATTATATGATCATCATAATTGGTTTCATGAACACCATAGTTGCTTCCGACAAATAAAGTCTCTTTAGAAAAAGAAAAGCCGCAAAAGAATTAAAATTATTTGTTTTGCCACGATTTCTTTCTCATCATGTCATTCATAGAAGGTAAAATTGGATTTTGTTGCCCTTCTTTATCAAAATATAAGCGTCGTATTGATAACGAAATAATAATGATATTGATAACGAAATAATAATGATATTGATAACGAAATAATAATGATATTGATAACGAAATAATAATGATATTGATAACGAAATAATAATGATATTGATAATAAAATAATAATGATATTGATAACGAAATAATAATGATATTGATAACGAAATAATAATGATACTGATAACGAAATAATAATGATATTGATAATAAAATAATAATGATATTGATAACGAAATAATAATGATATTGATAACGAAATAATAATGATATTGATAACGAAATAATAATGATATTGATAACGAAATAATAATGATATTGATAACAAAATAATGATATTTATAACAAAATAATAATGATATTGATAACAAAATAATAATGATATTTATAACAAAATAATAATGATATTGATAATAAAATGATAATGATATTGATAACGAAATAATAATGATATTGATAACAAAATAATAATGATATTGATAATAAAATAATAATGATATTGATAACAAAATAATAATGATATTGATAACGAAATAATAATGATATTGATAACGAAATAATAATGATATTGATAACAAAATAATGATATTTATAACAAAATAATAATGATATTGATAACAAAATGATAATGATATTGATAACGAAATAATAATGATATTGATAACGAAATAATAATGATATTGATAACGAAATAATAATGATATTGATAACGAAATAATAATGATATTGATAACAAAATAATAATGATATTGATAATAAAATAATAATGATATTGATAACAAAATAATAATGATATTGATAACGAAATAATAATGATATTGATAACAAAATAATAATGATATTAATAACGAAATAATAATGAGAATAAAATACACATTGGACGATCGTAACAAAAGCAAAAGCTTTTTCATCTTTTTTGGGTCAAACCTTTGTCATCTCTGCTTATCAAAAGGGAAGTCAAGCGTTTAGTTTTACCCTAAATTAAACAACCGTATAATGTTTTCCAGCAATAACAGTGGACACACACACACACACACACACACACACACACACACACACACACACACACACACACACACACACACACACACACACACACACACACACAATAAAAATAAAATTTTTACTTAGTTTAATATTTTATAGTCGTTTCACATCGTCACCGATCACCAGACATATCTCTAACAAAAGAATAAACATTGTCACGGTGTCAAGTTATACACATGATATTGCGTTTCGCGCGTTTGTTTTTCATATATATCAATAAAACGTTTTTCTCTCTTTGCAAAAGCTCTGCAACAAGTTATATTGAGCACATAAGTAGTTGTAGTTAATCATAGCTTAAATATCAAGGCAAATCATCACCTTGTTTGCATTTAGCTATGAATTCGTGTTTTTTATTATTTAATAATTTCATTCTAAAGTTTATAATTTGATATTTTTCCTCTAAAGAATAATTTAAAATGTATAGTATTTATATTGCAAGTCGTGTATAATTTGAAGATTTATCAATGGATATTAAAGCTAATACTATAATTGTTTGGTTTGTATATATATTTAAATAGAGTATTATTATTATTATTATTATTATTATGATAATTATAATTACACTGGAAATTACTTTCTGTAGTATGTATACTTTCCTTTATTAATAATATTTATTGTGACTTTATATGTAATATTGTTAAGCATTTGTTTTTTTTATGCCTTCATAAAGTAGTAACACCAACATTATATATATATATATATATATATATATATATATATATATATATATATATATATATACATTTTACATGTGTTTTTATGGTAATCGGGACAAAATAACCATTTTATACTTAAATATTAAGAGTTTTATAAAGAATCGGAATCGATAATTGTATCGGAATCGGGAATTTCGAACGGAATCGGAAAAATATTGAGATACTTCCATCACTAATATATATATATATATATATATATATATATATATATATATATATATATATATATATATATATATACATATATATATATATATATATATATATATATATAAAAGGGGTGGAAGAAGTTAATTTGGCAAGTTTAAAATATAAAATAAAGTATATATATATATATATATATATATATATATATATATATATTAAAATGGTAAAAATATTGAAATTCCATGAATTCGATTCACGTGTTCAGTTAATCTGAAATACTTTGGAGTGAAAAATCAGAGAAAACTAAATCAGGGAAAAAATAAATAGTTTTATTTCATTTTCTTTTTCTTTTTAGAAATTCTTATTGGCAAAATAAATCATGGATTCTAAGAGCGACGTGGTAGTTTTTATAATTTCACTCTAACTAGGTTCGAAGGATAAAAGCGTTGTGAAATATGGACTTACATCAAGCTTGACATAATAACAAACAATGAGGAGGGAGTTCTTTGTATAGGTGTTGGTTGTCAATAAGAAACGGAAAGAGGTAAAAAGCTCTGTTTGACACAATAAAAAAAAAAAAATTCATGCCCCCCCCCCACGTGTTCGATTTATTCCCACCACCACCACCACCACCACCACCACCACCACCACCACCACCACACACACACACACACACACAAAAAGAAAAAAAAAGTGGAATTGAACTAAAAATGTAACTTTTTAGGATGCATAACAAATTCATTGCCATATTAATACAATTATCAGTAAAGATATTGCATATCTGTATGTTTCTCGCCTATACGTAACTTTGATGAATACATATTAAATAATTTTTTTTTAAATTTGCTATTCATTGGATTTTTATTCAAATAAAATATGAAATAAGGGAAAACTATATGCTGAATAATTATTTTAATAGGAAGATGAAATCCTATATAAAAGAATTGTAAACATAGTTTAAATTATTTTTCTCTAAGCCCCCCCCTACACAATGTTTACACTGATAAAAGCGAACATAGTGACGGTGGCGAGCAGGGTTCGGTTCAAGAAGAGCATACAGTGACTTTGCCGAGTTCTACCTGTCCCTAGGACCAACATGTATGTATGTTCAACATGATTGACAACCGGGTAATGCCTGGCAAGTCAAATAGTATTGAATAAAAATTGAATTGCCCAGATAATACAAAAAAAAAAAAAATGATACATTTTGTTTTTGGACGTTATTCAAACAATATTTAAAACATTTCCCAAACATCAACATCATTTGCAAGTATACAAATAAAGGATAGAAAAAAAACATTGATTTAGTTTTCGGAAACGATTATTCTTTGTTTTTGTGTTCAAAATCTATATCTATTAACAAATTGATTTTTTGTGAATATATTTTTTGGAACAAGCTGCCAGATGAGATAAAGAAATACAATCGCATAAAACATTTTAATCTGGAATTAGTTGCATTAAGAAATAACGGTAAAAATGAACTAAGAAAACATTTTCTAGGAACTATCAGATGAAATATTAAAAAAAAATTCGATATCGTATATTGATGTTGTATTATTACTGTAAATATTCTATGTGAAGTTTTTTAATAATTGAATTGAGAAGTAGGAAGATCTGTTCAAAGAAATCAAACAATAATGAAATGCATAGAAGTGGAGAGGGAGTGTATCTTGATAAAAGTGAAGTCAGTGAATGCCAAAATGATGGTTGACAACTAGACAAAAAAATCTGGTTGTTCTTTATTATTTTAACGGAATTCAAAAATTGAAATATTGAATTTCAAGTGAAACCAATTCTATCTACTGAATTGTCATGTCGCAGTTATGAAGATATCCAAGCATTACGAAAAACGATAAGGTAGAGAATGATTAATGGAAATAGTTTTTGAAGACAATTAGTGAAAATTAAGTTTTGCTCAAAAATAAACTGGAGGGTTCTAATTGTAACAAAAGGGAGGTAAATACTTTCTGAAAACTAAAAATATTTAACAAATTTAGTAAAGCTTTATTTTCACTAATTATCTTTGAAAACTATTTTTATTAATAATTAATTTTCTACCTTATCGTTTTTCATAATTTTTGGATATGTTTATTACTGTAACATAACAATTCACTAGATACCATTAGTTTCACTTGAAATTTAATATGTCATTTTTCAAATTTCGCTACAATAATTAAGAACAACCAAAAATCTTATGTTCTGATCAGATTTGGAAAAAAGTTCTAAAACATCTAATTCAGTATCTGTGCATAACTTTTGTAGATGAGACTGCAGGCTTGTTATTCTTTCTATTGTTTAAGCTTAATCAAAGGGAGATAATGATCATCAATTGTGTTTAATGAGTGTTTTTCTTACTGACTACTCAACATTTATAACTTTTGGTCGACAAATAAATCTTTCTTTCTGTCTCTTAAAGAGTTATATCTGTCTGCCATTGTCTTTATGCATTCATTTTTGTTTCGCTCACTCCTCTCCTTTACTCTTTATCTATTGTTAATTTTTGAAGTGACATGTGTATATATATATATATATATATATATATATATATATATATATATATATATATATATACTTTTCTTCATTTTCTTCATCTTCTGTGGAAAGCAACCATTTATTAAGTTGCCTTACGAGGAAGTCTGGTTTTCACCGACCATTTGTCAGAAACACAATCAATGTCCAGTGTCGCGACCATGTAAAATTGTTTATATTAATAAAAATATATCTTGCTCTTCTTTTATTGAGCACTCTTAATAACCTCGTTAAATTTATTAGTTATCACTCTTGAATACCTTTAACCTGGTGTACATTTATTGTTGAGCTTAGCATTATCCAGATAAGTCTCCTCTTGTGGATTTGAACTCTCTTTTTTCCTCTTACGCATTAAGCTATATATATATATATATATATATATATATATATATATATATATTTATTTATTTATTTATTCTAAGCCCCCCTTTTTGGGTAGAGCACTATCGTAAATGTATTTCACACACTATTTATTTGGCTATAAAGCGAGGTTTGCTGTTTGTTTGTAAATAAATAAGCAGTTCGAGACCTGTAAAAGCGGTGGGCGAGTGTTTATTTAAATCAACATTTGTTGAGGTCATTTGCAAGCACTGACCCCATGGGCCAATAGGTAGAACTGCCGACTATTAACGTGGTGGTTGAAGGTTCAATCCCCAGCTAGGGAAAGGTGCTAGTCTAGCCACATTGATAAATTGTGTATGTGGATAACATAAGTAATTAATAAAACATGTTGAAAACGCTTTAGGAAGAGTTAAAACATATTTAATTTTCAAAACGGAAACAAATTATAATATACTTTAAGTTCGCTATTTTGGATTATCTTGAGAAACTTAATTATAATTCTTATTTCATTATATATATATATATATATATATATATATATATATATATATATATATATTTGGTAAAACTGGTAATTAGTAAAACCTGAAGAGAGTGCTCAATACTATTGCAGAGCAAATATGTGTTTTATTTTTTATTTTTTTATTATCGTTTTATCTGTTTGGTTACCATGTTTACGATCCAACAGCCTCGTCAGACCTTACAGAAATGGTTGCTAGTATTTGGAAGAAGTGTTTTAGAAGAAATACGAGAGAAAAAAAGGGGGCTAAGAGATAATAAGGGGGAGGGAGACGGATATCGACAATATTTAAGTTTTTAAGGTTAAAATACATTAGATTGTAGTGTGTGTGAGGGTAGCAGATTCAGGTAGGCGTGGGTGGAGATATATGATATAGGGAGAGGGAGATGTAGAGAGGAAGGTAAAGAAAAAAGAAAGGGGGAAGGAGAGGAGGGGAAAGAATTTCAATTTTTAGGTATTAAAATTTTGACTGCTTTTTGCTTGTTTAGCCAGGTATATGAAGTAGATGAGAGAGAGAGAGAGAGAGAAAGAGAGAGATAGAGAGATAGAAAGGGTTTGTGTAGGTATCATATGCGTTTTACAAGTAAAAGGCTCCATTTAGAATGTTCGTAGTCGCTCTAAGTCCAGTTGCTCATTTCAGTTGACAATGAGTTGTTTTTAGGTAGTTAAGGATTAATACATACGCTAACGCACGCGCAAATATGTATACATACATACACATACATATGTACATTTCTACACATCCATATACCGACACATACGCACATACACATACATATAAATAATGTATATGCAGACATACATGCATCTATATGCAGACATACACACACATACACACAATTCCTATACACATATACATACTCATATATATGTATATATATACACACATATATATATATATATACACATATATATTTACATACATATATATATATACACACATACACACATTTATATACACACACATATATATATGCACACACACATATATATATATATACTGTTTTAACAAAAACCAAGACTTCAAGAAATGGGTTGATAGCAACAAAAAGTGTATTTCATTGTTAGTTAGAATTTCGACAAATTCAAACAATATTTCGTTTGAAAATTTTCACAAGAACAGCCTTTCTTCAGACTTATTAAATATAAAACACTTTAACAATGAAACATTATGGAAAAGAAACATTTCCTTTATGAGGAAAAGAAAACAAGCGGGAACACTTTACTTCTGTCGCAACCTTTGTAAAGTATATTATATATATATATATATATATATATATATATATATATATATTATATATATATAATATATATATATTATATATATAATATATATATATTATATATATAATATATATATATTATATATATATAATATATATATATATATATATATATATATATATAGACTTACATGCCATTTATTCAATCAATATGCTATAAACATATGCAATGTACACAATTATAACATTAGACAACTTCTAATATATGATACTAAGAATGCCAGTAAATAACTGAACATTTGGGAAGGGGATTATCTTCAACAAATTTCAATTTTGTTTTGCTAACTAAACTCCCCCGTTTTATCATTTTTTAGAATTCTTGTAAGAAAATATTCACATCTTTGGAAATATAATTCAAATGAAACACTGTAATTAAAAAAATAGTTTTCCATTACAATCGATAGGAGATCTTTAGAAATGTTGAAATTTAAATCCTATAAATACATTCAAGTTTTTTTCTCTTTTAAATTAACATGGCATAATTAAAAAAAAAAAAACAGCTGTTGCAGGTCAGTTTAAAATTATTTAAAATTTCTTTTTGATTTTGAATCGTATTTTTTAGAAGTTTAATTGAATTAAAGTATCGTTTGGCCATAACATTAATCAAATAAAAGTATTAAAAACTATAACATGGTTTAATAAAAGTTGATTTCAAAAGTGACTTTTCGATGTGAATACGTTGTGTTACAATTTTATGATGTAGAAGTAGCCATTAAAATAGTTTTATTTACTTCAACGTTTATAGAAAAATAGTAAAGTCATTGTTTATGTAGGAAATTGTTTTGTTTCTATGCAATGATGACTGCATGAACACAAGACTTTTCGTTTGTTCTCTGTAAAACTTGAGAGACAAAAGAAAAATACGTTTTTCCACCCCCTGTCTATCTACCGTATTATAGACACGAGCCTTATGAAAGAGGGGATTAAATATTAAGAGATTAAAAAACCCAGCTGGAATAAAGATTGAGTAAGAGATCCGTGGCACAAATGGAAGGTGCTCAGTGCATAGATGCTGCGTGCACCAAAGGATTTTTTTCTTATTTCATTCACCGCGGTAATTACCCCCCCCCCTACACTCAATAAAAAAAATTCATCAGTAATTAGTTTCTTTTATTATAGTAAATGAAAGCCGTATTTTTGTCTGTCTGTGTCCGGAAACATATCTTACATATTCTGATTTAGTACGATCCCGACCTGGTTATAGTAAAAATTCTCTAATATTGATTCGGGTCACTAGAGATCCAATTAATAAGTGGGGGGGGGGACATAAAATTGCTTTCATTCTTACTAGATAGATTTTCGAAAAACAGCACTGAACAAAAGGTTGCACATGAGAGAGAGAGAGAGAGAGAGAGAGAGAGAGAGAGAGAGAGAGAGAGAGAGAGAGAGAGAGAGAGAGAGAGAGAGAGAGTAGTTGTAACGTGAATGATGGAGGAAGTCTTTTAATATTTCTGTTTCTTATTCAGGATCCATGCCACACTAGGTCGCTTTGTTAATATTTAGTAAAGAAAACAGATTTTCCTTCAAAAATCTATTTAATTGAGAAATAATCATTATTAGCACAAAATTATAATTGTACAAATGAATGTCATTTACATATTGGGAGAAATGGTGAGGCAGATTGTCAATATGAACTATGTTTACAAAGGCATTTCTATGTCATGCTTAAGGTTTAAATAAAATTTTCCCATGTTGCTTACTGTTCTTCCGTTTGAAAGAACATTTTTGTTCGTCTGTCATGTATTAGTTTAAAATAGCATTATCGTCAGTCTGTCATACTCGAGTCATTTTCAAATGTATCAAGACATCTCTACAAAAGGCTTTGACTGACGCCCTATGATTAACCATAAGCACTAAAAGCACAGATTGAATAGATGCAACTTACGAACGGGCACATTCCTGTTGTTTGGTTGCTCTTTTCATATGATGCTAACCCGCCCCCCTCCGGAAGGGTTGATTCATCTTTTCACACAAAACGGTTAGTTTAGAGAATGTTTTGGAATCTGATAGAACATCACAACTATCCAATCCTGTCATAGGCATCACATTATTTTGCACATGATTGCTAAGAATATATATTGCAACTGATCGCCATTGATTACAATTGATTAGTCTTGTCTGACTAATAATTTCATCCTCTTTTTGAGGAAATGGATTTTATTTATTTTTTAGAATTTTTGAAAGAATGAGCAAGAGATTTAATGAATTGCATATGTTTATTATTCAATGCAATATAATCATGTAAAAAACGGTGACATATTTTTTTTTACTAATTCTCAACTTGCTTAAAATTTTTATAATTAAACTTAGAAAAAATAATAGTGCTTATGCATTTATGTTACCACGCTATATTTTTAAATATGTTATTATTTCATTTTATCATTTTATTTTTATATGTTATTTCAAAGCGGTAACATAGATGCATAACTACCAAAATAACAGATGTAGTTTAAGAATGATTGTAATACTTCAAGTTATCTGATGTTGTATGATGTAATTGGCAACAGATAAGCATAGCAACATAAGCAAACATATTTTACCACTGTAAATTGCGCATACTGAAATACAGAATTTACTTTACTCACACAATCTTTTATAAACGTTGTGACACAAAGTGAAGCTGTTTCATCACATAGAGATTTTAATTTTCAGTCTCCTAACAATTTCTAGAATTAGATTCACTTGCAAAAAATGGCTGTCATTTTGTTTATATTGCAAAAAGTACTAATACTTCAATTTTGAATTTTTGCTTGAGTTTTCTTGAATACATACATAATTATCTCCCTTAGTTTTGTGCATAGAAATACCACCGTTCTGCCTAAAGAAACAATTGGTACCCCCGGTAAAGGTCTCTGCAAGCGTTGTACAATCTCCAAACACACCTCTTCTGAAACAGCAGTGCATTTTAGTAGCAGGGAGATGCCAGGATAAGCAGAGAGATCCTCCCCCTATGCAGCACTTGGTATTGCCACAAAAAAATATTCATGCAGAATTACAATGCATATTATTATATTAGAGAGTTGCACTTTAGCACTTTTGCCACAGAAGGATTCGTTGTTAATGTTTGGCCATAAAAGTTATGGGAGAGTGAATTATTTAATTACTCATTTGTGAACGCTTTTTGTCATCATACCCCCCCCACTTCAACGTATTTATTAATGAGACTGAAGTCAAGGCAAAGTGATTTTATGCCAGTCTTAAAAACTTAAGTAAAAAGTGAACGCAGCTAATTTGATTCTGCTTTTCGCATTGTTAGCCCCCCCTTCCCCCCCGCATTCAATGTTTATAGACGTATTGTCGTCTCTGGTGCCCTTACCACCACCATCGATGACTGAATGTCATTTCAAAAAGGAATTTGACCAAAGAATGACATGAGTTGCAGTTGTGAATGATTTTGCCACAAATTCATCAATAATGAATGGAAAAAAAGAAGTTTTTTATTCAGTAAAGTGAAGATTTTTTTTTTTTTACATTTCCCATTAATAAATAATTATTAGATGACAATACGGCATCTCTTTTGTTTGTGTCTCCTACCTACTGAATAAATAAACACATGACAGATAACATTGTGTGTGGAAGCGGGTGAATAAACAAACAAACAAAATTTTTTTTTCTTTCTCTGCCTATTTGGTGATCATCAAATCATAATACGTTTAACGTCTGTTTTATATGTGTTGAAGGCTTAGAGAAATTGATTTCCAAACTTATCTATCAGGTCAGATCTTTAATTATCCCCTTTCTTCCAAGTGTATCTATCAGTTCCTTTCATCAGTTTTCATTGGCCTTCTCCTTCCAACCCAAGCACTTTCATCCATTCTTTCAATGTGACCAAACCAACGAAGTCTACTGCTCTACACAATCTCACTATACTGTTCAGATTTAATCTTAGCCTGAAATCACGAAATCGAAGCCTGTTTTAAAAACTCACATTTCACATACATCTTATCATTTCCATGTAACACATTGGCCAGCGTTCACTTGCAAGGATCATCACACCATCATCTTACACTTCTGATTATCAACTCTCAACCTACCTGTAATTCTTACCCACACTTCCTGTGTATCTGATTATTATAAATACTACAAAATACTCAGTTTCTTTCAATTCACTTTCCACAAACCAAACAAAGTTTTGTTTTCGTTATGATAACTATATATATATATATATATATATATATATATATATATATATATATATATATATATATATATATATATATATATATATAAAGAGAGAAAGAGGATGTGTATCATACATAGACAGCTGTTTTGTCGTATCAGGCTCTTCAGTGTGGCTAGGCATTGTAAGTGATTCAAACTAAAATTCAAAACCTGACTGTTTTTACCATAGTCAACAATCTTTGCCTGCACATTATTGAACTCGTCAGAAAAATAAGGGGAATTGAGTCATAATGTTTTTTTTAAATATTTGTTTACATTACTGGTTACCGGGAGAACATAATTTTAATTAGAAATAGCAATGATAAATTATGATAAACGGGTGCTGTTACTTCCCTTACTAGAGAAGGCAACAATAATCTTTCTGTATAACTCACGTGCAATAAATATCTTTTTATACTACTTAAGCTCTACTCATGTAGTGAGCACTGTTGAATTTAATGCTGAAAAAATACATCAGTAAAATATTATTTTATAATATGTATATATAAATGAAAAAGTAATAGAGTATATATATATATATATATATATATTGTTTTTTACATGCCAGTCACCACTTATACACGCCTGAAGGTCATTCGAGGATAATGGTTAATGAGTGTACGGTCGTCATTGAGATAACAACATATTAATTTGTTAGTTATGGAAATGAAACGGAAACTGATTTTTTTTGGGGGGGGGGGGTTGGCTCAACAAGGACTTGTTTACATTAGACTTGAAGACAACCATATTGTAGTTAACTAGAAAGCAGGCCAGTGGAATAGTGTTCCACAGGCGGGCAGTTCAAGGAAAGAAACTTTGTTCATGGAATTTATGCTCAGATTTAGACACATATAGAGAGTGGGAGGAGAACTGTTGACACTTGTTGTAGCTAGACGATTGTTTTTTTGTGAAAGTGTTTGGCAATGGGGGAGTATATATATATATATATATATATATATATATATATATATATATATATATATATATAAATTACAATTAAATTTACCAAAATATATATACATATATTATATATATATATATAATCAGCCAAGAATAATTTGCCCAGTTGCATTTTCCTACAAACTGTAATTTCTTGTGTTGAGAAATCAAGAAAACGTTTCAAAATTTCCCCATGCAGCATTTTGTCTATTTTGATAAAGATGTCTGAAGATGATTAGAGAAATGGTAAACTATATATTATGACAATTGAATGTAGGATGGAGGATATTAGTAAACAAAATTCATGAATACAAAGCGGTAATCTTTTTTTTTTCCAGTTGATGGCATCTTTCTTTTGGCAGAACCCATTGAATCATAAAACTGTAGGAAAGAATGAGATGATCACTAGACACCGAAACATCCAGTGTTATGATGCAGAAGTGGAAATGATTTTCATTGCAGAGTTTTGAAGCAGAAAGATTATCTAAAATACCTCTTCTCCAAGCCCCTAATGTAGCACAAAGGTAGAATGTGGTATCCACAATCCACTTGTCCATTGGTCAGAATAGTGAAAGAAAATGGTAAAAAGTTATGGACTTAAAGTCGCTTGTGAAGAAGATTGTTTTTGATACATTCTTTCATTTAATTATTCTCATTATATTAACAACGTTACAGCCGATGTAACCTCCGAATCTCTTTAGGTGCTTATTTTTGACAACATGGGCAATGAAATAAGAACAATATACCCTTGTAGATTAAAGAAAGGGTTCTGTTTGAAATTATGTAATCATTCCAGAGTTCAATATAAACGTTACCAAGTTTGACTATTAGGTTCCCAAGTTCTAAAAGATGTACTTAAGGAAGGTTGAAGGTTACATCAGCCAAAAGATTGCGAACATGCTAAGAGAACAGTCATCTGAATAATCCAAATAATACAGATTATCAAGTCTCATCTAACCAATTCCGGAATATAACTTTTTTCATTGTCTACAATTTGTGGTAAATTATGATTATACACATAAACATTTGCGATTTTACTTTTCACATCTATTTTCTAAATTATCAGATGTGAGTGAAAAAGTTGTATTCGTTTCACATTGTTTTTTGATTTGCTAAAAAAAAAACCCAATAAAATATCACATTTTAAAACATAAATATCAAAACTCCAATAACTTTACCATGCCTTATATTGAACCACAATCTTTGTTTCTGAATTTTTTGAGATGAAGATTGATAATTTGGATTATTCGGACTACTGTTCTCATCTTGTGTTATTTTCGCATTTCAGTCGATGTAATTTCCAATCTTCTTCAGGTATATCTTGTCGAATTCTTGAATCTGCATGAAATTTTGAACGGAACTTATTTAATCCACAGGACTTAGGATGTTATTATTCCATCGGTCATAATTGGGTGGAAGTCTTAAGTAATACGCGATTATATTTTAAGTAACACTCACGCTGAGGATTGAAACTTCAATTTCCAGAAGAGCGTGATTCATAAAAATGTTTTCCATACCTCGTATTTACAAATACCTTAAAGGGACGAAAACTCTATCGCTTAGGAAAGTGAATTTGAATACAAAAGCATCACTTGAACGCTATCACTAATATTAGACTGGTGCAAAAATAATATCGTTTTTTGACATTTATATAAACGATATTATTTTTGCACCAACCTAATAAAAACAACATTTTCTTTTTTGTTGCTGTTTTTATTAGTGATACGCAATTATGTAATCTATTAAAACAAAATTATTAATTCTAACAATACATGTTGCGTCTCTGTTTTAATCTAGATAATTCAGTAAAGAAAATCAGAAGCAAATAATTAAAAGTAAAAAAAAAAAGAAATGTTTATACTTCCTATTTATTTTTTTCACTACAAAAGTAGAGTTAAACACAAGATTTTTAATGTTGGGAAAATTTTGCTTCCTAGAAAAGGAGCAGTCTGGATTAGGACAAAAATAAAAATTGCCTCAGTCTGGAAGAATTTCTCCTTCACTGACTGAGAATAGAACAGCTAATACACTTTGATTCCAGCATGGAGATCAAATAGTCGGTATTTACCATTTTCCCACCACAGGAAGATGTCATACCAGGTTGGAAGATGGGTATTGAAAGAACCCTACCTTAACCTGACAGAAACAAAATCACCAACTAAAAAAATGGTCTAGACTGTCGAACTGATTGCTGATGATGTATGTTTAACTGGTTGAACCCTGCCAACTCAAGATGCCCTCCCCCATTGGAATAAAGCTACTCTTGATGATTTCGGTGTAGATAGATTATTGTTTAAAGAGAAATACATTTTAGTATGAGATAAAACGTCTGCATATTTTTACAGTGACGTTTTTGTCAGGAAAAGTGTAAGAACAGATACTTTAATAGACTAATAATTATAAAACTGATATATTTTGAGTTAAATTACCCACATTTCTATTTGTGTATACGATGAGAAGTTTTTCCGTATATGAAAAAGCCTCATAGTATTTTTGAAGCACATTTCTTTGTTGAAACTAATTTGTACAAATGATCTTTGTTGTCGGCCCGGCACAAGTCAGCTAAGATCAGTTTTGTAATAAACGCATATAAAGTAGTTTTGCGTTGACATAAGCCTGCTTTTGAACTCAGACTGGCACACATCCAATAATCCAACCCTTTACCCCCTACCCCAACCCCAGTAAAGCATTCACTGAAGGAGGAATGCTTGGTGCCCCGTCTGCCATCTGGCTAATCAAAATGTAGAGTCCTTTCTCCCTTTTCTCACTTCGCCCCACTCCCTCCACGATTAATGCTTGTCTCATACTAATATAAAATAAAAAACCACCTGTCGATGAGGGATATAATCCAATAGGTTGTGTAGAGAAGGGAGACAACAATGGCAGCGACCTGAGATGGACGCAGGCAGAGCTCAGGTAAAATCAGTCACACTTTTGATAGCCGGCGTGGAGCGTGCGAGTGGTAATAAAAAGGAAGGGGGGTGGGCCGACAAAAGAAAAACGAAAAAAAAAAAAAAAAAAGAAAGAAAGAAAAGGTATCTACACTAAGTAAAAATAAATAAATAAATAAAGGGAGGTGGAATAAGTTGCCAGTTCAGTTGTTTGGGACCCCTGATAGCCTGTGAATCCAAGTCTGTACCCTCATGCTGGTCAAACATGTGGTGGTGATGGTGGTGAGGGGAGATATCTAAAACTGGGGAGGGGGAGGCTTTTGTAAAACCATTCTTTATGCAAAAAGAGATTGTTGACCGAGTTGCAAAAGAATCAAAACAAATACACCTGCTGAATTGAACAAATCAAAAACTTAGCTCATAAACAGGGCGGGAGGAGGACTTCACTACCCTCCAAATCTTATAGTTCTTACACAAGTCATTACCAGTAACCAATAGTAAAACAAGTGGTGTTCCCTTGAGTCTGAGTGACAACTCTCCTTACATTTCTTGTACTTTCCACTTCTTGTGATCACTATTGAACCCTACTTTGCAGTCGTGACAAAACCAACCGTTCACTGTGGATTTTTAACCGATAACGGCTATTGGCTTTCTCCGAAATTTAAATGACAATAAGCCTCTAAGGCTCCTCAAAATTTCAGTACTCCCCGTGTCCTTCTAGTAGAGGTATGGATGTCTTTTCATCCTCTCAGAACCTTCACGATAACTTTCTATATCAAATACAGCATTTTATTTTTTGTAGAACAGACGTGGGAATGCTTGATTATAGGATATTATTTTTGTTATCTCAATTTAATCCTTAAAAAAATATACACACGCAACACAGAAGATTTACACTAATAATACAAGATCAATACAGAGAACAAATTTTGTTAAATGCATCTGATAATTCACCAAATGCTTTCTTAATTCATTGTTTTTATTTCTGAATCTATTTCCATTTTATTGCTGTTCTGAATCTACTCTAACGACTTATTTACAAAATTTATCTGGTTAGAAAAACAAGAAAAGATAATCAAAATTAGTTTGCCATAATGACCATTTCGCAGATGCCCCCTCACCCTCCTAAACATTAAGTGAGATAATTTGGCTAAAAATATTTTTTAAATGTGTGGAATATAATAAACATTGGAACTTGACGATAAAAAAAAACATATTAAGTCACAGTTATGGCAGAAACTCTGAATTCGGCTTCACCTAATAGTACAGAGAAACTAATCGAATCCCTAAATATGCATTATAGCTACAAAATAATCCTTCAAATATCTCGTAAAAGTTAGTAGAATCCTTTTTCCTTTTTTGAAGGTTCATTAAACCGTCACCTTGTCATCCTTAGATGATGGGAAATGTAAATCAATTTTGCTGTCTTATAAAAGAATCTACAGTTGTTTTCATAGGCTGACCCTTCTGCTTGTGCGGTCATGAAACCTTCTTTAGCCTTTTTTAAGCTTCTTTAGGCATTTTTTTCTGCAAAATTACGTCCCCCCCCCAACAAATCATCATCACGGGAGGTCTGTTCTGGTTGGTTCATGCTCTCTACTGCCAACCAGGATAGGTCATCTACAAAGCAATTGCTCCAGCAGAAAGTGATGTGGTGGACAATGAAAATCTCGGCAAACAGTTCAGCCTTAGCAGTTGCTATGCAACCGACATCATGGTAGTTGGAAAATTTCTCATCATTCACCACATCATTGTAAATTTTCTCAGAAATTATGAGTTTCTAATTTCTAATGACTTAATGTGTTTTCTGGTCATCTCGGTAGATTTACTCTTAGTTGATTTATTACGTTCTTAAAATTCTAGTGAATAATTTCATCCTGCAAGTAAAATTAGAATTCGCATCTTTTCTCATAATACCGCCTTTCTTCTATGCCTGTTTCTCGACTTTGATTTTCTTGTTTTTGTTACTAATTTAACTCTTTATTTTTCTTCTCTCGTTTTACTCTTGATAAAGCTTTTGACACATTAAGTTGAAATGTTGATACTACTTTGAGTTTTATGGGGGGGGTCATATCCTGTTCAATTTATTTTTCAATGTATAGTATATGTAACACAAAGGGAGATAATTCAGTACATATTAAAGTGAAAAAAAGTAATTTATACTGCTGATGTGTGTTGCATTTTGTTTCATGTGCAAAGTCTAAAAATTGTCTAAAATGAAGGAGAAACATTTCTTTTGCCTTTTTACTTAGTAAGACGAGATTCAGCTGAACATGAATAATAATCATTTTTAAATACAAGTTCTTTCTTTGAAAGGATTATAAAATTGAAAGCTGCTGCTGCTACAGTCGAAAGTAGGGCAACGAGGAAATGAGTAATCTCGAGATAATCGAGCAGCTTAAGAGGAGACAAGTCAATAATAATCCATCGTAGTACAAGTCCATTTTGCCTTTTGCAACAACTACGAAGAGGCCGAAGGCAAATCATGTCTGAAGCACAAGAAGAGGTCAATCAATCTTGTCTACAGATCCGTTTTCAACGCCTACTCTGGATGTGAGTGAGGGTGGGGGGATAGGCGGAATGGTTTTCTGTCCAGTTTTAAAAGAGAAAACAGTTAAAAGAGAAGCATCAAATTCATTTCTATCAGTGGATATGTGAACAAGAAGACAGGAGAACCATTGCTGGTGGCGGTGGGAGCAGTGTTGAGGAGGAAGTAATTAATATGACGTCATCCTTGGCAGGTGCATCTGTGTAGACTAAGCGACTAAATTACTCATTGGTTATAAACAGAAAAAATAAGGAAATAGTGTTCTGGTTCCTTGGATCCCATGATACCAAAAAAGGAGCGATATCCATCGAATATATGATTTAGCTAGCAGGGAGACCCGACATTGTCCGGGATTGAATGAAAATCAACAAACGTTCTACCTTCCCATACTTTTATTGTCATCGAAATCGATAAAATCGTCTATTTTTTTAATCAAATTGATTGATTGGTTGCTCTAGTTGCCCTCCCCCTGCAAAAGAAAGCTTCACATGCCTCTCCACACCAACTTAATTCACAATGCATTGTAGTCTACATTGCACTGTAGAGAATCTACTGTTGATTTTATAAAATTATCTGTAAATAATGACTTCACTTAAAGTTTAAAATGCGAAAGTCAAGTATCATGGTTCAATTGTGCTCTAAACTGAAACATTAATTTCGAACGCGCCCCTGTCTTATCAAAGAACCAACTGTTGATTTTATGAAATTATTTTTACATAATCACTTGAATTAAAGTTAAACGTACAAAAGTCAAGTATTATGGTTCAATTGTGCTCTAAAAAGAAACATCCATTTCGAACGCGCCAATGTCTTATAAAAGAATCTACCGTTGTTTTTATAAACTGATCTTTCTGCTTGTGCCGTGATAAAACTTCTTAAATGCACTTGTGATGTTAGGTTGTATAAAAGTGTTAACTTTGGTCAAAATCGGACTGTTCCTTCTTTAATCGGATTTTTTTCGATTATCGATTTTCGATACTTATCAGAAGCATTCTGATACAAAACCTATGTAAGAACACAACACATCAAGTACCTTCTTATGAAATTAAAAAAAAATCGACTCAGCCGTTTCAGAGTCCACATGGAACTCTCTCTCTCTCTCTCTCTTTCTCTCTCTCTCTCTCTTTCACTCACACAGTTCCTTTTATATAATTGTAGAGATTGAGATAATATAAATAAACAATGCACATTGTCCGCAAGAGATTTGAGTCTTTTGTACAAATTCAATTTTTATTAACCGTTTATGCCCAGTAGACAAGTGGTAATCTGACATTCTCTTAATATTTCGGCCAGCCTTCCGTACTTTATCAAAAAACATTTTATGATTGAATATAAAAGTTTATTCATATTCACATTTCAACAATGATCGTTTCAAATTTTCTTTGATGACGTCCCTATGCCTGCATTCATCGGTTCAGCACGATACGTTTGAACCGCATCTTCAGCTGCATCTTGTCGAACTCAGGAACCTATACAGAATGTAAACAACTCTTTACTCTTTGATTATTCCGTCAGACAAATACGTGTTAATTTCATAGTATACTTAGCTATTGTTGTTTGTAATAAAGCTTGAACTTTAAACCCCCAGAAGACTGTCACGTAGAACTGATTATTATTTATCTCCTATATCATATGGCCATGGCTGACGGAATGAGAATGATCTACCTCTGTAGATTAAATAAAAGATTCAATTCGAAATTTCGTATAGGTTCTTTGTACGATTAGGTTCCCAAGTTCGGAAAGATGCATCTGATGAAGATAGGTTACATCGACCGAAACGTTGTGAATATAACAATCTAGACGAGAATAGAAGTCTGAATAATACAAACTTCAGCTTATCAATCTCCATTTCAAACATTCCGAAATATCTTTTTCATCATTTCAAACTTTTCGTCTTATATGTCCGAATTCGATGCTTTTGCCAAAATAAAAGATTTTAGAAATAAGAACAATAGTAAGAAAAAAAAATCCCGAAACACAGAAAAAAAAAAAAAGAAAAAAGAAAATGCATGTGCTTGTTAGTTGGTAATGATTTTATTTTAGAATTAGATTTCAATCTTAAGGTATGAACCGGAACCTCATGTCCACTTTTCTTTAATCATGCCCGGGACCCGTGTTGACAAAATGTCATTTTGTTGTTGGCATAAAATCTAATCAGATGATAGTCATCCGACACCTCCACGTACATCTACTAAATCTCTCACCTCCACCAGGTTTTCCAATAACCTTCTGTTGCTTTTCAGAGTTTCCAATTTAATCGTTTCGTTTTTCTCCCCCCCCCCCAAAAAAGATATTTTTTTACTATTTTTCAGCATTTTTTTTTCTTTGTGTATTGTGCAAATCACCTTTGGTTGACACTCCTAAAAGCACCTGCTCCTCGAATGAGAGAAGGCCGCGTCTCTTCTCGACTTAAAAAGAAAAGACAAAAACATTTATGTAACCTTATAAACTATGTGGGCACATATACAAATGACAAAGCTATGTGCGAATCTAGATACAAAAATAATGAGGACTTCATCTCTCCCTGGCTTTCATCGTAAATTTTTTCAACAAAAAAATGATTTACAAAGAATAATAATAAAAAAAGTAGAGATAAAACTGCAAAAAGACCCTCTCCCTTCCTATTGATGCACAAAAAATGTGTTCCTACCCATCTAGGATAGGTAATCCTAAAAAAGTTTGAAAAGTTGAAATATTATGCTTCGTTCTAGTTTAGTTATATCTTTCTACTTTGACAAAAACAACAAATTCGAGTCGCATAAATGTGTGTGCGTAATTATACACAGTAAACTGATTTGACGGAATTTTACTTTGACCGAAAAAAAAACAAAAAAAAAACAAAACAAAAAAAAACAAAACAGAAAAAAAACCCCAAGAATCGTTGCATTTGATTGTTCAGTCTTTTTTAGATTTTCCTTTTGACGATTTTTTCAACTCAATGTTTTTCACACTAGCATCTTTACGATTTATGCAACATCAATAAACAGATAAAATTCTTTCAAATACTTCATCTGATAGCTCTGACAAAATGCACGTTTAATTACCCTCTTTTTAAGCATTATTTCCGAATTCAAGAAACGTTTTGTTTTTGAGGGGAAATCTATCCCGAGAAGAAAGTCAATGTAGAGAAATCATTTTTGAACTGTGTTAACTTTTTAAAAAATGAAATCAAATCATAATATTGGTTGGGATTGTTTTATGGCAACCCCTTTTGTTTTTATTATTGGAATCCTTTTGAGATGAGTAATTTATTCATTTATTTGCAGACTTATCCTCATCTTCAAGTTGTTGTTTCACAACGTTTCGGCCAACTATTCCTTTGGCCTTCATCAGATGATAAACTGCGATAGGATAGGAATGCTGTGTTTCTTAATTGTACCCTCAGTAATTACTGCCTTCCATAGTTGTTGTTGTTGTCTCACAATGTTTTGATCAACTAAGCCTCTGCCCGGTTTTGGGTAGGATTGAAACCACTATCTTCAGACAATGGTCACCTGGAACCATAGAGATTCAACGTCTCTATCCACTGCGCCAAAGGCGATCAAGTTTGGATCTTTTGGTCCTATAAATCCAAGTTATCGTTCTTATTTGGTCTTTCATCATCGGATCCGCACCGAATGGTATATTATTTTTATTATTTATTTGTTTATTTACGAACTATTATTCTCATTGTTAGTCATCCTCAATCCTTTTGTTTCGTTTATTTAATTCTGAAACGCGATTCATCAGATTCATCAGATTCATTAAATAAAACTCTATTACTTCAGCCATAATTTGAGAGAAAGGGGATAGTGAGTCCATACATTTTGCAATAGTATTAGCTTAGAAGTGATTAAAACACTGACAGCAAGAACTCACCTCATTGTAACTGCAGTAAAGAATCCCCCCCTCTCTCTCTCTAAATAAATAAATGAATAAATAAACGAAAACGGAACTTCCATGAACAAAATACCACGAAGTTGCTCCCCACCTGACGACAGCGTGCCCGTTTTCATGTTTAATTTAAACAAATACTGTGTGAGTCGTCCTTTTGGATAATAAATCTTTTTAAAAAAATTCCGTGGTGGCGTTCAACTTATAATCTCTTTAATGAACGGCTCCCAGGCCTTGCTAAGTGGTGATCATTAATATATAAAAAAATGTGATTCATAAAACATAAAAAGATGATCACAATCTGACTACCAGAGAGATTACATTTACAACATAGCATCCAATAAATTTGTTAATCTTTAAAAATACTTAATACACTTCTTTTTAAAATTTTAATTACATTTTGTTATTATTATTATTATTATTATTATTATTATTATTATTATTATTATTATTATTATTATTAGTTGTAGTAGTAGTATCAGTAATAGTATCGTTTTGTCATTCATTGCTATCAATGATGTTTGTTCACAAGTTTTAATACAAGAAAATAAAAGACTACATGATTCCATTTCCATTTGATGAAAACTGTTTTTTTTGTTGTTGCATACTATCTACTAGCTGGTCAGTTGTGTACAAATCCCAAGAGCAATAGGAGCCTTCTATCATGTCTGAAAGTTCAACAAGCAAGATCGGAGATGTGCCGCTATACAATTCATGTCCTCTATTGATCCAAGTTATGACAACAGTACCATTGCCAGCACTCTTAAAAATGCATTGCTGGATTGCCACGAATAACAGGGACCCTGAAAGGTGATGAAAACAAAATTTCCGGCCATTGTTATGGACTTTGGTGTGGTTTCAAGGACCATACCAGGCCACCTCACATCTTCAAAATCGGTTTGAAAGTGTACCTTGATGTGTTGAAGAGTGTTATAATCCTCTGGTGCAATTAGGTGGCCGCTGGCAGACCTCGGTGTGGCAGCAGGACTCAGCGTTAACCCACAAGTTCAAAGACATCCAGGCTTAGCTTCAAAAGGACTGCTACAACTTTGTACTCTTCTCTCGCTGCCCCTTTTGTCTCTCGACCTGAACCCACTAGACTACTTCGTCTGGTCATACGTCGAGAACATCACCAACATGACCTCCCACAGCACATAAGTTTTAATTGGAAAGATAATTAAAAATTCAGATTCCCCTCTCCCAAATCTAATAACGATAGGATTGAACTTGTCATAGCTGATTCCATGTCTCAACGGATAACTGCACATTTATAACAGAGTCGGTCAATTGGTTGTCTCCGTTTAGAATAGGCTATTACTCAATCCAAAGTTAAAAATTAAAAGAAAACTTTTGAATTGTAATTCTGTGAACTGCAGCAGATGAAAACGATTTTTGTGGGAAACGTCTGAGAAGGTCGATTTCAATCTGACATTGGACGAATTTAGATTTTGTAGACAGTTTTAAAGAAAACGTGTTCGGTTGACAATCGATGATAATCTGAAATGATAGGTGAACAAAGATAATCTGATTGGAAATTTCGGTGCTCAGTGTCCCTCAAGGTTTTTCGTTTTATTTCAGAGTTAATCTTACAAAAAATATAAACAGCTTTAAATAATCTTTTTTTCGCAACATTTTATTATTTAGTAAAAAAAAAGTGAATGTCAATCTTAAATGGAATTATTTGTTTAGCCAATCATAATCTTTATTTTTGATTCGAAAATCATTTTATTTGAGATTTCGTAAATAATGAATTTGAATTAAAGTGCTTTTCTAAATTGAACTACTTGTCAATTTGAGAAAAGATCTTGAAGTTTTTAGACAAATCCTATTTTGTTTGATTTGTTTTATTAATTTTTAACGACATATCAACTATTTTCAGGCAATATAATACCGAATACAGTTATTTTGGTAAATGTAATTATGCTTCAAATTATTAACATCTTAAACCATAGATTATTAATTTCATAGTGTGTGAATAGTTCTATTTAAACCCTAGATTTTTAATTTCATAGTGTGTGAATGTTTCTATTTAAACCCTAGATTTTTAATTTCATAGTGTGTGAATGGTTCTATTTAAACCATAGATTTTTAATTTCATAGTGTGTGAATGGTTCTATTTAAACCATAGATTTTTAATTTCATAGTGTGTGAATGGTTCTATTTAAACCCTAGATTATTAATTTCATAGTGTGTGAATGGTTCTATTTAAACCCTAGATTTTTAATTTCATAGTGTGTGAATGGTTCTATTTAAACCCTAGATTTTTAATTTCATAGTGTGTGAATGGTTCTATTTAAACCCTAGATTTTTAATTTCATAGTGTGTGAATGGTTCTATTTAAACCCTAGATTTTTAATTTCATAGTGTGTGAATGGTTCTATTTAAACCATAGATTTTTAATTTCATAGTGTGTGAATGGTTCTATTTAAACCATAGATTATTAATTTCATAGTGTGTGAATGGTTCTATTTAAACCCTAGATTATTAATTTCATAGTGTGTGAATGGTTCTATTTAAACCCTAGATTTTTAATTTCATAGTGTGTGAATGGTTCTATTTAAACCATAGATTTTTAATTTCATAGTATGTGAATGGTTCTATTTAAACCCTAGATTTTTAATTTCATAGTGTGTGAATGGTTCTATTTAAACCATAGATTTTTAATTTCATAGTGTGTGAATGGTTCTATTTAAACCCTAGATTTTTAATTTCATAGTGTGTGAATGGTTCTATTTAAACCCTAGATTTTTAATTTCATAGTGTGTGAATGGTTCTATTTAAACCATAGATTTTTAATTTCATAGTGTGTGAATGGTTCTATTTAAACCATAGATTTTTAATTTCATAGTGTGTGAATGGGTCTATTTAAACCATAGATTTTTAATTTCATAGTGTGTGAATGGTTCTATTTAAACCCTAGATATTTAATTTCATAGTGTGCGAATGGTTCTATTTAAACCATAGATTTTTAATTTCATAGTGTGTGAATGGTTCTATTTAAACCCTAGATTTTTAATTTCATAGTGTGTGAATGGTTCTATTTAAACCATAGATTTTTAATTTCATAGTGTGTGAATGGTTCTATTTAAACCATAGATTTTTAATTTCATAGTGTGTGAATGGTTCTATTTAAACCATAGATTTTTAATTTCATAGTGTGTGAATGGTTCTATTTAAATCATAGATTTTTAATTTCATAGTGTGTGAATGGTTCTATTTAAACCATAGATTTTTAATTTCATAGTGTGTGAATGGTTCTATTTAAACCATAGATTTTTAATTTCATAGTGTGTGAATGGTTCTATTTAAACCATAGATTTTTAATTTCATAGTGTGTGAATGGTTCTATTTAAACCATAGATTTTTAATTTCATAGTGTGTGAATGGTTCTATTTAAACCATAGATTTTTAATTTCATAGTGTGTGAATGGTTCTATTTAAACCATAGATTTTTAATTTCATAGTGTGTGAATGGTTCTATTTAAACCATAGATTTTTAATTTCATAGTGTGTGAATGGTTCTATTTAAACCATAGAGTATTAATTTCATAGTGTGTGAATGGTTCTATTTAAACCATAGATTTTTAATTTCATAGTGTGTGAATGGTTCTATTTAAACCATAGATTTTTAATTTCATTGTGTGTGAATGGTTCTATTTAAACCATAGATTTTTAATTTCATAGTGTGTGAATGGTTCTATTTAAACCCTACATTTTTAATTTCATAGTGTGTGAATGGGTCTATTTAAACCATAGATGTTTAATTTCATAGTGTGTGAATGGTTCTATTTAAACCCTAGATTTTTAATTTCATAGTGTGTGAATGGTTCTATTTAAACCATAGATTATTAATTTCATAGTGTGTGAATGGTTCTATTTAAACCCTAGATTTTTAATTTCATTGTGTGTGAATGGTTCTATTTAAACCATAGATTTTTAATTTCATAGTGTGTGAATGGTTCTATTTAAACCCTAGATTTTTAATTTCATAGTGTGTGAATGGTTCTATTTAAACCCTAGATTTTTAATTTCATAGTGTGTGAATAGTTCTATTTAAACCCTAGATTTTTAATTTCATAGTGTGTGAATGGTTCTATTTAAACCATAGATTTTTAATTTCATAGTGTGTGAATGGTTCTATTTAAACCATAGATTATTAATTTCATAGTGTGTGAATAGTTCTATTTAAACCCTAGATTTTTAATTTCATAGTGTGTGAATGGTTCTATTTAAACCATAGATTTTTAATTTAATAGTGTGTGAATGGTTCTATTTAAACCCTAGATTTTTAATTTCATAGTGTGTGAATGGTTCTATTTAAACCCTAGATTTTTAATTTCATAGTATGTGAATGGTTCTATTTAAACCCTAGATTTTTAATTTCATAGTGTGTGAATAGTTCTATTTAAAACCTAGATTTTTAATTTCATAGTGTGTGAATGGTTCTATTTAAACCATAGATTTTTAATTTCATAGTGTGTGAATGGTTCTATTTTAACCCTAGATTTTTAATTTCATAGTGTGTGAATGGTTCTATTTAAACCATAGATTTTTAATTTCATAGTGTGTGAATGGTTCTATTTAAACCCTAGATTTTTAATTTCATAGTGTGTGAATGGTTCTATTTAAACCATAGATTTTTAATTTCATAGTGTGTGAATGGTTCTATTTAAACCCTAGATTTTTAATTTCATAGTGTGTGAATGGTTCTATTTAAACCATAGATTTTTAATTTCATAGTGTGTGAATGGTTCTATTTAAACCATAGATTTTTAATTTCATAGTGTGTGAATGGTTCTATTTAAACCCTAGATTATTAATTTCATAGTGTGTGAATGGTTCTATTTAAACCATAGATTTTTAATTTCATAGTGTGGGAATGGTTCTATTTAAACCCTAGATTTTTAATTTCATAGTGTGTGAATAGTTCTATTTAAACCATAGATTTTTAATTTCATAGTGTGTGAATGGTTCTATTTAAACCATAGATTTTTAATTTCATAGTGTGTGAATGGTTCTATTTAAACCGTAGATTTTTAATTTCATAGTGTGTGAATAGTTCTATTTAAACCTAGATTTTTAATTTCATAGTGTGTGAATGGTTCTATTTAAACCCTAGATTTTTAATTTCATAGTGTGTGAATGGTTCTATTTAAACCATAGATTTTTAATTTCATAGTGTGTGAATGGTTCTATTTGAACCCTAGATTTTTAATTTCATAGTGTGTGAATGGTTCTATTTAAACCATAGATTTTTAATTTCATAGTGTGTGAATGGTTCTATTCAAGCCCTAGATTTTTAATTTCATAGTGTGTGAATGGTTCTATTTAAACCCTAGATTTTTAATTTCATAGTGTGTGAATGGTTCTATTTAAACCTTAGATTTTTAATTTCATAGTGTGTGAATGGTTCTATTCAAGCCATAGATTTTTAATTTCATAGTGTGTGAATGGTTCTATTTAAACCCTAGATTTTTAATTTCATAGTGTGTGAATGGTTCTATTTAAACCTAGATTTTTAATTTCATAGTGTGTGAATGGTTCTATTAAAACCATAGATTTTTAATTTCATAGTGTGTGAATAGTTCTATTTAAACCATAGATTTTTAATTTCATAGTGTGTGAATGGTTCTATTTAAACCATAGATTTTTAATTTCATAGTGTGTGAATGGTTCTATTTAAACCATAGATTTTTAATTTCATAGTGTGTGAATAGTTCTATTTAAACCCTAGATTTTTAATTTCATTGTGTGTGAATGGTTCTATTTAAACCCTAGAGTTTTAATTTCATAGTGTGTGAATGGTTCTATTTAAACCATAGATTTTTAATTTCATAGTGTGTGAATGGTTCTATTTAAACCCTAGATTTTTAATTTCATAGTGTGTGAATGGTTCTATTTAAACCCTAGATTTTTAATTTCATAGTGTGTGAATGGTTCTATTTAAACCCTAGATTTTTAATTTCATAGTGTGTGAATGGTTCTATTTAAACCCTAGATTTTTAATTTCATTGTGTGTGAATGGTTCTATTTAAACCCTAGATTTTTAATTTCATAGTGTGTGAATGGTTCTATTTAAACCATAGATTTTTAATTTCATAGTGTGTGAATGGTTCTATTTAAACCCTAGATTTTTAATTTCATAGTGTGTGAATGGTTCTATTTAAACCCTAGATTTTTAATTTCATAGTGTGTGAATGGTTCTATTTAAACCCTAGATTTTTAATTTCATTGTGTGTGAATGGTTCTATTTAAACCTTAGATTTTTAATTTCATAGTGTGTGAATGGTTCTATTTAAACCCTAGATTTTTAATTTCATAGTGTGTGAATGGTTCTATTTAAACCCTAGATTTTTAATTTCATAGTGTGTGAATGGTTCTATTTAAACCCTAGATTTTTAATTTCATAGTGTGTGAATGGTTCTATTTAAACCCTAGATTTTTAATTTCATAGTGTGTGAATGGTTCTATTTAAACCCTAGATTTTTAATTTCATAGTGTGTGAATGGTTCTATTTAAACACTAGATTTTTAATTTCATAGTGTGTGAATGGTTCTATTTAAACCCTAGATTTTTAATTTCATAGTGTGTGAATGGTTCTATTTAAACCATAGATTTTTAATTTCATAGTGTGTGAATGGTTCTATTTAAACCATAGATTTTTAATTTCATAGTGTGTGAATGGTTCTATTTAAACCATAAATTATTAATTTCATAGTGTGTGAATGGTTCTATTTAAACCATAGATTATTAATTTCATAGTGTGTGAATGGTTCTATTTAAACCCTAGATTTTTAATTTCATAGTGTGTGAATGGTTCTATTTAAACCCTAGATTTTTAATTTCATAGTGTGTGAATGGTTCTATTTAAACCCTAGATTTTTAATTTCATAGTGTGTGAATGGTTCTATTTAAACCATAGATTATTAATTTCATAGTGTGTGAATGGTTCTATTTAAACCATAGATTTTTAATTTCATAGTGTGTGAATGGTTCTATTTAAACCATAGATTTTTAATTTCATAGTGTGTGAATGGTTCTATTTAAACCATAGATTATTAATTTCATAGTGTGTGAATGGTTCTATTTAAACCCTTGATTATTAATTTCATAGTGTGTGAATAGTTCTATTTAAACCCTTGATTATTAATTTCATAGTGTGTGAATGGTTCTATTAAAACCCTTGATTATTAATTTCATAGTGTGTGAATGGTTCTATTAAAACCCTTGATTATTAATTTCATAGTGTGTGAATGGTTCTATTATAACCCTTGATTATTAATTTCATAGTGTGTGAATAGTTCTATTTAAACCCTTGATTATTAATTTCATAGTGTGTGAATGGTTCTATTAAAACCCTTGATTTTTAATTTCATAGTGTGTGAATGGTTCTATTAAAACCCTTGATTATTAATTTCATAGTGTGTGAATGGTTCTATTTAAACCATAGATTTTTAATTTCATAGTGTGTGAATGGTTCTATTTAAACCATAGATTATTAATTTCATAGTGTGTGAATGGTTCTATTTAAACCATAGATTTTTAATTTCATAGTGTGTGAATGGTTCTATTTAAACCCTAGATTTTTAATTTCATAGTGTGTGAATGGTTCTATTCAAGCCATAGATTTTTAATTTCATAGTGTGTGAATGGTTCTATTAAAACCCTTGATTATTAATTTCATAGTGTGTGAATGGTTCTATTTAAACCCTTGATTATTAATTTCATAGTGTGTGAATAGTTCTATTTAAACCCTTGATTATTAATTTCATAGTGTGTGAATGGTGCTATTAAAACCCTTGATTATTAATTTCATAGTGTGTGAATGGTTCTATTTAAACCCTTGATTATTAATTTCATAGTGTGTGAATGGTTCTATTAAAACCCTTGATTATTAATTTCATAGTGTGTGAATAGTTCTATTAAAACCCTTGATTTTTAATTTCATAGTGTGTGAATGGTTCTATTTAAACCCTAGATTTTTAATTTCATAGTGTGTGAATGGTTCTATTTAAACCATAGATTTTTAATTTCATAGTGTGTGAATGGTTCTATTTAAACCATAGATTATTAATTTCATAGTGTGTGAATGGTTCTATTTAAACCCTAGATTTTTAATTTCATAGTGTGTGAATGGTTCTATTTAAACCCTTGATTATTAATTTCATAGTGTGTGAATAGTTCTATTTAAACCCTAGATTTTTAATTTCATAGTGTGTGAATGGTTCTATTTAAACCATAGATTTTTAATTTCATAGTGTGTGAATGGTTCTATTTAAACCGTAGATTTTTAATTTCATAGTGTGTGAATGGTTCTATTTAAACCCTAGATTTTTAATTTCATAGTGTGTGAATAGTTCTATTTAAACCATAGATTTTTAATTTCATAGTGTGTGAATGGTTCTATTTAAACCCTAGATTTTTAATTTCATTGTGTGTGAATGGTTCTATTTAAACCATAGATTTTTAATTTCATAGTGTGTGAATGGTTCTATTTAAACCATAGATTTTTAATTTCATAGTGTGCGAATGGTTCTATTTAAACCCTAGATTTTTAATTTCATAGTGTGTGAATGGTTCTATTTAAACCCTAGATTTTTAATTTCATAGTGTGTGAATGGTTCTATTTAAACCCTAGATTTTTAATTTCATAGTGTGTGAATGGTTCTATTTAAACCATAGATTTTTAATTTCATAGTGTGTGAATGGTTCTATAAAACCATAGATGATTAATGTATTTTATAGTGTGTGAATAGATCTATTGAAACAATAGATTATTAATGTATTTTATAGTGTATGGATGGTTCTATTTAAACGATAGATAATTAATGTATTTTATAGTGTGTGGATGGTTCTATTTAAACTCGTAGATACACGGACTGCTATTTTGGATTAGAGTTTATGTGGGAGTAATGAAAATTATGGGATGATTCTACACCCATCATCGGATATAGTTTAAGTTTGGAAAAGATATATAAAGTATAGTTTGAATGCATGAAGAAAATGTGAAAACAAGATACAAATTACAGATGGTTTTCTTGTGAAGAAAACAAAATAGAGAATATTTTAATATTAAAAGCAAAAAAAAACAAACATTTTAACAAGTTAAACATTTTTTTCATTTTTCATTTCGTAATTGTCTTCGTATGTAGATGCATCATCGGATTGAAAGTAATTTCGAGAATTTTAATTTTGTCCATGAGCATGAACACATTGTGCCGGAATTAAAACGGTTCTTATATCAAACAGCGAACATTAAACAGTTTGCTGTTTGTTGCTTTGAATTCTATCAACTTGTTTCTAATCACTGGAATCGAACACAGTACAGTTACACTCTATGCTCTTCTCACCCTGCATCATGCTCACTGCCAACATCCGCACCTACATCATTTGGCCTTCGGGCCGGGATCAAAGTGTAGTATCTGTTCCGGCAGATACTGCAAGCAAGGACCATGTGTGTGGGCAGCCTCACATGTGGGACCTTGGTCAATGTAGGGGCGGCCCTTCGTGCCAGTTGTCGCTGTCCAGCTCCCCTACTCCCCGGGGAGTTGGTCCCCATTACCCCTTCACTCCTCACATTAAAAATCGGCCTTGTGCCTGGTTTGCTCGGTGGGGGAGCGAATAGATACCATCTGTTCCGGCAGATACTACACTTAAGATAATTTGTACCAGTCAATGGAGGGGAAACCCTCTATACTGGGACAATTATTATTTTTGGTAACCAGATTGACCCCTTTTAGGGGAGCTGGTTTTTACCTCACATTAAAAACGGCCTTGTGCCTAATTTGCTCAGTGGGGGAGCAAATAAATACCATCTGTTCCGGCAGATACTGCACTTAAGATAATTTGTACCAGTCAATGGAGGGGAAACCCTCTATACTGGGACAATTATTATTTTTGGTAACCAGAGTGCCCCCTTTTTGCCTACTTTTAGGGGAGCTGGTTTTTGCCTCACATTAAAAACGGCCTTGTGCCTAATTTGCTCAGTGGGGGAGCAAATAAATACCATCTGTTCCGGCAGATACTGCAAGCTATGACTAGCTATGACTAGCAAAGACCAGATGTGGGGGCAACCCCACATGCCTGACCATTAACCAGCTCCCATTTCCCACCTCTCGGGAGCTGGCCCCCTTTTTCCCTTCCCCCTCCCTTCACTCCTCACATTAAAAATCGGCCTTGTGCCTAATTTGCTTGGTGGGGGAGCAAATAAATACCATCTGTTCCGGCAGATACTGCAAGCAAAGACCATATGTGGGGGCGACCCCACATATAAGACCTTGGTCAATGTAGGGGCAACCCTTCATACCAATTGTCACTATCCAGCTCCCCTACTCCCCGGGGAGTTGGTCCCCATTTCCCCTTCACTCCTCACATTAAAAATCGGCCTTGTGCCTAATTTGCTCGGTGGGGGAGCAAATAAATACCATCCGCACCTACATCATTTTGTGCATCATATCGCGGAGCATTTGTGAACCAAATTTCAACTCTGTAGCTTCTAAGCTGGCAAAATGATAAGTGTACCTAGAAACATACGAACCAAACAAACGTGTTTTATTGATATAGATTTTTATTGATATAGATTTTTATTGATATAGATTTTTATTGATATAGATTTTTATTGATATAGATTTTAGATGTTTACTGAACCACCGATGACCCGTTGGGACCGTATTTATAATATATACTATTAAATATATAATTTCTTAACTGTAACAGTGGATGATAATGTTTTTATAAGGATTACAATATCAAAGGATTTCACAAAGTCAGAATGCATTGTGATATCATTATAGACCCTTTCTCTGTTCAACTTTGTCTTCATCTCTCCTATCTCTTTTAATAATTTACATCATTCCATTTCACTAACAACTTCTCTTATCATTCATCCTTTATTCATGTACGACTTCTCCCACCATCTAAAGCTTCACGTACATATGAAGTGTGCACGGTGACAAGCAAGATGACAAGAGTTTTATTTAAATGAAAATATAGATTCAAAAGATGTTTTGATTAAACTCTTGTAATATGTCAGCGTCAGTAGCAGCAGCAGAATCCATGGGAGACCACAACTCCCAATCCTGCTCGATGCTCTTGCGAACGACCTGCTCATTGTCGTCTGGATGTGGGGAAAAGTCGACTTTCGTTCCTGACATCTCCCAACCAACAGCAAGATCGTAAGAAAATGTTCGAATCGTTTCGATGATGATGATGATTATCATCATCACCAATAACAGTAGCAGCGTTTACAGACAGTTTAAACATTTTGTACCACACAAGAAACTAAACAAATGTGAATTGAGGAAGATATACAAAGTATGTTTTGGACATTTTGTTTCTATTGCAAATTAAACAACTGACCTGCTCGGCTCTCACTATCAGCTGGTTTGACTTGAATTGGACGGTTCATCTGGAAAAAACAAAACAAAAGAAAAACAGGATAATCTCTTAGTAAAACATGTTGCAATAATCAAGAGGATGTTAATCATAATGAACAACAAATAAAAATTCGGCCATGTTGGTTTTTCACAGCAATAAACACAACAAATCAATTCGCCAAAGAAGAGAAAACTAACTTTGGATCATTCTTAACGTCTACAACCCATTTTCAACTCCACGTTAAAAAACGACCCTGGTGTCTAACTCTGTCCCGTGGGGAGACATAGTAAATAGGTACAACCCATTTTCAACTTTAATTTGAGATTTCAATCAACACTTTTACCTTATGTTCCATTTTCATCATCATTATTTGTATATATACAAATACAATACTGTTATCCATGGGCACGTGTTTTGTTGTTTATGACTCATCAATTCTCTAACTTAATAAATAACTTTGGTGATTTCTTTTCACCCTTCACCCTCACTTTCATGTTTATCATCCTCTTTCTATTTCTTGTCACCTCATAATTTGTCTTCCGTGGAAAACGATATCAGAGATATCACCTCTATTTCATTCTAATGAAATTTCTGTTAATGAAACCTACGAAATATCAGTCTAATCATGTTTTTCTTATGTGATGTGCTCATTATCTATAATATAAAGCTGAACGTCTGTGTGTGTGTGTCTGGTCACGAATAGGCTCCTATGGTTGACTATTATAGAAAACTGATCACATATAATGATAGAAGATGTATTGAGACACAGGAATGGGTATGTTTGATCTGGCATAATGATGATTCATTAAAATTGTGGGGCCTGCGTACGTGCCTGGTCCACAAAGTATGGAAATAAAAAATTTAAAAAAAAAAAAACGTTTACAAGTGTTTTTGATATAGATGTACATAATAATACTTTGGTAAGTATGTTTTAACTTAAATAGGGATGGTATAATAAAATTGTGAGGTCTGCGTTCGCACCTGGCCTCCATAGAATGGAAATAGGCACAAACTTTAATAAAGACTTTTCATATCTATCTGCGTAAGTATACTTTGATAATTATGTTTCAGTTTGAAGAAATATGGTATAATAAAATTATGGGGTGTTCATTCGGACCTGACCTCCATAGAATGGAAATATGTCACAAAGTTTAACAAGGTTTTTAATATAGATCCACAGGATATTGTGATAAGTGTTTCAGTGTGAACAGGTATGGTATAATGAATTATGGGGTTTATCTATTTTATTTTTACTTTCATCATATTTTGCTTTGGTTTTGATGCCTCCAAATTCGAAGCTATCTCTTTACAACCCTTTCTTTTCATAACCTATCATACTTTCATAAATCAGTCCATTTTCTGTAGGCTGTTTTTGAACCCAGTCAACGACGGGTACTTTTGCTAGTATATATATATATATATATATATATATATATATATTTTATAGGAGGTATTCTGTTGAAAAATAAATTTGTACATGTAAAGTTCTAATTTACAGTTTTTGTTTATACTTATGGTATTAAGCTCTACTTCTCACTGTCATATAAGCCTTTTTTTTTTTACTTGGTTGGGATAATAAAAACATTAATACATTTATTGGACCGAAGCTTAGCTTACTTTTGCATTAACCTAGTAAACTTCTCCTATTGATTACATTATATATATATATATATATATATATATATATATATATATATATATATATATATATATATATATAATTTAGTGGAAATGGTAATTAATAAAAACTGAAGAAAGTGCTCAATAGTGTTGTAGAGCAAATAGGCGTTTTATTTTTTATTACCGTATCTTTCTGTTAAGCTACATTATTGTTTCAGCTACTCGGCCGTTTTTTTGGCCGTCTGTAGCTTCCTCAGACTTTTACAGAAATGTTCGCTATTTCATCTCTTTCATCCCAAAATAGTGAAAATTTCTGTAAAAGTCTGAGGAAGCTACAGACGGCCAAAAAAAAATGGCCGAGTAGATGAAACAATAAACGGTAATAAAAAATAAAAACGTATATATATATATATATATATATATATATATATATATATATATATATATATATATATATAATATAAATTATTTATTTAAAAACTATACATCACATATTTAAGAGATGTACAATGGTTTCATTGAGATGGGCAAACTATAACTGTTTAGAAAAGACCCTACAATCCATTTAAAATCTTTAGTGACTCACGAAGTGAAGACAGTTACAAAATATAATTCAGTAATCACCGTTTTCATCATTTGGTGATTTCTCTCAAATGTTCCCTTTGGAAAAAGTATCGACTTTATAGGGCTGTGTATATGAATGTATGGGCCTTAATTGTAATAAAGATTATTGAAATGTATATACGTTTTTATATTCCAATAAAATATAGGCACTTCTGCAGTATACGGACGGTGGCAATGTTAGGGGCGATAACTCAAATTTCTTCTTGGTCAAATACCATGGAAAATAAGAAATAAGTAACAAACAAGATTTTTCTCTGAACACAAAAATATTTGAAAACCAAAACATTTATTGTATAAAAATGTATCAATATACAATTGTAAAAACATTTCTTGAAAATTCTGCGTAAGAAAATATCATTTTAATAAAACAATTTCTGAATTAAAGCAACATTGGATTTTTATAAAGTAAAATTTTTTTTTTTTTTGAACAAATGAATAATTTCAATGAAACGTTTCTTTGAATTAAAGCAACATTGAAGGGTTAACAACAATACCATGCTTTGTCCACATTGACACTACTCTATGGCCGACGACAATCGATTAGCCTGCAACAAGTCAATTGTTTCCCAGGTTTCCGACGCCAACAATGCAACATCGCACATATTTAGGGAATTTACATCCATTTTAAGATAAAGTATCCGAAAAAATTCACTGCAGAAGTGCCAAAATGTATTTCCATTTAAACAATAAACTATTTGCATCATAATCATCAAAACGAGATTGTTTTATTCCAATGATCGCTTATTGCTACTTTCCACCAAGCAACCGCAAACGATCATCACTTTTTATATAATACTTCAAATCAGCTGCTCCTAATGTTATAGATTGAATTACCTCCCCCTAGTATTACACACTATTGATAAATAAATATCTTTTGAAAGATAAACAAAATGGTTGATAATAATAGGATGTTAGTTACCTTCCACTTTTAATGATTTGGAGGCAAGGGTGATTATTTCATCCTCATCTTTAAAATGTTAAAAATGCAGGTTGATTTTGAACCATTTTCTTATTTTCATCGTCAGTTTTACTCTAACTTTCTTGAACTGTTTCAAATGTTTTTTTTTCTTCTTTTTTTTTGTGCATGTTTCTGTTTAAAAAGAATCGGTTACAAAATTTGAAGTTTTTTTTTTTTCATTTGAGAATTTCCCTTTTTTTTATTTGCAAATCAGATTTTGTTGCGAGTGCGAAAAAGTTGAATCTGTCGTGTGAAAAGGTCGAGAAAGAAGATTTGAAAAAATTGACAAAGAAAGAAAAGGAAGAAACAATTTAGATTTTCAATATTGATTTTTTTTTATCGATTTAATCTTTTCCCTTTTTAAGGTCAGGTTGGGGTGTTTGCTGCTGTCATTTTGGGTTAACCTTAAATAGTCGATTATTTCTGGTTGCCTTTCTCTTTCCTCTCCTTTTGGGAAAATATCTTTCTAGCTTTTAGTCATTTAGAAATCAAAAGAAAAAAGAAAGACAATTAAAATACTACAATACCCCCCTCCCGTCATTTTAAGTTGAGTAAAAGCCAATAATGAAAGCCAAAGTTTACTGTTTGGTTCCAGTCAACAACGAACACGAGGAAAAAAAAAAAACTTAAGAAGCACCGTACCTTCTCCTAAAACATGTTTGGCAGTTGGAACGTTTCCGAAATTAAAAATTGATTTGAAGAAAAACTGAGAATCTATTTTAATCGATCTGAAACAGAAATTTTTGTTTTATTTTTATCAAGCTGATCAATCCATTTCTGCTGACATCCCCATTTGTTGTTGTTTTTAAGACAATTTCTTTACCGTTTCAGTTTTATCTAGTGAATGTTATGTAAACCTTAAAAAATTTCATTTCAATGTTGGACGATGCAAAAATAAAAAAAAAAAATGGATTAAAAAAAAAATCTGAATTTTTTTTTTACTTTGTGAGAATTTTTATTTCACAGATGTGTCCAAGCATTAAAAAAGACTCTGTCCGTCGGTCAGTTTATCATTTATCTTATATAACTCCTTGGAGATTTAATTGATGATTTCTAATTAAAAAAAACAAAAAAAAAAAAAAACTACATACACCCACAATTACCTACTATATAGAGATCACTTTTTCTTAAATATTTCATTAAGTAGACCCCCAAACATGTCAATTCATTATTTAACGTTATTTCTAAATTTATTCAATTTATTATTTTTTTTGTACCAATGGATCACCACTTATCAAGGCCAAAAATTCAATCAAAGATAAAGGTTATGAAAATCTTATACTATTTTTTTTTTAACTAGATTCGGCAATTTGTGATAAAAGCAATTGTAGTAGATTTAGTTTTCAAAACCTTTTTAGCAAAAAAATTCCTACGTTTAATTTTGAAAATCTTTTGAATGGTTGGTGTGCCATCTTTATTTTTGAAATGGCATTTTTGGCTTATACACATTATTTAGAGATCATATTTGGATTGGCGAGTCACACTTCAGTTTGAAACCGAAATTTTATTGCAAAATACACAGATTTAATAGGCTAATTTTTACAATAAATTATCAAGAGCTTAATCTAGTTTGGTTGAAGCATTATTTCAAGTGTGTAAGTAAATGTAATTTATAGAAATCGATGCAAAATTACTTTTATATAGATTTGTTATTGTGTGATTATGATTCGACATTTAAATGAAGTCAAATAGCAAAAAAACTATGAGCATTTCTTAAAACTACGAAAAATAAAAATAACATGAAAAAAAATGAGAAACTTGATTCCATGAAATGTGGACGGTATTTTATGCACTCAAATTAACGTGACATTTCATCAGTCTTAAGATTGATTTCATCTATGTCACACACGTTCAAGAAACATGGATCAAATGATGAAGCAGAAATAAAAAAAAATGAAAAAAATTGGTTGGCCAAAAGAAGAAACTAAAAATGTTCATGGCTAAAACAAAAAAACAAACAAAAAAAAAAAACTATCCTAAAAATCAGTCCGAATATTGCTTTGCTTTTAAATCTCTAAAAATATCTTTTTATCGTTTCAGAAATCATTTGTCAAAAAATTGTTTAACGTGCTTATCGATTGAGAAAGCTTAATTTCTATTAACGGCCACCTTGAATACAATTCAGATCTAGATGCCCAATGGTCAGTCAGTTGCCATGGAAATAGTTTCAACTCAACTTGGCATTGCACATTGCCAAATTCACTAATGTTGAATAATTAACCTTTTGTATCTCTTTCTCTCAACAAAGAAAAAAATGTAATTTGGATAAATAGTTTATCTTCCAACAATGGAGAAAAATTTACTTCTTGGAACGCTTGAAGTTGGAATAAAAGACTTTTCAGTTATCAAGACAAATTATTTGCAATTTTATCATTTAGCTCAGAAAAATAATTAGAATACTATTAGTTTAGTAAAAATGTTTAGATCATAAAAGATAAGAAAAATTAAACTTGTTTAATTTTTAGTAGGAGGTTCAGTTTTCTCTATAAGTTTATAATTTTTAAATTCTTTTTTTACTCTTTTCGAAAGAAATACAAAAAACAAAAAAAAAGGTGTTCAAAATCTTGGAGGGGGGTTAACAATAAGATTTTTAATATTTTCGTTTTTAATCATTTGAAAATTGTTCATGCGATGAGGTAAATGATCAAATTACTCTGATAAGCTTTTACTTAATATCAGTTTTGAAAATTTGTCATCATTTTTATGATTGACTGTTTTTATATCAAGAAAGTTATTGCCTTTGGTCATCATCTTTCATCTTTAATCTTCATCTTTTGCAAGTATTTCATTATTTGTGCTTTTCTTTGCCTTCAGCCATGAATGTGAGAAACAAGAACCCCCACCCCCGACGACACATGTTGCTCATCATTTTCATTTCTGTCATGTGGAGATGCTGCATTGACAGAAACCTAAAGCATTAGAAGACATTTCCAAAGATTTTTCTGTTAATTCTGCTGCAGACAAATGTGTTCATTAGTTTATACCAGTGTTGTAGCAAATGAAGTTTTGATAATAGATCTTTACTAGAGTTGACCTGTTTAGGCCGAACCCTTTTTATAGACATAGAAGTACCAACTTTGCATTTGAACACATTTTTCATACATTTTCTGATTTTGAATCGGTGGAGCATTTTTAAAATTTTTTATTCATGAAAATCCACTTTCTGAATTTTGTTGCTTTTTTTATTGACGTTTCACCCCAAACAAGGCACAAGGACACTTAGTCATGAAGGGCTACTATTTGGGACCAAATTTGCAGGTATACTATTTATGGAGTTAGGCAGTGAGATGTATGTTCACATTACACTTGAATTTCTGCATATCAGTATATGGAAAGTTTTCAATTTAAGAAAATGCATTCTAAATTGTCAAAATATTGTTTATAATAAAACAAGTCAGATAAAGTTGCGAATATGCACCAACTTAGCAAATTGTTAATCTTGGACACAAAACGAGTATAATAAGCAGTAAAAAAAATCAAACTTTCTGTCAGAAAAGGTAAGTAAATTTTCTCCATTAAACGCGAAGATTTGACACGAGGTTATCGTGGGATGATGGTCGTTTTCTTCTTAATCCAACTTACAATCATTCTTATAAACATACTCATATCAACAATCACAAAAAATGTTGCAACCTTGCAATGAAAAGAAGTCTTTTTAATTCAATCTTTTGTGAAAATAGCTTAAGTTTAAATAAAATCTTCCACTCAATAATAAAGACCAATGTGTATTTTTATATAAATAAATAGATGTACTACCATCTCGTCACACAAAAGAATGTGTGCCTTTTTTAGTTCATGGACGAAACCATTTAAAGTGGTGAGGAGAAGAGAAAAAGCAAATAGCAAGTCAGACAACCATCTCAGACTCATCCTAAAATGAATTTGGAAAGGAATCCTCCACTATAAAATAAAAGTCAACAGTGAGTGTTTGATTTTCTTTAGGTCATCAGAAATGATAATGTCTATATGAAAAATTAAATTACTGGCCTAATTCTATGAGCTTTTATGAATATCTTAGTAATTTATCTAATATTTATGAATATTTTAGAAATACTGGGTGAGTTACGGGAAACGGATGTTTTTAAGATAAACATTTTTCATATAAATGTCATAAGCAAACACATGGTGTTCACGACTCCACGGTAGCACGAGGGCAATGAACTGAAAAGAAAAGCAATTCAAAATCAATAACTAAAACAAAATTTAAAAGATAAACAAATAACAACAAACTAAACGGCATCTTAAGCAGGTTTACAGATTGCCTTCCTCACCCCCTATCCCTTACTTAAGGAGAGCAAGGAGCGTTCTAAAAACATCCGTTTCCTGTTACTCACCCTGTACATTTCAATAGTAAGATTGAACAATGGCGAAGCATAATTTTTTCCTATCATTTTGATTGGAGAATGAACATAATTATTATTATTAATAATAATAATAATGACAATAATAATGATGATAATAATAATAATAATAATAAAATGATATTTATAATAATAATAATAATAATAATAATAATAATAATAATAATAATAATAATAATAATAATAATAATAATAATAGGTTTATAATTGTACTTGTGCAACCCATGACAATTTTAAAATTGTTTTCTAATTTGTATAATTTACTGTTAATGATAATATTTCTCTTGAACTAATAAATGTCCATTAAAGGTTAATATATTCAGAAAACATTGTCTTTTTTCCATAAAAATAATTGCTAAATATTATTTAAATATTATAGTTAGTTAAATATTATTTAACTAAAAAAATATGAATATGTCTCCCGTTTTTTTTTTTTCTTTAAAATAATTTAAACATTTTTAAAACAATATTTTTTCTTTTTACTGTAAAAATAATTGCCAGCTAAATATTCTTTAAATAAAAATTGGTCCTGGATATGACCTTAAACTATATCCAGTGGTGAGGCCCCAGGTTACGGGCTTTGGGGAGTGTGGAGCCACCCTTTAATTATCATTGCTCACAGATCCACTCTGACCCGGAGTGGTAGTACCTGTTAGGGTCCCAACTATGGGTTAAATAGAAACCGACTTGAAAACAACAAATATATTCTATGAAAATATTTTCTTCAAAATCTTTGGATTCGGCATTAAATAACCCGAAAAGGGTTGATATGCCGTAAAACAAAAACAACCAACAAACTTAAATAAAAATTGTGACAAAAAATTCGATTTTGGAAAAAATCATTCTGCAATTGTTAAAAAACAAACAAACAAACAAAAAAAAAACAATGAAATAAAGTTGCATTTATCATAGGCGGGTTTAGTCGGCTCCCTCCAAAGGAGGAAGTTTCTAGGAAAATATTAAATTCATAAGTAGTTCCCATTTGTATGTATATCATGGTCAGAAGAGATGAGTGACGTCGTAATTTTGTACCTTAAAAACACCAGTTAACATTCAATTACAATTTTTTGGATTGTAATTCATCCGAGCGGATGGCCTCAATTTGAAAAAAAAAAAAAAAAGAAAAAAAAAATGGGTGTAGAAAGTAAAAGCATACATGCAACAACGCAAATAAGTCTATTTATTATACAGATTATAAAGATGTATTCGGACAAAGGGAGATAACCTCGCCATCAGACAGTTTTCATTTTAGCTTATTTCTATTTGATTTCCTTTTTGCTTTTCACCAACAAAACCTCTTTCCTTAAAGCAACAACAATATGAACAAGAAGCAAAAATACAAAAAAAAAAAAAAAAAGAAAAAAAGAAAAACAGGTTTTAATTGTTTATAAAAGCAATCAATGGAAAATTTATTTGTGTAAATCATTTTTTGGGTGGAAAAAAAAAACGAGTAAAATAAATAAATAAATAAATAAAAGGTATGTCCCTTTCGCCTCTGTTTTGCTATGGCATTAAATTGTGAATATATTGTTATATTGCCATGACAACAAACAAAGAAAGTTTAAGGAAGAGAAAACTCTTAAAATAATCACACGTTTTGATGAATTCTGTAACTGGATATTTTAAAATAAGAAAATGCAAACATTTATACCTTTTTAAATTTTGTATGAAAATCTCAACCGAGAAAGAAATATTTTGTAAGTGTCTACCATATTGAGTAAAAACCTGTGATAGATATTTAAAAAACAAAATTCTTCTAAAATCAGATTTAAAAAATTGGATTTGTTACCAATTAATTTTCCTGTGCTAATTGAGTCATATATTGTTATGGGAGTTATTTGTTAGAAAAAGTTTTCAGATTAAATTGGATGTGTGCGTGCGTGTGCGCGCGTGTGTGTGTGTGTGTTCCATCCTCAGAAGTTCCAAAATAGCTGAACCTATCTTTTGCAAATTTCACACAAAGGTAATTTATATGTCTGGTAGTATTCTTAGATTTGTACAGAAATTCATCTGATAAGTATCAAAAATTGAAAAAATCCAATCTTAAAAGTAGTCTTTTCTCTCTTATATATAAAAAATAAGAATTTTTACAGGGGAATATTTTATGGTACACCGGCCAAGGGAAATAATAAAATTTCAGCAAATCATTTTCAAAAATCGAAAAAATCCAATCTTAAAAAAATAGTCTTTCTCTCTTATAGATAAAAAAAAAAAAAAAAAATTTACAGGAGAATATCTTATGTTACACCGGCCAAAGGAAATAATAAAATTTCTGCAAATCATTTCTTAAAAACAACCCAGGTATATTATTATTTAGAGATATTGTTCAGTGATAGAGCATTCGACTACAGATTGAATGATTCCCTGTTCAAGGCCGGATGTACCTCACAGTTTTATTTTAATTTTTTATTAATGAGTTGAATTTACAATGAAAGAAGAAGTACCATTTAAAATCGCTGCAAATCATTTCTTCATTTGCATATTTTAAAACTAAACATAAATCAGAAGTGATTTTTCCAGGTCATTCATTGTCAAGCTCAAATATTACCTGACGTGATATTGTAAACAAACACAGACGGAATTTGATGAACGACATTATTATTATTATTTTAAAAAATTTTTGCAAATTAGTCTACTGAGCAAACTATTCCTTCTAATAATATATAATAATCAATAGGAATGATTCTATAATAATACATACACAATCTGCATAAATTAAAATATCATGTTTAAGTGTATTGTACGACCGGGCAATGCCGGGCGTCCAGTTAGTATGATAATAGAAGAGATGAAATATTTTACAGGATTTGATATCGTATTAATAAAGTAACCATTTGGTACAATGTTTTTGCACGTTTCAATTAAGAAAGTTATAAGGGGAGGTGACCGTTAAAGTAACTTCAAAACAGTACTAATTATTATTATCCAAAATTGGACATATTTTTCTACTTTCAGTTTACATGGAAAAAATATTTTTTCAGTGCAACAAATTTACCCCCTCCCTCATATGTGGGAGAAGAAATACACTTATTTTTCAAATACTGCTTTTCATATCAGTTTTTCATTGATTGGTTTTATTTTTCATCATAAAAATTGTATTGACCAGGAATATTGTGAGGACTTAGTTTAAACTTTTGTTTGTCAACGATTACCACGATTTGGTAGGAAAAGAAACACATATGATGGGGAAGAGATTTGTTGAAACAACTAAACGGATTAGAGAGTAAGAATATGTCGACCTCAAAAAAGACAAAAAAAACAAAAAAAAAACAAAAAAAAAACGTATCCAAACACCAAATATATGCAAAAAAGACTTATAAAAAACACTAGCAACATTTCACCTGACGTTTTGAACTAAGAATCAACAGAATATACACAAACAATATTCAACAATTTCTATAACTGGACGAAATCACATAAAAAACTCGCCACATGAAAAGAGAAAAGAGAATATTGAAAAATAAAACAAACGAGCCTAACAGCAAATTCTTCGATTGATGACATCGTGACAACAATCCACAATAACGCCTGGCAGACCATCCACATAACCAAGAGTTACAGACTCCAAAATAAGAAGAAAGAACAAATACACGAGAAACAAAGGTAGGCTACCTATAGCTGATTAAATGCACAGACTGAGAAAAAGAAGTATATGGAGGAAGAGAAGTAGTAAAAGAAAGAGGGTAAGCAGAATAGAGATGAAGGAAGAAAAGTAGAAAAAAAAGAAGAGAAAAACAGGTAATAGTAGTAGTAGTAGTGGTAGTAGTAGTAGTAATAGTAGTAGTAGTAGAATAAGTAAAAAAAAAAAGAAAAGAAAAAACAACGAGCACCAACAAAAAGAAAACTACTTTGGAGACGACCCGTAGAAGAAACTTACCTTGTATTGACAGTTCTTTAGAAAATGATCTGAAATCACCAATTGGGACTGCCATCTTTTTAAAGCCAGAAGAAAAACAAGAAATACAAAGTTTGTTTTTTCAACAGTAAACATGAAAGTTGTTTACTCAAACAAAAAGGAAAAACATCATTCAAGAACAGAATTTAATTGAAATTATTACTTTTAACTCAAACAAAGCTAAAGTATCCATTTCCTACACACGATTGGACGGCGCATATGGCTAGATTGTAGAGAATGACCAAAAGTGGATTTTGTAAGAATATTTTGTAAGAATATTTTAAAAAACTTAGTTCGCCAGGTTGATGAGAACAAATCTGAAATTGATTTTATAGCATTATTACAAAATACAAGAGAAACAAAAAATATTTTTAGATGCGTCACAGAATCTGTTTGCCTGCTGATCTTTTCCTTTGTCTAAGTTATGCTTAAGCTTCAAATAATATTTTGGCTGTTGGTCTGTCAGTTCTTCTGTCTATCTAATGAAAGCACTAATACCCCTTCTATGCAGATATCCCGGACAAACACAAACATGACGAGCAGCAAAATCCCACCCCTACGCTGTAGAGATCCCTAGATGCCGAAAAGCTTTCTACTCAAATAGCTTCTTCCCTCAAACTGCAAGATTTTGGAATTTCCTTCCAGGCTCCTGTTTCCCTGAATGTACTGACATGCAGAAGTTCAAGTGTAATGTAAACAGACATCTTGCTGCCAAAATCCCCACATAGTATCTCGGCAAATCTGGTCCCTATTAGAAGCCCCTTACGACTTAGTGGCACTGTGCCTTGTTTAGGGTGAAAAAAAGTAGAAAAAAAAAGAAATAGGATTTTCATCGCTAAATGTCCAAATTGAAAAGACACGGCTTAAGAATATCAGTTTCGCTTGAGAATTGGCAAAATGTCTGACTAGATATAAAAATATTGCGTTTTTCAGAAAGGAAATACTGGAATCAGTAAAAGTGTTTTAGTGTTTAACCTGACTTGAAAACACGGGTAAAAAAACTTCTCATCTTTGGATGATAATCGCCTCAATGGGATGGGCCAGACAAAATTTCTTGGAATGCATTGCATGCATCTCTATTCACTTTAATCTCAATGACGTTTCTCACAAGACGGAATTGCTTAATTTACAGCTTCTCTCAAAACGGGAGGCATGGAGATGAGTCATGTAAAGAGAACGACACAATTTTGTTAAAAGTTTGTGTTGGATATGTTGTCATTTGAAACTGACAGTAGGGGGAAAAATCTGTGCTTGACTTACAAAGAGGCTAGCAAGATATTTCATAAAAAAAATGCGTTCTCATGGTAATTGTGGTAGTCGTTATGACTGATATTAAAATATCTCTCTTCCTTGATGGTAGCTGAACTCTGGATTGTAACAAATTAAAGTCATTCTTTAGTGTTTGTAGCAGCAAATAAAAATGGGGCATGTAATTCAAAGAATAAACTGCTACTGCCTATCTTACTGTTGCTAAGAAGATTTGAACTATGGTTATTTTCCCAGAAAGAATTAAATCAAGGAGTATCATCAGATATTAAGCTAACCCGACAGACTAGCGTCCTGTATCATCAGATATTAAGCTAACCCGACAGACTAACGTCTTGTAACAGATTAGTATTCAACCATTTGTTTCACATATGGTTTTCGTTGTGGTTCAATTTTATTGAGATGACATTCACATCAGATTAACAAATTTAAGCAATGTTGAACCTGGTTACGTTGACACACTGGTTCTCACCAGGTCACTGAAGTTAAGCAATGTTGAGCCTGGCCAGTACCAGATGAGTGACCATTTGGGAAGGCTAGGTGCTGTATGTACCTTCTGGGAAGGTTGGGCATGGGGCCAGCACCCTCACCCCGAAAAAAAAAGAATTCCTTGCTACAAGCGCATGTACAAAGTTGTGGATGGCCTATGCCCTTCCAGGGGCTCAAAACTAGGGATGAGCCTGGTTAGTATTTAGATAAGTGATCATTTCAGAACTCTAGATGTTGTAAGAAAACATTTCATCTCGATATATAGTGAGTAAATAAACAACTACCAGATTTGGTGTGAACATAGCCAGTGACTGACTTACATTTTGTACTGGAGATGATTCATGCCATCTGTTCCGCTTAATACTATAATATTGGATTTAGGCAACGTTCCTACAAGCGTTCAAGTTTTGAAAGAGACTTTACTATATTGTTATCATCTATTATCATGGTCTTATTGCTATGAGATAAATTTGCCAACTCAGGAAAAAGAGTAAAGAAGAGAGAGGTAATTGAAACTGTTCACTTGTAGAGTACATACATCATGAGTCTGTATGCTATAGTGGATGGAATCTTCTGAATTGCAAATGTAGTATTGTCCATCAAGACCTGTTACGTGTACTTGATAGATTTGATTTCACTGACAGGAGGGGAAAAATCAGTAGAAAATAAAAAATAAAATATGAATTTTTTTGTAGCAACAATGATTGTAACTCCAAATTTCCTACAATCAGGGCTTTTCTTTCTTTTTATTTTTGCAAATTGGTTTGCTAACGAGATCAAAAGCATTTTTGTTCTGCTTCTCATTCTCTTCCCGCTAGCCAAAGGATAAGAAAAAATGTAAGTAAATAACCACTTGCAGAAGATAATCAGAGATTGTTTTTTTTATAAGCAGAATTTCTCCATTGCTTTTGTTTTTGTGAATTGCTTTGTTAGTGCATGGTGGAATCAAGCGGCCAACATCTGCGCATATATTTCTTCTAAATTGATTTTGCACCGAAAGTTACAAACAAAAAACAAAATTATTATTTATATAAAACCAAGGCAAAGTGACCATAGTTTCAGTGATTTCTAAGGATTTTCCTATCTTCCCATCTACTTGCATTTCTTCTTTTTACCATTACTATTATTATGATGACGATAGTTATGCTGATGAAATGTCATAGAAATCCAAAAGATTTCCTTGTTGGATTGCTGTTCATTGTTTATCACCAAACAGGAAAAGCAAGAGATCAATAAGCTTTTTAGGAGTTTTTTAAGAGAAATAGTTTCCCTTCTCTTACTGGACTGTTGAATCCGTTGTCTTTTTTGCCAGAGATGCAAATCAATCACAAGTTTGCAAAGTGCAACTATTTCATATTTGATGCATTCTGCCACAAAGGTGGGGCATTTAAAAAAGTGCAAGTTTAATATTATTTTAGTTTTATTGTTGTGTTTATTTCTTAAACTAACAACAGCATGATTCATCCAAGATGCACATCTTCATTCAGATTCCAAAACGTTTTCTGGGTTTGCTGGTCGAGAAATTACAAGCACATCACAAAAACTCAGAAAAAAAGCAGAAAATAAAACAGATGTTTTTCCTCATTGGTACAAACAAACAGACGAAAGAAATGTTCTTCATCAGTTGGATAAATCAATAGTGACTTACTACCCCCCTCATCTAGTCCCCTCGCGGCAAAAGAAAATGTCAGACATATGACATGAATAGACATTAGATGAGAACAAGAATTCTTAATCATCAGATTTTTTTTTTTTTTTTTTTTTTAACCAAAAGAAGATGCTTCTACTTGAAACTGATGAGTAATAATCTGGAGTTGAGAACACCTTTTCTTGACGGGGGGGGGGGATCTTTTCATTTTAGTTTTGGCAGTCATTCTTGTTGTTTTCTGATTCCAAATGAGAAAACTTGGTCTTTCTTGAACTCATGTGTCAATTGTTTAGAATTATGAGAAAAGTCAGTAAATCTAGAAAACAAACTCTGGAATTTTATTTAGAAGAAAAAGTTTTTGAGCTTTGAAAATAAGTTTCAATTGAGTTTTGACTTTTCACCTCTTGCGGAACAAAATTTGATGAGTCATTCAAATTTGAAGTACAAGTTTTACTCCTTTCTCTCCACTCATTTCACGGAAGGCTTCATTTTCTGTTGGTCACACTTCAGTTTGAAAATTATTGTCACCAGAGTTAAAGTGGGATGTGTGTGAATATATATAAAAAGGTTTTCATTGATTGAAATATGTATAGGTTTCAGTTCTCTTTGTAAGAAGACAGACACACAGAGGAAGCTAAGACCTAGATTAGTTCTTCCGTCACTAAAGTTTGAAATAACATCTTCATTGCTCAGATTAAATGAACGAATCTTAAGAATAGATCCATTTTTTTATTTGTTTCTATCACTCCTCTCTCCCCCAATCTGGTTTTGTTCTTTTTTCCCCACATTCTATGAACAACTGAAATGGATTTGGCATTGCATTTAGAATGAATTCTTTAAAATTACAGTTCCATATTTGTTTCCTTATCCCCCCATACCCCCCTATACCCCCCCCTCTGCGAAAGCTTTCACAATAGATTCATGATTTTACTTATGACAAATAATCAATTGATCGTAAAAAATCAGAGATTTGTCAGATGATTCATTCAACCAATCCCACTTGTTGCACATGTGTGTACGGGGGATAGGAAACCGGTGGACATTACTATTACGTCTGAAAGCAATTTTTTTTATATTAGAAAATAACACAAAGGAAAATAGTTTAACGACATCAACGATTATTATCTTTGTGTAAACCAATCGATGTCACCTTTTCAAACCTTATTTTTATCATCATTATAACGCTCTACAAATGTTTATCGTTATAAAACTCTACAAATTTTTAATATCATTATAAAGCTCTACAAATTTTTAATATCATTATAAAGCTCTACAAATTTTTAATATCATTATAAAGCTCTCCAAATGATTATCACTATAACGCTCTACAAATTTTTATCATCATTATAAAGCTCTACAAATGTATTTCATGATTATAAAGCTCAACAAATGTATTTCATGATTATAAAGCTCAACAAATGTATTTCATCATTATAAAGCTCTACAAATGTATTTCATGATTATAAAGCTCAACAAATTCTATTGAGCACTATTACATTAAATACGATATTATATTATAATAACAGAAGAGATTTTGCGAGCATGTCTCTGCTCTATCGTTATTTTCATCCCAAGTGCTTGACTGAACTTTAATCTATGGTTCCTCTTGCCAAACTTTCACATAAAAACACTCGACTAGTTATAACTATTATAAACGATTTCTCCCACTCTATATCTGTGCCTAAATCTAAACGTAGATTCCATGAACAAAGCTTCCTTTCCAGAACTGCCCGCATGTGGAAAACTGTTCCACTGGTCTGCTTCATAGTTGAATACAACATGGTAGTCTTCAAATGCCATATAAACAAGTTGTTATTGAGCCGTCCACATAAATATTCAAATTCTACCTAATTTGCATCATTAACGATTACTATACTACCGCTTTACTTTGATTAGTCCTTATCCTCGAGTGGTCTTCGGGCCTTGATAAGTGGTGACTCCCAAGTAAAAAAAGTTATATAAAAAGAGAAACGTTTCTTTTATATTGCTATTATTTTGTTGTCAGTTTCCTTTGCCATTTTCAAGCGCGTTCCTTTCATTACAGACTGAATTCGAAAAAGCTTTTCTTCTTCTAATCTTGTGATTTCTAATCGCCTCCACATCATTCATTGCCATTAACTACATTTCATTCTTCCCTTATTGCGATTTTACCAGTCTTTCATTATCTGCGAGTCTTGTTCGAGATCGAAGCCTCTGCGTAGCCATCTCAGCTGAACAATTTAAAAGTTGAAATCATTTCCCCCCAAATCATACACACTACTCTGATCTCGTATATAACATCACAGGAAAAAGGAACGTAGTCAGTTGGAAAGAGCAATTAGCTAAAAGGCTCTGATTGGCTGAAAAAGTTTTGGAGTTCTTTTCTGAAAGAAAAAAAAATCACCAGTTCAAACATCATCGAATGCTTTCAGCAAAAGTAAAATATGCAAAAGCACAAAACTATAAAATGATGTGTTTAGAAATTAGAGACAATGACCTTTTATGTAGCTCTTCAAAGTGTTCATGATTAGAATTATTTTACTTTTACTCAGGTATTTTTGATTTGTGCTGGCCATAACGAGTTTTATTTATTGAAGCTGTCTCTAAGATCTGAAACATGCTTATATTACATAACCAAACGTGTAAGTTTGAATGGAAAAAATTGAGTGACACCTAGAGGTCGGAGGTGACCACATAAATGAAAGTTAATGAAATCACATGACTTTCAGAGAGAGCGAGAATTCTCTTCTCTTTTTGGTTTAAAACTTAAGTAGGCAAGCGCAAACGTGATCATTTCTTGAAGAGCCCCATTAAAAATAACACAGTCACATACAGTGTTGTAACGACGTACAGTCCTGGTCAAAATCATAAGACCACTTAAGAAAGTAAGCGTTTACGCATATTATCGAATTTTTAATCAAACAAATGGTTGAAACCATCGCCAAAAGGGAAAATATGATGGGAAAAAAAATGAAATCTGCTTCATTCGAAACCGTACCCCCCGCTAGTATTATATAAATCTCAGTCATCTGTGTGTTAGTATGTATGTGTTTGTATACCCACTAAAATCTTTTGTCATCCACATCGAACTAACACGAACCTGGTATCATTAAAAAGAACGATCTCTCGGTCACATAATATCAAAAGTTTAGAAAAGATTGTCAATTATTTCATGTAGAAATATCGTTTTGTTTGAATGGGGGGCCCAAGTAAAACTCTCGATTCAAAAGCTGTTTGTTAATCGTGCATGCATGAACAGTCGATTCATTGTTTCGTTTTAAAAAGCTAAATTTGCAATGTCATAACGTCTGTGTCATTGTGGTCCGATTGATAACGTGTTCACTTACAAACATAACTTTTGCAAGTTTGCGCGCAGCAAGCAGCTTTTTTTTTTTTTTCTTTTTTTTACTTACAAAATTTTGCTTGTGGCTGATGGCACCCAAGTCCCGTCTTCTTTTTTATTTAATCGTATTTATAGACTGGGCAACGCCGGTTGTCCCCCACTAGTTCATATATAAAATTCATTTTAGCTGGCTGTTATGTAAAATGTTCCAGATACTGGTCTAAATTGGGTTCTCGATCACAACTGGTGTATAGTAATTCAACATTTCACAAACAACTGAAAATGGTACAACTTACAAAAGCTGTCATACGCAAATGGCTGCAAATTTTTCCTGGAACAACATTTTTTAATCCTTCATGCATAATAAAATGTGGGATGTGTGTTATCTTGTCAGAATTGACCATTATATTCAGAGAATGGAGAAGTGCTGTGGATGATCTGTGATGAGTACTGTGTATGATGTTACACCAGTCAGAACATGTCCCCAATTGCTACACTATCTACATCCATAGCCCAATTCAGTCTCATCCAACGCACAAGCTGTTTATGGTCAGAGGATGAGGTGCTTCAGTGCAGGTGAGACACTGACTGACACTATGATGTTGGTTAACAACGACAAGATTCCATGGAATAGTGAAGCAAAATGTTGTGCATTTAGTGTTCTTCAGATGGCAAACATCGTTATTTATCTACCATGACTGTAATTTATTTTCACCAAGATATCACTTCATCTAGCTTATTTCATTTCTACAAATGAGTATATTCAATGTATGTATTTTAGTTCCTAATGCTTTGCACTAGCAAGAAGACTCAGTGTTGCCCGGAATTGAATAAGGAACTCTATGCCATTTACTTCTAATCCATAAAACCATGTTACCTTATTATTTTTTACATTTTATAATATTCAGGTTTTGGGGTAGAACCCAAGGATGAAGCATTCGTTGATCAAGAGGGAGGGGGGGGGGGTTCTACATGCAGCGATATTTATTGGAATTATGTCCAATTTATAATCTTTAACCCAAGTACACTCCTGTTCCAAGCCCTGAACCTCTTATTAACATTTCTGTCTTTTTTTTTCTATAATTTTCAACTTATAAATCAAGTTAGATAAAATAATAAGTCCTATTTCTTTTCTATGAACGATATTATTGCATGCCCGTTGATCAAAACGCAATATCCTGCTGTGAATGTAATTTGATCATATATATGGTTATGGGAGAGAGGGCTAACCTAAAAAAAAATAAATAAAATAAAAAGCAAGAGTGCACAAACTCCACTAGCAGAAACATTCCACTCCTTCAATGTAGAGATCCACAGATGCTGGGAAACTTTCTATTCTATTTTTTTCCTAGAACGAGTTGCCTTTGGACTTCCTTCACTGTTCCCTGTTTTCTCAACTTTTCAGCATGAAAGAGTTTAAATGTAATATGAACAAAGATCTTGGTATGGAGTATTGTTGCCACATCTAGACTAGTACATCTACCACTAGTCTCTCCTTTTCAATCAGGATCCAAAAAAGGGTCTCCAACCTAAGAGGCCCTGCACTATAAAACAAACTCTAACCCCTGTACTATCACCACAATGTTACATCCTTGTTCATGTTTTACAAGTATATTAATGGAATGTGTTCTGATGAACTCGTGGCACTTGTGTCTACTCGACGAAAATAGCAAAATCCCACCCCTTAACCATACAAATCGCCCAATGCCGAAAAGCTTTTTTTTCTAATAGTTTCTTCCCTCGAGTTGCTAGATTTTGGAATTCCCTCCCGTTCTCTTCCTTCTCTGACTGTACTGACATGCTGAAGTTCAATGTAATGTGAACAGACATCTCACTGGTCAGTCCCCTACATAGTGTCCCTGTAAATATGATCCCAAATAATAACTTTTTACATCCAAGTGGCAATTATGCGTTGTTTGGGGTGAATACGAGTAACACAAAAACAAAAACAAAAAAAAGAAACAAAACTATAAATCTGGGTCCTAATGACAGTAGTTTCTTACGTCTAAGTTTGCGCTATGCCTTGTCTTGGAGGGTTAAAGATAGAAACAAAGGAGTTCATGAACAAAGAAACAGACACGAACTACAACACACACGCACACACACTCACGCACAATACATAAAAATTAATTATCCACAGACACCTGTTTCGTCATTTACGACTCGGCGTAGCTGAACCCTACAAACAATCTTTTGATTATCTCACATACACTAATGTGTGTGCGAGATAATAAAAATATTGACAAACACAAGTCTTGAATATTAAGAACAAACATATAAAATTTCTAGTTAAGATGGAGAGTAACTTTGCTGCATCTTATAAATTGATAGCGTGAATGTGACAGACACCACGTTCTCTTAAAGCTTGCGACAAATATTGCATTAAAGCGAAATCCTTTGTTCAAGTTTATTAATTCATTTTTCCACACACACACACACACACACACACACACACACACACACACACACACACAAGACTGTTTATGGGCGAGTCCATTTACAGGCGAGTCCATTTTTTTTTTTACACAGTGATCACCACTTACCAAGGCCCGGAAGCCACTCAGGGACAAGGATTATTGCAAGTACATTACGTTAGTGTGGAGATTTGATGAAGTGTTGTGTTTTTACAGATGATGTTCATAAGAAAAATAATGAGAGTATAAAAAGGTGTTCATTTTTAATCGGTCTTGAGAAAAGTTTGTTTCGTTCGAAAATGAAAACAAAATTTGTGTTTACAAATCTCCCCACCCCCATCCCCGAAATTTGATTGCACGTTACGCTTGCACATCAGAATGCATATGCATGATTTAATATATATATATATATATATATATATATATATATATATTTTTTTTTTTGAAGAATGTTGGGTTTGTATAAGGTGAGGTAGAGGAGTGTACTGTTTAGCAGCGTGGCAAAAGTGAAAAGGATTATTCTTCAGGTTTGTTGAAAATCGGCAGCTGCCAACATCAAAGACTATCAGAAAAAAGTTGTGCACAAATTCTAAAAAATATTTGAAAAACGTTGAACAATCGGATTCAATACAATTTTTAATTTATTTTTCATGTTCTAATAAGTTACAGTTTGTCAAGTCCCAAACACCATTCCAGGATAAGAGTGAATGCCGGCATGAAAAAAAAATGACATCAGAAGATCTTTTAGAATGGAGAAATATAATAAAATGTTTGTATGGATGAGTAGTGATTGGAGTAAAATACATACATACATGCATACATATATACATACATATTGCTTATACAAAAGCTAAGTTCGTAAGTGTATTATATATATATATATATATATACACGCTTACTGACTAAGCTTTTGAATAAGCAATATCGCTAATAATTGGCTGTCCGAAACACGTTCATGAATGTGTAGCGACATATTAATACTTATTTAAAACAAATAAAAAGTATATCTTGCCCTACTTCGGTATTGAGCACTCTTGTATTAACCTCGTTAAAACTTCATTGGTTATTTTACCTCTGGAAAATATTAACCTGGAATTATATATATATATATATATATATATATATATATATATATATATATATATATATATATATATATATAGGTGGTTGCCTGTCTAGCCGCACTGATGAGCTGTGAAACAGCGAAACAGTACTGTATGTGGATGACTATATATATATATATATATATATATATATATATATATATATATATATATATATATATAGAGAGAGAGAGAGAGAGAGAGATTGAGAGATTGGAAACTAAAAAAAAATGTCAAAAAAAATTAAAAACAATCGACTTTCTTTCGTTTGGATTAAACAAAAAGTACAAAAATAGTTTTATAAATTTGAAGGAATTATTTTCGCAGACGTTTTTGAAAATATGACAGAGACTTCATGTATTTTTTTTGAAAATAAATTAATGAAAATGACAAATATGATAAAATATTTAACTTTGAAGTTTAAACAATTTTCATGCCGCTTGGAAAAAAGTTTAAAACAGCAAACTGATAATAATGACTGTTCCGGATTTTAGGAGAAATTCAGCTTCAAAATATTAAAATAAAAAGAATTTGTATGAAAAATATTCACAAAATAAAGTGATTTATTCAAATGTGTAGCAAGTTTGAAATTGTTGTTGAAAGAAAATAGTAAAATTCTTCCACTTGAGATATTTTTTTTGCTGTGTGTGTACAGAGTGGAGTTAAGTTTAGAAAACTAATTATTTATTACAATAAAAATGGATAATCAGGACTGAATTAAACTTAATAAATTATGAATTTTTTTCTTTCGTTTTGCCAGGATAGATTAGAACAATTTTAAATATTTTTATTAAAAAAAAAAAAAAATAACAAAAAATAAAAATAAATAAATAAAAATGAAAATAAAAAAATAAATGTTTGGTTTGGTATAATTTTGATGTGACTCTTTTTGGGAGTTGGTTACATTTTTTTCATAAGTTTATTATAAAGGTGACGCAAATTTTAATCAAAATGAAATGACGGCTTATTCTGAAATCGATCTGTAATCGTCTGCCAATACATAGTCGGAGCAGATCAGAATGAAAGACTCAGGATTATCTTTTCTGTTCTCTGTAGTCGCACATTGGTAGACGATCACCGACTTGCAAGGCGACCGAGACCGGGTTCTACATACAATACCTGACATTTTTAAATGGTCACCATCTAAGATATTGATTATACTCAATGTTGCTTAACGGTGATCTAACCTGAACCCGTGCGCTAACACGATTATATTAAAAGAATAACAACTATTTCTAACATGTTATTAATTATTCGTTTGAACGTTTTTACTTGGTTTTAAATAAAGCAAACGTAGTTGACTAAAAGAATAAAAGAAAGACAAAATGTTGTTCGTTTTTACTGGAATTTAAAATAAGAACAAAACTGGAATGGAAATCGCGAATCGTGAAAGACAGTCTGTGACTCATTAAGGAATGCGAGAGAGAAAAAAATAAATAAAAAAATAAACAAATATGGGATGCTTCAAATAGCTTCGATATCCCCGCCCCATCCCCGCACAGTACCAAACAAATATATCACATGCCGTCTTCTGAATATTCGACTTCGTCTTCAATTAATAGAAAATAAATAGCAGAAAGCGAACCGATAGATAAAATGTTGATGCATTTATAGAGTAAAAAGAAATATAGACGAAAAAAAAGCACACTATGCATGTACAAACACACACACACACACACACACACACACACACACACACACACACACACACACACACACACACACACACACACACACACACACACACACACACACACACACACACTTTAAACTTGAAATAAACAGAACGATATATTCTTCAGGAAAACGTGTTTTTGGTAGCAAAGACGTTTGGACTATAAAAGATAAAACTCCTTTTTTTCTTGCACGCGCGTATACACACACACACACACGCACGCGCGCGCACACACACACACACACACACACACACACACACACACACACAATAACAACGCTAAAAGAATTCTACATTGATCTCAGACTGAAATGGATCTAGAAAAAGGAGGGGCAAAGTGAAAGTGAAAGTAAAGCCAGTTTATGGAGTAGGAGATTGTAGAGTGGGAGGAGTAACGAATGCAATGATGGAATCGACGTGAAGACAAAGGAATGAGGAAGTCTCGGATTTGGAGTGAGAGAATGTCAAACAATCTTCAGTCATTCTGGTCTTTCTTACAACATTCCAATATTTAGGAATTCACTTCCACATTCCTGCTACAACTATCACAATCAAAACAACAACAACAACACATTATATGACGAGAGCAATTACTACTACTACTACTACTACTACTACTACTACTACAAAAAGGACTACAACTACCTTTACTGTTGTTGGTGTTGGTGGTGCCATTTGCGGTTGTTGTCCCATTGGTGGCATCATGTAATAGTAGACATTGTCGTTTCTTTTGTCGTATGATGAGAGTCGATCTCCGTACATCTCTCCGTCCATCACAGCGAATAAAACTCAACAGACGCGATGCTACTGCGTCTCACAGCGCGCGCACTCTTTCTCTCTCTCTCCTTCTATCAACCTCTCTTTCTTTTTCCGTGTGGACATGTGCTCGTTTCACTCTCTCTCTCTACCTCTCTCTCTCCGCGTAAAAGTATGCGATGCTGCTACTGCGCATGGCTTCGCTTTGTTGTTGTTCTAGCGAGTTTTTGGGACTTTTAGTTCTTTTCCCGAGGATTTTCCGATTCGTACATTATTTTCTGTTCTTGTTTGGAAACAAAAACATTGGAAACCGCGAAAAAGCCTCTTACACTAGGCAGGCGCGTAAACGTGTGTGCACACACGTTTACGCGCGTTCGTGCTTTTTTTTTTTTTTTTTTTTTTTTTAAATAAGGTGTGAGTGCGTAAATGTAGACAATTTTCCGCGTAAAAGTAGATGAGTTTTACCTATGTAATAATTTTTGTATAAAATATTCTTCGCTAGTATTTAACTAGCTCTCTCTCTCTTTCTCTCTTTCTCTCTTTCTCTCTCTTTTTCATGCGTGCTTCTCACCTTCTGTTTTTTTTATCCTGTTCGTTTTGTTCTTGGTGTCGTTCCTCCTGATTTTTTTTGTTTTGTTACCCTTTTCCTTCTGACTGCCTATGTTTTTCTTTTCTCTCCTTCACCGAAACTCTAATGTTGACCAGGACGTGCATGACAAACCCCGCATAACACACTATGAGTCATTCTCGGAAAGTCGGAAAGGGGGTAGAGGGGGGAGCCTGCGCGCACGCGGCTCTGCGACTCTATGAGAGAGAAAGAGAGAAAGAGAGGGAGAGAGAGAGGGGGGGGGGAGAGAAAGAGAGATAGATAGGTGGGAAATGGAGGAGAGTGCGCGTGCGTTTATTATGTGTATGCTTGCATAGCCGTATGGATTTCAGGAAAAAACGACAGAAAAAGAGGGAGGGAGAGATAGAAAGAGAGTGGGGTATTGAAGTGGGATCGGGGTAGGTAGGTTAAACGTCACTGCTGCTGCTTCTTATGAAAGAGATTTAGGGAATTGGGTTGGCGATGGGTAAAAAGTATATGAGTGAGGGGGAGTAAGCCGATCCGAGAGGTTTTTAGTCCGAGGTTTCAGGCGGGCTTCCAGCGACCCTGGAGTTTAGGGTAAATGTAATAGGTTCCAAGACAAATGGCTTTGGCAATGGAGACTTGAATTTGGAGGAGTAACTAGGAGCGTTGGGGGGGGGCGCATAGCATGACAAAAACGCCGTGAGTTTTCGATGGATGAGAAGAAGAGGGGGTGTAGAGTTAGGCATTAAGCAGGTACAAAGCCACGTGAGAGAAAGAATTCAATAAAAAGGTGAGAAAAAAAAAGAGATAAAATAGTAGTAGTGCTTGTTAAGATAGAGCCGACAGATCGATTTTTAAAAATATGTTCTTTTAAGCAAAAACAATATTACCTTTTTAATTGTAATGCTGAAAATATATATAAAAATTACGAAAAATCATCGAGTATAAAGTTATTTATAGTTACAAGTAATTTTTATAGAAAATTGGGTAAAATCGCATTTTTCTCAGACGTTATAAATAGGCTGTAGGAGTTCATACGCAGGGGAAATAACTCTGAAACGAATATTTTTGATTACTTGTTTATGGCTGCAATATTTATTCTATAGCGATAGACTTTTTAAAAAATTTTTTTACTCAAAACACAATAGCAGCTGTTCTACTCGATGAATTTTCGTAATTTTTGGATATATTACTATTTTCGATACGACAATTATGTACATAATATTATTTTTGCTTGAAACGATATATTTAAAAAATCGATTTGTCGACTATATAGTAACAAGCACAATAATAATAACAATAACAGCAACAACAATAGCGATATCAATCATAATAACTAGCGGGACCTGTGGAAATTCCACAGGGGACTTATTCATATGTAATATATTGATGTTGGCATTCTATAGATGTTCAGCGTAAATGGAGACGCTCAGATATTATTATAGGTCTTTTGTTAAAACTGCAAAAGTATTTATCAAAGCTAGCACGAACGCCCGGCGTAACCCGGCCGTAAAGTATGCTTAAAAATGATGTTTTCATTTTTTCAGATTTTGTATATATATTATTATAATGTTCTATCGATTTGTATATATTAAAAGTTGCAATTTCAAAAAAAAAAAAAAAATATATATGCGTATGACTTGGGTGCATCAGTTTGAATTGAATCTGAAACCAAAACTTATGAAGAATTGTTGATAAAATTATTTATAAAAAGAATAGATTACTATAGTGCCATCAGCTATAATCGAAACCGAAACTAAAAGTTATGAAGAATTCTTGGTGAAATTATTTATTACAAGAAATGGAAGTACATAACAATTAAACGACCAGGATGTAAGCGCGACACAGAAAATAAATAACACACACGCTATCGTATTAATACATATAGATAATAATTGTATCCGAAACCGACACTATTCTTTTATGTCTAATTTGCGGCAAAACTTTCGGAGAACGCTCTGTTTTACGGTTGTTTAAAAAATGGAACAGAAATTTAAATTTCATTCAGTTTTGATTTTTTTTAAATTACGCATGCGCTTAAAAAATCGAAAGAAATCGAAAAAATAACATTCAACAATCGCAGTATAACAAAAACAAAATAATTTAATTTTCAAACGAAAAAAAAGTCAATTAGGTTTACCTTTTTGGTATTTTTTAAATGCCTAACTCACCATTCACATTGGAAATGTCGATTTTTACAGGTTTTTGGGTATGCTTACAACGAATAAACATTCCCAACCTCCCCATGTTAAGAACTCATTTGGCACTTCGGACATATGGCCGTTTTGGGCAATACTCCGTGTTCTATAAGAAACCTCCTACTTGTTCCCAAAATTTTACTTTTGCATAAAATTATTATATTTGCAACTTGTGCACATATCGATGGTCATGCTATCGATTTTTTAAAAACTTAATTTTTTATGATTTTATCAATTACTTTCGATTTTTTGTGGCGTATGCGCAATTAAAAAAAAAAAGAAAAAATTAAAACGGAACGAAATTTAAATTTCCGTTCCATTTTTAAACAACCGTAAAATAGAGCGTTCTCCGCAAGTTTTACCCAAATTGATTGTTATGATGACTGAACTTTCATTACGTTGAAGATATTGACGGTGTGAGACTCTAAGAAAGCAGCTCCTGTCATAGACGTACGTCAAGCAAAGATGCGTCATTGAATTCCTGGCAGAAGTGCAGATGACTATGTCGGAAAATCAATTCTGGAGCACAAAAGTCGCTTGCTTTAATTGTACGACTCCAGTTTTCGTAGCTCTTCAACTTTTTGAGTTAAAAATAGGTAGCTTTACTTTTGGAGTGACCCTCGTAATATTGATATTATTATATCTAAACTTTTATGTTATTAAAACTAAATCAATCATTGGAAATATATTTAATAAAGTCCGAATGAAAACTCCTCATAAATGGACAAAATGAATTTATTTTAGCATTAGCGAAACATAGCAAAGAAATATGAATTTTCCTTAAACTACTTATTAAATTAATATATATTATCGTTGCCGTTTGAAATATGATAAAAATATGATGAGAAAGTTGTATATAAATTTGCTTTTGGTGCAAAAGTTCTTTGAGACACGTAATTTATTTTAAGGGTTATGCAAGAAAAAAACCCCAACAAAGTTGTAAAACGTTGGTCTTGGAAAATGGAAACACCGAGAAGGGATCGCATCATTCAGACTCCCATTGGAAGGGCATGGAGAATACTGGAATCCTAAAGAAGTTTATTGCCACTCAGTGTCCAGAGGAAATTAATACCTGTTATAAACAAGAAATTAATGGTAAATGGATGTTGTTAAAAGCAAAATAAGTTGAAATAGTGATCACAAGAAACGAAGAGCATTAGGAATCTGGATTGATTTATTGTCACGGAATACTATCTGTTTTTACCAGTTAAAGATCACTAGTTGGTAATAACTCGTGTGGAAACTTCTAGTAAGTAAAATAACAATATTATCAACATCGATTGGTAGGATGGAATGATCGATGAGAGACAACACCACACTGACCTCGACTAGAAGGGTATAGAGACTACTAAGATCTTGTTGAGGATTTATTGTCACTGAATTTCTACAGAAACACAAGCCATTATCTAAGTTGCAATGAGGTTGGAAATTTGGAAGACTTGCTGCCACTCAGACTCCAGGAAAAACCATCTGTTTTTACCAGTGAAAGTTCACTGATAAACAAGGCAAGAACTTTTATTTTAGGAAATAATAATGAAAATAATTGGATTTGAATTGGGAAGTCAAGATAGGAAGAAATTGCGTAATAGTTATGGGACTATTCGAACTAGAAAAGAAGAAGGAAGACGTGGAAAAAGAAAAAGGTAGAAGAGGAAAGAGAGGATGAGGATGAAGAGAAGAAGAAAAAGAAATAGTTTGTTTAATTCTTTATTTTATTTAAAAAGCTGGCCATCATGGCTCATATATATTGTGTATTTCAAATGATTCTCAAGCGGAATTTGTGAGTCCCAGGTTCTCTGCGGTTTGAATCCATTCTTCACGACGAAGAATCAGCAGTAGCAGCAGCAGCAACCGAAAATGTAAAATATCAGCACAATATGTTTTGCGTTTTAGAGAAAAGACACAATTCCGTCTTACCTGAAGCACACACAACGAACACATGTGACCTGCTGTATGGGGAAAAATCGAGCAAGAACGAAGAAAATGTCCTTTTCCCTCTAAAAAGGAATACAAAATTCCGTCGAGATTGTTTTTATCCTGTCAACTGTATTGGATTTGGTCAAATAAGCAAAGTCTTATCAATAAAATATTATTTAAAAGAAAATGTTCAACTCAGATACATTACTGAATAGAGGTTCAGGTACAAAGACAGTGTGGTTTTTGATAAAGTAAAGGTACAAAAGTAGTGTGGTTTTTGATAAAGTAAAAAAAAAAAAAAAATTAAAAAGTCAGTTTAATTAAAGGAATATGAAACTTCCATCAAAAGGTACACTCTGGATATATATATATATATATATATATATATATATATATATATATATATATATATATATATATATATATATATATATATATATATATATATATATATATATATATATATATATATATATATATATATATATATATATATATATATATATATATATATATATATATATATATATATATATATATATATATATATATATATATATATATATATATATATATATATATATATATATATATATATATATATATATATATATATATATATATATATATATATATATATATATATATATATATATATATATATATATCCACTCCACATATATGTACACTCTGGATATATATATATATATATATATCCACTCCACATATATGTACACTCTGGATATATATATATATATATATATATATATATATATATATATATATATATATATATATATATATATATATATATATATATATAATTTCCACAATTGAGGATTTTCTCGCCTTCTAACTTAGGATAACAAATAATACACTTTAATAAATTGCATAAAAGCAGGTAATTATTACTAGTTAACAGAAATTATCACCAGATAAATGTCAATTAACAGATTTAGAACACGGTTATTGAAAAATAATTGTTAAAAAATTCCATTTTCATACACTGAGGGGGGGGCGCCATTTGGATATTACAGCTCTACTATAATCTGGGCACTGACTTAATAGCCGGTATAACTAAAATCTTTATTTTCTACGTAAAGGTAGTGGAAAGAACGTTTTACATTTTAGAATAAAACGTCTGTTACACCGGTTATAAAGTCAGTGCCATTTTACAATGAAACTTTGTATGAAAATAAATAGAAGTTTTTCGATTTTTTTTGTTAATCGTGTTATAAACGTAATAATCACAATAATATTTTAAAAGAAAACTTTGGAAACAGCACCCCCCTAAAAAAATGACAGCCCGACGGTCACTTTTATTCTACAGTATCGGCCATTTATTAGAAAAGAGTGAATTATGGGGTGGGGGTGGGGGAAACATAAGTTGAACATTAGTTGATATTTTTTAGTTCTACTTGACTGAATTGTTGTTAAACCGTTTAAAGAAAGATGTAAAAATCTATTCAAGGTTTGGATGGGTCGGAATGTATTTTGTATTGAATAGAGAGCAAATCGAACTCAATTCTCTAGTTTAATCCTGCAAAACATTCACAGCAAGAATTTGTTGGTATACCATCATTGCAATGCTTTGTACTTTTTGACGAGGAGTTGGAAAAGCTCGACCTGGTCAATTGACTGCTCACATAAACCCTTATCTAGCTATACTCCTATTAGATTTTTTTGTGTGTTGATATTCAGATTAAAAACACCTTTTTTCTATTGGTATTTATTTGATTTCTCACAAAAGTAAAATGTGACACAAGGTCATTTTTAATGTGGGGGAAATCAGCTCCCCAAAAGAAGGGCGAAAAGAGCACTCTGGTAGGACCAAAAATAATAATTGTCTCAGTATAGAGGGCCTCCGCTTCATCAAAGACAAATTAACCCAAGTGTAGCATCAGAACAGATACCACACCCTGATCCCTGCTCGAAGCCCCCCCCCTAAAGCAAGCCCTTTTTCTATTTATTTAAAAAGAAAAAACAATTTTCTTATATATGGCCCGTGGAATTGCATTCATTAGAAAAAGATCTAGCTAAATTGTATATTCTTTTAAGCATTCATTTTCATTAATTCTCTATTAGTTTTTTAAGATTTTTCTCTGTGATGATCATCTTTAGTTAACTATTACGCAGATACATTAATGCAGATATTCTATATGATTTATACTTGCGTAATGTTTGCGTAAAAAAGTTATAGGAAACACAAAGCTCTTTCCATATATATTTATGTATAGGTATATATTTTTGTTTAAAAACATTTGCCTACCAAACTCCTCTTAAAGTTTTGATCTACAGACATGAAACTACATATATAAGGTATGCGAGACTATATTTGGATTTTAGCCCGGAAAATCGATATAAAAGTGTGAAAATTAAAAAAAAAAAAATTAAATTTGCCAGGTGAAGGTCGAACGCCGGCATAACGAATATACATGCATAACGTAGTAGTTATTGGTTCATATTTCAATTTTTAACCTTGCAGCAAACATGTCTTCATAACTCAGTCCTTAACGGCAGAAGCAAAAATAAATCGTAAGCTAAACGTTTTGGTTTGGATTCTCGTTGGTGGCGCACGAGTCATTTTTTTTTTTTTTTTTTTTTTTTCACTATTTAAATCATTACTATATAATGGGTTCAATATAAAGTAATAAATCTGCATTAATCAAAATATCATATTCAAGCGTATTTTACAACGGGGCAATGAAGGGCGGACTGTTATGCATTCATATAGGTGCCACTTTGATATATTGAGCGTTGCAATCTAATCAAACGCTTACTTGAAATGCAGGTTATTCCCACCTGATTGATTAGTGTTCGTATTCGTCTAGTGCTAAGTTGATGAAATGAATTAAATACGTAAAACCACTGTATAATTGAATATTAATACTTCATATCAACAAGACGAGGAGAGTGACACCTCAGCATTTGGGCTACTTAGTTTAGGTATCTTTAGGTATCTTAGTTTAAACGATAGTTGGATCTCTTTTCTTTTTTGTTCTTTGTACATTATTTTTTAGTCGCGTGTTCTTTGTTTTGTCAGCCGGAAGTGCTCGTTGACAGCGAATGTAAGTAAACTTTGCCTGCGTTCTGGTCACTTACTCAGTGGTCAATATTAGGTTATTTTAAATCACTCAGATTTAGGAAACCCAGCTAAATCTGATTTATGCAATATCTTTGATATATTACTTTAATCTGTCACATAATTTCTTTAAATTTTAATATTAGAAAAAAACAACACCAAAAACATAAAAAAAACCTACTTAATCACGTTATATTGTTTAAAATATACCAGAATATTGACATGATTTCAGTTTATGGTATTAAAAAGATTTTAGAAAGCAAAATCTTTCGTTTGTAATTTCTAAATTAAAAAAAATATCAGATTTGCATCGAATTTGATGATTAGTCACGAGACACGAATGAAAGAAGATTAGATGAATTTGAATTTCTTCAAAAAAACTTTATAAGATGAACCTTAAAAATGTGTCTAAAATTTGAGATGGAGTGACTAAACCGTTTAAAAGTTATTTAGATAAAATAGCTAATAGAGCCCTACATAAAAAGTACATCCTTTGAACTCCTTGGCAACATGAATGGAAACAAATTTCCAAGGCTGCTGCAAGGAAGATGAGCTCCTTCTACCGACTTTTATAAACATCTAACACCTGCCAGTATCCTATATCTATACAAAACCACCATTGGCCCATACATCAAGTATTGTTGTCACATATGGGCTGATGCATAAACCACTTACCGCTTCCTCTTTGACAGGGGTTAAAAATAACCTCTAATCAAACAAATCTCGCACTACCTACCAAGCTCCAGCCCCTATCCCAATCACCGCAATGTTACATTGCTGTATATGCTTTACAAGTATTTCAATGAAATGTGCGCCGAAGAACTTACTGTACTAGTCCACTTTGGACTTAAATACCCCCTCTAGACAGACAGCAAAATCCAACCCCTTCAATGTAGATGTACCCAGATCTGAAGGTATTTTTTTACTCAAGTAGCCTCCTTCTTTGGACTTCATGTCCCCTGTTACTAGCGTAATATAGAAGTTTCAATGTAATGTAAACCAACATCTTTTTACATAATTCCCCACTGAAGGTATGCTCCCTAAGATACAATAGTTACTCTACGCCCCAGTGACAATGGTTTTGTTTGGAATGAAAACAATAAAAATGATCATTGTTAGCATCCGTACATTATGATGAGCAACTTCCAATCTTTATAAGATCTAGATAACAAGGCTAAGAGTCAATTCATTTAATTTGGATCATGGTTCGATCATGGCTGCACAACAACAAACTTTACACAAAAAATGGGGAGTATAAAGTTCGCATCGATCGTTCACATGAGTCTACTGCTTGTGGACAGTGCAGAGAGGAGTCACTATATGCTCACTCTATATTTCATAAAATGAACCAATCGAGAAAAAAACAAATCGAGTAAAACAAACTGATTGCACAACTATTTAAACCTTTTAAACTACTGGGACCTTTAAAAAGCCGTGATGTCATAAACAAACAAACAAACAAAGACACACAAACAACAAAAACACTAAACAGACCGAAAAGGTAGAAAGCATGAAGAAACAATAAAACAGCACACCAGATGCTTATGTAATGCAAGACCTACAGCTAGCTTACACCTAGCTACGACACCGAAATTCGCCCACTTTTGCCAGCAGCGTAAGTTACATAATGACACGATGCTAAAATTACAATATTCAGAGATACGAGTCGTTGATAAATACAGGTTTTTGGGTGTAATGACAGTAAACTATCTTTGATACACAAATTATGACCGCAGAATAAATTGTAACAGCGCCCTATAGATGCTGCAAATGGTGGTCGAAACGGGATGTTAGAACGAGTCACCAAATTTTTCTGATACGCTACAGAACATTTCAAGTTGGACTACGACTGCATGTTCTATGGGTCAGCCAGATTTGAAAGCATCAGATACAATACATAATAAGGTACTGAGACTCCCATTGTTATCTCTTTCCTTAGTGCAGAACCAATATATGGAAAAAAATAGAGTTCTAATGAAACCAAGAAGAGAAAAGATAGCAATTCAACGTTATCTTAAACTGAAATCGTGCCAGTTAAACCGGGCATACGACTGTATAGAGAACCGAAAACATAAATCCTCAATTTTTAGTTAGAACGGTAAGGCAAATTATCTTTGGATTTCAAGTAGAGCAAATTATATACAGGAATTCAAAATAATAGAGATTCCCTCTTCTGTACGAACTATAATAACGAACTTAAGTGAACGAATAAAAACAAAAACTCATTCCATTACTTATCTTGATAATTTTTCCAGAATTAAAGAACAATTTCCGAAATATTTTTTACCTACAACTCTAAAATTAGAAAGAAAGAGGGCAGGAAGTAGATTAATCTATACTAGTAATACCCGTGGAAATTCCACAGAGGATTTATTCATATGTGGTATATTGATGTTGGCATTCCATAGATGTTCAGTGTAAATGGAGACGCTCTGACATTATTGTAGCTCTTTTGTTAAAAGCGCAAAAGTATTTATCTAAGCTAGCAGAGACGCCCAGAGTAGCACGGTAGTAAAGTACGCTTAAATATGATATTTTAATTCTTGCAGATTTTGTATAAATTATTATAGTTAATGTTCTGTCGATTTTTATGTTATAAAGTTGCGATTTAAAAAAAAAAAAATATCCATATGACTTGGGTGCATTAGCTTGAATCGAAATCGAAACCAAAACTTATGATTATATATATATATATATATATATATATATATATATATATATATGTATATGTATATATATATATATATATATATATATATATATATATATATATATATATATAAACTTGAGTTACTTCAGCTATAATTGAAACCGAAACCAAAACTTATGAAGAATTCTTGGTAAAATTATTTATAAAAAATAAATGACTTGAGTGCTATCAGCTAAAATCGAACTCGAAACCAAAACTTATGAAGAATTCTTGGTACAATTATTTATCATGAGAAAAAGATTTAAAATAAAACGCACCTTTGACAAATGAACATTAGACTACATATTGAATAGAGTAGAAGAAGTCGTTTTGAGTCGATTGCATACATGAATAACGTATGCTTAAATACTTAAACAAGAAATGTGTACACGAGGACTCACCGTTACAATAAAATATATTCTTGAGGAGTGCAGAAACAGTTCATATAAGGAACACGAATTTGAACACAAGATACGCACAAAGAGTTGTTTGAAAAAGTGAAAGCCAGAAAAACAGCGAGTTCTTGAAGAAAGTAGGGTTTATGAAAAATATTATTATGCAACTCTCAAAACACAAACAAAAAATGTTATATATATATATATATATATATATATGCTATGTGCCCGGTATTGTTCGGATGTTTGGAGGTGCGTGTTGAGAAAAAAAAAGTGGTAGGAGGCAGGCAGGCTTGAACCCGTACCATGAAGGAGGAAAAGAACGTGGAAAAAAGTGACGTCTTTGCCGTTGCGTCTATCGTCAAACCGGAAGTGGTGAAGGTTTAAATTAAGACTAGTCAATCGAAAAGAGGGGATAACTTTTGAAAATATCGGCGAAAAAACGACCCCTTCCTGTTGAAAAGTGCCCAGTTGAGAGTGAAGGAATTAATGTTTTTATTCAATTTTTCGATATTTGTCGTCCAAATGGGCGAGCCTCAAAACGATACCAATCTCGTGAAAATCCGTCGCTTCTGTCGAAAGTTTTAGGCAGACATACATATATACATAAATACATTTAAACAGGTGAGATTTATATTATAGACTAGCGGGGGTACCCTGCGTTGCCCGGGTGTTTGGAGGTGTGTGTGCTATTAAATAAAAAAGAAACCGGGGGGGGGGGGGAAGTTGGTAGGATCGAACCCGAAGCCCTGAGGCGAAGTTTGAAAATAAAATCAGTCAGCCAGAATGAGTTACTTAAAGATGTTTGAATTTATTTAAGTAAGAACCAAATTGCAGGTGCACGCACGAAAGTAGTAGAGCGTTACGACGACGACGGCGACGACGACGATGACGACGACCAGGTTTGTTTGTTATAAGCGAAGTAAAAAAAGAAAAAACGTTAAAACTTAAGCGGGGGGGGGGGGTAATAAAAACATCGAAAAAAAAACCACAAAAAAACTAACGTAAGGCAAACGAACGATGAAAACAGAAAAACGAACACGTGAAAAATGGCTTAAATAAGCCTGTTTCGATATTAAAATTTAAAAAATCGGTGGGTACCCGAGTGTTTTTGGGTGTGTGGTCGGGGGTGGGTAAGCGAAGTAAAAAAAAACAAAAACAGAAAAACGAACGTTACGTGAAAAATGGCTTAAATAACACTGGTTCAATATTTAAATTTAAAAAATCGAAAAAAAAAAGACATCTCACACCACGATTCCAACCCAAAACGTTTAGATAACGAACCAACGCGCTAATCAACTGACCTAACACGACGTACATGAAATTTAGTCAGTTTGTCAATTATTTAAAGTAAATCAGGTCATAACGTCATCTGGCGCATTCGTAGAACAGGTTGTCGTCACGAGAGGACCGCTTTTGTTGACCCCCCATGTCGAAAATTGTCGATTTCGGGGTGAAAAATTAACGTTTTTGGCCAATTTTTCGATATTTTTTCGGGCGAAGGATGGAGCTTCAATATAATACCGAGTTTGTGAATTTTTGTTGTGTCTGTCGAAAGTTTTTAGCAGACACACAAACATACACACATACATACATACATTTTCGCTTTTAGATATATAGATTATCTTTTATGTTTTTCGGAGTTGTATAATATATATATATATATATATATATATATATATATATATATATATATATATATATATATATATATAAAGGGCAGATTAAATTAAAAAATTGACATAATAATTACATGAATAATTCTGCGCTACCAAACAGGTGCTGTCAAGAATTGTGCATTTCAACATACTTAAAGAAATAAACGGTAAGATAGTCAACATCTTGAAATTTGGAATATAGACTTTTGTCATTTATTCATAGAAAAAATGCGATCATGAACAGTAATATGATTAAGATTAAACTTAGAAAAGTAAAAGGACTAGTTGTTAAAACTGGAAAAAAGACAAAATATTCGAGTAAAAAATATAATAAATTTATAACTTAAAATATTACAGCATTAGGAATTTATACATAATGTTAAATTGATTTTTTAGGAAAATATTTTAAATTATAAATTTATTATATTTTTTACTAGAATATCTTGTCTTTTTCTTTTCCAGCAAATCAAAGAAATCGCCTCTAAAACGTCAATGTTGAAAAAGTTGCTATGGTAACCAACAACCAAACAGAACAAACCGTCTCTCACGTTCCTTACAGTAATTTTATTATAATTTTTTTTAATGAACTAAAATTGAAAATTTTTATTTCAAATTAAAGCTGAGAAGGTGACCTATGAACTGTAAAAATTGTTTGGAATTTTCTCGCAAAATGAGTGAACGGTGAAGCTTTAAAGCAGTTCTAAATGCGTAAAACTAAAACTTAACCATATATTCAAACGCGGTAGTGTTTGAATGACATGTGCTCTGTTGTGACATTAAGCTTCATAAAATAAAGGAATGGTACAAATAAAAGGTGAAATATAATTGAAGAAACATATTTTCCCATGAACACACACACACACACACATTATATATATATATATATATATATATATATATATATATATATATATATATATATATATATATACTAGCTTCCTAGATCTGGCGTTTCCCGCGAATATTTATAGTTTGATTTTTGTTTTGCATTGTCCGTGAAAATTGGGTCACAGAAGATTATTATTTAAT
>NC_136504.1:2120000-2122500 GCF_053919585.1 Euprymna scolopes
TTATTTGGGGGAGGTTCGTGCAGCATTGCAGCAAGATATAAGGAAAGGAGGGTAGGTACAAGACACAACCTTGTTTTAATCCACAGGTAATTGGAAACTTTTTTGTTTCCTTGCCTTGGTTCGATACATACCCTGACATGTCTTCATGCAGTGCCTGGATGCGTTCTACAAAGTGGATTGGGCAACCAAATTGCTTGAGAACTTTCCACATTGTATCTCTTGGAATGTTATCGAATGCTTTTTGCAGGTCATAAAATACAAGATAGAGGGGTTTCTGTTGTTCCTTGCTTTTCTTCTGCAGCTGTCTCACACAGAAAATCATATCTATTGTTCCCCGAGAGGCACGGAAGCCGCACTGAGATTCTGGGAGGATGGATTCTGTGATTTGCAGCAAGCGATTCAATATTATCCGCGCAAAGATTTTTCCCATTATGGACAAAAGAGCAATCCCACGATTTTCGGTCACCCTTTTTGAAGATGGTTACTATTACTGCGTCTTTCAGATCCTTTGGTACTTGACGTTCTTCCTACATCTTAAGAATGAGAGTGAATAGTCTTGTTTTCAGATGTTATCCACTATGGTAGATAAGTTCGAAGGGTATATATTATCCTTATTGAGTAGAGTGGCAAAATGCCCCTTCCAACGATCCAGAATTGATTGTGGATCGTTGAGGATGTGGCATTGTCTGCTGCAAGGAGTGTTCCAGTTGAGAATCTGATGGGGCCAAAAATTTGTTTTACACCGGCATGGAAATTTCTAAGGTCGCTGGCTTCTGCAAAACCCTCCCATTCTAAAGCTTTCAGCTGCCACTATTTGTTCTCTAGTTCCCGTAATTTTGATTGACACTGTTTTTTGCGGTTTCTGTAGATGTTGGTTTTATGCCGGCTTCGAGGGTCTTGTTCATGAACATGGCGAGCGTTTATCTTTTCTTGAATGAGTTGATTAATTTCAGCACAGTTTTCATCAAACCAGTTTTGATTTTCTTTTTCTTCAAACCGACTGTGACTTTGGCTGATTCATTAATGATCTTACTGATTGACAACCATTCTTCTTCCATGTTGCAAGAACTGGTTGGGTTTATATGAAGTGGTTGTTGGATGGTTTGTTGGTATTTTGTTTTTACCTCTGTTAGGTGAAGTTTTGAGAGGTTATCTTTTTCCAAGGTTGCTGTTTTAATTTAAATTTGGGATTCTTTCTAGTGGAATATTTAGCACGTATCATGACCAGACGGTGGTCAGGCCAATCGTCATCTACACTTAGTGCTTATTTAGTGATATGAATATCCTTTATATCTTTCTGAAGGACGATGACATAGTCTAGAAGATGCCAATGCTGAGACCGAGGATGTTTCCACGTGGGTTTAAATCTATTTGGGAGCTGGAACTGCGTGTTGGTAATGAATAGCTCAAATTCTGAACAAAGTGACATAACATAACAGGAGGCGGCCGTTTGAGTTGCATTTACCAAGTCCATGCTTCCCAAGGACAGAGTTCCAGAGATTATGGTCTTTCCCCCCTCTCGCATTGAACTCGCAAATCATTAATTTGTTGCGTGGTGGGGCTCTGGTTATAAGCCTGCCAAGCTGCTGGAAGAATTCTCGTTTCATTTCAATGTCGGCGTTTAGGGTTGGTGCATATGCCGAAATGACAGTAATGAAGTTATCAGTAGGCGGTGGAACTCTAAGAGGCATAAGTTTCTCATTTACAGCTGTTGCTGTGAGCTGATGATCATGCACGATATGTGACTTTATAGCAAAACAAACTGTGTATTCTCTTTTCATCACTATCCCTCCCCTTCCAAAATGCATACATATATACATACATATATATATATGTACATACATATATATAAATACATACATATACATACATATACCTATACATTTATATATGTACATACATCTATATAAATACATACATATACATACCTATATATATAAATACATATACACACATATACATACATATATATACATATATATGCATACGTATATACATACATATATATAAACATACATATATATATAAATACATATATATGCATACATATACATAGATACATGTATATATATACATATGTATGCATACATATATACAAATGCATATATATGTATACATATATACATACATATATATACATCATATATACACAAATATATACATACATATATACATGCATATATATACATACATATATATACATGCATATATATACACATACATATATATACATGCATATATATACATTCATATATACATACATATATATACATACATATATATATACATATACATACATATATATATAAATACATATATATATACATACATATATATACATACATATATATACATACATATATATATACATACATATATGTATACATATATATACATATACTTACATATATATACATACATGACCCCATACATATATATATACATACATATATACACATACATATATACATACATATATATACATATATATAAATATACA
>NC_136504.1:2132500-2142500 GCF_053919585.1 Euprymna scolopes
TACCTCCAAACATATATATATATATATATATATATATATATATATATATATATATATATATATATATATATATATAACGTAAACAAGCTCTTGATGAGCCATTCCACTTAAGTTAACAAATTTACCGAATTTCCATCAGTAATGATTACTATATGGCACATTGACTACTATACACTCTTTAACCCTTATCCTCGAGTGGCCTCCGGGCCTTGATATGTGGTGATGCATAAATAAATAAATATATTACAATATACTATACAAAAATATCGCAATTAAGCTTCACAGAGCCATCCAAGTTTTAGTCTGACGATGTTCTGTGGGGATAAGTGCATGGACTTTTGTTATCGATTATTTTGTATGTTCATGTAATGTTTTGTTTTTTCTTCTCCGGGGTTAACGTTTTCATTAACCAATAGCCAAGCTTTTCTCAAACAAAAGCCTGACCGACTTTTACTTTAAATCATTTGATTTTGTTTGGGCGTGGCGTATCACGTTTATGGATTTATCAAGTTAACGTATGACTATATTTTAACACGTGTTTGATTAGAATAATTTCTTTTATATTATTCGTTACGAATCTTAGATGGGGATTTATTTTATTTCTTTGTTAAGTATATAGTTGTTATAAAGTTCATTCTATGTCTACTGTTGTTTGATAATATTTTTTTATTGTTAAGATCTACTTACATATTGGAGACTAAAACCAAACACTGAAAATCTACACACAATATATGATATCAGACGATATTATATGTATACATGAAATAATTATTAGTGTGTGTGTATCTTTGTGTAAAGAGATGTTGTAATTGTCTAGAGTTTTCCAAGTGAAAACTTCCTAAAACTGACGGATCTCATGCCAATTTTCCTGCTGATTTTTTTTGAAGACTAAAGATTCCATTACAATTTTGATCTTCAATCATTCAAAAAAAAAAAAGAAAAGAAAAATAAGACGTGTTTACAGAAATATTTCATTGGCAGTTAAACGTAAATTATTGCGTTATGCAATCTCACATATCCCCTCCCCTTCTAATACCTATTTCTTGTCTAGTTTTGTTTTTCTTTTTCTTTCAACTTCTTTTGTTTCTTTTCGGATTTTATCTTCTTCCTTCTTATTTTGTTTCTTAACTCTTTCCTTGATTCCTCTATCTTCCGTATATTTTATCCCTTACTTTTGCAAGAATAAAAGTCAATTTTTAATAGCGAGTCGGGAATCAGGCATCAGACCACGCACATACACACATACGCACATACACACATACACACACACACACACACACACACACACAAACAAGTTGAGAGATGAGAAGAAGAAAAAGAAAAATCGATATTATTACGATCGACACTAAGTTCCCGCCTCCACACATTTGCCCTACCATAGTACATACCCCTACCCCCATCATCATCATCATCATCAGCAGCAGCAGCAGCAGCAGCAGCAGCAGCGATACCCAAGCATTTGTGGATTGTTTCTACCTCACACTCATTTCATGCTCTTTGGTTGCGGGGAGATTCCGCGTTTCCATATGCAGAGACAAAACATAGTTGAAAGGAATCAGGGTGGAAGGAAGCTCGGTGTGTGTGTGTGGTGGTGGTGGTGGTGGGTAGTGCCAGGTTGGGTGTCAGCAGAAAGGTGGGCATGTGTGAATGAAATACTGGGGTGTGAGGGGTAGGCAAGGGCATATTCATAAAAAGAAAGCATCTTTTAAGTGATGTGATAGTTGCGAAATATCAATAACCCCTCTTCGCACACACTAATTCTTTTACAAATATGCATAACACTAAAAACCCTGCCACTTTCCATAAACACACACACACACACACACACACACACACACACACACACACACACACACACACACACACACACACACACACACACACACACACACACACACACACTGTACCCATGAAAGATCTGTAATTACTCTCTTGCTTAATTAAAATGATGTTTCATTACTTCTGTATTATTATTATTATTATTATTATTATTATTATTATTATTATTATTATTATTATTATTATTATTCACTTATTAGGGGGGTTTCACACAGGCCATCATCAAAGATTTCTCTTTGAGAACAACGTGTGGTCTTCGTTGGAGTCTGAGTGACAACAAGCATCCCCAAATTTGCAGTATTCTCCACCGCTTTCAATAACATTTGCAAATTAATTTGCGTTATCAGAACAATCGTTTACCATTGATTTCTTGTTGGTAGCGATCATTAGTTTTCACTGGAATTTGAGTGACAGTAAACTTCGCTAAGGTCCAAGTCCTCTTCGCACTCATCCACTGGAAGTTAATTCTTTCTCTCCTCAGTCTTTCCATCTTTCTTGACCCTCCTCGATTATTTGGTGTGCTATCAGTTGATGTCGTCACTTTCTTATCGTTTTGTTTATCGTTTTTTTTTTAATTTGTTTTTTAAAAGTTTGTTGGTCTGGGTTTCCAGTCTCAATTCCCATCCAGGTTTTGTCGGCCCATTTTCTTTCTCCGGCTTTTTTCTACTTTAAACTTTATACTTACTGACTTGGTATCTGCATTAATTAAATTCAATTCATAACGTTATCTGTTGGGATGTATGGGAGGCGCTTTTCACCTTCTGTTTTTGCTTTTAATTTCTTTCACTCTTTATGGATAGTATTTTTGTTTTTTCTTCTTTCATAATTTGTATTATGTTTTCTTCTTCAGCCGCTTCATTCTCCGTTAGTTCCATGGTTGCATTGTTCTGCGTCTCCAAGTTTGTAGCACTTAAGGTTTGCGGGTCTTCTACTTGTGGACCGAGTGAGGTTCCATCATTTATCTTTCATTGTAATTCTATAAGTTCCAGATTTGAAAGTCAGTCTCTCTTGAGAATAGGTTTCGCTTGATCTGAAATTCTTTGTTCAGTTGTGTGGTAGTCAGTAGACATGTTTCATTACTCTTTCATCCGTTTACGATAACCATTTCATTACCAGTCTATTCTCTTTTGTTGGCCATCTCTCCCTTCGTTTTATTATCATTATTATACAAACGCAAGAAGGACTTTCCAAAAGTAACGCCGTCTATATGTTTTTTTTTTAAAATCAGCTTGAATGGATCAGAGGCTATGGCACGCTCGGACTTTTACGACCGAAGCATCGGTCATCACCGGCAAAAGTGCATTGCAGATGCTGGTAACTATATAGAAAAAGAAATTTTGGAACACAAAAGCTCGTTCGTTCTAATGGTACTGTTCCCGTCTTTGTAGCACTTCAACGTATTAGTTTTTAAGTTAAAAAAAATGAGGCCTTACTCTTGGAATGCCCCTAGTATTATTAATCTTTATATGAAAGTAAAGAGACTTGTTTTGCCATCTAATTTTCATAGTGTTTGTTGTATATACAGATACTGATTGTCTTGCAAGCAACCACAATCTAGTTGAATTTGTTGTTTTTAATTGTAATGTCAAAGTTCAACGTCCATTTATGTTTCGTGATAATTCAAAGTTAATAAATCACAGGAAAAGAAAAGCATTCAAAATAATGCTACTTAGCTTGTTTCTTGGGGCAAGTAGAGATTCCATGCGTTGATGTATTTCTAAATTTATAAGCAGTTAGAGATGTAGATTCTGTGCAGATGTTGGCAAAATCTCTACAATGAGTTTTCTTCGCGATTCAAGACACACCATTATCACGTTGTATTTTTATGATTCGGAATCTCGAAATCTCCCGGTTGGCGTTATTATGAGATTAACAGGTTCTGAAAACTGAAACTAAAACTGGCTGCTCTCTCTCTTCACCCATGTGCCTTCGTATCTTGAAAATAGTTATAGAAATCAAAGAAATGATGATGAAAATATTTTGCTTGACATTTTATCTATCCTTCCGTCTCTTGATTGATGTATCTTGAACCAAAATATGCCCAAATAGCAATTCATCTTCATCTCACGCCAGTTTTGTTGTTAAACGCACGATTTGTCGTTTTGTTTTTAATACATTTGTCCAAAGTATTTTTGGCTAACTTTTGTTTGGCTTCGATTCAATAAGAATTACCGACACAATTCGTTGAAACTCTTGTGAGAATAAGAGCAAGTATAGATATAAGACTGAGAAAAAAAAAACAAGTTTGACGGAAGGATACATGGTAAAATTTGCTTAAAAGAAGCTTCAGTCTCACAAAAGTGTCCCATTTGTGAGAGAAAACATCCTTTAATATAGAAACAACTGCTTTATAACGTGATTGTTTAGTTGCAATTAATAAATGAATGATAAATGTCCAAATTGTGTAAAATCATCAACATTTTACGCACTATCAGCCACGCCATTATTTTGTGTCCATCTGATAATTGTGATTCTTTCTACGGATGCCACTAGTCGCTTGAATTGAATAAGGGAAATAGCGTTTTTTTGCTATTTTTTATGTTAATTTTATTAATTAGAGAACTCTGTACATTTTTTAAAGGAAATAGGCGTTAAAATCAAGTTGATCGTCTCATAGAAAGAAACATTTTTTAACAATTTAAATAATTTCAAGCTGTAATTTAATTTGCTATTTCATAATTGGCAAAACTCATTTTTTATATTATATGAAAATATTAATAAAAAACTGAAAACCGTAATCAAAAATCTATCTTTAAAGCTGCATCTCGCGGAATATTGGAATTTTATTCTCTTTAAATCTTTAAAAAATTAATTATTTTTTTAGATTTCTGTTATTCCGTTTTAATTTAACTAATAATATTATACATTATTGAAAAAAAAACCCAAAAAACAAAACAAAAAAAAAAAAAAACGTTGATTTTTTAAAAACAATATTGATTTTTTATGTCAATCTTTTATTTACAGCACCTAAAATAATATTCTCCCTCACATATTTAATGAAAACTGCTTTTAAAATTTAAGTTAATTTAAAATTGAATACGTATCGAAAATTTCATGAAAATCTGACCATTAGTTGACTTTTGCTAGATTTTTTAAACACGCCTTCAAAATGATCACTACATAAAAGCGTTGTTTAATGACGTCGATAATGTAAACACGATTTTTGTCTCGCATTTTTATTATTTTTGTATGTTGTAAAATTAAAAAACTATTGTTAGTTTAATTGAAGCTTCTTATTCTAAATGGTACAAAAGTTATGATGATAAGCTTAAATTAAATTTCAGTTACATATTGTTACATATTGTTACATATTGTTACATATTGGGTGGATTAAAATCTATCTCGCGTTGGAGGTGCTTAATGTGTTTTGCTGTAAAACAATTCGTGCAAATCAACATGTTATTGACAATTAAAATGACGAGGAAAGTTTTTAGATGTCATCAACTGGCTTTATATCAATACCTAACGTCTCCCTCTATCTTATATATCTAATCTATATAAACAGACCAGTAGATGTATGTATGTGTGTCGATGCGAAAATATTTAACAGATAAACTCTTGAACTGCTGGTCACATAACATTGAAATTAACAGGAAACAGTAATAAAACACCAAGAATGGTTTATAAAGAGTAAAGTTTTATTTGAATGGATGAATAAAGCGTACAGAAAAGTGTCGGCAAGTTGAAATGCGAACTAATCATTTCAACTTGCCGACATATTTCTATTATTTCTGCGCATGCGCAAATTCATTCGTAGCTTTTAGTGGCTTAATTTTACATCTTTCTTTTCTATCTTACAATAACTCAAATGGTAGGGAACTTAGTTGGGACATTAAATGCTTTGGTTTCGATTCTAGCTGATGGCACCCAAGTAATTAAAATAATTGTTCGAAAGCAGTACAATATATTAGATACAATATAATATTCCACAGAGAATTGGTTCTGTGATTATAAGAAATCTACATGAATCAAAATATATTTAGGTGTATTTGACGACCGGGCAAGGCCGGGCGCTCCCGCTGGTTTGATAATGAAATTGTATTAAGCAACGTGTGTTTCCATTACTATATATATATATATATATATATATATATATATATATATATATATATTATTTATTTTATTATTTTTAAAACAGTAATCTACGTACACGCGTGTTTCGAGGTTTTTTACCTCTCATCAGCGTAGCTTAACTGCCTCCAGGAATCGAACCTCAGACCATATTTACCACAGTCTGGTGCCTTAACCATTAGGCCATAATCCCTAGATTGATTATACTGTTTTATTTTTATCGCTTATAAATTTAGATTTTGTTATTGTTGTTATTTTTCAAGCGATAACTACGGTTAATATATATATATATATATATATATATATATATATATATATATATATATATATATATATATATATATATATATTATATACATTATATTATATATAAATTATTCCATTATTCCTATATATATATATATATATATATATATATATATATATATATATATATATATATATATATGCCTTAACCATTAGGCCATAATCCCTAGATTGATTATACTGTTTTATTTTTATCGCTTATAAATTTAGATTTTGTTATTGTTGTTATTTTTCAAGCGATAACTACGGTTAATATATATATATATATATATATATATATATATATATATATATATATATATATATTATATACATTATATTATATATAAATTATTCCATTATTCCTATATATATATATATATATATATATATACATTATATTATATATACATTATTCCTTTATTCCTATATATATATATATATAGGAATAAAGGAATAATGTATATATAATATAATGTATATAATATATATATATATATATATTAAATATACATTATTCCTTTATTCCTATATATATATATATATTATATACATTATTCCTTTATTCCTATATACATATATATATATATATTATATACATTATTCCTTTATTCCTATATACATATATATATATGTATATATTATATATACGTTATTCCTTTATTCCTATATATATATATATATATATATATATATATATATATATATATATATATATATATATATATATTATATTATATATACATTATTCCTTCGGGATAAGATCAAAGTGTAGTATCTGTTCTTCAGATGCTGCACTTCGATTTCTTGTTCTCTTTCGGTGGAGGAGAAATCCTTCACGACTGAGACAATTTTTATTTTTGTACCTTTTCTCCACGTTAAAAAACGACCCTGGTGTCTAACTCTGTCCCGTGGGGAGGCATAGTAAATAGGTACATTATTCCTTTATTCCTATATATATATATATTATATATATTATATTATATATAACATATATTATATTATATTATATTATATATAATATATATTATATATATTATATATATATAATATATATTATATATATAATATATATATATATATTATATATAATATATATAATATATATTATATATATATTATATATATTATATATAATATATATATAATATATATTATATATAATATATATATTATATAACATATATACAATATAGATTATAATATATATATTATATAATATATATTATATATAATATATATATTACATAATATATATTATATATTATATATATTATATATTATATAATATATGATATATATTATATATAATATATATATATTATATAATATATAATATATATTATATATAATATATATATTATATAATATATAATATATATTATATGTATTATATATAATATATATATTATATATTATATGTATTATATATAATATATATATTATATAACATATAATATATATTATATATTATATATAATATATATTATATATATTATATATAATATATATATTATATAATATATAATATATATTATATATATTATATATAATATATATATTATATAATATATAATATATATTATATATAGATTATATATAATATATATATTATATAATATATAATATATATTATATATAGATTATATATAATATATATATTATATATATATTATAATATAAATATTATATATTTAATATATATATTATATTATATTATATAATATATATTATATAATATATATATTATATATATAATATATATATTATTTTATATAATATATATTATATAACATATATATTATATATAATATATATATATTATATTATATAATATATATTATATAATATATATATTATATATATAATATATATATTATATTATATAATATATATTATATATATAATATATATATATTATATTATATAATATATATTATATAATATATTATATATATATATATATATATATATATATATATATAAATATAATATATAATATATATTATATAATATAATATATATATATTATATATATAATATATATTATATAATATAATATATATATTATATATATATATATATATATATATAAATATAATATTCCTTAGTATTGAGATTGAGTCATGTTTGAAAAGAATCCATTGTAATTATTCTATAATATATGGAATTTACTCAGAACATTTCTGCCTATTACTCTCATCATCTCTCGCTCTTATTTTATACCGTTTATCTCCCTTTAACCTCACTTACTTCACTCATCTTGTTGCCATCATCATCATCATCATCATCATCATCATCATCATCATCATCATCATCATCATCATCATCATCATCATAACTACTGGTCAACGAGGAGCTGATAATCAAAGCTCAGATGAAGCTTTCACATCATGTTTTCTGTTGACTCAATTCTTGATTCTGATCATGATTTGACATCAAAGTAAGGACCTACCAAGCGAATGGTGCGAATGCTTTTCTTTTATGTCAATGAGATATGGCCAATGAGGGTGGAAGACGTTAGGTGATTGCGAACATTCGATCATCATTGCATGCGTTGTGTCCGCTGTGTCTGATGGTAGCACGTTCTATCAAACAACACATTATGTTTCTGCTGCAAAATTAACCCCCTCCGCCAAATCATTCTCATGAGACGTCTATGCTGACTGGATTATGCTCTTCACTGTCAGCCAAGAGAGCCATTCTACAAAGTACTTGCCCTAGCTGCCCTACAGGGTTGGATAAAGCTACCCGGTGGACAAAGAACAGCGTAGATAATGATGATTAATCAGGGTCCCTTTTATCTATGGAGCGTAGAGTGGCTAGAGATCACCAAATCGTTGACTTCAAATCGTCAGACTTAATCAACCATTGTGGAAAACGCTGTGGCAAGGATGAATGAAGTCAGTTCAATTCACGACGGATGAATACTGTTTAAGTATAAGACAGAGAATAAAAAAATAAAAATGTGTTATCAAAGAGAAAAATTCTTGTAAGACGTAATCATAAAATCGGTAAATGTGACTGGAAACAATTCTTTGTTTCTGACAGAGAAATTTAGCCGAAAAAAATTACGATACAATGCATTTTTATGTAGTTTTGGGTTATTAAGCTATACTCGTCGACGGTATAGGGGAAAGTGACATTACTTTATAATGATATATACGTCAAGTTCTCAAAATTGGAATGAAGCGGAATCAAGACGACAAATCTTCAATTCAAAACGAACTCCATATCCTTTCATACAAATAATAAAAGGCTTATATTTTACTTTAGTTTTAGAAAATATCAGATCATCAATATTTTAACAATTGGATATCCCGTGAAATTGCAGTAAATTCTTTAGTTAATACACACACACACACGGCGTAAAACATTATTTCTACAAACATAAGTTTTTTTTATAAAAAATAAATACACAACTCTATTATTGAGTAGCAAGTATTGACTGAACTCTACTCTGTATATAAACTCATACAAAAGTTGTTAGAGTATATCTGCTTACGATTTTTTTTGCTCACAAATACCGTATCAAGATTTCAACCATAACAATTAATTGCATTTTGATTTAATTTCCAAAAATTTGAGATTCTTCAAAATAACTTCTAACAATTAAAAACAAAGAGGAATATCCAAGTTGCTGAAATTGACAAGGTTACATAAAATTCTAACAAAGAAAGAATTCTGGCGTTGGGAGAGGAGACGATGGTAGCGTCAACGGAAAGAGAATAAAAGTAATAAAACGTTTCCACATTTTTAGATCTTCGCCTTGTCCCCCCCTCTATTCGTAATTGTCTTTCGTTCC
>NC_136504.1:2147500-2172500 GCF_053919585.1 Euprymna scolopes
AGAATGTCAAATATCGATTTCTTTTTCTGAATCAAGACAAGAAAAAGTTCCTGGATTCTTCAGAACAATAAAACAAGACCAAATTTTGGTGCTAAAGGTGAGCTGATATTGGGTTAGGGTTAGGGTGATAGTGTGCGGTCTGTATGGATCTGTGAGAGTGGGTATGGTCGGGAAGGATACTTCTCTTGTCAAAAATGTCAGGGTCTGAGTCATCACAGCAGTGTCTAAAAATAGAACAGACAGAAAGCGTCTGGTACATTGGGTAAGGGTAGAGTGGAGGAGGAGGAAGAAAGGGGTCGGACAATGAAGGGAGTGATGGCATTCACTGCCATTGCTATAGCCAAACTGGAACCGAAAGGAAACGAGATCAAGAGTACTGAGAGCACTAGTTGCTGTGTCATAATGTATAAGAAACAAAACCTCAAAACTTTTCAGAAGATATTTGACCGGGGTGGGGGTGTCTGCAAACAGAAAATAGGAGGAGTTGGACTTAAACTTGCTCTTTTTGCAATAAAAAACAATAAAATTTTCATCGTTTACATAAGTTTCCTTTTTTATTTTTAAAATTTTAGGAAAAAGAAAACTGGACGATTTCCGAATACTTTCTTTCGAAATGTGAAAAAATTCAGGCCAAGTGGGATTGGACTGGTGCCTACCAACTAATTACTATTATTAATGGAAGTATTACAATTTTTCTTTAATATGGACCCAGATTACGTTAACTTTCTTCCACTAATATATATCGGGACGGATATATATATATATATATATATATATATATATATATATATATATGACAGAAAAAAGAATTCTTTTGGACCCTAAACGTCTTTCGCCATCCTTGTCAGGAGCAAACGATGGCATTTTGATCCTTTTTTTAAAAATAAAATAGGGGGAAGAAATTAAAATTAATGATGAAAATGAGAACGACTTCTTTACAATTACTATAAAATTTATGGACCGGGAAGAAGGAAAGGGAAAAGATAAAATAAAATGGATATTAACGTATATATATATATATATATATATATATATATATATATATATATATATATATATATATATATATATATATTTAAAATTATTTTTATTACATTTTCACCTCAAACAAGGCACATTGCCACTTTGGTGTAGCGGGCTACTATCAGAGGTAGCATCTACTGGGGTACTATGTAGGGATTTGGGCAGCAAGATGTCTGTTCACGTTACACTTGAACTTCTGCACGTCAGTACAGTTGGGGAAGCAGGGACCTGGAATGGAATTCGAAAGTCTAGCGGTTCTGGGGAAGAAACTACTGGAGTAGAAAGATATTTTACATCTAGGGATCTCTACTGTGTTGGGGTGAGATTTAGCTGCCTGTCGGGTTTGTCGAGGGTGTTTACATCGTGGAGTCACAAGTGCTTGCAGTTCATCAGAGCGTTCTCCATTAAAATACTTGTAGAACAGGCAGAGGGATGCAACATTTCGTCGATGGGACAGAGGCTGAAGCTTAGATGACAGTTCAGGGCCTATCAAATTGGCGACTCTCTTTTGAACCTTGTCCAGGATCGAGAGACTAGTAGCAGATGCACCAGCCTAAATGTGACAGCAATACTCCATACTGGGCGAATGGTGGCCTTATAGAGGTACAGGATACTTTCGGGCGTTAGTAGCTTTCTAGCACGATAGAGAGAACCTACCTTCTTCGCAGCGGTCCTGGCAATACTCTCAATTTAATTGTTCTAACTCATGTTTCCCGTGAACGTTTGGGCGAGGGGTTTAAAAGATGTACTTTCAGATAAAGAGTCATTGGTCATTGCTATTGGTGGTAGAGAAGGTTTCTTGTAATTATTGAAGGAAACAAGTTTAGTCTTGGCAGCATTGACTGTGACCATCCATTTTTATCCCCATTCCACTACAGATCGGAGGCCATTCTCTAGTGTTTCTGCCATTTCTTTAGATATGTGTTCATTTATTTTCTATAGAGCGTAGTGTCATCAGCATATATACCCATCTCACAGACAATTTTGTCAGGGAGGTCATTCATAAATATTAGGAACAATAGAGGTCCAAAGATAGACCCTTAGAGCACTTCCGCATTTATATCATATTGTTTAGATGTACGACCATCGAGGACAACCTGGATTTTTCTCTTATCTAAGAAGGATTTAATTATGTTAAGTATTCTTCCAGTGATACCGTATGACCTAATTTTCCTGAGGAGACCCTCATGCCATACTCTGTCAGAAGCCTTAGATATATCTAGAGCTACCGCTCTACCCTCCCCGGCTTTGTCCAGTGAGTGGTATATACGTTCAGAGATTACATTTAGGATGTCTGCTGTGGAGTGGGCTTGTCTAAATCCATATTGTCGGTCAGTCAGAGGTTTAGCATCCGTAAAGTGATGGACTAGAGCATGGTTAATTAAGGTCTCAAATATTTAGGAAAAAAGTGGGAGGAGGCTAATGGGGCGATAATTTAATGGGTCAGTTCTTTCGCCAGAATTCTTGAATACTCGTACCACGGAAGCAGTTTTCCAACAGCCTGGAAAGCAAGATTCATTAAGGCATTTGTTTTAGAGTTGAGAGAGAACTGGAGTTACTTCAGCTGAGCACTTTTTTAATAGCACAACTGGGATGAGATCGGATCCCCATGCTTTTGAAGTGTTAAGGTTTTTTTAATGATAGCATGCACCTGAGCAGGGGTGATTTTCCGATCGTCTAGCGTGGCGTATGTCCGCATAGGAAAGTCAGGTAGGGGGTTGTTCAGAGGGTCCAGTGTGGAGTTTGAGGCAAACCGAATGGCAAGCATGTTAGCCTTGTCGGTTGTTAAGCAAACAACCTCGTGATGGTTTGTTAGTGGGGGAATTGTTGATTGCCCATTATTTACTACACCGTTGCAGATTTTCCACATTATATATATATATATATATATATATATATATATATATCATCAATATTGTTAAAAAAAAATTAAACTAAGACGAATGGGGAATGATAACCCGCATAAAACTATACGGGGTGGGGGGGGGAAGAGAAAAAGGGGGTGGCGAATCATATCTAAAGCATCCCTCTATAATTCACCTAAAAAACACTTCTGTCTGCAGAGAGAGTGTTTGAGGCGTGCAATGGATACGGATTCGAGAGTTTTCAAATGAGTACTCGATCGGCTTCGAAATAAAATTGGAAAAAAATCGTCCTTATATGCCTTCCCACATTCTGGGTTATCTAATAAATGATGTCAAATTGCGGAATCGAAATCATTGTGGGTGGGGTTGAGGAGAATTTTATTTTTATTACGATAACCTAAAGGACGCCCAACGTAGACAGCATCACACTGACATTAGAATTTATATATATATATAATTCGTATTTGGTTTAGTGATAAACTGAACGAAAACAAAACAAAACAAAACAAAAAACAAAACAAAAACAAAAAAAAAACGAGCGAGGAAACGATGTTTGTTTGTTTGTTTTTACTATGGCTTATTCTTTGACCGATGAGAATTACCAAATCTATGCCAGAAGAGTAACCTCGAGTTACCTTAGGCCATCAACCGATCGTGAGAATCGCAAGTGTCCTTGAGGCTTAGTTGATATGCAATAAGTATAGAATAGACGGTTGACCAATTGACCAATTGTCTCGTAGCAGAGAGTTGTGTGACAAGCTGTAATTGTCACATATAGGAGTGGCAGAATTCACAAAGAGTGGCACAAAGTTGCCATTATCTCTAGCGTGAAGCAAACCGGTCGTTAGGATGGGCAGTCGAGGAAACCTTCCAAACTTTTGAAGATTCGTGAAGCATCATGGAAATTAGCAACTCAAATACCCAAAGAACTGAATACCGTCGGAGAAAAGGAAAAAGAAAGGAGACTAGTCATACTCGAAACTCATAATCCGGATCAATATTACTAAATAAATCAGGAAAACTTATTTCATTCGAGTCACAGAAAGACAGAAACAGAAAGAAAGAACTAGTTAAAACAAAAGCACGATCCAAAGTTAATAAGAGAAATAATTGAATAGCCATCCTCTTTTCTCATAAAAATAACAATGCCTGCTGTCCTCAACGTGAGTATGATTACAACATGGTTTGTTCATTTTATTTTTTTTCCTCTTGTTACGTTGTTTTTTCCTCTTATTTTTTCTTTCGTTGTCCTTTTGATGAGCAGAGACCTTTGCATAGTGTTGACATTGTCATAAATATATAACCCGAAAAACAAAAAAAACTTGTGTCGATTTTTTGTTTATTTTCTTTTCTGTTCGCTCCCGTTTGGGAACGATCCCCGATAAGATTCTTTTCACCTGACAGCGGCGTCACATCAACCGATTGGATGAAGGTCTCCTTTCGTTACTGGTACCACCGCCCAGAGCACGAAAGCGAATCCCCTGAAACTGCTCAGTTGTAAACATTGGGTCGATTAAAACTAATGAATGTGGGATCACAAAAACTTTGTAGACGTCCAACCTCGATCCTTGACACGGTCTAACGAGAGAGGTTGCCGTTTAGATAAATTACGCCTGGTCTCGAGACCTAAAATTTCGTATCCTTGGCTCTTGGCAGAGACCAGAACTTGTAACCGGCTGATGATCACTCGAAGGGGTTATAATTAGCACCGTTGACTCAGAATTTGATCCCGGGGGTCGCTCAACGTTCTCATAGAAACTCTGTTCATGAAAACTCCGTTTGGATTTAGATGTGTAAGGAAGAAAGTAGAGTTCTTACTGTGATATTTTACGGGAGGGGGAGAAGATAAAAATTGTCAGTCTGTCTGTTATCTAACATGAAAATAACGATAGCGTAGAGAAATAATAGCAACGTATTTGCTGTGTGAACTGACATTTAGAGAAGGAAATAATTCACTAGATTGTGAAGTTGATTTTGTTCTCGGTTAAGGTGAGAAAGGCAACCCTGCGTGGCACGTCTCCAAATGTGGCATCATTATTCCATCTAAGAACATATCTGACTCTTATGCAAGTCGGTGATTTCCTCAGGAGTCAGCTGATTTTTAGAACGATAACACGATACATAAAAGACAAGGATGCATTAAGAAATTTTTCTTGAGAAAAAATGATTCTTGGTTAAGCGATACATATTGTCAAACAATAACAATGTTTTACAGTTTTGGATTAATTCTTACGTTGTAAAATATTTGATTAATTCTTATGTTGTAAAATATTTGATTAATTCTTATGTTGTAAAATATTTGATTAATTCTTATGTTGTAAAATATTTGATTAATTCTTATGTTGTAAAATGTTTGATTAATTCTTATGTTGTAAAATATTTGATTAATTCTTATGTTGTAAAATATTTGATTAATTCTTATGTTGTAAAATATTTGATTAATTCTTATGTTGTAAAATATTTGATTAATTCTTATGTTGTAAAATGTTTGATTAATTCTTATGTTGTAAAATATTTGATTAATTCTTATGTTGTAAAATATTTGATTAATTCTTATGTTGTAAAATATTTGATTAATTCTTATGTTGTAAAATATTTGATTAATTCTTATGTTGTAAAATATTTGATTAATTCTTATGTTGTAAAATGTTTGATTAATTCTTATGTTGTAAAATATTTGATTAATTCTTATGTTGTAAAATATTTGATTAATTCTTATGTTGTAAAATATTTGATTAATTCTTATGTTGTAAAATATTTGATTAATTCTTATGTTGTAAAATATTTGATTAATTCTTATGTTGTAAAATATTTGATTAATTCTTATGTTGTAAAATGTTTGATTAATTCTTATGTTGTAAAATATTTGATTAATTCTTATGTTGTAAAATATTTGATTAATTCTTATGTTGTAAAATGTTTGATTAATTCTTATGTTGTAAAATATTTGATTAATTCTTATGTTGTAAAATGTTTGATTAATTCTTATGTTGTAAAATATTTGATTATTCGAAATAGAAAAAAAAGGTCCTTCAAGATTTGTCTATTAAACCTAGGAACATGAAATTAGAAAAAAATTATTCACATCCATTTATCATTCATGATAAATGTTTCAGTGTCTACATTTTAAACAAATTAAGAAAAAGCATTATTTGGAAGCGAGAGTTGCACCAAAAGAAGGGCATGCTGACTGTTTGATGGTTTGCGACCGGTCTCATCCATTAGTTTTTTTTTTGATGCAGGCGAAATCATTACGGCGAGGAAGTGTCAACAAATGGACGCATCAGAAACTTTGATAACAACAACCAGTATTAGTCAACAGAAAAGGCCCAATTCGCCTCCACGACAAGGCTTGACTGTACATTGCTATACGGACCATGCAGAAGTTGAACGAATTGAGCTAGGAAACTGCCTCATCCGCCATACTCTACAGGCCATTCACCTACCAACTACTACTTTTTCACGCATCTCGATAGCATTCTGCGTGAGAAATGCTTCAAAAACCTAAACGATATTAAAATGCCTTCAGCAACTTCATCGCCACCAGAACGTAAGATTTCTTTTACGTTACTGGCATAAATACACTTGTGTTTTGTGTTGGTAAAAGTGCGTTGATTCTGATGGTGCTTATTTCGATCAATAAATTTCTGTTTGAGCCGGGAAATGTTCATCTGAATTTAAAAGTTAAAAGCCGCAAGAAGCTTCTTGTCAGCCTGATACTAATACCGTCGTATCTTTAACGTACGTAGGTGTGTCACGGCCCCCAGAGTTTAAATTATTCAATAGGGAGATCCTATTTATTAAAAAGGAGGATATAAGGTAATAACATACTCCAAATATGAAATTAGTATATAATTTAATGCCCATAGTATGTTATCAACTTCTATTTTACTTTTAATAAATAGGGTCTCCCGATCACCGAAGATGTAATATAAAAAAAAAGATGTCTACTGCTACTGTGGAATTTCCACAGGTCCCGCTAGTAAATATAAATAAAATAGCAAAAATTATTTAAGTAAAAAATAGAAATCAATAAACTTAAACAATGGTGAAAGGCGATTGGTTTATTAAGGAGGAGGTGTGATGTTTTTCGTCCAATCGAATGCACGGAATGAAAGTTGTTCTCAACGGGGAATTTCATTGATAATAATAACAACACTCTTTGCTCCAATGCTCCCCTCCCACCTCTGCACGTTTGTGAAGGTCATGCAGAAAGAATGGATCTCGAAGTCTGATGAAAGACGAGACACATTAGAATAGAAAGAAGAACTATTAATGCGGCTCCTCTCCACTTACGATAGAATCTGTCGTCATCAAACGACGATTATATTCACTTCTGGATTTTTTTCTTTATCGGTTCTTTTTCCTAGCGACGTCTCCACTTCCTATGTGGGAACGGTTTTGTTCTGTGCAGCAGCCTTCGGGTTTTCTTTTTGCTCTATTTTGGGATGGATCAGTCACGCTCCCAGGAGTGCGCGCCAAGCAGGCGGTCTGCCATAGTCACAAGAAAAGCGACCAGAGAGAGAGAGAGAGAGAGAGAGAGAGAGAGAGAGAGAGAGAGAGAGAGAGAGAGAGAGAGACTTATATCAAACCACATAAATAGTTTCCAAGAAGAAACCCTGTTTCATTTCTGTTGAATATTTAGAAGAAAATTTCATGGTGGATTAATTTTTTTTTTTTTTTTTTTTTTTACACGGTGGTCACCACTTATCAAGGCCCGGAGGCCACTCAGGGATAAGGGTTAGAAAAAATACATGAAAATAAAATCAGCCTGTTTATATGTGCAGGCCTAACTTTATTTTATAGACAAAACTCGATGAGTGGCACAACGTAATTAAGGTTGGAATGTCGGCATTTAATAGAGGCCACTATGAGAAGATCATGTAGTGCACTTTATCCAGTTCTATTCAAGTTTGCGAGGTCAACTCCAGAAAATAAAAACTTGATATAGCAAGCAAGCTCTCCAGCCGTTACTGTTTATTACTTTGTCTTCTTCATCCTAGATTTATTAGAACCACTTTTATTCCTGTGATACGCCAAGTGTCTCTGCAAGTATATATACAACATACATTAAATTTCAATTAGCCATTGATACTAGCGGTTTTAGAGGAAATGACAGATTAAATCAGTAACTGACGAACAAGAGGCATGTGGTATTCTAAGCTCATAAGCTGGATTCCTCATCTCTCTGAAACCGCCGACATCAATATCTGATGAAAATATTACTGTATAATTATCACATGCGCTTCTATTTTTAAAGTGTCCCTGCGTTTTTTTGCCCGACTTTTAAAATTGTGATTTTCTTCAGAATTAGTTTGTTTTTCATCTTCATTATTAATTATGCACATGTATGTAAATAATGTAACGGATTGCTTAAGACAATTTTGGAAGCGAAAGATATTTTTCATTTTAAGAATTAAAAAAAAAAGAAAGAAAATATAAAAGCTCTCTGTTACAGAGAGAAAAGAAATATCCCAAAATTCAATCGAATAATATGTTGTTGAAAAAAAAAATCATGAATAAATTTGTCAATTTAGTAAATTAAGTTATCGTTTTAGGAACATAGTATTTTTAGGGGGGGGGCTGTTTTCTAAAATTTAGCAAAACGTTGTATAAAATGGTCGCAGGGATTTCATTTTGATATGTTTTGCAAATTTCTTTAGTTTTTATTTTTTCTTGTTAAAAAGTTCATGTTTTGAAATACATCTACGAACGTTTATTTTTCCAGAAGAACTGGGAGGGGGGGGTAAAAGACAACTGAAATATAAAGGTTATCTGGCAATATGCCAATGTCATTTTTTTGCGCATGTGTTGTGTGCAATAGGAATTTCTGATTATTGGTTGCCAAGGAAATGTCAATTTGGAAACACAAAAAGAGCAAACGATATTTACAAAAAAAAAAAAAAAAAATGTGAAAAGAGAAAGAATTTTTAAGTTTGTTGCTGGAAGATTTGTCGCTTTTTCTTCGAATAAAAAAATCCTTTGAAGTTTTATTTTTACTGGTGTTTTTATTTGTAACCATTTCAACCAATTCGACACAAACGCCAAATATTTGTAAGACTCGAGTTGTACAAAGGTTGCTTCATGTTTTAAAAATATTCTTTTAGGGTCTGATTAAAATAAAATATCAGATAATTTGTAGTATTAGAAAACATTTTTTTACAGAATGATTTCCATTTCTAACATAAAACGAGTTTCTAAATTGACACAAACAATTCCACCGATGAGGGACGAATTTTTCCGTTTTAAGTATCCATTCACAAAAAGGGGGCAGAATTCAATTTCAATCATAAATCAGTTTCCCATTGAAAAGGCCCCAAGCACCCCTGTTAAAATACTCTCTCGTTAAACGGTTTGGCGGATCCTTCTCATAAAAAGGCTTAGTGGCTTCCATTAAAACTTCTGAATGCTCCTCTCCCGATAAAAAGATTGAAAAAGTCATTATAAGCGTGGATGCTTCCCGATTGCTACAACAACTATAAACGATTTTCCCCACTATCTGTGCCTAAATCTAAACGCAGATTCCATGAACAAAACTTCTTTCCACGAATTTCCCGCCTGTGGAACACTGTTTCGTTGGCCTTCTTCCCCGTTGAATACAATATGGTGACCTTCAAATCAAATGTAAGCAATTTCTTGTTGAGCCATCCCCATAAATAATAAAATTCTACTCAATTTACACCATCAACGATTATTGCATTGTCATCTTACATTCATTAATCCTTATCCTCAAGTGGCCTTTGGGCCTTGATAAGTGATAACTCCCGATCCAAAAGATGTTAAAGAGATAGAAACTCTCTCGTTAAACAACCTAAAGATTTGCACTTGTTAAAAAGCTTGAAGAGTAATTCTCGTTCAATGATATCAAACTGATTCAATTCTATCCCCTTTCGTCAAAAGACCAAAAGATATCCACCCGTTAAAATGCTTTAATGTCCCTCTCCATCCGTTAAAAGGTTTATAAACAACAGTTTGTTGAAATGTTTTAACACCTCCTCCAACATTTAAAAGATTAGGTATCATCCCTGTTAAATAGGAAAAAGTCGTAGTGGTTCCACCGCTCCAGTAGATATCTCACTGCTGTTGCAATTCTCTACCAGTATAAGAGCCAAATACTTCCTAGGATAGAGTATTGTTGCCACATCTGGCCAGGAGCACTTTATCCTTCCTTGACAAAGTTCAAAAGAGATTTCGTTTTCTCTTTTCTGCAACATATTTCCCACAGAAAAGACGTTGCGAGCCCGTCTCTACTCCATCGTTATTTTCATGTCAAATGTCCGACTGCGCTCCAATCTATCCCTCCCCCGCCAATCTGCCTACAAAAAATACTTGTCTAACTAAAAAATCACTGTCAATAACTTCCTCCACTCTCTATCGGTGCTTAAACCTAAACATGGATTCCATGAACAAAGCTTATTTCCTAGAACTGCTTGTGGAACTCTGTTCCGCTAGTCTGTTTTCCAGCTGACTTCAATATCATTATCTTCAAGTCTAACGTAAACAAGTTCTTGTTAAACCGTACTCGTAAATAATCTAATTATACCAAATTTCCACCACAAACGATTATTACGCTACTGTCCCAATGACTACTATACACACATTAACCCTTATCTTTGAGTGGTCTCCGGGCCTGGATATGTGGTAACTTCTTCGTAAAAAAAAAAAAAAAAAAAAAAAAAGAATTGAAGCCTTCACATTCGAATAAAAATCTTGGCGGTTTCATTCCCACACATAGGCTTGAAGAATCTCTCTCCCGTAAAAACTTTCCCCCGCAAAAAACGGCATGGCGGCTAACTCATCCAGTTAAAAGGCGTGAAGGATTTCCTTATGCTCGTATGTATCTATGTTTACTTTCGTGTTCCTGTAATTCTAAAAAACAAAACAAAAAACAAACAAAAACAATAACAAAAAACTAAAAAAAAACAAAGACAAATCAAAAGCAAAAAATAAACAAAAAAACAACAACAACAAAAACCCATAAAAAGCAAATAAAAAACATTTTGTTTGAAGAATATTTTTAAAAAGTAGATTGACGTCTTGTAATTATTCATTAATAGCTTCTCAGCATTAGAGGATGTTCGGTCAGCCTGAGACATGAGGAGAAGCGTGTTTAAGAGAGAAAAGAGGAGAAAGAAGAAGAAGAAGAAGAAGAAGAAGAAGAAGAGAGAGAGAGAGAGAGAGAGAGAGAGAGAGAGCGGGATGTGTAATTAAAGAAGAAAAGGGAGAAAGAGAGAGGGAAGGAAGAGGACGAGGAAAAATCGCCTACGAAATTGATGAACGGCCATTAAAAAAATGAATTGTCTTTTCAATCACAAATGAGGAGTCGAGATGGTCAGGCCCGATGCCATTGCTTCTTTCAAAGTTCTGCACTGAAAGTACAACTAATGGAATTCTGAAAACGATGAAGAAAAATTCATTTGCAAGCAATAAGGAGATGGGGGGGGGCTAATGATAGTCAACAAATTTTATCAGCCGTTATTTAGAGATTTTATTATTTAGAGATTTTATTATTTAGAGATTTTATTATTTAGAGATTTTATTATACAAAGAACTCGATTTGCTGACATTCTCCAAGAGAATTCATTTCTTTACGAGACGAAATCAATTCTTGTTTTTCCAATTCTTATCACAAATTGATGTTCTTAAATGAAACACTTTTCTAAAGAATTACGTTTTTTTCGTTAATTATACAAATTTAATTTCAATGAAAAAACTGGAAATTCCACCATTTTCGCATTCCTCAATTGACTTTGGAATTATTGCTGACTTTTCGAAAGGTTTTAAGATGATATTGTCAAAGCTTTTTTTTCACAATTTAGTGAAATTCAATCGAAAAAAGGAAAACTTTGTAATTTTTTTGCAGCAATTTATCTCCACCGCGCCCACGAGGTTCCCGCCTTTTCTATTCACCATTTTCCGTCTTCAAATCCACAATTGCTTATTGCGACGAAATGCGAAATAATTTCTTTGACCGAAATAAAAATGACGAATGGCAGACGACAGAAAATGCCTTGCAGTTATTCAATTCTTTAACAAAAATGATTTTATTTATAAAGAAAAAGAAATAAAGCAAAATCAAATTAATAAAAAAATGGAATCTTAAAATAAATGGACCACACCCACAAAATTGTTCTACCCTACCAACCACACGAGATGCAAAACACAAAGCAGCATCACATGGAATCATGAAAACCGAAACTGTATAATTGTAATTTTTTTTTTGGGGGGGTGCCACCAAAAATTAATACCACACCAAATAAGCGAGGAAAGAATAAGGAGAGAAAGCACTAGCCAGACCTCTGCTGGATGAATGCAAAGAGGACTAGGAGCCTAGGGAGGCTTTTTTCCACCCAAATTCCAGTGAAGACCAGTGGTCGCCACCAACGAGACATCAATGGTAAGTGACTGTTACGATAACGCAAATTCATCTCCAAAGGTTATCAAAAGAGGTGGAGAGTACTGGAAAACTGGGAGACTTGTTGTCACTCAGACGCCAGAGAACACCGCAGGTTGTTCTCAAAGAGAACTCTTAGATGATGGCCTGTGTCACTATTCCTAGTGAGTAAATAATAATGATTAATAAATAAAAATGCATATATGTACGCAATCAAATAAACAAAAACGAAAATATGGAGGGGGGGGGATGAAAACATGATAAAAAATTTCCGTGAAACCAAATTATACAATAAAAATGTAATAAAAGTATTAAATACTTAAGTAGTATCACGAGTTGAAGACCTTTAATGAACTGGACAAAAGAAGAACTCAGAAACCTGGGTCATGAAACCAGGGAACTAATGACTATGCGCCATGCACTGCACTTGAAGGATTATGTTTTTTATTAATAGAAAGAAGATGAAAGAAGACTTTTTAGTATTGAAAATGCACAGTGTGTTTGTATTACCTTCAGCCGGTACCAGAAGAAATGGTCGTGAAGGATTAAGGAGGATGGAAAAACTAAGGAAAACGGCACAAACCATTGAAAGGTTACAGAGAGAACTTGAATTTTGGGGAGGCTTATTTCCACTCAAATTCTAGATTAGTTTTCACTTGAAATCCAACAACAACAATCGAAAAGTCACCATAAATGGCTTAATCAGACTGACGAAATAATTTCTTATCAAACTTTGCAAAAGGGTTGCTTGTTAGAAACAACGAAAGTGTTAAGATACAGTTTGAATATCTAAAGTCGAAGGAATTGACCTGATGTTCAAGAAAAAATATCCAACAACATCTAAATGTTGAGACTATTATGAAAGAAATGAGAAAAGCTTCTTTATTATTATTATTATTATTATTATTATTATTATTATTATTATTATTATTAGCCCCCCCCCAAAAAAAAAGAACAAGAAAGCTCACTAAAAAGAATAAAAGAAATTGTAATCAAACGGAAGATCGAGACTATACATAAGAGCAGCGCAGCCGCAGCAATAATGAAAAAAAGCAAAAATACTAAGAAACATCCTTGAATGCGAGAAATAAATGATTAACGGTTATTGTGATAACGTCAAATAATTGCAATGGTTATCGAAAACTGTAGAAAATCTGGAAAACTTAGGAGACTTGTTGCCACTTAAACTCCTGCAAAGGCTACTTGCTGTTAGTAGAGACAATCACTGATAATGATTTGACAGGAAGAAGAAAAAAAAAAATCTAGATTTATTTTTTATTTTTATTTTTTATTTTTTTAATTTTTTTATTTTATTTTTATTTTTTTATTTTTTTTTTATTATTTTACCTGAACTTCTATTAAAAAAAAACAAAAAAACATTTTAGATGTTTTTGGAATTGGAAAATTCAAATTATATAAAAAAAGAAAAAAGTTTAATCAAAAATTATAACGTTTCCTCTTTTATTGTTTGAATTATTTTTCGTAAATGAAATATTACCCCCCCCCAAAAAAAAAAACCTAGATTAAAAAAATATTCGTTTATGATGATTATTTGAGAATTGAAAGAATATCTTAAAAAGGTTGCATGGAAAATTTACGCTATTAATACAATATCGATATAATTACAAAATAATTATACAGATGAAATTCTATTAAATATTTCATCTGATATTTATTTTCAAATTCTCTTTTACCATTATTTTTGAATTCATCTTAATTCCATCATAAAACTGTTTACACTATTCGGGGGGAAACAATTCGGGAATAGATCTTTTTAAAAATTCAATTTCAAATTATTGTTTGAAAATATAAGAAAATTACCAAGCATATTTAAAAAAAAAATGCCATTAGTTAGTACGAAAAATTCATTATTAAAAATATATAATAAATAAAATACAGATTCAAACAAAATTCAGGTTGTTTTGGGCCTTTTTGAAATTACATAAAGCTTTATTCTTATTTTTTTCCAACTAACATTTTAAATAAGTTTCTGTGAGAAATTTTAAATGAATAAATGTGAAACGAATTTTGAAGAGAATATGACATTTTTAGGTGTTTAATTTTTTTCCAGTGAAAATGCAATTTAAAAAGCTTTTCGATAAACAAGAGAACAGATTTCTTGAAGAAAGGAAGAAAATAACTGCGCATCCATTGCAAGGGAGGTAACTAGAGTTACGCCCCTTGAAAGAAGTCGTTTTACTAAACGCCACAGAATTCGCATGTTTTCATTGTCGCGCGTGCAATTTCGGTGAGTATGTGTGTGTGCGTGTAAATAAATAATTCTGGTTCAAGAGGGTGTTACGAATCTAATATAAAAAAATGTCGAAATGGTTATTGAATCGATTATTTTTTGTAGGCAATCGTGGACATCGCAGTTCCACCCGCTTTAAGAATTGTATCATCTTTCTCATAGATTTTAGATGGATAAACAATGATTTCGCTAGAAGATAACGTTTATACAAATATTTCGCCATAATTTGTCTCTTCTGATTATAAATCTACCCCCCTCTCTCTCTCTCTCTCTCACACACACACATATTTTATGTACCATGTTTTCAGTATTTACTTCACCAGTGATCAATATATGAATAGAGCTAGATAGTAAGTTTTTTTAAAAAAAATTATATGGCAATTAAACTACACAGAGTTCCACACACACACACACACACACACACACACACACACACACACACACACACACACACACACACACACACACACACACACACACACACACACACACACACACACACACAATATATATTTATATATATTTTTTTTTTATCGTCATAACACTAATATATATTTTATAAATACACATTAGTGTTGGGACGATTAATCGAAATAAAAAAATCGGAACTTTTTGGGACATCGGAATTTGTATCAGAATCGGGAATTTTTTGCGCCTATTTTCTGATGCCAAAAACGATTCTTTTAATTGTTTAAATTTGTCTTTGTTTCAAACTTAATCTTTCATTGCTGACACTACTAACAAATATAGATTTTCAAAGTTCCAGAAAAACTAAAATCTACGGATTACCCCTACGCACAACACAAGTGTATTTTTCCGTTTCCGAAAATCTATGCGCATATTATGCTGGTAATCATACCCATGTTCCTTTATTTTCTTTTATACTTGAGTTCTTTTTCTTCTGATGAGTTTAGGACGGAATATATTTAAAAAGAGTAACATAAAAATTACTTGAATAATTATGCGCTACGAAACAGGTGCTGTCAAGAATTGAACATTTTAACATGCTGAAACGGTAAGATGGTCAACATCTTGAAATTTAAAATATAGACTTTTTGTATATTTGCTCTGTAGTTACATCGAGCTTCATAAATTAATGGATTGGTATAAAGAAATGATGTAATATAATTGAATAAACATATTTTTACCACACACACACACACACGCACGCGCGCACACACACACGCACACACACACGATGTTTTTTAGAGGCGTCGAACTTTAGATTGACAACTATTTTTTTAATTGCAGATTGGCCAACTATCGGTTGAAAAAACTAAAATTAATCTTTGGATTATATCGCATATAAACAAAAATTGTTAAAAACAGTGGAATTCTTCTGTTTAATTATACTTAAAAAATTGTTTAATGATATTTTTTTGCTATTAAACAAAAATAATGTATGTTCATATGTTCATGGACGTTTTCGATTATTCGTCGAATCATCTTTTAGATGAAAAAGCAAGTTAAAAAAAAATTAAAAAAAAGCTGGGGAAAAGAAAGAAATTTTCAAAATTAGTTGAGAAACGAACAAGTGAAGTTAGTTAGATGCCAAGATAACGTTCTAACACTGTTCCAGGAAAAGCGTTGACAATTTTCCCTGACACCAGAATTAACGTCACAGGATAAAAATGTATTATGTTAAACATTTGAAAATCTTGTTACTAGTTTTATACGTAATGTAATTAATTGTAGATTGTTGGGTTTTAATAAAATAACTTCGAGTATTTTTTACATTGGTTTGGAATGTATTATTTTGATTTTAACACACACACACACACACACACACAAAATTGAAAAAATGTACAATGAGCACAAACATCTGTAATTCTTAACAATGCTTGCTTAAATGCAAGAATGTTGCATAAATGCACGCACAACATACACACACACAAGCACACACATACCCTTGTGTGCGTGCGTGCGTGTGTGTGCGTGCGTGTTGTTTCATAGACAATGTTATCAATTATAGATTGTTGGGTTTTTGAAACACAACAATCTACAGTTACGGAAAGAAACTGAGACATTTGCATGCGAGCATTATTCCTTTTCTAAACAGTTTACTTCTTGTAAGTAAAAAAAAAAAAAAATTTCTTTGCTGAGATCGAAACCGACACCTAAACACAGTGAGTCAAGTACGATAACCATTGAACCAGATTGCCACAGTCTTTAAAAATGTTTTCAACCCTACTTATTCTTAACATTCGCATGCGCAGTCATTAAACAGTGAACAACGGATAAAAATCCGATGATACCCCGTACCAATTTTTTAAATTTTGACCCCTTAACAGCCCTTTTTTCCGGATGAATACCGATTGAAACGTTTTCCACACGTCTGAATACTCGGCATACGAAATGTCAAGTCTGTAGAAAAAAAAATTCGTTGAAAAGTGTCCTCACACACACACACACACACACACACACACACACACACACACACACACACACACACACACACACACACACACACACACACCTTTATAGATATATAGATTATAGTTGGTATGCAATTTATTTGACTATGGAAAAGTTTGAAAAAATCCGTTAATTTTTTGAAAGCTTTAATTAGTCAAAAACCAGAAAGTTAAAAAAAAAAAAAAAAAAATGAAAATTCTTTTTCTGCCAATCCTAAAATGCTTCTACATTTCATAAGCAAATATTTTTGAATCGAAAATTCTGAAAAATTTCCAAAAAATAAAGTAAATGTTTTTATGGTAATTTTATTAAAACAAAATTGCTTCACAGTTCTGACTTTTTTTTTTTTTTAAATAATATTTCCTAATTTTTTGTGTAATATTTTAATATAATTTTTCAAATTTTATTTTTTTCCAAGTTTATTTTTATTTTTAACTAGAACTTAATCACAAAACTTCGGACACATTTCCCATTTTCAAACAAAGAAGGTCGGAGGTTACATCGATCGAAAAGTTGTACAGCACTAAAAATGAAAACAGTAGTTCGAAGAATCCAAATAATACAAATAAAATAGTCAATAGTAGATAAGGCTAGAAAGTATAAACCAAGTAAATTCAAAAGATGTAATCTGTGCTTACTTGAAGCATACCTAGTGAATTCTAAAGAAGAAATCTTAAACAAAAAGGTAGATGTTATACAAAGCTGTCTTCATAGAAATAAATTCCTGTTTTACGCCTGAAACCTGACTGAAATAAATTTATAAAGGAAAAATTTACAGAATATATTCAGGGTGAAGTGTAAATGTGTAAAGAGAATTCTTAAATTTAACATTAAAATTTTAAAATAGTGCAATAAATAAATAAATAAGTAAATAAATAAATATGTAAATAAATAAATAAGTAAATAAATAAATAAATGAATAAATAAGTAAATTAGGAAATCATCAACTTAACATACACTAAAATTACACCTGAGTAATTTCAACAGTACAAGAATAAAAAAAAAATCTAAAATTAATTAACTACAAGATATTGTGACAGGCAGGCTAAGATAGGGTAAAATAAATTTAATCAAAATATAAAGTTAAAAATAAATAAGAAATTAAACTGAGATTGGCATAAAGAAGTTAATGTTACAATTATAAGTTTAAAATTAAACGAGGAAGATTAATAAATACTAAAGTCAAAATATGAAAATATGAATGCCTAAAACTTAGAGAATTGGTAAATTTGATAAAAAATTAATAAACATAGATTCTTTACGTTGTAAGGAAGATAACTAAGAATATTATTGAAGAGAAAAATAAAAGAAATAAAAATCGAATGCTTTTATAATGATAAAATTAATAAGATAAATTAAACATTTAAATTTCTGACATAGCAACTATGGGCTGAAGATAAAATTTAATTAATCATTTTAAAAATTAACCTTTTAATTACAATTTCTTCTTAAATGAATTAAGCAAAATCAATTATGAGATCGTAGATGTAAAAACACAACTGATACAAAACTCTCATAGATTGTAGGGAATATAATTGGGACGTATAAATTTTAATTAAAATTTGGCGGGTTTAGTTTGGTATTTAGAAAATCAATTAAATAATTTGGAGAAGAAAAATAATTACTTACATAAAAAACACGGAGGATTAGTGTAATATTAAGATATAGAATTGATTAAAATATAATTTACAAAGTAGAAGTATAAAAATAGGGCGATTTATAAATTCCATGGCTAACGGAAAACAATTAAACCAAAACTTAGAAGAGTGGAGTAGAGGTAGGTTCAATTGCTTGATCTCTTAAATAGGGGTTAAGAATATGTTCGTATATGCCTAAATAGTGCATTTCGTCGTCTGAAGAGTGGCTGTTTTGGAATATTTTCGAATGATGATCTTTAAAATTATCCGAATAGTCACGAAACAATTGTAACGAATATGAAAATACACAATATGATGCTCTGATTTTTTAAATTTTTAATGTCTTGATTTTGTCAATATATATATATATATATATATATATATATATATATATATATATATATATATATATATATTAAATTAAAATTTTGTAAAATGAATGCAAAGTAGATTAGAAATGACTACATTTATTGTTCGATATAAGAGATACAAATGAAAATTTATCTCTTCTCCTGTACATTTTGGAGTTTTCAATTTATGTGCTGACCTGCAAAATTATAACCAGCCTACTACTCTTTATTTTGATAATTATTTTTACTCTGAAGAGAAGAGCCATTCTTTAAAACTCTATCAAGTAAGAAAGTGTTCATTTGTATTTCGTATACCAAACAATAAATGTTGTCTTTTCTAATCCACTTTGCATTGATTTTACGAAATTTACATTTTCAAATTTATACTAATGCTTTATCCTGTATATTGAGCATTTGCATTTGGTTAGGATTATTCTAGAAATTCGAAAATTAATATCTATATTTTCTTCGAGTTTCCTAACTTTAATATTTGAACTATTAGGTTGTAAACTAAGTTATTGCTGTTTTTGAAATAAATTATGTTTTGAAAATTTATTTGTTAAATTTTATTTTCCGAGTCCAAATTAAATGATTTCTAAAATTATTATTAATAATTAAAAAAAAAACCCCGTCAAGACCTTATTTGCCAACCTAATATAAATAAGGAACAAGACAGGGGAAGGAGAAGGGGCGGATAAAGAGGTGGGAGGATAACATTCTAGAGTGGAGATAGCACTGAGTAACATGCCCAGGAAGCAAAAGATTGAAAATGGTGAAGAAAAGCGATTGCCAGGTCATCTTTGGCGCTCAACGGTCATTTAGACCAAAGGACAGAGGAGAGATATATTAAATAGTTTCTTGTGTTATTTTTTCCAAACAGAAAAATGCGTATTTTCAAACTCCTATTGAATCGACTATCAATCTCCAAGCTGATGTGGGTGTATGGCAATACGTATTGCGTGCAGTTTTATTTTATTACTAGAAGATATACTCGGCGTTGCCCGGTATTAAACGTAAGGTTAAATTCTTTTAAAAAATAAATTGAAGTAAAAAACTGAAAGAAACGGAGACATGCGTGTGCGTGTATTATGTTTTTTCTAAACAGTTCACTTCTTGTAATGAAAAAATACTCAAGCTGAGATCGAAACCAAAACTTAAAGACAGTCAAATACGATAACCATTTGGCCAGCTTGCCAAAATCTTTAAAAAGTGTTTTCGAACCTCGTGAAACAGTTGACAATAAACCAAAAATCTGATGAACCCCTAAGTACCGCATTTTAAAGTTTTACTCCTTTAACAACCTTTTTTCCGGATGAAAACCGATTAAAACGTTTTCCACATGTCTGAATACTTTATATACCAAATATCAAGTCTGTAGATAAGAAATCGTTGAGTATATAGGTTGAGAAGTGTCCCCACACACATTCTCATTTTTATAGATATATAAATTTCTAAATCCAATATGATTGCCAAACGTTGGAAATGAAAAAACTGAAACACATATGCAAAAGATAGGATTTATAGTGAATGGAATATTTAATTTTGTTTTTAAATTTTATGAAAGTCGCTCCAGATAAGCCAATTTATTTAAGGAGTTAAAACGAGGGAAACATGATTAATAGCAAAAAGAAAAGAAGGAGGTAGAATCTCTTCCAAACAAGATTATTGTCTTTTAATTGATATAGTTACACTCAGAGGCAAAACAATCAAACCTAAAGTCGAAACACTAGCATGGCAGCCATGTTGGAAATATATGAGGGACACGCATGCGTAAAATGATACTTGAGAATATTCCGACATTTAGCGAGTGCTGACGGAGTGGCTTCTGAAGGAGCTACTCCTGCGTTCAGAATTATGTACTGTCACCCGGGAAAGTTCCGATAGGAAAGAACTATGATATCGTCGCTTACCAAGGGTACTTAACTACTTCCGTTTTCTTGAATTGTTATGGCGACCGGGAAAGAAATACGATTTTTATTTCTACGGATTTATGACCTCAAAAATATTTGCATAATACAAACGATACGTTTCAGAAATTTCTTGCTGAGATGAAAATACTAACCATAACTTTAGGTGAAAACTATTAACCTATACCCTCCCCAAACAAAACAAAACAAAAACAAAACAATAATAATAAAAAAAAACAATAAAAACGTGGCTCTCATTTATTTAACCTAAGTTCCATCATAAGTTCCAGATGGTAGTCGATGGTAGTCGATGGTAGTCGATGGTAGTCGACCATATGAGACCGGTATAAAGATCCTCAATTCGGTTTGCCTTCTCAACTGAACACCAATCTATGCCCACCTTACCAAACTTTCACAAAAAACACTCGACTAGCTACAACCACTATCAACAATTTTCCCAACTCTCTATCTGTGCCTAAATCTAAACACATTATATAAACAAAGCTTATTTCCTAGAACTGCCCTCCTATGGAACACTGTTCCATTGACCTGCTTCCCTGCTGATAACAATATGGTAGCCTTCAAATCCAATGTAAACAAATTCTTGTTGAGTCATCCTTTTAAATAATCCAGATTCTACCCAATTTACACCATTAACGATTGCTACATTACCATCATACATTCATTAATCCTTATTGTTGAATGGTCTTCAGGCCTAGATAAGTGGTGATTCATTAAAAAAAAAGAAAAGAATAGTGCGAAAACCTTTCGGTAATTGATTGAATCTTTTGAACTATTTACATTTTCATAACACTTTATATACTACGGCCGTTTTAAATTTTGACATACGAAACGGAAAAATGGAAAGTGGTGATTAGAGTAAAAAAATATTTGTAAAGATACTTCTTAACTTTTTAGCTAAATCAAAGTGTAGTATCTCTTCTTATACTACACTTCATCTGTTCTGCATTCGGCCAGTAAAAGAAATATCTTTCTAGACTGAGAAAAAATGTATTGTTCTCCTAATTACCTCTTTTGGGGGCTAGATTTCTCCCCACGCAAAAAAAACCAAAAAAAAAAAAACAAAAAAAAAAAAACAAAAAAAAAAAACCCAAAAAAAAAAAAACCCCAAAAAAACAAACAAAAAACAAAAAAAAAAAAACCCCAAAAAACAAAACAAAACAAAAAAACAACAAAAAAACAAAAACAAAACAAAAAAAAAAAACGATCCTGTGTCTAATCCTGCCCTCGTGAACAGAACAGTCGATAAAGATGAACAATAGAACATTGCACCATGTTATTGAGATGAGAAGTTTAGATGTTGACAACTACTTTCTTTGGGGGGTTGGAGAGGATGCACTTCCTGCAGATTGCCGACAGATTTACTGATCGCGCGTGTGCGTGTGTCTCCTATTTGTTTAGTTTTTTTTTTTTAATCAAGGATGAAATCCTTTCAAGAAAAATGAGAGGCAGATTTAGTTTTTGTAAATGAAGAAAGAAACAAGATAATAAAAAAAAACTTTTTCTGTAAAAGCCACTTTGCAATCGAATCAGATCGACATGATTTGTGGTCCGAGGGAGTGTCTGTCGTTGTCGCTGACGCCGCCATCACAACGCTTCCTTTCTTTTCTGGACAAGAGTTTTATTTATTTGTTTTTTCTTTCCCCCTCACCCCCTCTGCATCGTGTGTTGTGCGTGATTCGAAAGGCAAATCAAAGTCTAAGGAGAAAGTCTTCTGTGCATTTGGCCATTGGCTCAGGTAGACAAACAGAAACAATTAGTATGTATCCATCTCTATATCTACTATTATATAAAAGACACTTTGTGTGTGTGTGTGTGTGTGTGTGTGTGTGTGTGTGTAGTTGTGTGTGTTTGTGAGTTTTTTCCCCGTAAGTTCCGAAACGGCTGAGCCTATCATACGTTGGCAAGCATACTTCTTGAGAGCACCTCTTTCGTAACGCAAAATCATTCATTTAATTATTATGTCAATCAATGAATTTATTCTGCCCTTAATTCACCAGAAGAAAAAAAAAACCTATCAATTCATTAAAACAAACAAAGGAAATAAATAAATAAAAATCCGAACTGTATTTTTTTTTATTGCCATTTCTTTCCCGTCTTGACGCAACTTAAAAGTCTTTTGCTACCACATGTCCATCTAGCCTGATTCGCCTTTCTCTCTCTTCCGACCGCATGCTGGCTGCAGCGTACCCATTCTCGTCTCTGACCTTACTCGTTCATTTTCCTCGATGCGCACTTTGCTTCTCCGACCACGTGGTGCATTTTCTCTCGTGCATACGTCCTAATTTGCATATGCGCTTTTTTTCGGCTGCTGCCACTAATTTCTTCGCAAGCCAGCCATCCTGGGCTGTTGCTGATATTTTCCCACGCACTGAAATGCATTATGTTAGAGAGAGAGAGAGAGAGAGAGAGAGAGAGAGAGAGAGAGAGAGAGAGAGAGGGTGGGGAGATACTCAACAAGTGTTAATAACACAGGAAGATGTGAAAATCAAGCATTTTTGTGACCATCTGTCTTTGATACTTGTGGTCAATGTTAGGATTGGGAAGGATTTGTGGTGGCGGGTGGAATTATGTGGAAGGAGGCAAAGGATTATGTGTACCGTATTCCCTCCTTCCACTAGCCAGATTCATTTCCGTTCAATACATTTTCTAGTTCAAACAACTTGTCCGCCTTCTCTCCCCTCCACTGTACCTCTTCATGCAAACTAGAGAAGTAAGTGATCCCTAAATGAGTAGTTCTACAGATATAGCAGATGCTGCGATAAGGGGTGGGGTGGATCTTATTTGGACCCTCCTTCCCCACCCTCAACATGATTAGTACATTTGACACACAAATTTAGTTCTTGCTTTAATATAAACTAGTTGGAGGAAGGGAGGGGGCGCGCCCGGCTTTTCTCGGTCGTAAAATATGCTTAAATTTGATATTTTAATTTGTCAAGATTTCGTATATATTATTGTAGAGTCGTGATTTCAAGAGTAAAAAAAAGTATTTGGGCGCCATCAGCTAAAATCCAAGCCGAAAGCTAAACTGTAGTATTTACAGCTGTTGACGTTACCACTGTACCAACGTGACACGCATATGAACTGATTAAAAATAAACTAAGATGAATGTACAAAATCTATAACGATTTTTTCAATTTGAAACCTTTTTGACTACTTAAAAACTATTTTAACCGACTAAAGACCCATGAAAGAACGGTCCATAAAAATCCAATCATTCGATGCCCTTAGCGCCGCTCTGCGACTTTTAGTTTCAGAGGAGATAGAGTTTGAAAATATGGAGACAGACAGACATAGTGAGTTAAATTAGATTTGTTAACATTGTATTTCAAGACGACCATGATATAGTCTGCAGGGAAACTGTCTCGTGGTAATATAATCCATAAACAGGAAGTCTTGCAAAAAAGCACATCAATTTACGGATACAATTTTGTTTAATATTTTGCCTGACTTCGCACCTTTAAAATGACCCTTAATCCTCCTTTTAACATTATTTCTACGGTCTTGCTGTTCTTGACTTGATCTGCCAGCTTATTAAAAAAATGTACAACTCTATTAGCAAAGAAATATCAAGAAATGAATAAATTGAACAAACAATGTCAACAAATATTACTGGCATTTACCCAACAACCGCCATCTAAATCGTTTTCATACGCTACTTAAAGTTGATAGGTTCATTACGATGTGCGACCTTGAAAACAAGAAAGATCGGATTTAGGATGTGAATGACCTGAATTATGATGTAGATGATACAAAATATTGCAAATTTTACTTAATTTAAAGGTTAATGATACTATGATTGTCTTCAAACTGGAAAATATGAAGTTCAATAGTTAAACTATCACTTAGAATATTTGTATTTCATAAACTTACCTTGATTATTATTCATAGTGTTTGAAAAAGTATTCATGGCAATAAACGAAATATTCCAGTGTCTGAGACAGCTGACTGTAAGCAATGGACAGTTGCAATCTGGAGGTATCTGGCATCTACCCAGATACTGAACTAATACGTACAAGGCGTGTTTGAATCACTTCCCACTACAACTATGCCGATACAAGGTGCCTTCAATAAGATTTAGACTTTTTTGTATGGCCACTTTTATTGGTAGTGCACACATGAAACTCTTGTCCCCTT
>NC_136504.1:2180000-2205000 GCF_053919585.1 Euprymna scolopes
TTTAAATAATATTTAAGTAATATTTAAGTAATCTATATATTATAGGAAAGCGTGTGTTTTATTTATTTTGTGTGTCACGCTTACATCCGAGTGACTGTCGTTTAATTGTTATGAACTTCCATTTCTTGTAATAAATAATTTTACGAAGAATTCTTCATAAGTTTTGGTTTCGGTTTCGATTATAGCTGATAGTACTTAAGTAATATATTTTTTAAATAAATAATTTATCAAGAATATTTCATAAGTTTTGGTTTTAGTTTCGATTATAGCTGAAGGAACTCAAGATATATATATATATATATTTTCATAAGTTTTGGTTTCAGTTTCGATTCAAGCTGATGCACACAAGTCATATTGATATACTTTTTTATTTTTGAGATCACAACTTTTTATCATATAAAAATCGATAGAACATTAACTCTATAATAATAGATACGAAATCTGCAAGAATTAAAATATCATATTTAAGTGTACTTTACGACCGGGCTATGCTTGGCGTCCCTGCATAGAAAAATACTTTTACAGTTTTAACAAAAGAGCTACAATAATATCAGAGCGATTTCCTTGGCCTTTTGGTCAAGATCAAAGTGTAGTATCTGTTCTCTGATACATACACAGCGATAGGCAGTCGTGTTCTGGCGACACATTCTCGTGCCCGGAGAGCTAGTTGGGTAGCGTTCTGTCCGCACCCCCACTTTGTCTGTCTTTCTCTGCTCTCCCCCCTCCCCCACGGGGGGGGATCCGAGCTGATAATTTACGACCTTCCCGCGAGGGAGGGTCGGAAACACTTTCTCTCTTCCCTCCACTAACCTCCCACTCCCTCTCTCAGTTCTATCTCCCCTCTTGCCGCCTTTGGCGCCACTTCTTTTTGGCGCCAAAGTCGGCTCCCAATTTGGACGCCGACTCCACGTCACTCATTTTGGTGAATTATACAGAAGAGAGAGAGCTTTTTTCAAAAATGGACACCCCCAGCCCGGGGACCACCAATACAGATACCCCCAGCCAGGAGGCTACCACAAGAAAAACTGCTCCCCAAGAGGACGGCTCCCCAACAGGGGAAGCAAAAAGCAACGGGGCATACCGCCCGGACACGAAACCGAAGGACGCCCCCCAGAAGGGAGAAAACTCACCAGCAGCTCCCCAAGAGGGCGACTCCCCACAAAGGGGAGAAAAAACAATGTTGGACAGGGCATCCCGCTCTGACAACAAAAATCAAGAGGCAGTAGCCCCAAAGGACGATAAGAGAGACAGTGCTCCCCAGGAGGGCTACTGCCCCAAAAGGGGAGCAAATCAAGAAAACGAGGGGGCATACAGCCTAAACCTCCCCAAAACAAAAGGGGCAAAAGCTCCCAAGGACAATGCTCCCCAGGAGGCCGACTCCCCAAAAAGGGAAGTATTTCCTGGAAGAAGTATAGAGCAGGGAGAGTCGGTCCCAAAGGAAAGCGGAAAGGGAAATGCCCCTCAAAATAGCAACCCTTCCGCCAAGGAACAGCAAAAACAGTCCAACCTCACCAAAGATCCAACACCAACAAGAGGGTTGGCATGGGGGAAGACTGTAGAGAAGCAACTGTCCCCTCAAGAGTATAAAGACTTGTACTTGACCAAGTACAGACAATACATAGAGGGGGCAGAAATTAAACCAGTGCCAGGCGCTTGGGAGGCAATCGAAGACAGAGTGCTCTCCCTCATCATCTCGGATATGCCGGAAAACCGCCTCCTAGGGATGAAAAAGGAAGACATGGCAGGGCTCCTACATAAGCTAAATATCCCGGTATTATACCTGTACCAGAGGAGCTACGCCATGTGGGACATCCTCCTACCCACCAAGGAAGATGCAGAGAGACTCTCCCTCCAAGAAATAAAGCATGGGAGAGTCAAACTAACACCTGAATACCAGGGCAAGAGAAGGACTCGGGTGCAGGTATTTAATGTGCCAACCCAAATACCTGCGGAAGTATTAGGATGCCTCTTCAGCCAGTACGGTGAGGTAGAACAGGTGACCCCAATACGGTCAAAAACTGGGACTCACCTGGGCTGCTACACAATAGCAATGAGGCTGAAGAGGAAAGGTTTTCAGGCAATACCACCGCTGCTGACATACAAAGACGCCAGCATAACGGTAGTGGTGGAGGGCCGTCGTCCACACTGTTGGTTCTGCCAAAAGCAGGGCCACATGGCTAGGAGTTGCCCCCAAAGGGTAACCCCTAATCCAATAACCCAAAAGGCGGTCACATCCACTGAGACAACGCCCGCACCAAAACAGGCGGCAACAACCCCTGCAACTGCAGCACCAACCCCAGCTCCAAGGAAAACTCAAACCACCCAGGAGGCCAAGGGGGAAGAATGGAGCACGGTAGTGAGACAAAAGCGGAAACACTTAATCCCTTCTGCCACCGTCCCACCACCAGCCCAAAAATCGAGGCAGGAGCCTCTGCAAATGCAGAAACAACAACAGCCACCGCAGCCAATGCCGCGGAAACAACTGCAGCAGCAACTACTGCAACAGCAAAATCAGCAAGTGCAGCAGAAGCAGCAGCAGCAACGACACCAGCGAGAGCAGCAACAACAAAAACAGCTGCAGCAGCAAATAGAGGAGCAGACACAACCAACGGTCCCCACACCAATCGAGACGGGGATCAAGCGGAGAAAAGACTGCTCCTCTGAGGATGAATCCGCAAGTGAGAGGGAGAGGAACTCAACCTCACCTCTCCCCGGTTCATTCGAAAGAATGAAAAAGAAAAACAAAAGAAGAAAAGAGGAAGAAAAGGTGGCCCCCACTCCCTGTGAACATACACCACCCCTAACAACAAAATCCACTTCCACCCCCAAACCACACACTGCAACAACACCAGACACCGCACCAACACCAGACACCGCACTAACACCAGACACCGCACCAACACGAGACACCACACCAACACCAGACACCGCACCAACACCAACACCAGACACCGCACCAACACCAAACACTGCACCAACACCAACACCAACACCAGGCACCACACAAACACCCGTCCCCACACCAAGGCAAACTGAGCCACTACCCCAAAAAGAAAATGAAAAGAATGAACCGAGGGAGAGGAGAGACTCCTCTGCCTCTTGCAGACCAAAGGTCCTTGCCCCTGAGGAACTATGTTATGTAGACCCTCTATCTGTGGCCACAGACATTTCCCATCGGCAGAGGAAAAACTTAAAACCTCTGCTCGATTACAAACAGATAGAGGGGAAAGATGTAAATATCCCCTCAAATTTCCCGGACGCCCCACTCCTAATAACCTTTGTCAGAACTCCAGAGGCCTGCAAGACCAACTTGTGGACAAGGCTGCAGGCCGCTGAAGGGGCGTTTCCGGGAATTGAACTGGTTAAAAAAAATGACCCTTCTCTTGATGAACTGTCAAAACAATGCAAGGGAAGGGTCCCAGTGTTGGTCCATCCGTCACTCTATAGGGCCCTTAAATTGACCTACCCTTTGGATGTCGGCGGCATTGTGAGAGAAGGTCAGGACATGAAAAACCTGACCACCTTGAGCATTGCACACAACGTCGGTGTCCTTTCCCCGGCTGACTTCGGAGCTGAGTGTAACACACCTTAAGGTAGGTACCATGGCTTTGAATTTGGCTAGTCTGAATGCGAGGGGCTTGAGATCATCGGGCCGGGCGGCTCGCCTCCGGCATGACCTCTTGTCCCTGGGAGTGGATGTCGCTGCGATTCAGGAGACGCATTTCGTTTCCTCTGTGGACTGTCAGGTGCTGGCCCGAGACTTTGAGGTTTTCTCAGCATATGGCAGCCCGCGGGGGAAGGGAGTTTCCGTGCTGGTTAAACGTACCCTGTCGGCGACGGTCGACGTTGTCCATAGAGATGCAGTGGGTAGGCTGGTTGTGGCCGATGTTGCCGTAAAAGATTCTGTGTTTCGGGTGATTGCGGTTCATGCGCCCAGCACCGCTCGTGAGAGGGTCTCATTCTTCAGTCAGCTTGACGCGTTTGTAGATTGTCGGAAGCGGGTAGTGCTAATGGGGGATTGGAATTCCATCTTAGACCCCGACATAGATAAGGTAGGAGGCGGAGCTAGAGGATCGGAGAGGTGCGAGTCCAGCCTGGCTGATCTGATGGCTAGATGCGGTCTGGTCGACAGGTTTCGGGTCGAGCATCCAGGGCGGGAGATGTGGACGTGGACCAATAGTGTTTCCTCCTATCCAAATACTTATTTGGACAGGATGTTAGTTAGGAGAGGCGAAGTAGACTTCTTATCTTGTCCCACGTTCACTTGGCTAGGCCAGACGGACCATAAATTAGTTATGGCCCGGCTGAAGCTAGGAAATAGGCCTAAGTTAGCGGGGTACTGGAAGTTAAACACCTCCCTTCTGGAGAGACAAGACTTCCAAGATCAGTTAAGAGAATTGATTAAAAAGGCACTAGTGGGGGCGGTTACCGGGAGTAAGTGGTGGTTAGGTCTCAAAGCCAAGATCAGAAGCTTCTCCGTCAAGTATGCCCAGCGCCTCGCACTAGATAAGGCCAAGACGAAGAAGAAGCTAGAGCAGAAACTAGCCCAGGCTACCGGGGAGGGTGATAGGGTTAGTCAGGAACTAGCTAAGCAGGACCTTCTACGCGAGACTAGCGAGCGTTACGAAGGCCAAGTAGTTAGAGCTAGGCTTAGAAAGATAGGCAACGAAGCAGTCAATTCTGATGCAGACGTGCGCCGTGAGGTTTCTAGGCGTGGCTCGGACAAATATATTGCAAAAATCAAACATCCGAATGGACGCACCCTGGAATCGACTCGGGAGATCTGCGAGGGGTTTCGAGAACATTTCGAGGAGCGTTTTACGCAGCAGCCCGATCTTCCGGTCCTTGAGTTTAGCGACTATTTGGCCGACTCTCCCCGCCTCGAGGCGGCTAGAGCGGCTGGTTGCGAGGGCCGGGTGACGGAGCAGGAGGTCTTTACTGCGCTGAAGCAGGTCAGCTGTGACAGATCGCCAGGACTTGATGGTCTGCCATACGAACTGTACTTGAGGCTGTCGCCCATGTTTCTGCCTCTTCTGACGGATATGTTCAACCATTGGTTTGCTCAGGGATCCATCCCAGGGCAGGTGACCAAGGGAGTGATCACATTGCTGAAGAAAGGTGACGGGCATGGAGGGGAAGAGTTAGATGACTACAGGCCCATAACTCTGCTAAACACAGAGTTGAAGATTTTGGCCAAGGTCCTGTCGAATCGGCTGCAGGTTGTTATCGACGAGTTGGTTGAACCAGAACAGAACTACGCTGTGAAGGGGAGATCGATTCAGAACAACTTGCACCTGATCCGCATGATCCTAGAGGGGGGAATAGATGACGACACAGAAGCCGCGCTGATAAACTTAGATCAGTCCAAAGCTTTCGATAGGGTCGACCATCGTTTCCTGGCATCTGTCTTAGAGGCCGCCGGTTTTAAACCGGACTTTTGCAAGTGGATCTCCATAATGTATCGGCAGCCCATGGCTGTCGTGCAAGTGAACGGAAAGCGCTCGAAACCCTTTGTTATCTCTCGGTCGGTTCGTCAGGGTTGTCCGCTGTCGCCCCTGCTTTATGTCCTGGCTTTGGAGCCTCTTCTCCGCAAGCTGAGACATGGGGAGGCAAATTCGGCCCTGCGCGGAATGGCTCTGCCTGGCGGCTCAGCTGCCAAGGTATCCGCGTTCGCCGATGATGTCACGATCTTCGTGTCGGGCTCCAGAGACATTGAGGTCGTGTCGGAGGCACTCACACAGTACGAAAGAATTACAGGGGCCAAGATAAACCGCAACAAGTCGGTAGGACTGCGGTTGGGCGCATGGAGTGGCAACGCAAACCTCCCTGCGCCCTTCAGCTGGACAGATGGCCCGGTCCGGATCCTCGGCGTGTGGTTCGGACCGGGTCTCCAGCTTGACAAGAATTGGTTGGAGGTACGGTCAAAGGTGGAGGCTGCAGTCAGTTCGTGGCTTCCTAGGAAACTTTCCTTAAAGGGTAGAGCTGAGGCGTGCGCCACTTACGTCTTTCCTCTCATCCTTTACCGACTGGCCGTACTTTCCCTGCCTGCACAACACCTAAAAGCTCTCGTCGAACTCTTGTCCTCGCTCCTTTGGGACAGAGGAAGACACTGGGTGAGCAGACAGGTCTGTATTCAACGTCCGTGTGAGGGAGGCTTGGGAATGCCGGACTTGAAGTGTCATCGAGATGCTGAGAGACTGGCCTTCCTGAGCAACTATATGCAGGAGGACCAACCGTGGCACCCCGTGGTTACTGCCGCCTTCCCCGACCTCGTTCTCGACCCTTCCATCGAGAGCCGTCGCAGGCCGCGGGGAGAATCTGCCTACATGAAAGAGTGCCGAGCCGCGCTAAAACGACTACCAAGGTCCAGTGACCTTGTGACTGCTACCCGTAGGGAACTCCACAGGGATCTAGTGAGGGAGGCCGCTGACGACCCGCTATGCGCGCGTTTGGGGTGGCAGCAGAGTGAGATCCGCTCCGCGTGGAGCTGGGCGCCAGGTTCGAGTCATCTGAACAATTCGGAGTTCTCTCTGACCTGGCGATTGGCCCGAAATGCACTTCCACTCAACAACATACAATGCAGTTCTGGGTTTCTGGAGTCGCCCGATTGTCCCCGTTGTGGGACAACGGCTGTGGAAACTACGGATCACGCTTTCTTTGATTGCCGCGAACTCCGCCAGTACTGGTCGTATGTCAGTGGGGTGACGGCTCGCATCGATCCTGAGCATCCTCGCCCAATTACTGTATCCAATGTTGTGGACAACGTGAGGCCGCCGTGGGACCGGGAAAGACAAATGGTCTACGTTACGATTCTGGCCGTGGCGAGAATGGTGATTTGGACGTCGCGTCTGCAAGGTTGCCGGGGGGTGTTGTCTTTTTCTGATCAAGATCTGATCGCGTTCTTTAAACACCAACTACGGGTGAAGATCAGATGTGATAGAAGAAGGCTGCATCGCGCGGCATTTGACAGAAGATGGATACATGTGGCAAGTCTGTGTGTACGAAGAGGAGCCAAATTCGAATACGTGTTCCCCGCCTAGATGTGGAACGCGCAGTTCTGTAAAGTTAAATTAAACAAGTAGTCTCTCAGCTAGCTGAGTGTGTGTTCCATCCCTCCCCGATTAGGAAGCCTCCAAGATCCCCATCCCCTCTTACCTGCAATTTTTGTTTTTCACCCCTTCCTCTAAATTTTACCCATCTTGGAGAAAAAGAAATACAAACTAACCTCCATCCCTTACCCACAAAATTTTCTTTTCTCCATTCACCCCCATCTAGAGGGCATCCCCACCTAGAGACTGACCCGCAGAAGCGAGGTTCCTTTTACAAACCTAGTGGAACGGGCAGTCTATCAACTAGACGGGGTTGGGAGGGTCCTACTAATCACCTTTTGTTTTTTCTTCCCCCTCCCTCGACACAAATGAATTATTGTTACCATTTTATTGTTATCTTTTTTGTTTTTACACGTCAATAAAAAATGTTTTAAAAATTGGGAGTTACTAGGACGTCCCCCAAGATGAAAGGGTGAATGCGGTATTATGGTGAAAGAAGATACTAGCTGGGAGAAACTTTTGACTTTGTTTAGTTCTGGAGCGACAAGGATGACCAACGACCCCCAAAATCCCCCCTTTTGAGTTGGCCATGTGCCTAAGTTTTTTGTTCACCGTTAATTTTACTGTATTTTTTTAACATGAATAAAAGATTTAATATCTCAAAGTGTAGTATCTGTTCCGGCAGATGCTGCACTTAAGATAATTTGTACCAGTCAATGGAGGGGAAACCCTCTATACTGGGACAATTATTATTTTTGGTAACCAGAGTGACCCCTTTTTGCCTACTTTTAGGGGAGCTGGTTTTTACCTCACATTAAAAACGGCCTTGTGCCTAATTTGCTCAGTGGGGGAGCAAATAAATACCATCTGTTCTCTCAGTTACTAAACTTGACCCACCACCGGGCTTTCGGGCTAGGTTAAGGTGTTTTTTCTTACTAACCTTTGTTAGTTAGGACCGACCCCCTCCTTTGGGGAGTCAGGACCTAGAGGACCGACTCCACATTTGTGGGAGCTTGGACTCGGAAACCGATCCCCTCTTTTGGGAGACTGGAATCTCGGGACCAACACCACTATCGCTGGTAGTTGAGACCTTCTTTTTTCATTTGTTGTTTTTTGCATGTTGTTTTTTCTTCGTTTCGGTCTCACTTCTCGAGACTGGGATGGTCTAATTTCTCAACACTTAATTGCCTGAGCAGCACTCTGACCTGCCAGGCCCAAACTTTGTCTATCTTCGCTGCTCTCCCAGTGGATCGAGCAGACAGGGTTCTCTTTCTCGCTTCCGTTGGGGTAAGTTAGTGGGTAGGGTGACGTGGGGTAGGGCGGGTGCTTCGTTTCTGCTCCCCTCTGTGGGCAGGGATGCCTATCCCCTCTCTCTCTTAATTGCGACGCGGCACTCTGACCCGCTAGCACCCACTGCGTCTTTCTTCTCTGCTCTCCCCCCTCGCGGGGGGATCTGAGCTGCTAACCCGACATCCCCGTGAGAGGAAGTCAAAAACTCTAATTTCTTCAAAGTCCGCTCCTCCCCCTCCTCCCCCTCCATTCCCCTGGGTTTTCTTTTCCCCCACTACACTTTGGTCCGCGCCAGCGGCCAGTGCAACCGCCACGATGCCAGGCAGGAGGGGTACGTCACCCCAAATGTGCAGCATCTCAACTGCGAACGACTCCCTATGTGAGGGAGCTGATGCATCTCCCGGCGAGACGGCGCCAGGAAACAAGGTAGGGCCCCGGCGCGCGGCGACCTTGGAAGAAAGCGGGAGGGTAGGGCCGCAGCCCGCGGCGACCCCCCAAAAAGCACCTGCAACCGCTCCCCACGAGGGCAACCCAGCGGAAAAAGCTGCCGTTAAGTCACTAGCTGGGGAAAGTGCAGAACCCAGCCAACCAGCTGCACCCCAGGACGGCAGAACCAAGGGAGGAAGACCGGGGAACCCATCCCCCGCTCCCCCAAAGGGCGACTCCCCAACAGAAAAGGAGGAAATCAGCACCGCGGACCAAACCGAGGCGCTGGATGAAGACGTAATAGCCTCCATCAGCTCACTATTCGGCGGGGAAGACAGTGATTGGCCCCCCAACACTCACCAAGAGGACCAAATACGGAAAAGGGGTGACTCTCCGGCCAGTGGTAACAAAAGCAAGCTGGAAGGAGAGACACCCTTGACAGTACCCACCAAGGCTCCAGCTGGGAACACGGCACCAGAAGGGGAGACACCTCCATCCCCCAAGGGGACAGCCACCCAGCAAAGAAAGAAAATAAGAAAGGACAGCGGCCCGGAGAGCAAACCAAGCCAGGACGAAACAACGCCAAGGACACAATGGCCTACTTTGCCTGGTAACGGCCCAGTTCCGAAACCAAAAATGCCCATAACAGGAGAGAGCCCCACAACACCAGCTACGCCCCCCAACCCGAGTCCAGCTGACACCCACCAGGATGGAGGACCGGCATGGGGCCCCAAAGAGCAGCAAGGGAAGTTGACGCCCGAAGACTACAGAGCACTCTTCGACTCCACTTACAAGGAGTATACCCAGGGGAACAACATCCAACCCCTCCCGGGTCAAGTGGAAGTTCTGGAGAAAAGAGTGCTCTCGCTGATAACTTCAGACACCAAGACAAGGGGTCTGACGGGCGTCAACAAGGACACCATGATGAACGTGTTGCTGGAGCAGAACATTCCCGCCAACTACATCTGTAGAAGGAGTTACGCACAGTGGGATGTTCTGCTCCCCACCTCCGAAGACGCAGTCAGGCTGTCCAGGACCTGCCATCAGAGCAGGAACATAAAGCTCCAACCCATCTATATGAACAAGAGGAGAGCAAATGTTTCTGCTCTAAACGTCCCCTGCTATATGGAGGCCAAACAACTGGGGGCTATCCTAAGCCAGTATGGAGACGTAGAGGAAGTCACCCCGGTCCGCGGATTAAGAAACATCATGACCGGGGACTACAAAGTACAGATGGTCCTGGACAAGGCTGGATTCTACGCCATCCCAGCCACACTCAAGTTCGGAGAGTGGACACTCTCCCTTATAGTGGAAGGGAGGAGGCCTCATTGCTGGCTGTGCACACAACAAGGGCATATGGCGAAGGACTGTCCAAAGAGGAATGGAGGGAAGAAGCCCACAAAAGCGGCGGGAACAAGCGTGACAACAAATCAAGCCGCTGCTCCCGCGCCGGCCGCAAATCCTCCAGAGGCACCGACAGGCTGGGTGACGGTCGTAAAGAAAGGCAAGATCAACAAACAGCCATCCTTGCAGACAGTCACCCAAGACCAAGAACAACCGAAGAGCGAGACGGAGAAAATGGACACACAGACACCCTCCTCCTCAAACAAGAGGAAACTACCAGAATCTGAGGAGGAGGCCGCGTCAGAGGCAGAGGAAGAGACAACAACAGTCTCTATGGCCCTGAGCGCAACAGAGATCAGGAGGGCCAGGAGGAGGAAAAGCCGCAAGACACGCGCAAACCCTCCTACCCCCACTGAGACTGAGAAGGACTCCCTCGCAACAACAACACAGGATGAGCCCCCTGTGATCCCAACACCCCAGCAACCCGAACAACCTTCCCCCTCTCCTATAAAGGCCCCAAGAAACTCTTCCCGCCCCTCATCCCGTGACAGGAGCCAAAAAGAAGAAAACGAGCAGGCTACCCCCTCCCCAAGCGCTCAGCCTCCCCATCAACCAAAAGAGGTCCCCTCCCCCACTCCCAAAGTCCGCACTGAACGGACCAAAAAGCTCCCCTTTCTGCCAGGAAGCAGGATTTGTGAAACAGACCCTCTCCAACCGGCTCCGGACCTTAAAGGACAACAGAAGGTCCGGTACAATAAACTCAAAAACTTTGAAAAAGTCGGTGGAGACCTAGTAACAGACCCCACTAAATTCAAGGACGCTCCCTTGTTGACCACTTTCGTTAGGGTCAACAAGGACGGTAGGACTGGAGGAATGTGGGCAATGATTAAGGCAGCGAAGAATGCGATCCCAGGCCAGCAGCTGGTGGATAGGGACCATCCTTCACTGACCAACATTTTCTTTAAATGTGAGGGTAGAATCCCCATGTATGTACACCCATCGCTATACAGGGCACTCAAACTAACCTTCCCCCTGGACGTGGGGGGCGTGGCCAAGGATGGATCACCTTCATCGGATTTACTTACCGGCAGCCTTGGCCAGGCCTGCCATGTCCTCACTGCCCAGGATTTCAGACCCGTCTGTGACAGTGCTTGAGGTAAGTGATCATGTCTTTGAACTTGGCTACATTGAATGTGAGGGGCATCAGGTGTCGAAGCAAGGCCTCGCGCGTTGTGAGAGACTTGGTGTCCCTCAAGGTAGATATTGCCGCTATCCAGGAGACCCACTTTGTTTGTGACGCGGATTGTCAGGTGCTGGTAAACGATTACGATGTCTACTCAGCATATGGCAATACCTATAGTCGTGGAATCTCCTTGCTAGTGAGTCGCACCCTGTCAGCGTCGGTGAATGTTGTTCACGCAGGCGAGGACGGGCGGGCGCTTGTTGTTGATGTTGCTGTTAATTGTAGTGTTTTTCGGATTGTTGCTGTTTATGCTCCCAATGCTGCTGTAGAGAGGGCAACCTTTTTTCGACGGTTGGAGGGCTTCTTAGTGGATCCGGAACGGTTAGTTTTAATGGGGGATTGGAATGCAATCCTTGATCCCAAAATAGATAAGGTCGGGGGGACTAGCGGGTCGGCGTGGTGTGACAGCAGTCTGTCTGACCTGATGGCCTCGTGCGATCTCGTCGACAGATTTCGTCTGGATCATCCGGGGCGGGAGATGTGGACGTGGCATCCTGTAGTGCCTTCCCATCCAAGCACTTACTTGGATCGGATGTTAGTTAGAAGAGGCGATGTAGACTTCCTATCTTGCCCCACGTTCCACTTGCTAGGACACTCGGACCATAAACTTGTTATGGCCCGTTTGAGCTTAAGCGCTAGGCCTAAACTGGCCGGATACTGGAAGTTCAACAGCACCTTGTTGGAGCTGGAGGACTACCGGTTGAAGGTCACTGAGCTAATTCAGCGGGCTTTAGTGGGGGCGGTTACAGGGAGTAAGTGGTGGGTTAGTCTCAAGGCCAAAATTAGGCGCTTCTCTGTCCAGTATAGCCAACGCCTCGCGATAGATAAGGCTAAGGCAAAGAAGCGTTTAGAGGATAAGCTGACCCGGGCGGTGGAGGGGGGAGACCCCCTAGAGTTAGCACTAGCTAAACAAGATCTCAACCGCTTGGCTAGCGAGCGGTATGAAGGTCAAGTAGTTAGGGCTAGGTTAAAGAAAGTTTCTAACGAGGCTGTGAATGTTGACGCTGTTGAGCGTAAGGCTGCTTTAAGGCGCGGTTCGGATGGGTACATTCGTAAAGTACATAACCTGGAAGGACACCCCTTAGTATCGACTCAGGAGATCTGCGAGGGGTTTCGGGAGCATCTATCGGTGCGCTTCACCCAACTACCCGGACTCAGGGTTGATGAGTTTGGCAGCTATTTGGCTGACTCGCCCCGCCTCACGGCGGCTCGGGCGGCTAGCTGTGATGGTCTTATTACTGAACATGAGGTCATTACTGCGTTGAAGCAGGTCGGCTATAACAAATCCCCGGGGCTTGATGGTCTACCCTACGAGTTTTACTTGAGGCTGTCGCCCATGTTGGTCCCTATTCTGAAGGATATGTTCAACCATTGGTTTGCCCAGGGTTCCATCCCTGGACAGGTGACCAAAGGTGTGATCACATTGCTGAGGAAAGGTCAACGGCATGGTGGGAGGGAAAACTTTGATGATTTTAGGCCCTTGACTCTGCTAAACACAGAGTTAAAGATTTTGGCAAAGATTCTTGCGAATCGCTTGCAGGTTGTCATCACTGACTTGATCGAACCGGACCAGACTTATGCTGTGAAGGGGAGATCGATTCAAGACAATTTGCACTTGATACGCTCGATCATAGAGGGGACAGAAGACGACGCCGAAGCCGCGCTGATCAGTTTGGATCAGTCCAAGGCATTCGATAGGGTCGACCATCGGTTCCTAGGATCTGTGCTAGAGGCCGCCGGATTTAATCCGGACTTCCGCAAGTGGATCTTTGTTCTGTATGACAGGCCGACGGTAGCGGTGCAGATCAACGGTAAGCTGTCGGAGTCATTCGCTGTCTCTCGGTCGGTGCGACAGGGTTGTCCGCTGTCGCCTCTGTTGTATGTCCTGGCGTTGGAACCCCTCCTTCGCAAGTTAAGGGACGAGGCGGCTACACCAGTCCTGCGCGGAATAGCTCTCCCTGGAGGCACACGAGCCAGGGTTTCCGCGTTCGCCGATGACGTCACCGTGTTCGTGTCTTGCCTCACGGACGTTCAAGCGGTGGTCGAGGCGCTCGCTCGATACGAAGAAGTAACAGGGGCCATCTTCAACCGTAGCAAGTCTGTTGGCCTGCGGTTGGGGGCCTGGACCGGGGTAAACTCGCTTCCAGGTATTTTCAGCTGGACCGATGGACCGGTCCGCATTCTCGGTGTCTGGTTTGGACCGGGACTTCAGCTGGAAAAGAATTGGTCGGAAGTACAGTCTAAGGTCAAATCGTCAGTAAAGACTTGGATTGGAAGGAAATTGTCCTTGAAGGGTCGGGCGGAGGCGTGTGCTACATACGTCTTTCCGCTCATCCTTTACCGTTTGTCTGTACTTCCTCTCCCTGCAGAACGACTAACCCGCTTACAAGGGCGCCTCGATTCACTTTTGTGGAACGAGGGTAAGCATTATGTCTGCAGAGAGGTCTGTGTTCAAAATCCGAGCGAGGGAGGCCTGGGTCAGCCCAGTCTCTTGTGTCATAGAAACGCCGAGAGATTGGCTTTCCTGGGTCGTTCGCTTGAAGGAGACGCTCCTTGGGTCCCTGTGGTTGAGAACTCGTTTCCCAATCTCAAACCCAACCCTTCGGTAGAAGGTCGTCGTAGACCGAAGGGGGAGTCCAAGTTCTTCTCCGAATGCCGAACCGCTCTTAGAGCTTTGCCGGGGACCAATGTCCTCGATCAGCCAAGGAAGAAACTGTATCGGGATTTAGTGGAGGGGACCGCGAAGGATCCACTTTGTAGGCGGATGGGATGGTCGATGGAGGTTGTCCGTTCTCAATGGCGTTGGGCGCCGGGACGGGAGATTCTGAATAACTCGGAATTCTCCCTGACTTGGCGACTGGTCCGAAATGCGCTGCCCCTCTTCGACGTACTTTTCCGGTATAAAGAACATACCAGCCGCTTCTGTCTGTGCTGTGACGAACGCGAGCCCGAAACAATCGAGCACGCGTTTTTTAGTTGCAGCCGGATACAGCCCCTATTAAGGTACGTCGAGGGGGTAACAGCTCGCATCGATGCCGAGTGTCTGCTCGATCTCGACGTAGGAACTTTTGTGTACAACATGGAGCCGCCGTTCCCCAGGGAGGAAAGTTTGGTTTTCCTGGCGATCCTAGCAGTAGCGCGTATGACCATTTGGATCGCGCGCCTCAAGTTGGTCCACGAAGGGACATCTGTTCCTGATCGGGATCTGATCGTTTACTTTAAACATTTGCTTAAAGTAAAGATCAGATGCGATTGGAAGAGGTTGCCTAGAGTGGAATTTGACAAGAGGTGGGTGCACAGCACTAGTTTGTGCATCCGTCGAGGAGCCAAGTTTCAATACGTGTTCCCTCCTTAGGCATGGCATGGGCGGTGCTGGGTCCTACGGAACCCATCCCGCCTAGGTTAGCATTATAAGTTCAGTAAAGTAACTCTTGACTGGTGGTACAAATGAGATCCTGTTCCTGATTTTATTTTTTGGTATTAGAGAACCTCTGAGTCTGCCCAACCCCCCTGCTCCTCATCTTTATTTTCTGATGCCCCCGGTCATCCCCCTACTCAGAGGTCACCTTCCTACCCCCTCCATCCGTTGCTTTATTTTCTCCCACCTCCATTAAGGCGACTTCCCCAAACCCCATTAGGGATGCTCTGCTTGTTTTCGGTTCCCCGGAAAACAGTGGGGGATCTAGCCACATAGAATAGTACAGGGGGGTCTTACTAACAACACATTAGTAGTTTTTTCTTTATTTTTGAAATGAACACTTTCATTAGTTTTTTCCCACTCCACGAACATTTTACGCCAATTAATTCAAGAACTCTTTCTAATGAAATCGAACTTTATTTTCTCACACATACACACAAAAAAAAAAAAAAAAAAAAAAAAATGCACACACAACATACAGAAATGAATATACAAATTGTACATAGTTAAATTTTACATTGAACGCTGGGGTTATTAGTTAGATTAGGATCCACAGAGTGATTGAGGTATTTTGGTAAATGTTGCCAGTCAAGAGTAAGACTTCAAAGTCTCATCTGTTACATAGTCAAAAAGACCCTGTACCCTCCCCCTCCCAATTTCTTGTAGGGCCTTGTGCCTAATTTTGTTGAATTGAATTTTTTGTTCGTTTTTTATGTTCAATTTTTTCTTTCTCAATAAAATATATAAACAAGATCAAAGTGTAGTATCTGTTCTCTCAGTTACTAAACTTGACCCACCACCGGGCTTTCGGGCTAGGTTAAGGTGTTTTTTCTTACTAACCTTTGTTAGTTAGGACCGACCCCCTCCTTTGGGGAGTCAGGACCTAGAGGACCGACTCCACATTTGTGGGAGCTTGGACTCGGAAACCGATCCCCTCTTTTGGGAGACTGGAATCTCGGGACCAACACCACTATCGCTGGTAGTTGAGACCTTCTTTTTTCATTTGTTGTTTTTTGCATGTTGTTTTTTCTTCGTTTCGGTCTCACTTCTCGAGACTGGGATGGTCTAATTTCTCAACACTTAATTGCCTGAGCAGCACTCTGACCTGCCAGGCCCAAACTTTGTCTATCTTCGCTGCTCTCCCAGTGGATCGAGCAGACAGGGTTCTCTTTCTCGCTTCCGTTGGGGTAAGTTAGTGGGTAGGGTGACGTGGGGTAGGGCGGGTGCTTCGTTTCTGCTCCCCTCTGTGGGCAGGGATGCCTATCCCCTCTCTCTCTTAATTGCGACGCGGCACTCTGACCCGCTAGCACCCACTGCGTCTTTCTTCTCTGCTCTCCCCCCTCGCGGGGGGATCTGAGCTGCTAACCCGACATCCCCGTGAGAGGAAGTCAAAAACTCTAATTTCTTCAAAGTCCGCTCCTCCCCCTCCTCCCCCTCCATTCCCCTGGGTTTTCTTTTCCCCCACTACACTTTGGTCCGCGCCAGCGGCCAGTGCAACCGCCACGATGCCAGGCAGGAGGGGTACGTCACCCCAAATGCGCAGCATCTCAACTGCTAACGACTCCCTATGTGAGGGAGCTGATGCATCTCCCGGCGAGACGGCGCCAGGAAACAAGGTAGGGCCCCGGCGCGCGGCGACCTTGGAAGAAAGCGGGAGGGTAGGGCCGCAGCCGGCGGCGACCCCCCAAAAAGCACCTGCAACCGCTCCCCACGAGGGCAACCCAGCGGAAAAAGCTGCCGTTAAGTCACTAGCTGGGGAAAGTGCAGCACCCAGCCAACCAGCTGCACCCCAGGACGGCAGAACCAAGGGAGGAAGACCGGGGAACCCATCCCCCGCTCCCCCAAAGGGCGACTCCACAACAGAAAAGGAGGAAATCAGCACCGCGGACCAAACCGAGGCGCTGGATGAAGACGTAATAGCCTCCATCTGCTCACTATTCGGCGGGGAAGACAGTGATTGGCCCCCCAACACTCCCCAAGAGGACCAAATACGGAAAAGGGGTGACTCTCCGGCCAGTGGTAACAAAAGCAAGCTGGAAGGAGAGACACCCTTGACAGTACCCACCAAGGCTCCAGCTGGGAACACGGCACCAGAAGGGGAGACACCTCCATCCCCCAAGGGGACAGCCACCCAGCAAAGGAAGAAAATAAGAAAGGGGAGCAGCCCGGAGAGCAAACCAAGCCAGGACGAAACAACGCCAAAAACACAATGGCCTACTTTGCCTGGTAACGGCCCAGTTCCGAAGCCAAAAATGCCCATAACAAGAGAGAGCCCCACAACACCAGCTACGCCCCCCAACCTGAGTCCAGCTGACACCCACCAGGATGGAGGACCGGCATGGGGCCCCAAAGAGCAGCAAGGGAAGTTGACGCCCGAAGACTACAGAGCACTCTTCGACTCCACTTACAAGGAGTATACCCAGGGGAACAACATCCAACCCCTCCCGGGTCAAGTGGAAGTTCTGGAGAAAAGAGTGCTCTCGCTGATAACTTCAGACACCAAGACAAGGGGTCTGACGGGCGTCAACAAGGACACCATGATGAACGTGTTGCTGGAGCAGAACATTCCCGCCAACTACATCTGTAGAAGGAGTTACGCACAGTGGGATGTTCTGCTCCCCACCTCCGAAGACGCAGTCAGGCTGTCCAGGACCTGCCATCAGAGCAGGAACATAAAGCTCCAACCCATCTATATGAACAAGAGGAGAGCAAATGTTTCTGCTCTAAACGTCCCCTGCTATATGGAGGCCAAACAACTGGGGGCTATCCTAAGCCAGTATGGAGACGTAGAGGAAGTCACCCCGGTCCGCGGATTAAGAAACATCATGACCGGGGACTACAAAGTACAGATGGTCCTGGACAAGGCTGGATTCTACGCCATCCCAGCCACACTCAAGTTCGGAGAGTGGACACTCTCCCTTATAGTGGAAGGGAGGAGGCCTCATTGCTGGCTGTGCACACAACAAGGGCATATGGCGAAGGACTGTCCAAAGAGGAACGGAGGGAAGAAGCCCACAAAAGCGGCGGGAACAAGCGTGACAACAAATCAAGCCGCTGCTCCCGCGCCGGCCGCAAATCCTCCAGAGGCACCGACAGGCTGGGTGACGGTCGTAAAGAAAGGCAAGATCAACAAACAGCCATCCTTGCAGACAGTCACCCAAGACCAAGAACAACCGAAGAGCGAGACGGAGAAAATGGACACACAGACACCCTCCTCCTCAAACAAGAGGAAACTACCAGAATCTGAGGAGGAGGCCGCGTCAGAGGCAGAGGAAGAGACAACAACAGTCTCTATGGCCCTGAGCGCAACAGAGATCAGGAGGGCCAGGAGGAGGAAAAGCCGCAAGACACGCGCAAACCCTCCTACCCCCACTGAGACTGAGAAGGACTCCCTCGCAACAACAACACAAGATGAGCCCCCTGTGATCCCAACACCCCAGCAACCCGAACAACCTTCCCCCTCTCCTATAAAGGCCCCAAGAAACTCTTCCCGCCCCTCATCCCGTGACAGGAGCCAAAAAGAAGAAAACGAGCAGGCTACCCCCTCCCCAAGCGCTCAGCCTCCCCATCAACCAAAAGAGGTCCCCTCCCCCACTCCCAAAGTCCGCACTGAACGGACCAAAAAGCTCCCCTTCCTGCCAGGAAGCAGGATTTGTGAAACAGACCCTCTCCAACCGGCTCCGGACCTTAAAGGACAACAGAAGGTCCGGTACAATAAACTCAAAAACTTTGAAAAAGTCGGTGGAGACCTAGTAACAGACCCCACTAAATTCAAGGACGCTCCCTTGTTGACCACTTTCGTTAGGGTCAACAAGGACGGTAGGACTGGAGGAATGTGGGCAATGATTAAGGCAGCGAAGAATGCGATCCCTGGCCAGCAGCTGGTGGATAGGGACCATCCTTCACTGACCAACATTTTCTTTAAATGTGAGGGTAGAATCCCCATGTATGTACACCCATCGCTATACAGGGCACTCAAACTAACCTTCCCCCTGGACGTGGGGGGCGTGGCCAAGGATGGATCACCTTCATCGGATTTACTTACCGGCAGCCTTGGCCAGGCCTGCCATGTCCTCACTGCCCAGGATTTCAGACCCGTCTGTGACAGTGCTTGAGGTAAGTGATCATGTCTTTGAACTTGGCTACATTGAATGTGAGGGGCATCAGGTGTCGAAGCAAGGCCTCGCGCGTTGTGAGAGACTTGGTGTCCCTCAAGGTAGATATTGCCGCTATCCAGGAGACCCACTTTGTTTGTGACGCGGATTGTCAGGTGCTGGTAAACGATTACGATGTCTACTCAGCATATGGCAATACCTATAGTCGTGGAATCTCCTTGCTAGTGAGTCGCACCCTGTCAGCGTCGGTGAATGTTGTTCACGCAGGCGAGGACGGGCGGGCGCTTGTTGTTGATGTTGCTGTTAATTGTAGTGTTTTTCGGATTGTTGCTGTTTATGCTCCCAATGCTGCTGTAGAGAGGGCAACCTTTTTTCGACGGTTGGAGGGCTTCTTAGTGGATCCGGAACGGTTAGTTTTAATGGGGGATTGGAATGCAATCCTTGATCCCAAAATAGATAAGGTCGGGGGGACTAGCGGGTCGGCGTGGTGTGACAGCAGTCTGTCTGACCTGATGGCCTCGTGCGATCTCGTCGACAGATTTCGTCTGGATCATCCGGGGCGGGAGATGTGGACGTGGCATCCTGTAGTGCCTTCCCATCCAAGCACTTACTTGGATCGGATGTTAGTTAGAAGAGGCGATGTAGACTTCCTATCTTGCCCCACGTTCCACTTGCTAGGACACTCGGACCATAAACTTGTTATGGCCCGTTTGAGCTTAAGCGCTAGGCCTAAACTGGCCGGATACTGGAAGTTCAACAGCACCTTGTTGGAGCTGGAGGACTACCGGTTGAAGGTCACTGAGCTAATTCAGCGGGCTTTAGTGGGGGCGGTTACAGGGAGTAAGTGGTGGGTTAGTCTCAAGGCCAAAATTAGGCGCTTCTCTGTCCAGTATAGCCAACGCCTCGCGATAGATAAGGCTAAGGCAAAGAAGCGTTTAGAGGATAAGCTGACCCGGGCGGTGGAGGGGGGGGACCCCCTAGAGTTAGCACTAGCTAAACAAGATCTCAACCGCTTGGCTAGCGAGCGGTATGAAGGTCAAGTAGTTAGGGCTAGGTTAAACAAAGTTTCTAACGAGGCTGTGAATGTTGACGCTGTTGAGCGTAAGGCTGCTTTAAGGCGCGGTTCGGATGGGTACATTCGTAAAGTACATAACCTGGAAGGACACCCCTTAGTATCGACTCGGGAGATCTGCGAGGGGTTTCGGGAGCATCTATCGGTGCGCTTCACCCAACTACCCGGACTCAGGGTTGATGAGTTTGGCAGCTATTTGGCTGACTCGCCCCGCCTCACGGCGGCTCGGGCGGCTAGCTGTGATGGTCTTATTACTGAACATGAGGTCATTACTGCGTTGAAGCAGGTCGGCTATAACAAATCCCCGGGGCTTGATGGTTTACCCTACGAGTTTTACTTGAGGCTGTCGCCCATGTTGGTCCCTATTCTGAAGGATATGTTCAACCATTGGTTTGCCCAGGGTTCCATCCCTGGACAGGTGACCAAGGGTGTGATCACATTGCTGAGGAAAGGTCAACGGCATGGTGGGAGGGAAAACTTTGATGATTTTAGGCCCTTGACTCTGCTAAACACAGAGTTAAAGATTTTGGCAAAGATTCTTGCGAATCGCTTGCAGGTTGTCATCACTGACTTGATCGAACCGGACCAGACTTATGCTGTGAAGGGGAGATCGATTCAAGACAATTTGCACTTGATACGCTCGATCATAGAGGGGACAGAAGACGACGCCAAAGCCGCGCTGATCAGTTTGGATCAGTCCAAGGCATTCGATAGGGTCGACCATCGGTTCCTAGGATCTGTGCTAGAGGCCGCCGGATTTAATCCGGACTTCCGCAAGTGGATCTTTGTTCTGTATGACAGGCCGACGGTAGCGGTGCAGATCAACGGTAAGCTGTCGGAGTCATTCGCTGTCTCTCGGTCGGTGCGACAGGGTTGTCCGCTGTCGCCTCTGTTGTATGTCCTGGCGTTGGAACCCCTCCTTCGCAAGTTAAGGGACGAGGCGGCTACACCAGTCCTGCGCGGAATAGCTCTCCCTGGAGGCACACGAGCCAGGGTTTCCGCGTTCGCCGATGACGTCACCGTGTTCGTGTCTTGCCTCACGGACGTTCAAGCGGTGGTCGAGGCGCTCGCTCGATACGAAGAAGTAACAGGGGCCATCTTCAACCGTAGCAAGTCTGTTGGCCTGCGGTTGGGGGCCTGGACCAGGGTAAACTCGCTTCCAGGTATTTTCAGCTGGACCGATGGACCGGTCCGCATTCTCGGTGTCTGGTTTGGACCGGGACTTCAGCTGGAAAAGAATTGGTCGGAAGTACAGTCTAAGGTCAAATCGTCAGTAAAGACTTGGATTGGAAGGAAATTGTCCTTGAAGGGTCGGGCGGAGGCGTGTGCTACATACGTCTTTCCGCTCATCCTTTACCGTTTGTCTGTACTTCCTCTCCCTGCAGAACGACTAACCCGCTTACAAGGGCGCCTCGATTCACTTTTGTGGAACGAGGGTAAGCATTATGTCTGCAGAGAGGTCTGTGTTCAAAATCCGAGCGAGGGAGGCCTGGGTCAGCCCAGTCTCTTGTGTCATAGAAACGCCGAGAGATTGGCTTTCCTGGGTCGTTCGCTTGAAGGAGACGCTCCTTGGGTCCCTGTGGTTGAGAACTCGTTTCCCAACCTCAAACCCAACCCTTCGGTAGAAGGTCGTCGTAGACCGAAGGGGGAGTCCAAGTTCTTCTCCGAATGCCGAACCGCTCTTAGAGCTTTGCCGGGGACCAATGTCCTCGATCAGCCAAGGAAGAAACTGTATCGGGATTTAGTGGAGGGGACCGCGAAGGATCCACTTTGTAGGCGGATGGGATGGTCGATGGAGGTTGTCCGTTCTCAATGGCGTTGGGCGCCGGGACGGGAGATTCTGAATAACTCGGAATTCTCCCTGACTTGGCGACTGGTCCGAAATGCGCTGCCCCTCTTCGACGTACTTTTCCGGTATAAAGAACATACCAGCCGCTTCTGTCCGTGCTGTGACGAACGCGAGCCCGAAACAATCGAGCACGCATTTTTTAGTTGCAGCCGGATACAGCCCCTATTAAGGTACGTCGAGGGGGTAACAGCTCGCATCGATGCCGAGTGTCTGCTCGATCTCGACGTAGGAACTTTTGTGTACAACATGGAGCCGCCGTTCCCCAGGGAGGAAAGTTTGGTTTTCCTGGCGATCCTAGCAGTAGCGCGCATGACCATTTGGATCGCGCGCCTCAAGTTGGTCCACGAAGGGACATCTGTTCCTGATCGGGATCTGATCGTTTACTTTAAACATTTGCTTAAAGTAAAGATCAGATGCGATTGGAAGAGGTTGCCTAGAGTGGAATTTGACAAGAGGTGGGTGCACAGCACTAGTTTGTGCATCCGTCGAGGAGCCAAGTTTCAATACGTGTTCCCTCCTTAGGCATGGCATGGGCGGTGCTGGGTCCTACGGAACCCATCCCGCCTAGGTTAGCATTATAAGTTCAGTAAAGTAACTCTTGACTGGTGGTACAAATGAGATCCTGTTCCTGATTTTATTTTTTGGTATTAGAGAACCTCTGAGTCTGCCCCCCCCCTGTTCCTCATCTTTATTTTCTGATGCCCCCGGTCATCCCCCTACTCAGAGGTCACCTTCCTACCCCCTCCATCCGTTGCTTTATTTTCTCCCACCTCCATTAAGGCGACTTCCCCAAACCCCATTAGGGATGCTCTGCTTGTTTTCGGTTCCCCGGAAAACAGTGGGGGATCTAGCCACATAGAATAGTAGGGGGGTCTTACTAACAACACATTAGTAGTTTTTTCCTTATTTTTGAAATGAACATTTTCATTAGTTTTTTCCCACTCCACGAACATTTTATGCCAATTAATTCAAGAACTCTTTCTAATGAAATCGAACTTTATTTTCTCACACATACACACACACAAAAAAAAAAAAAAAAAAAAAAAAAAAAAAAATGCACTCACAACATACAGAAATGAATATACAAATTGTAAATAATTAAATTTTACATTGAACGCTGGGGTTATTAGTTAGATTAGGATCCACAGAGTGATTGAGGTATTTTGGTAAATGTTGCCAGTCAAGAGTAAGACTTCAAAGTCTCATCTGTTACATAGTCAAAAAGACCCTGTACCCTCCCCCTCCCAATTTCTTGTAGGGCCTTGTGCCTAATTTTGTTGAATTGAATTTTTTGTTCGTTTTTTATGTTCAATTTTTTCTTTCTCAATAAAATATATAAACAAGATCAAAGTGTAGTATCTGTTCTTCAGATGCTGCACTTCCATTTCTTGTTCTCTTTCAGTGGAGGAGAAATCCTTCACGACTGAGACAATTTTTATTTTTGTACCTTTTCTCCACGTTAAAAAACGACCCTGGTGTCTAACTCTGTCCCGTGGGGAGGCATAGTAAATAGGTACAATAATATCAGAGCGTCTCCATTTACGCTGAACATCTACAGAATGCCAACATCAGTATATTACATCCGAATGAGCCCCTCGTGGAATTTCCACAGATTTCGCTAGTATTTAAATAATATTTGAATAATATTTAAATGATATTTAAATAATATAATATTAAATAATATTTAAATAATATTTAAATAAAATTTAAATAATATTTGAATAATATTTAAATGATATTTAAATAATATTTAAATAATATTTAAATAATATTTAAATAATATTTGAATAAAATTTAAATTATATTTAAATAATATTTAAATTATATTTAAATAATATCTAAATAACATTTAAATGATATTTACATAATATTAAATGATATTCAAATAATATTTAAGTAATGTTTAACAAATATTTACATAATATGTAAGTAATATTTATTTAATATTTAAATAATATTTAAATATATAAGTATTTCTGACATGCTAATTGAGTAGTTATCGTTGTTTTTAATCGATTTTTTCGGTTTTCGAATTTCTAGTGTAGTTGCACCGTTTGTTTTCATCTTGGTTTATAGTTTTAGACGGAGAAAAATATGTGTGTATCCTGCTCGATTGCAGAGTTGATGACGTCATTGTTTTGAGACGTCACCCATTTAAACAAAGGCGGAGATAAGCGCGCACATTGGATGACGTCAGCTATAAAAATGATGGAAATATTCATACATAGAGGATGATGTCATCAAATTATAACGTCATCCACCGAACCAAATATATACTTTATCACGTTATATGTAGAAAACCCGGTCGGATCGTCTACCAGATTAGCATCTCATATAAATAACCAAGTGTATAATAGGAAAAACCATAAACCTATTTTGATTGGATGACGTAAAAAATTTTATACATGAACACCGGCGTTTAAAAGGTAAAACTGTTTATTATCCGACATTTATTCGTGAAAGCAGAGGGAAACTTTATTCTCAAAATCTCTGTATGTATTGGCAGGAACCGATGGTCCAGTAGTTAACAACGCACACTGAAGGTGTCGGGTTCGACTGCAGTTGGTTCCACAATGTTGACTACCTTCATATGGCCCTTTCCGTAATTACTCGATGTCTTTTAGATAGAATTCTAAAGTGAAAGATATCGGAGAAACGAATGCACACCATTAGAATAGTTTAACTGAAATTAATGAACTTTTTATATTTTACCTTCGTAATCGGTTATTATTCTCATCACGGGTATAACGCAAGGATTCCCAGGTTAAAAGATACACCCGAAGAAGGTCGGAGATTACATCGAGCGAAATAATAACCAATAGTCATAGAAAAAAATTTCATTTTGATCTTTATTCATTTGAATCTGATATACAAATAGTGGATTTGCCTTTGTTTAAGATTATTTTTCAAACATGCAGATATTTCAAACTCAGCAAATTTTGAAAGGGTTTAGCCGCATCTGCTGTTGCGCATTGAAAATTGAAAACGACGGTAGTGTCAGGAGGTAAGGAAAAATACACGAATCACATTAATTGACAAATGAAAAAAACAAAAAAAAAAAACAACAAAAAAAAAATAACAACCAAACAAACAATCAAGCAAAACAAAAACAACAAAAAAACAAAACAACAACAATAACATGAAAATAACATAAAAAAAAATTCCGGCCAATTTTGAAAGAAGGTTTTTCTGCT
>NC_136504.1:2215000-2262500 GCF_053919585.1 Euprymna scolopes
AGTTGTCCTGGATTTCTTCTTGCCACTGGATTCAAGCAGTGCCGATTCATGAGAGGTGTGGTTGGGATTACACAACCCTTGCCTCACAATTACACGCGCGGCTGCCCCTACAGGAGATATCCTTATCTTTCGAGATTGAACGAAGACCATTCATATTATATATTGGATAATAATCAATACGGAATTTGCTTTATAATAATAAATACGAAATCCACACGAATTAAAATATAATCTTTGTGTGTATTTTATGACTACTGAATACTAAATTCACACATTAAATGCATTCATAAAGTATATTTTTATATTAAAAAATATGATTTTCTCAGCTTCGTTGGGAATTCCTGTATTTAATTAGTGGACATTTTTCGAGCATGTTATCAAAAATAAAAATTAAAACCAATCGCAGATAAATTTATTCGTTTATTTAAACTTTTCTGTGAAATTAAACGTTTATATTTTTTTTTTTTTACAAAACACAAATATATTTCACAAATCCATTTCGATAAAAATATAGCTACAATTTCTTAAAATAAAAATTCAGTAATTTTAGATTGACCTCTATCAATCGCTCAGTAACAGATTTGCAACATCTCATGAGTGTGAAAAAAGTATACACAACAAAACAACAAAACAAAACTGAGAAACAACAACAACAAAACAAAGAACAAACCACAAACAAAAACAAACTATAAAAAACAAACAATAAAAACAAACTATAAAAAACAAACAATAAAAACAAACTATAAAAAACAAACAATAAAAACAAACAATAAAAACAAACAATAAAAACAAACCACCAACAACAAAAAACAAACGAACAGAAAAAAAAATGATGTAAAATGTACGAAATTAATTTTAACTTATGCATTCTTTCTTTTTGCAGACTTATCGTCATCTTCATAGTTGATTGATTGTGTCGCCGTTTCGATCAACTCATTCTCTGGCCTTCTTAAAGTGATTAACCGCGACGGGATAGGAATGTTGAGTTACGTTACAATATCCCCAGTAATTACTGCCTTCCATAGTTGTTGTTGTCTGCACCACGTTTTGGCCAACCAATCTTCTGATCTGCTTTGGTATGATTGAAACCACTATCTTCAGACAATGCTCACCTGGAACCGTAGCGACTCAACGCCTGTATCCACTGCGCCACGGGCCCCGAAGGGCGTTCACGGTGAGCATTGTCTGAAGATAGTGGTTTCAATCCTATCCAAAGTAAACCAGGGGTTAGTTGGCCAAAACGTGGTGTAGACGACAACAACTATGGAAGGCAGTACTTGCTGAGGAAGCAGTTACAAGCCTCAGCATTCCTATCCTGTTGCAGTTAATCCCCTGAAGAAGGCTGGATGGTGAGTCGGCCTAAACGTAATGAAACAACAACAAGAACAACTATGAAGATAAGGATAACAGTCCGCAAAAAGAATGAATGCACAGATTATAAATCCTAATCCGAAACTATTAAAAAAAAGGATGAGGAAGTAAAATATAAAAAAATATTTTAACGTTTATGAAATTTATTTTCGATCACAATTTTTGGTTTCTTTTTAGGGAGGACATATTTTGAGGAAATATTATTTAAATATTTTTTTTTGTTTCCTGGGTTATTCAATTTTCCTGGGCCACGTCAAGACACAGGTACGGCTATCTATGAATATTTTTATTCTGAAAAAGAAAACCGTAACATGGCAATAAAAAGTCAACATTTTTTGTTGTTAAAAGTGATATGATCTTCTGATTACTGATAGATGGGTTGAAATCGAACACGAAATGTCGAAGACTCAGCTGTATTGTCTGAAACATGCCGGCTGAATCTGTTTCCTAGAAATGACGTCAACATTTGAAGAAAATTTAGTTGAAATCAGAAATGGCAAAATCCGACAAGGACAGTTAAGAAATACTAGATATTATGATTGGCTGAACGATGTTACGTGTTAGATTAAAAATTGCAGTGTTCATATCTTATTCTTTACTTTTATAACAGAAATAATTAAACAACAACAACAACAACAAAAATAAAACAAAACAAAACAAAAAAAAACAACAAAAAAACAACAAAAAACAAAACACACGCGCGCGCACACACACACCCACACACACACACACACACACACACACACACACACACACACACACACACACACACACACACACAAAAACAGCTACGAAAAGTAACAAATCTAATATTCAGGAGCGGGGTAGGAGATGCATGATATCTTGAGATAGGATCCAAAAAAGAGTCTACAATCTAATAAGTCCCACTTTATCTACTAAGCTCCAACTTCTGTCTCATCGCCGGAGTTTTGCATCTCTGTGCCTGTTTTACAAGTATTTTAATGGAATGTGCTCTGATGAACTCGTTCTGCCCTCACGACATACATATTCCTGATAAAACCGCTTAGCAACAAAATCTCACCCCTTCATTGTGGAGGTCCCTAAATGCCAGAAAGCTTTCTACTCTAACAGTTTCTTCCTTCGAACAGTTCGACTTTGGGATTCCCTTTCCTGCTACCTGCTTCCCAAAACTGCACTGATATACAGAAGTTTAAATGTAATGTAAACAAACACATTGTTCATCTTCTCTAAGCATGGTCGCAAATAGTAACTCCTTATATCCAAGTGGCGATGTGCCGTGTTGGGGGTGAACGTGAGTAAAAAAGAAAAAAATCTTGCAGTAAACATAACACTCACACTGCTAAAGCAGAATGGTGTTTCCGTAGAACAAAACCTTTTTCGACATTTGATGTAAAAATGTAAAAGAATTTTCGTAGTGATAACACAGCCAGTAGTGGTTTGCAAACGAACATTCCTCGCACATGGTCCCACTTTCTATTCCTCGGTCCAAACCATTTCAATCGATGAAAGTAAATATCAAGTCAGACAGCCACCCCAGACTTATCCCGCCACCTTAAATAAATATGAAAAAAAAAAAAAAAAAAGAAATCAGAAAAACAAACAATCCTCAACTCTATAATAAAAAGTCAGTGGTGACGTAATTCGATAATTTTATATAAGTATTTTAGTAATATATATATACAAAATTAGTGAATGCGAACACTGGCGACGCATATTTTTACCTATAATTTTTGACAGAGGGTGCACACGATCTGTCTGTCTGTCTGTCTCTCTCTCTCTCTCTCTCTATATATATATATATATATACATAAATGTCTTAATGATATGTATATCTTCTATTGATATTTGATTTAATGAATCATCGATGTTGCTTGGTGCAACATCAAACATTACACCGAACGTAATAGGCTTTAAAAGTCCCATGATGCAATTTGCTTATGAACAGTAGAAACTCTTTAAAACAACCGCCCCCAAAACGAAAAAGAAAAACAAACAAAAAAAACTCACACACACAAAAAAAAAAACAAAAAAACAAAACAAAAAACAAAGCTGTTTTAAAAGGTTGGAATGGAAGAACAAGAGATAATTGCACTTTGCTGTGACTAACAAGAGAAAAACAAATGAGGCGACCACGTAGAGGTCAACTGATTTGCGCGAATTCAATTAATGAGTATCAACAGAAATTCTAATTAATGAGTATCAACAGAAATTCTAATTAATGAGTATCAACAGAAATTTTAATTAATGAGTATCAACAGAAATTCAATTAATGAGTATCAACAGAAATTCTAATTAATGATTATCAACAGAAATTCTAATTAATGAGTATCAACAGAAATTCAATTAATGAGTATCAACAGAAATTCTAATTAATGAGTATCAACAGAAATTCAATTAATGAGTATCAACAGAAATTCAATTAATGAGTATCAACAGAAATTCTAATTAATGAGTATCAACAGAAATTCTTATTAATGAGTATCAACAGAAATTCTTATTAAACACAAAAAAGGAAAAACAAAAAAAAAAAACAAAAAAAAAAACTGGTTGCATGAAATGCGCACGCGACAAACGGACAAATTTGCCAAAAAAAGGTTTTTGGTGGGAAGAAGGAGATTATTGATTGGTTTTCATTTGTTTGCAACCTTTTTCTTTGTTGCTTTTGTGTTTTATTCATCGAACATGGGTGCGTTCTTTATGACGACATACATCCGTTGAGGGGGTTGAGTACGGGTGAGGCGTGCAGTGGTTGCAAGGGTCAGGGGAGAGAGGATTGGGTGGGGAGAAGGTTTAAAGAAAGAAAATCACACTAAGTAAAACAGTTTTAACAAAATTCGTTTTTAACCCGAACAATCACAAGAAAGGCATGATAATACATTTACCTAGCGTATATGCCACTATATATATATATATATATATATATATATATATATATATATATATATATATATATATATATATATATATAAATGTGTATATATATTTATATGCGTGTTTGTATGTATATACACGTATGTGTGCATTTGTGTGTCTGTATGTATGTATATGTGTATGTATGTATGTGACTGTATATATATAATTTTCTATTTATTTATTTATTTTTATTTTTTATTTTATGTATATATATATTTTTTTTTATTTTTTTAATATATATATATATATATGTATGTGTGTGTTTGGATTTATGTATATGTATATATATATATGTATATATGTATGTATATTTATAACAGACGCCCCATTTCTTGAACTTGGCCATTTATTTGTTCTTCTGATCAGTTTTCTTAATTTATTTCTGAGACTTTCACGTGCATATCTAAGCTGACCTAATTATTAACGCTAACTTTCGCGCTTTTTGTCTGGGCCAGTTTGACCTTGCTTTTCAAATTTAAATTGTCACCGTTTTTTCGTTTTTTTTTAAGCCTTAATTTTTTTGATTCACCCAGCCTTGACAGCCGTGTTTCAAATATTATCTCTAGTACTTTTCTTTTAATGATTTGGAATTCATTCCATTTGCACTTTTTTCCAAGGAACTCTGCCTTTTGGATGATTTTGGACCATTTGGAATTTACCCAGTGGATTGAAATTTTAAATTCGACCGTTTTGGATTTTACCATTTTTGGATTTTTACCCTTCACCGGACTATCCATTCATGTGAAATCTTTTTATTATTTTTCTTTTGCCTCCTGTTCCCCTTACCTCACCCTTTTTTTTTTTAACCAAATAAGATCTTTGACTTACTTGTAGTTTCATTAAATACTTTTATATGCAAAATCCGATCCTGCATTTTGCTAATTCCTGCCCTCTGATGAGAAGGAGAGTATTTCTTCGAAACTCCGCGGATTAAGGACTATCCACTTATCTTGTGCTTCCTTTTTTAAAATTAAATATGTTTTTAACTCTTTTTCAAGATGTCTTTTTACATATTTTATTAATCATTTGTTCATATATATATATATATATATATATATATATCAATATATATATATATATATATATATATATATATATATATATATATATATAGAGAGAGAGAGAGAGAGAGAGAGAGAGAGAGTGGCGCAAAAAAATGTCCGCATTTGTTATTTAAAAAAAATGAACTTTAGATAGAGAAGGCAAAAAGAAACTCCGCATAACGGAAAAGTGTTATTTAAATGTAACGTTATAACATTAATGCAACACAAACACAATGAACTAGTTAATATTTAGTAGTATATCTCTTTTGCAATTTGACAGCCTGTAATCTTTCGAGAATTCCTTGACTTAGTCTGTGGCAATATTCCGGCGAAAGAGCATCTCACTTCTCTTTAATTTTTGTCTAAAGTTCTTCCAGATTTGAAATTTTATCACTGGGTAACTGTTACTTTATCTTATGACGTTTCCTCCCGTCCGGTCGGCTATCCCTGCTGGGAAGGGGCTTGGCCTTTCTGAATCACGACCCCGTCTTGTCGTATGGGTGATGCCAGTGGGTGCCTACTTTCCCACGTTGTCTTCGATCCAAGTCGACACGCGCTGAATGGAATTTTGACTGATGACGCATGCGTCGTCTACTTCTATGTGACCATGACAAGATTTGTGTAAATCAATTGTTTACAGGTAAAAACTTGGTTAAAACGTCAAATTTTAAGTCCATGTTTTACTTCAAACAACAAAAACAATAAAAGATACGATAAAGAGTCAACGTATTTTGATGATACATTTCACATGTAATCGATTATATCGATGGGAAATGAAGCGATCGGATGAATTAAATAATTATTCGTAATCTTTAAAACTGTTTTTCTCATCTTGATTGTTGCGACATTTTTTTATATTTATACGAAAAAAGCCATTTTAAAATCTTTGATAAATAAATTAACAATTTTTTTTAGCGAGCTGAATAATGCATGACCATTATTAAACAGAGCATGCTTTGAAGAATCGATACAAAAAAAAAATTTGATAAATATTGTGCCCTTTGTGTTAAAAATAGCATCATTTTTTCGATCCCATTTGAAAACGTTTGCTGCCTTTCGACTACGGTGGATCAAACGCGCTGAAATAATTTTTTTTTATTCTGCTTTAAATTGCCCCACCCCAATTCGGGGAGGCTGGCCCCCACACACATACATGATGCCTATTACAAAATTACAATATAATGGCCATGATGCCTATTACAAGATTACAATATAATGGCCATGATGCCTATTACAAGATTACAATATAATGGCCATGATGCCTATTACAAGATTACAATATAATGGCCATGGTGCCTATTACAAGATTACAATATAATGGCCATGATGCCTATTACAAGATTACAATATAATGGCCATGATGCCTATTACAAGATTACAATATAATGGCCATGATGCCTATTACAAGATTACAATATAATGGCCATGGTGCCTATTACAAGATTACAATATAATGGCCATGATGCCTATTACAAGATTACAATATAATGGCCATGATGCCTATTACAAGATTACAATATAATGGCCATGATGCCTATTACAAGATTACAATATAATGGCCATGGTGCCTATTACAAGATTACAATATAATGGCCATGATGCCTATTACAAGATTACAATATAATGGCCATGATGCCTATTACAAGATTACAATATAATGGCCATGATGCCTATTACAAGATTACAATATAATGGCCATGATGCCTATTACAAGATTACAATATAATGGCCATGGTGCCTATTACAAGATTACAATATAATGGCCATGATGCCTATTACAAGATTACAATATAATGGCCATGATGCCTATTACAAGATTACAATATAATGGCCATGATGCCTATTACAAAATTACAATATAATGGCCATGATGCCTATTACAAGATTACAATATAATGGCCATGATGCCTATTACAAGATTACAATATAATGGCCATGATGCCTATTACAAGATTACAATATAATGGCCATGATGCCTATTACAAGATTACAATATAATGGCCATGGTGCCTATTACAAGATTACAATATAATGGCCATGATGCCTATTACAAGATTACAATATAATGGCCATGGTGCCTATTACAAGATTACAATATAATGGCCATGGTGCCTATTACAAGATTACAATATAATGGCCATGGTGCCTATTACAAGATTACAATATAATGGCCATGATGCCTATTACAAGATTACAATATAATGGCCATGATGCCTATTACAAGATTACAATATAATGGCCATGATGCCTATTACAAGATTACAATATAATGGCCATGATGCCTATTACAAGATTACAATATAATGGCCATGGTGCCTATTACAAGATTACAATATAATGGCCGTGGTGCCTATTACAAGATTACAATATAATGGCCATGGTGCCTATTACAAGATTACAATATAATGGCCATGATGCCTATTACAAGATTACAATATAATGGCCATGATGCCTATTACAAGATTACAATATAATGGCCATGATGCCTATTACAAGATTACAATATAATGGCCATGATGCCTATTACAAGATTACAATATAATGGCCATGATGCCTATTACAAGATTACAATATAATGGCCATGGTGCCTATTACAAGATTACAATATAATGGCCATGATGCCTATTACAAGATTACAATATAATGGCCATGATGCCTATTACAAGATTACAATATAATGGCCATGATGCCTATTACAAAATTACAATATAATGGCCATGATGCCTATTACAAGATTACAATATAATGGCCATGATGCCTATTACAAGATTACAATATAATGGCCATGATGCCTATTACAAGATTACAATATAATGGCCATGATGCCTATTACAAGATTACAATATAATGGCCATGGTGCCTATTACAAGATTACAATATAATGGCCATGATGCCTATTACAAGATTACAATATAATGGCCATGGTGCCTATTACAAGATTACAATATAATGGCCATGGTGCCTATTACAAGATTACAATATAATGGCCATGATGCCTATTACAAGATTACAATATAATGGCCATGATGCCTATTACAAGATTACAATATAATGGCCATGATGCCTATTACAAAATTACAATATAATGGCCATGATGCCTATTACAAGATTACAATATAATGGCCATGGTGCCTATTACAAGATTACAATATAATGGCCATGATGCCTATTACAAGATTACAATATAATGGCCATGATGCCTATTACAAAATTACAATATAATGGCCATGATGCCTATTACAAGATTACAATATAATGGCCATGGTGCCTATTACAAGATTACAATATAATGGCCATGGTGCCTATTACAAGATTACAATATAATGGCCATGATGCCTATTACAAGATTACAATATAATGGCCATGATGCCTATTACAAGATTACAATATAATGGCCATGATGCCTATTACAAAATTACAATATAATGGCCATGATGCCTATTACAAGATTACAATATAATGGCCATGGTGCCTATTACAAGATTACAATATAATGGCCATGATGCCTATTACAAGATTACAATATAATGGCCATGATGCCTATTACAAAATTACAATATAATGGCCATGATGCCTATTACAAGATTACAATATAATGGCCATGGTGCCTATTACAAGATTACAAAATAATGGCCATGATGCCTATTACAAGATTACAATATAATGGCCATGATGCCTATTACAAGATTACAATATAATGGCCATGGTGCCTATTACAAGATTACAATATAATGGCCATGATGCCTATTACAAGATTACAATATAATGGCCATGGTGCCTATTACAAGATTACAATATAATGGCCATGATGCCTATTACAAGATTACAATATAATGGCCATGATGCCTATTACAAGATTACAATATAATGGCCATGATGCCTATTACAAAATTACAATATAATGGCCATGGTGCCTATTACAAGATTACAATATAATGGCCATGATGCCTATTACAAGATTACAATATAATGGCCATGATGCCTATTACAAAATTACAATATAATGGCCATGATGCCTATTACAAGATTACAATATAATGGCCATGGTGCCTATTACAAGATTACAATATAATGGCCATGGTGCCTATTACAAGATTACAATATAATGGCCATGATGCCTATTACAAGATTACAATATAATGGCCATGATGCCTATTACAAGATTACAATATAATGGCCATGATGCCTATTACAAAATTACAATATAATGGCCATGATGCCTATTACAAGATTACAATATAATGGCCATGGTGCCTATTACAAGATTACAATATAATGGCCATGATGCCTATTACAAGATTACAATATAATGGCCATGATGCCTATTACAAAATTACAATATAATGGCCATGATGCCTATTACAAGATTACAATATAATGGCCATGGTGCCTATTACAAGATTACAATATAATGGCCATGATGCCTATTACAAGATTACAATATAATGGCCATGATGCCTATTACAAGATTACAATATAATGGCCATGGTGCCTATTACAAGATTACAATATAATGGCCATGATGCCTATTACAAGATTACAATATAATGGCCATGGTGCCTATTACAAGATTACAATATAATGGCCATGATGCCTATTACAAGATTACAATATAATGGCCATGATGCCTATTACAAGATTACAATATAATGGCCATGATGCCTATTACAAAATTACAATATAATGGCCATGATGCCTATTACAAGATTACAATATAATGGCCATGATGCCTATTACAAGATTACAATATAATGGCCATGATGCCTATTACAAGATTACAATATAATGGCCATGATGCCTATTACAAGATTACAATATAATGGCCATGATGCCTATTACAAGATTACAATATAATGGCCATGATGCCTATTACAAGATTACAATATAATGGCCATGATGCCTATTACAAGATTACAATATAATGGCCATGATGCCTATTACAAGATTACAATATAATGGCCATGATGCCTATTACAAGATTACAATATAATGGCCATGATGCCTATTACAAGATTACAATATAATGGCCATGATGCCTATTACAAGATTACAATATAATGGCCATGATGCCTATTACAAGATTACAATATAATGGCCATGATGCCTATTACAAGATTACAATATAATGGCCATGATGCCTATTACAAGATTACAATATAATGGCCATGATGCCTATTACAAGATTACAATATAATGGCCATGATGCCTATTACAAGATTACAATATAATGGCCATGATGCCTATTACAAGATTACAATATAATGGCCATGATGCCTATTACAAGATTACAATATAATGGCCATGATGCCTATTACAAGATTACAATATAATGGCCATGATGCCTATTACAAGATTACAATATAATGGCCATGGTGCCTATTACAAGATTACAATATAATGGCCATGGTGCCTATTACAAGATTACAATATAATGGCCATGATGCCTATTACAAGATTACAATATAATGGCCATGATGCCTATTACAAGATTACAATATAATGGCCATGATGCCTATTACAAGATTACAATATAATGGCCATGATGCCTATTACAAGATTACAATATAATGGCCATGATGCCTATTACAAGATTACAATATAATGGCCATGGTGTCTATTACAAGATTACAATATAATGGCCATGATGCCTATTACAAGATTACAATATAATGGCCATGATGCCTATTACAAGATTACAATATAATGGCCATGATGCCTATTACAAGATTACAATATAATGGCCATGATGCCTATTACAAGATTACAATATAATGGCCATGATGCCTATTACAAGATTACAATATAATGGCCATGGTGCCTATTACAAGATTACAATATAATGGCCATGATGCCTATTACAAGATTACAATATAATGGCCATGATGCCTATTACAAGATTACAATATAATGGCCATGATGCCTATTACAAGATTACAATATATAAATCGGCTTGAAAGTCCACATAAAAGTGTACCTGGATGTGCTGAAGAGTGTGGTGATCCCTGGTGCAATCAGGTGGCTGCTGGTAGACCTTCGGTGGGGCAGCAGGACTCGGCACCGGCTCACAAGTCCGAAGAAACTCAAGCTTGGCTCCAGAAGGAGTACTACAACTTTGTACCCTTCTTTCACTGCCCCCCTCTGACATGAACCTGCTAGTCTACTTCGTTTGATCATACGTCGAGAACACTGCCAACACGACCCTTCAGAACACCATAGCCTCCATTCGCTGAGTATTCGCCGAGCTCCCACTGGAGCTTGTGGAAAAGGCATGCTCTCAGTTTCAGGACCTGTATTGTGGCGGTGATTGAGGCTGAAGGTGGCTACATTAAATAGATGTCAGCTCAACTACATTATTAAGTTATCTGAATTGTTTTTTTCACAATAAAAAGTAAAAAATAAAGCTGTAGTACTTTCTTTAGGCGACACTTTTATCGTTCCACCAGTTTCATCAAGAAATGCAGCGATTGCTTCTTCTTCGATTGTGATTGTTAATGGTTTAAATTCCGTTTATTTCACAGGAGTTGATAGTTTGAACGGTTTGCGAATCCCCTGCTTTTATGTCGGTTCGTCACCGTTTAGTGCTTCAAGAATTCACGCAATGGCCAAAACAATCAGTAGATGTTAACCCCTCCCACTAATCAATGAAGATCTGACAGGTTTTTCCGTCGGGAATTTCTTGCTGACATCCGGCAATCCTTTCGTTTGTTGTTTATTTTTTTGCAAAGACAAAAGTTTGATTTTTGTATCGCGTTTCTGTTTGTTCTTGATATTTGTCGATATAATTGACAAATCAATTTGAACTTCGCACTCTTCAGTCAATGCCCTTTCCGACACCAAGTCAGCAACAGAGAGAGAGAGAGAGAGAGAGAGAGAGAGAGAGAGAGAGAGAGAGAGAGAGAGAGAGAGAGAGAGAACCCCTTTCTTTTTACAGATTTTTCTGGATGAAGGCCAAAGTGTGATGCTGATCGCTTCCAGCTCAGAAGTTTTCAAGATGTTTTCTCGATTTGTGTTTTTATGTCAAACGTTGCTGGTGAACATCGGATTTTCTGAATGAACGGGAAAAAAAGAAAAAAAGAAACAAACAAAAGAAACTGAGAAGAAAAAAAGTGACATTGAAACGAATAAAAAGATGAATTTGAGTGGAATCGTATGAGGCCATCACAGGCGACAAATGAGGTGTTTGTGGGTGAGAAAATGATTGGTTATCACGTTTACGTTCGCTTCCACTTTTTAACTGCCGCAAGAAAAAAAAATGGGTATATCACACACACACACACACACACACACACACACACACACACACACACACACACACACACACACACACACGCACACGCACACGCACGCACACACGCACACACGCACACACGCACGGCTAAAGATGTTAAGTTTTTAGTCGAATGTTGTAACTGTTTGTGTATAGCCTAGTATAAACATCGCGTGACCAATCGTTACCAAGCTTGTCAATATATCGGCTATGATGTAATATGAAACTATTAAAGGTCAAAGTTACGAAAAAGTTACACTGTAGAAACTTGTTGCTTGATGTACATATTGTAACCTTGAATCTAAAATTGCCATGACTTCTGACATTGAAAGTTGGGTCAAGTTTGACATTTTTACGGAATTTCAATTTACGTTATCAGGCATTCGTACTCGTGTGTTTGGATAATAATTTTAGTTTTTATTATTTAAACATGAATAGTAGATTTACACATGATTTTCTTGAATATGATAATGGCAAGTCTCAGCCAATCAAGAAAGGCGGAACATAGCTAGGGAAATCGGAAAGAATATATTATGTCTATGTATGTCTTAGCCAGTTACGGAGGGTGTAATCACACTATAGTTGAAAAATGTAGAATTGGACCCGGTGACAACTGGTAGTGGTGAGAGCACTAAATATTTAGAGAAAAAAAATAGGAACTTCTTTCTCTGTACATGTGGCGATGTTGCTTATTGGATATAATGTAGCATTTTATTAGTGAATGTGGCAGAAATGGTGATTGCAAGCTACTATCAGGGAAGATGTATTAAATTTGTATGTGACATGTGTTGTTGCAAACCTATTATACTTTGGTCCAGAGAAGAATTTCTGATATATATATATATATATATATATATATATATATATATATATATATATATATATATATATATATATATATATATATATGTTTGTGTGTGTGTGTGTGTGTGCTCATACTTAACCTTATCTAAACAGAGGAATAGTGCCTCCCAAAGCACCAACTAAAATGAAAACAAAAGAATGGATATTCTATAAAAGGATTCGCAAGGATTCGCTAACAACGAACTTGTAACAATTTGCGTTTCTTTTGGAAAAAATAAACCGAAAGATTTTTTTCTGTTTAAGACTTGCAATTTCGATTGAAGAAGAAGGAAGGAAGGAAGGAAGGAAGGGAGAGAGAGAGAGAGAGAGAAAGAGAGAGAGAGAACCTGCTTGAGTTAAGGAGATGGATGGAGAGGAAAAATGAGGAGAAAATGAGGAAAAGAAAGAAAAAAGAGTAAAAGAGAGAATTTACCTAATTTTTCTGTGCCATTCACCACATTTCTTACAAGTCTGACCTTTAAAAATAATTTCCATACTTGGAAAATTCCAACCTCAACCTTCCTTTCTTCTTTTATCAATTTTATCAATTGTTTTACTCCCTTTTTATCTCATACCAGTCACGTGATAACAATTTATTAAAAATATCTCTATATAATTTATTTTTTAAATTAAAAATAGATACACGTGATTCAACAACTATGTTATGTCAGCATCCTTTTTGTTTCTTATGTTTTTTTTTAACTTACAATTGGTTAATAGATCTAATTAAACTTTAGCCCCCTCTTTTTTTGTTATACATAATTTAAGGAATAATATTTCCTACTGTTTTGTTTGATGTTTTTATTGAATTTATTCTTTTTAAAAATTTACGTTCAACTAGAACAGAAATACGAAACCTTGGAAGTGTAGAGTTAATCCCTTTTATCGACCGAAACATGACGCAAATAACACTCCAAATGAGAATATTAGTTCGATTAATCCAAATAATCCGAATAAATATTTCCTATTTAATAGAAGTCAGAAAATTTTAAAGTTAGCGTAATTATTAATTCTGGGCGAATTAGTCATCTTTGTTAAGTTAGTTGTTTACGTAAAACAAGATGGCGTCTTTGTATCTAATCGATATTTAAAAAAATCCTTACGGTTTAAAGATTTGTATACACATTCAAATGTGACTATAATCGTTAGAACTTGTATTCAACTGCATAAAGTCTGGCACAGTCGACCACACCAAACAACAATATTCAAATCTTTCAGAATTTGGATAACTTTCCTCACATTGTGATCATATTTTTAATGTTTCAGGTGCAGCTTTTCCAATTTTCGAATCTAATAGTCGAGCTTTGAAATATTTACAGCAAACTTGGTAACTTATACGAAACTGAGAACTGAACCTATTATTTAATCTATAGAGTAGATTGTTTTCATTCCGTCAGATATTATTGTAATATTTATTTTATACTTATTTTTAGTTACTATCGTCCGTAGTTACGATTGAACCCTTAAACTCCGGAAGACTATCACTTAAAAATGATGGTTAAACAACGTCTTACACTGCATATTCATGTGGATTTTTTTCAAAGTTAGGCCCAAATAACAATCCGTCTAACACATCGATAAATGATGGGAACTATTGTTTCGTTGCTGTCTTCTACTATACGTACATTTCTTTCCAAAAATACTTATTCCGAGAAAAAAAAAACATTTAGTGGATACATTTTCTTCGTTCATTGTAATTAAAGGGAGACAGTAAAAGATTTTATCTCCAAGAGTAGCTTCCCTTAGAAACACTTTAAATCTTGGCAAATCCTCATGTATTAAAAACATTAAGTTTGAAGCTATTTTCATCCAATCATTTTATAAATAAAGATTAAAACAATACCAATAAAAGTATTAATAGTATTTAAAAAATTGATTAAAGCTACAATTTTAATAATCAAACAACAGTAAAAAATTCTATTAAAAAATTACAGCAAAACGACAAAAAAATGAAAAAAAAAATGATAAAAGCCACAAAAACCAAAAATTGGAAAAACGACGAAATTTTAAAAATGCAAAACAAAAACGCTAATACTTTTGAACAGCAACTACTACGACACACACACACACACACACACACACACACACACACACACACACACACACACACACACACACACACACACACACACACACACACACTTAGTCATACCAAACGTTTCTTAACGAGTAACCGATAATTACTTGAAGACATACAAAATTCGCCCCTGAAAAGTTAATTTCTCATCATTTTCCAAAACGAATTGTGTGTACGATTGAATAAATGACGCGTCATTGGCAGGAAATATTTGGAACGAAAAATATCTGTTTTACTAATGAGACATCGCTTAAATAAGACTGTGAACCATTCGATAATAAATGCTAAAGGAATCAAGAGTCGATGATCTCCAGGAAGATAGCCTTTTTGGACATTTCTTTCCTTCCGATGGACTGAATACTTGCTTCCCTTTTGGAGAAAGAGGGTGTTTCTCCCGAAATATCAAAAGATATTTCACTATCTCAGATTTTATTAATATTAAGAGCAAGCCATATATTGTTTTCGATTGTTTGTTTTGTTCATCCTCTCTTTCACCATTCCGGTTTTTCGCATTGCTTTCATCTTTTTCACACACACTCACACACACACACACACACACACACACACACACACACACACACACACACACACACACACACAATCTGATTCTAATGATATTAATTGACGAATACTCAATATAATTGAATCCTTATTCTGCAAGAGAAAAACTAGCTTGTCTTCGATTGTCGTACATCAAAACAATATGATATGAATGCAGGTGTGCCAGAAGTTGATCCTTTGACTTTTATTGATAAAATTGTCTCTGAGATGAGTATATTTGCTGATGACACCATACTCTATAATAGACGCAAGGGAAAACAAATGAACACATATCAAAAGCAATGACTGAAACTTTAGAAGAATACCCCCAGTCTGTTGTGGAATGGAGACATAACTGGATGATAACATTTAATGCAGTAAACAAAAAGTTCCTTTCCTTTAACAATTATAGGAAATCTTCTCAACTACTGATTACTATAACTAACAATATATATGTATATACATGTGCATATATGTACACATATATATATCTATATATAAACTAACAAAAAACAAAAAAAACACTAACCTAGTTTTAAAACAGATCCTTTGTTCGATAAAATGCATGCCCATTGGCTGATAGGAAGGGGCGTGGTGGATACTAGAAAGCTGATTAGCTAACTAAATCCCCAATAGAAGAGGATCATATAAAAACGATAAACAACCACAGAATTCGCGTATAAGCCTGAGGAATCCTAGAGTGGATGAAACGCCGAATATTCAGTGTAGCTTAATCGCCATATATATTTTACAAATTACTAACTAGCTCTACCTACGTACTGAGCACTTTTGAAGTAAATACTTAAAGTCTACGCATAAATCTATACTTTCGTATATTAATTTTATGTGAGTAAATGAAGTAGTTATATATATATATATATATATATATATACATATATATATATATAATAAATTATTCTCGGCATTATGTTTCGGCAGCCGTGTCAAACGCATATCTTACTTTTCTTTTATTAATATTATTGGAATTTCCCCCCTTTCCTTGTATATATTTGTGAATTATTCCATGGATTTTGGCCTTTTGAATTATTTTGGACTATCCTCCAATTACGTGATTTCCTTGGATTGTACTTGTGCGAATGGAAATTCAATTAAGTTTCTTGGATTTATATTTTTGGATTTTACCGTCATTGGATAATTTACCTTTCACCTGACTATACATTCACGTGTAAACACCTTTTTCTTCACCATATTCCCCCTGCTTCACTTTTTGTTATCAAGTAAGATCTTTGACTTACTTGCAGTTTCATCAAATACTTTTGTATACAAAATCCGATCCCGCATTTTGCTAATTCCTACCCTCCGATGAGAAGGAAAGTATTTCTTCGAAACTCCATGGATTAAGGACTACCCACTTATCAAGTGTTTCCTTTTCAAATTACATATGTTTGTAACTCTTTTTAAAAAGTGTTTTTAACATGTTTTATTAACTGTTTGCTCTTATATATATATATTTATATTTATCAATCTAAATAATTATTCAATTGTGTCGCTATTATATATATATATATATATATATATATATATATAGAGAGAGAGAGAGAGAGAGAGAGAGAGAGGGGAGGGGAGGGGAGGGAAGAGAGTACATGAAAGGATTTTCTCCTCTTTTATAGTAACCGGATGAGGGTTGGGGAGAAAGAGAGACAAATTCCAACTAGCGAAACTGACCATTAGTCGTGATTGGATGAATGACCAACCCCAAAAACTCTTTAAAGCTATTGAAAGGTGAGGCGGAAGGAGAACTGGTTGTGACCAATGTGAGAAGGGGAGGAGGTGCATTTTTATAGACATGACATGTCGGTGAATGGCAAAAATACAAAATAAGGAAATAAAATGTGAACGAAGGAATTCGTTTGAAAGGAGAGCCATTTTTTTGTGTGTGATGGTGGCGACGGCGGCGAATGGTGATGGTGATGGTAGCTGTAAATGGAAGGAGGTCAAAAAGTGCATCTTCTCTCTTCTACCCTTCGCAGGGTGTGTTGTAGGATCGGGGTGAGGTGGCGTTCCCGTGATCCGGATCTAATGAAAGTAATTGCACTTTTCAACAAAATGGAGTTTTGCAATACGTTTTATGTGATATGAACTCCAGAAAATTTCACTCCTCCCACCCACTGCACACTCCTCTATCTCCCGAACCTTTTAGAAGATTTTTTCCCACCCTTTCCTCACCCCTTGTTACTTTTGTAAATGGCGGGTCAAGTCGGACACAAATGCATCGAACTACTCAAAGCATTTCAAAATAAATGATGTCAGAATCTCATTGAGAAGAGTTGGTCAGCAGACGAAACTCTCCCCCTCCCTCTCTCTTAGTCGATTCGTATTCCTCTCCATATCTATGTCCTTATATACCCCCCTCTTTCTTCCGTTTGACCAGCCCTGCCATACCGATATGCCATGCCATAGTGATTCTTTTGAGGAAATTGTTTTGGTCAGAATCGCAAGGTTCATTTGAATATGTCAGTCTTCGATGGAACCATTCATTTATGAGTCACTCTCTCTCTTCCTCTTCTTCTACTCACTATCTCCCTCTCTCTATATCTTTTCCTGGTAGAATCGCATTGGCGTGTCGCGAACGCCCAAATCGACATCGACGACCATCTTTTTTAAAAAACAAAACAAAAAAGAAAAACGCCACATTTTTTTTTTTGCTTTGTCGATTTATTTTTGTTCCAGATAAATTGTCCATTTTGTTTTTTATAGGACAACAAATTCGAATATTCTAGAGAACCCTACACCCGTTCTCCCATTCTATAAAAAATTAAAACGCGATTTGAATTATAAATCCAATATAAATCATGTTTCCGACTTTTACTTTAGATGACGATTATTTAATTACATTATTGGGATTTTTCGTATTGTTGTTCTCATCTGATAATAGTAGTCCGAAGTATCCAAATAATGTATACTAGCTCGAAATTCGGCGTTACTCGGTCGTACAATACGCTTAAACATGATATTTTAATTCATGCATGTATTATAGAATCAATCCTCTATTAAATATATATTACGAGGAAAAATTCGCAATAAATAATAAATAATAAATAAATGATGATAAAAATAATAATGATAATGTCCTTCATCAGATTCTGTTTACAATATCACGTAAGCTGATATTTGGGCATTACGATCTTAAAAATAGTTTTTCTTCACTTATAGAAAAAAAAAGAAGATTTTTTACAGGGGAATATACCGGCCAATGTTACACGGTGTAACGTAAAATATTGCCCTGTAAAAATTATTTTTATCCATAAGAGAAGAAAGACTATTTTCAAGATAGGATTGCTTTGATTTTCGATACTTATCGGATGAATTTTTATACAAAACATATCTAAGAACACTACCAGACATTTCGGAACCTATGAGGAAGGAAGGAACACACACACACACACACACACACACACACACACACACACACACACACAAAGTGACTTAAATATAATAGTAGAGATAATGAAAATCATGTGCGACACAGGGCAACTAAAAAAGAGTAAACACTTCATCAAATCTTCACACTAACGTAATGTACTTGCAATAACCCTTATCCCTGAGTGGCTTCCGGGCCTTGATAAGTGGTGATCACTGTGTAAAAAAAAAAGTAAAAAGAAAATTTGTGTCATTAATTTGTATTATTCGAACTGTTGCTTTAATCTTGCGAGTTATTCGAACAGTATTTCGACCGATGTAACCTGCGACTTTCTTCAGGTGTATCTTGTCGAAAATTTTTATGGTGAACTCGAGAATCTGCACGAAATTTCGAACGGAATCCTTTAATTCATCAACACGGCGTTGTTTGTTCTCGTTTCGTCAGTCATGACTAGATAAAAGTTTTACGTAATTTATAATTGCATTCTTAGTACCATTTGTACCGAGTGTTGAACTTTTAATCTCCATAAGACTGCCCCTTTGAACTGTTTCCACTTATTCCTTTATCCGTTGCGCCATGGGCGTGCTTTCTATTCCGTTTTGTGGTGGTGTTATTGACCGAATGGATAGGGTTGCGGTTTATGGAATCGACCTGTCATTTTCACTAATATGTTATATAAAGTCGGAATTTTGTTTGTGTGTGTGTGTGTTCGGCTGAAACTCATAAACTACACAAGGTACAGTTATAAACGTTCCAGAATCGCATTCAGTGCGACTCCGACCTGGTGAGGGTAACAAAATACGCTTGGGGTGCGATCAAATTAGTGCATGGAAGGAGGGAGGTTAAATGTACAACGTGGTTTTCATTTTTGATTGCTTTGAAAACAAAACTGAAACAATGTTATGCGATCGGAATGTTTATTTTTGTTATATTGAATCAATTGGTGAGAGAGAGAGAGAGAGAGAGAGAGAGAGAGAGAGAGAGAGAGAGAGAGAGAGATTTAACACGCACTATTTTTTTTTAATTTTCTGTGTTGTTTTTGTTTCTGCTCCTGGAAAACGTCGAGAAGATCTGTCTTTTCTTAATATTAGGTAAAAACATCGAATTGAGAAACCTGAAAACGGAAGTCGTACAGAATTCTACCACAATCAATCTGAGTTGTCTGCTCTTTGACTGCCACGAGCGCCAACAAGTGCAATCTTGACTTCTAAAAAATTAGCGAGGATAAAAAACCCCAGGAAAATTATCAAAATTGTGCGAACTATTTTTTTTTTAATATTCAATTCATTTAAGTGGTGTCCTGCCTAGCACTGGCATTGACTGCTATGACTTTCCATCTCTCTCTCTCTCTCTCTCTCTCTCTGCATTCATGAATTCATTGTTACTCATCATTTTTGATGTTGTCCACGTGTTCAGATTGTTAACGTCCTCTACTTTTTCTACCCTGGATCTTTCCCGTTATTCTTTGCTGGTTGTGGAGAGTAGACTGATGACGAATATGGAGAGTGATTGATAATCAAGTGCCACCAGTCATGGTAATCCTTACCGAAAAAAATGTTCCGATTCAGAATCCTATTCATGATGTTTCTCGAATAAAGTATCTGATGTATTGTCATAGCCTTAGTTTCGGTTGTACAGAAAGTAGGTTTCGGTTTCTTTCTGTGCGAGCAGTACTCATACTGAGTGATTGTCGTGACCATTATACCCAGAGGTATCTTCTGCTCAGCACAACGAAATACGAAACCATGAACAGAACTATTTATGTTTCCATATTACATCAGTCAACTTATTTCCATGGCCTGACGTTGCCCTGCACAGAGGGCTAATTAGGTTCTCAACCTTGCCCAAGGGTCTCCCACAGACTAGAGGAGAGAAGGAGGCGTATTACTTTTCCTTTGACAGAAGTGCTGTCCCGCTGCCCTAGACGAGCGATTCTTTTTTTATTGTTCGTTTTTTTTTAAAACTTTTTTATTTTACTTATTTTTTTACCAGTGATTTTTTATTATTTTATTTGTTTATATTTTTAGAGTATTTAGATTTTTTAAAAAATTTATTTAATTTTTACTAGTGACTCTTAAAAAATATTTTTAGTAAAAAAATAATTAAAAAGACAAACAAAACAAAAACAAACGAACGAAAAAAAAAAGGATGAAGAATGAGAATAGGAGACTAGAGAAAGATCAAAGGAAAGGAGGATTAAGGGAAGGAGGAGCTGCTCATATTCTCACAATGATTTTTAAGTTTTGGTTCTAAAGGTTCAAAGGTCAGCAGACAAAAGTCAAAATGTCAAACCAGACTAAGCGACGAAGGCGTTCGGTTAGAGTCGAAACAACTGAAGTGAATTATTGATTGTTTGTGTCGGACTCTAATGAGGCGAGGTTGAAAGAAAACCCGACGGACGATTAAGGGCATTGCATGTTTGTGTTGCATCGAGTTACTGTTTGCGTATCAACTTTGACCTTTGATGAGAAGGGACCGATGGAATTAGGAAACGTTGAGAGACCCAACGATTGCGCGTGTGTGGTATTTTCTTCAAGTGGACAGCATTTAATTATTCTGACAAAAGGTCATCGCAAAAATGACCTTAGGGTTAAGTTGCAGATGTTGTTTGGATTGTGTAAAAATAATAACAAAACATACAAATCCGGAACAAGTGATTACCCAGAATTCCCTTTTGTGAATCGGGGTTCATTCACTAATTATCATGACCCACTTTTTTTTGTTTCTCCAATCTTTCATTTTCCTCAAGAATATCAGTTTAAAGTTTTAATAACAAACATGTTTTCACATAATCAAACTATGCAAAGATTACATGTTTTACGCCGTATCATCACCATTGGCGGAAATTAGTGATGGAACGATTCCAATTATTTTTCCCGATTCCGATACAAGTACCGATTCCGATTCTTTTTAAGTTACTACATATAGTTTTTTTTTGATGGCAAGATGAGGGGGTCCGAGTTATTGCAAAGCCTCTCATAATATGTGCCTATATTTTCGCGAATGTAAAAATACACTTATGACCTATACATTTTTTTTATTGAAAATTTCAAATCAATAAATATTTATCGTTTCATCATCAATGCGAGACGGGAAAAAAGAATTAAAAAACAACAATAAAGCAATAAAAAGAATCCGTTCAAACATCGGAAAATAGCCACATTTTTTCTAATCCCGATTAATTGTACCAATACTAGGATATATATATATATATATATATATATATATATATATATATATATATATATATATATATATATATATATATATATATATATATTACCCTTCACCAGACTATCCATTCACGTGAAATCACCCTTTTCTTCACCATATTCCCTTTGATTCACTATTTGTTACCAAGTAAGATCTATGACTTACTTGTAGTTCCATTAAATACTTTTGCAAGCAAAATCCGATCCCGCATTTTGCTAAATCCTACCCTGATGAGAAGGAAAGTATTTCTTCAAAACCCCGCGGATTAAGGACTATCCACTTATTTTGTGCTTCCTTTTTAAAAATCAAATACGTTTTTAACTATTTTTAAAAGTGTTTTTTAACATGTTTTATTAACTATTGTTTCTTCTGCGCAGAGTATTGGGACCTTGGGGAGGTTTATTGCCATCCAAATTCTAGTGAAGATCAGTGAGTGAGAAATCAATGGTAAACGGCTGTTGCGATAACTCAAATTCATTTACAAAGGTTACCGAAAGAAGTGGAGAATATAGGAAATCTAGAGATATTTGTTATCACCCGGACTCCAAGGAACAACACCGATTAATATCAGTAAGCAATCTCTGATGATAGCATGCGGACGAACTCCTAGTTAGTACAATTAATAATAATATTAATAATAATAATAATAATAATAATAATAATAATAATAATAAGAAGAAGAAGAAGAAGAAGAAAAGTGACCTTGTCTGTTTATCTTTTTGTGTGACTACCAAACTACTTTGCCAATTTTTGGTTCGCAGACTTTAAAAGTGACATAAAAGTGATTTGAACATGTGGAACATTTTTGTAGTTTTTAGCCGGTAAAATAGCTGCTAAGCAGCCAAAATTGAAAATAATTAAAACTTGACAGGCGTATGTTGAATGAACGTGTTATTTCTACGCATGCGCAAATATACATTTATATCTTTAACAACATTATTATTTCTTTTAGTTTTTGTATGCGTATGTATTTAGATGAGTTGGTAACGAATAAGGTTGGGAGGACATGTGTTTTGGGTTCGATTGCAGCTGAATGAATCCAAGTCTTATTATTTTAATAATTTTTGTAATCACTAGGTACAATATAATAATCAATAACGAATTGGCTCCTTAATAATAAATACCAAATTGGCATGAATTAAAATATTGTGTTTAAGCGTATTTTACGTCTCCTCAATGTCGAGTGTCATAATAATAATAATAATAATAATAATAATAATAAAAACAAAAATAACAAATAATAATAATGATTATAAAATAATAAATAATAGATAATGATAATAAATTAATAATAAAAATAAAATAATAATAAAATAAAATAATAATAAAAGAAAATAACAACAACAAAAACAACAATAATAATAAAATAATTATAATAACAGTACAAAATAATAATATAAGAATAATAACAATAATAATATTATAATAAAAATAATAAGAATAACAACATCTAGTAGGGCTTGTGGAAATTCCACGTAATAAGAAATATGTTTGATCAGCAAATATATTTTGATAAAGCTGATATTTTTCTGATTAACGTAAAAAATTATTTCTTTTGGGCAGAAAAAACAATAACACGCAGCAAATATGAGTTTATTAACATTTCTATGAAAATAGTGTTCATCGTATTTTAAATATACAATTGACCTAAATGAGATAAATTACTAAGTATACTAATAATACTCTGAAAAGTAATATTGTGCTACATAGTTCAATACAAATAATAAAATCACATTGCAACAAAGGATCTTAAATTTACTACTTCAGTCCAGCCTCTCTAGGCAGACGATCTTTTATTTTTCTCTGTGTTTTTCTTGTTACGCAACGTTTCGCTTAGTTTTATTTTTGATAAAGAACAGTTGCACGTCGAAATAACCACGGATATTTTACTCATACCATTACAACAATGATCATATATTATCATAATGATATTCGAAAACGAGGATACATTAAAGGGAGGTCACTCTTATATGCTTGTTCAGATTTTCTAACCTTTTTAAAATCAAATTTCGTGAATTTTGTCTCTTTTGAAGCAGTTTGACCCCATTTGGCATCAATTGAAATGGATGGCTCTCGTCTAGGAGAAGCCCCATGTTTTGACAAGCTTCTGGGTTTGTCCTTTACTCCTGATCTGAAATGGAACACGTACATCAAGTCTGTTGCCAAGGTCGCTGGAAAGATGGTGGGATCCTTCTACCGCTCCAGAAGATATCTCACTACTGATGCAATTCTCTATCTATATAAAAGCCAAGTACGTCCAAGGATGGAATACTGCTGCCATATATGGGCAGGAGCTGCTAAAAACAGCCTATCCTGCCTTGACAGAGTACAAAATAGATTTTGTGGCTTAGTGGGGGATGCCCTTTTCTCTTCCCTGCAACCTCTCCCCCACAGAAGAAACGTTACGAGTCTATCCTTGTTTTATCGTTATTTCCATGGCAGGTGCTCATCTGAGCTCCAATCCCTCGTCCCCCCTCGCCAATCTTTCACGAAAAACACCTGTCTAGCTGAATCCACTGTCAAAAATTTTCCCCTTAAGTAAACACTTCATTAAATCTCCACACTAACGTCCTGTACTTACAATAATCCTTATCCCTGAGTGGCTTCCGGGCCTTGATAAGTGGTGACCACCGTGTAAAAAAAAAATGAGCTATATGCAAAAGCGATACCTACGGAAACTGCTACAGATGTAGAACACGAAGGAACATCGCACGGAATCATGAAACATAATTGTAATTGGTCAAGCGGGATGGAAAGACCGGGTGAAAAAAGTACGAACCAAACTTCCACTGAAGGGGTACAAAGAGGAATAGTACTCTGGGGAGGTTTATTGCCAACCAAGTTCCAGTGAAGACCAACAAGAAATCAATGGTAAACGAATATTGCGATAACACAAATTAATTTTTAAAGGTTATCGAAAGAGGTGGTGAGTACTGGATATATAGGGGAACTTGTTGTCAGTCAGACTCCAGGGAATACCATAAGTTATTTTTAAAAAGAAATATTTGATTTTAACCTGTGTGAACACCCCTAGTAGACGAACATTATCAAAATAAAGAAGTTTTACTTTTAGGTTTGGAAAAAAAGAAAATCTTTTATTGTGGTCGTTACCTTTATTTTAGTAATTCATAAAAATAAAACGTTTTGATAAATTAAAATTTTAGTAATTAATAAAATAAAACTTTACTTTAGTAATTCATAAAAATAAAACTTTACTTTAGTAATTCATAAAAAATAAAAACTTTAGTAATTCATAAAATAAAACTTTACTTTAACAAATTAATAAAATAAAAATGTATTTTGATAATTCATAAAATAAAAATTTACTTTAGTAATTGATAAAATAAAATGTTACTTTAGTAATTCATAAAAATAAAACTGGAAATATATAACTAAAAATCCGGGTCGGCATTTTTTTTTTTTTTTACAAAACGTTATTTTCACTTAGAAAAGCCTCTCGTTGCCACATGTTCATTTTACTTGACTAGCGTTTCTCCTTTCTCCGACCGCATGCCAGTTACAGCCGGTCCATTCTCATCCTCAACTTTGCACGTCCATTCTCTTCGATTGTCACTTTGCTTCTGTTCCGAGCAAGTGTCGCATTTTTCTCCTTTTTTCTTTTTCTTCTTGCACACACATTCTAATTTGCATACGCGCGTTTTTCGGCTGCTGCTGCTGTCAATCTCTTCGCAAGCCATCCATCCTTTGCTGCTGTTTATATTTTGCCATGCACTCATATTCATTATGTTAAAATATCAAAATTATGAATTTTCAGACGGAATGAAAGTGGAATAGTGGCAGTGGTTGTGACTCAACGGGTCACAGGTTTAGTGTATATTTGCGCACGCGCGTGTGCTTGGAGATGAAATGTACAAAAAACTATAATAAAACAAGAGGAAAAGAATGATGAGGATGAAAAGGAACAAAGGAAAAGGAAGATGAAAAAGAAAGGAGGCGGAGAAGGAGAGTAAGGAGGATAAAAACAGATGGATAAGGAAGAGGGTGCACAGGGAAGAAGTGGAGTTAAAGAAAGAGGGTGGGAAATAGTAGTAGTGGTGTAAGGAAAGAGGAGGAGGAAACAATATGTCTTAATAAACAAAAGATGAGGAGAAGGATGAGAAAAGTGAAGAGGGACTAAAGAGAAAGTAAAAGGAGGGGAGGAGAGAGTTCAAGCGAAGGGGGAGGAAACGAATGACAGTGGGAGAAGGAAGGAAACAATGTTAAAAAAATTAAATGCAATCAGAAAATGGAATTAAATTCAATATTTGGAAAATTCATTTCAGTTTTTGAACGCAATTATTTGATTTCCTCATAATTAAGAAAGGTTTACAAATTGATTTCAGAATTTCAGTCGAAATGAAATTGAGGAAATTAAAACTAACATCCTTAAACTTTGTATAAGAATGTCAATTTTGATTAAAAATATTTTATTTATTAAAATTTGAAGTTTAGTTTTATTATTAATCAAAAAAAAAAAAGCAAAGAAAAAAAAGAATTATGATTTTCATTAAAACTTGAAAATCAGATGAAAAACTCTTAAAAGAAGAATGGAATAATTTTGCTTCTTTTCCCCCGAATATACATTCAGATCTCATAGGACCCTCTCAAATATACACAGCTGACCCAGCAAACAACAATTCTTCCCCTTTTGTCAGAAACATTGCTCATGAAGTGAAGTGAGAGTTGTGAGTCAGCCACTTATTTTGAATGCTATGTGAAAAATGTCAATCTTTTAATGAGATTCGATAAACTTTCAATTATTTATTTGCTTTTAAACATTCATAAGTGATGATTCTCTAACAATCAAACAAACAAACAATGAATCTCTAACAAACAAACAAACAAACAATGATTCTCTAACAAACAAACAAACAAACAAACAAACAAACAAAATCCTTATCCCTGAGTGGCTTCCGGGCCTTGATAAGTGGTAATCACTGTGCAAAAAAAAAAGAAAAACTCTCCTTCAAACGAGTTATTCGTGAAATTAGTTGATGCGGTTCCCAGGTCGATTCAGTAGCTGGTGGTGAATACTGAATATTAAATTCTAAACATCCTTTATTTACTTACCTAATCATATTTATTTTCTAGAAGACTATTTCAACAATGAATTGCGATCACTTAATAACAAGAAAGTATTTTCCAATCAGTCTAAAATTTACCGCTACGAAATACAAACGATCAAATTAAGTTTTCTAAGTTTAAATGATTGGAATATTTAATCGTTTTCATCTTTGTGATAAAAAATGTTCATTTTACATTTCATTAAATATTGAAAATTGATCCCCCGCCTTTTGAAACTATGATTTCTTCATTTTTGTAATTTTCGTTTTCAGCACCCACGAAAACCTATAATATAACCTATAATAATATTATAATATAATAAAAACCTATAATATAATAAAAAATATAATAATATAATATAATATAATATAATAAAAACCTATAATAATATAATAAAAACCTATAATAATATAATAAACAATATAATAATATAATAAAAACCTATAATAATATTATAACATAATAAAAACCTATAATAATATAATAATAAATATAATAATATAATATAATAAAAACATATAATAATATAATAAAAACCTATGATAATATAATAAAAACCTATAATAATATAATATAATAAAAACCTATAATAATATAATAAAAACCTATAATAATATAATATAATAAAAACCTATAATAATATAATATAATAAAAACCTATAATAATAATATAATATAATAAAACCTATAATAATAATATAATATAATAAAAACCTATAATAATATAATAAAAACCTATAATAATATAATATAATAAAAACCTATAATAATATAATAAAAACCTATAATAATATAATAAAAACCTATAATAATATAATAAAAACCTATAATAATATGATATAATAAAAACCTATAATAATATAATAAAAACCTATAATAATATAATATAATAAAAACCTATAATAATATAATATAATAAAAACCTATAATAATATTATAAAAACCTATAATATAATATAATAAAAACCTATAATAATATAATATAATAAAAACCTATAATAATATAATATAATAAATACCTATAATAATATAATATAATAAAAACCTATAATAATATAATATAATAAAAACCTATAATAATATTATAAAAACCTATAATAATATAATAAAAACCTATAATAATATAATATAATAAATACCTATAATAATATTATAAAAACCTATAATATAATATAATAAAAACCTATAATAATATAATAAAAACCTATAATAATATAATAAAAAATATAATAATATGATATAATAAAAACCTATAATAATATAATAAAAACCTATAATAATATAATATAATAAAAACCTATAATAATATAATATAATAAAAACCTATAATAATAATAAAAACCTATAATAATATAATAAAAACCTATAATAATATAATATAATAAAAACCTATAATAATATAATATAATAAAAACCTATAATAATAATAAAAACCTATAGTATAAGTAATTTTAAAGGGTTTTTTGAGGGTGGAAAGATGCTGCACCAAAGAAACAATTATAATATTTTTGTTCAAAAAGACGAAATATTCTGAGGTCTAAAAAATAACTTACCGAAACCAAATTTCTAAAAAAATCCTTTTAAATTGAAACTTGTAGAAGAAGGCCGAAGATAATTCCGTACAATTTAGGGTCCTTAGATATGAGGGGGGGGGAAGGGCAAAGAAAAGGAAAAATTTCAAGAGGTGTGCAATGACGAATGCTTAAAAATTTTGCTATTTTCTTTCTCAACATAATTTTTTTTTATTACGCATGGATTTTCTCCCTTTTCTTTAAAAACCCGAAATTTAGACAGGAAAACGAAACACGAAATGTCTCATTTACGAAACGCAACTTTTTGTAAAGGAAACGTTTGCTGATATTTTATTCATCTAGATTTTTATTATTACTAGCAGGCTGCCCGGCGTTGCCCGACGGTAAAATACGCATAATTATTTTATTTTTATTCAAAAACTAAGACATGTGCATATCAGCATTATGTTTTTTTCTAAACAGTTCACTTCTTACAAGCAAAAAAGAAATACTTCACTGAGATCGAAACTAAAACCTAAAAACATTGCATTAATTACGATAGCCATTAGGTCAGCTTAACACGTTCGTTACAAAGTATTTTCAAACCTACTTATTCTTAAAGTAAGGAATCTGTCGCGTAAACGATTCACGCATGCGCATTCGTGAGATAATTGACAAACAAATAAAACCGCTGATATTCATAAATGACCTCCCTGATAAAATAGTATCTGAGATGGGCATATTTGTTGACGGCACCACGCTCTATAGTAGGCACGAGAGGAAAATGAATACATATCCAAAGCAATGGCTGAAACCCTAAAGGGAGACCTCCAGTCTGTAGTGGAATGGGGCCCAAAATAGATGGTAACGTTCAATGCTGATAAGACGAAGCTCGTTTCCTTTAATAATTACAAGAAACCTTCTCAACCACCAATAGCTACGGCTAAAGATATATTACCTGAAAGTACTCCGTTCAAACTCTTGGCTTAACGTTCACAGGGAACATGAGTTGGAACAGATACATCGAGAGTATTGCCTAGGCTGTTGCGAAGAAGGTGGGCTCTCTCTACCATGCTAGAAAGTTACTTACGCCTGAAAGTATCCTGTACCTCTACAAGGCCACCATTCATCCTTGTATGGAATACTGCTGTCATATTTGGGCTGGTGCATCTGTTACTTGTCTCTCACTCCTGGACAGGGTTCAAAAGAGAGTCTTTTTTTTTTTACAAGGAGGTCACCACTTATCAAGGCCCGGAAGCCACTCAGGGATAAGGGTTATTGCATGTACAGTACATTGTACGTTAGTGTTGAGATTTCATAAAGTGTCTATTTAAGGGGGCAGTTCATCAGGAATTTGTTTACGTTGGATTTGAAGACATCCAAGTTGTAGTCAGGTGGGAAACAGGCAGACGGAACAGAGTTCCACTGCCGTGCTGTTCTAAGAAAGAGGCTGTGTTCATGGAATCTATGTTTTGATTTAGGCACAGATAAAGAGTGGGGAAAATTTTTGACAGTGGCTTCAGCTAGACGGGTGCTTTTGTAAAGGATTGACGAGGGGGGACCAGAGATTGGAGCACAGACGAGCTATTGCCATGGAAATAACGATAAAACAAAGACAGGCTCACAACGTCTCTTCTGTGGGAGAGAGGTTGCAAGAACGAGAAGAGAGCATCACCCACTAAACCACGAAGTCTATTTTGTACTCTGTCAAGGCAGGATAGGCTGTTTTTAGCAGCTCCTGCCCGGATATGGCAGCAGTACTCCATCCTTGGACGTACTTGGCTTTTATATAGATAGAGAATTGCATCAGTAGTGACATATCTTCTGGAGTGGTAGAAGGATCCCACAATCCTTCCAGCGACCTTGGCAACAGACTTGATGTACGTGTTCCATTTCAGATCAGGAGTAAAGGTCAAGCCCAGAAGCTTGTCAAAACATTGAGCTTCTCCTAGGCGAGAGCCATCCATTATAATTGATGCCAGATGGTGATCAGAGCGTTGATGGTGTAAAGATAGAAGCTTGGTTTTAGATGCATTAAAGGTAACCAGCCACGTGTTCCCCCACTGAACTACACGCTCGAGATTAGAGGAGAGAGAATCAGAGAGTACTTTGTCATTTACAGCCTTTGATGTGTTGCCGTAGACGGTCGTGTCATCAGCATAGATGTCAACGAATGATTTAAGTATGTGTTTAGGGAGATCATTGATGTAGATCAGGAAGAGAGTTGGGCCCAGGATGGACCCCTGAGGGACTCCAGCATTAATACTGCAGGCCTCTGATTTTTGTCCATCGACCACTACTCTCATGAGCCTTTTAGAGAGAAATGATTTAATGATTGAGAAAACATTTCCAGTAATACCGTAGCTGGAAATCTTGTGAAGTAGGCCTTTATGCCATACCTTATCGAAGGCCTTTGATATGTCAAGTGCAATTGCCCTAGAAAGGTAGCCTTTGTCGATAGATTCGCTAATCCTATGAGATATAACTGTTAGCACATCTGCAGTAGATCTTGCAGAACGGAAACCATATTGCGTGTCACTAAGGAGGTTATTTCTGCTGAGGTGGTTTACTATTTCTCTATTTAGTATGGATTCCAGCAACTTACTCATGACACACAGGTGACATAGGTCTGTACTGAGAGGGAGAGGACTTTCACCTGAATTCTTAAATACAGGGCATACTGATGAGGTTTTCCAGGGTGTTGGAAAGCACTTCTTAAGGCAACGCTTAAACAGTTTTGTGAGTATGGGAGCAAGTTCAGGTTGAAGCTTTTTTAACACTATAATTGGGATGCCATCAGGGCCTGTTGCTTTACTGGAATCAAGGTTCTTGATTAGCTTGGCGACCTCACATACAGATATTTGTATATTACCTAGCGTGTTTTGTGTTATAGGAGAAAACATGGGGAGTTGATGGCCTTCGTCGCATAGGGTAGAATTAGCTGCAAAGTTCTTGGCAAATAGTTTGGCCTTGTCTGATGCTGACGAGATGACCTCTGGTCCATTGATAATGGTTGGGATAGAACGCACACTTCTGTTCAGGATCCTATTTGTTATTTGCCAAAACTGGTGGGAACCAAGCCGCTGATCAGCTACTTTGGATTTAAGAGACTGTGCATATAGCTCTCTTGCATTTTTTATTACTCTTTTACAGTGGTTTCTGGCGTTCCTGAAAGCAGCTTTAGTCTCAGTGCATCTATTACGTTGGTAGCTAAGGAAAAAGTGATTTCTATGCATGATGGCAGCAGCACATTCTGGGGAAAACCATGGCTGGCTGTTAGGTTTTTGTTGGAATTTTTTAGATGGTATGAATCGGTTTATGCCTACAATTAACCATTCGCACTTTTTAAAGATCGTGTCAAGCTGCGTAATGTAAAATATCTTAATTGACTTTAGGTTTTGGTTTCGATCTCAGCTCAAGTAATATCTTTTGTACGTACAAGAAGTGAAAAGTTTAGAATAAACAGACCACTCGCATGCACGTCCTAGTTTCTGGATGAATTAAAATATACTATTTATGCGTATTTTACGACTGGGCTACGCTGGGAGGCCTGCTAGTATATATATAAAAGCACTACACCGAAAGAGAATTGAGTTATTAAGAGTTTCATCATTATTCGGTTCTCATCTCCAAATAAAAGACTAAAAAAGTACATGATCATTATATCAAAAATATTTTTAAGCTGATATATTTCTGTATACCTGACTTAATTATAAACACTATTTTCGCTCGAAAAGTAACAAGCCTAACATGTGTTGTCATTTAATTTTTGGAAAAAAAAAAAGAAATATATAAAAAAATAATAAAAATATTAAAAATATATTTTAAAAAAATATAAAAAATAAAAATATAAGTAAAACCTATTCAGTGACTTCAATGACACTTGTGTCAGTCGGGAAACCATTTTGTTTAAGGATACACAAAAATAGTTAAAATACACAAATTGTAATAAATCTTAAAATTGAAATAAATGCGCATATATATATATATATATATATATATATATATATATATATATATATATATATATGTATATATATATACGTATGTATATGCAATATATATTTATATATATGTAATATATATATATATATATATATATATATATTTGACAACATTTTTCAGAGTTTGTGAATTTATACTGTTTTTTTCTTTGTTTCTTTGTTAAATGAATGAAAGAAAAACAAAAGTAAGTAAAAAAAATACAAATTGACGTCATTTCATTCATTTCGATGTAAAAAAAGGAAAATTATATTTTTAATGAGAAACTCGAATGGAAAAACGTTTTATTTTGTTTCTTTTTTTATCAAATCAGTTTCAGAGGCAAACTTTTCCCAATGAAATTTACAATTAACACACACACACACACACACACACACACACACACACACACACACACACACACACACTAGATGTTTTCTATATATATATATATATATATATATATACACACACATATATATATATCAATATATATATATATATATATATATATATATATATGTATATATATTTTACATGGGGATTACCACTTATCAAGGCCCGAAGGCCACTCAGGGATAAGGGTTATTGCATGTACAGTAATCAGTAAGATAGTATTGTAGTATTGGGGTCTTTGATAGAGTGTCTTACTTAAGGGGGCGGTCTGTCGGGAGTTTGTTTATGTTGGACTTGAAGACATCCAAGTTGTAGTCAGGTGGGAAACAGGCAAACACAAGAGAGTTCCACGGGCGTGTACTTTTAAGAAATAAGCTTTGTTCATGGAATCTACGTTTGGATTTAGGCACAGATAAAGAGTGGGGAAAATTATTGACAGTAGTTTCAGCCAGACGGGTGTTTCTCGTAAAGGATTGGCGAGGGGGGGATAAGGGATTGGAGCTCAGACGAGAACCTGCCATGGAAATAACGATAAAACAAAGATAGGCTCGCAACGTCTCTTCTGTGGGAGAGAGGTTGCAGGGAAGACAAAAAGGGCATCCCCCACTAAACCACGAAATCTATTTTGTACTCTGGATAGGCTGTTTTTAGCAGCTCCTGCCCAGATGTGGCAGCAGTACTCCATCCTTGGACGTACTTGGCTTTTATACATATAGAGAATTGCCTTAGTAGTAAGATATCTTCTGGAGCGGTAGAAGGATCCCACCATTTTCCCAGCGCCCCTGGCGACAGATTTGATGTACATGTTCCATTTCAGATCAGGAGTAAAGGACAAACACAGAAGCTTGTCAAAACATTGAGCTTCTCCTAGGCGAGAGCCATCCATTACAATTGATGCCAGATGGGGATCAGAGCGTTGATGGTGTAAAGATAACAGCTTGGTTTTAGATGCATTAAAGGTAACCAGTCACGTCTTCCCCCACTGAACTACACGCTCGAGATCAGAGGAGAGAGAATCAGAGAGTACTTTGTCATTTACAGCCTTTGATGTGTTGCCGTAGACGGTCGTGTCATCAGCATAGATGTCAACGAATGATTTAAGTATGTGTTTTGGGAGATCATTGATGTAGATCAGGAAGAGAATTGGGCCCAGGATGGACCCCTGGAGGACTTCAGCATTAATACTGTGGGCCTCTGATTTCTGCTCATCAACCACTACTCTTATGAACCTATCAGAGAGAAATGATTTAATGATTGAGAAAACATTTCCAGTAATACCGTAGCTGGAAATCTTGTGAAGTAGGCCTTTATGTCATACCTTATCGAAGGCCTTCGATATATCAAGAGCAATTGCCCTGGAAAGGAAACCTTTGTCAAGAGATTCACTAATCATATGTGATATAACCATTAGCACATCTGCTGTAGATGTTGCAGATCGTAAACCATATTGCATGTCACTAAGGAGGTTATTTCTGTTGAGGTGACTGACTACTTCTTTATTTAATATGGATTCCAACAACTTACTCATAACACACAGGAGACTTATTGGTCTGTACTGAGAGGGAGATGACTTTTCACCTGAATTCTTAAATACAGGGCATACTGATGAGGTTTTCCAGGGTGTTGGAAAGCACTTCTCCTTAAGGCAACGCTTAAACAGTTTTGTAAGTATGGGGGCAAGTTCTGGTTGGAGCTTTTTCAACACTATAACTGGAATGCCATCAGGGCCAGTTGCTTTATATATATATATATATATATATATATATATATAAATATATATATATAAATATATAAATATATATATAAATATATATATATATATATATATATATATATATATATATATATTTACATCCCTTTATCATGAAACTATCTGCTTTCCATATAATAAATCTGGTAGTTTCATGATAAAGGAAATTTACTCTTGTATCCACAATATCATAAATTCCAAATTTTAAAGTAAAATGAACACGGTGTAGACGAATCTACAATGCAAAAAAGAACATTTAATCATGCTTGGTTGGCCAAATATAATTGGGTCAAAGAATGTAAATATGATTGCCGACAGGCATATTGTTGTGTATGTGAAAAGACATTTGTTTGGAGCAAAATAGGTGAAAATGCCTTGAAATCGCACATGGCTGGCACTAAACACAAAACGAACGAAACCTGTAAATAGTTGACCAGTTTTGTTGCGTGTTAGAAAATTTTATGTGAAGTTCTCTCCGATTCTCTCTCTTCTGATCTTGAGCATGTGGTACAATGGGGGGGAGGAGTGGTTGGTTACTTTTAATGCATTTAAAACCAAACTTCTGTCTTTACATTATCAGCGTTTTGATCCTCATTTGGCATCAACTGAAATGAATGGCTCTCATCTTAAGGAGGTTCATGTTTTGACAAGCTCCTGGGATCGACTGTCACTCCTGATCTGAAATTGAACACGTACCTCACATCTGTTGCCAAGGATGCTGGGAAAATGGTGGAATTCTTCTATCAATCCAGTAGATATCTCACTGCTGATGCAATTCTCTACCTATATAAGAGTCAGGTACACCCAAGAATGGAGTACTGTTGCCATATCTGTGCAGGAGCTGCTAGAAAGACCCTATTCTGCCTTGATAGAGTTCAAATTAGACTTGTAGCCTAGTGGAAGAATCCTTTTTCTCTTCCCTGCAACCTCTATATCACAGAAGAGACGCTGCGAGTCTGTCTCTGCTTTATCGGTATTTTCATGGCAAGTGCTCGTCTGAGTTTCAATCTATGTTCCCTCCTTGCCAAACTTTTACGAGAAACGCTTGTCTAGCTGAAAAATCAATAATTTCCCCCACTCTTTATCTGTGCCTAAACCTAATCGTAGATTCCATAAACAAAGTTTATTTCTGTGGAACTCTCTTCCTTTTTCCACCTGACTATAAAATGGCCATCTTCAAGTCCAACGTAAACAAGTTCTTGATGAGCCATTTCCCATAAGTAATCCAATTTACCAAGTTTCCACTACTAACAATTATTATTATGACATTATCCCATTGACCATTTTACGCTTATTGGCCCTTATCCTCGAGTGGCCCCCGGGACTTGATAAGTGGTGACACCTTTGTAAATATATATATATCTATATATATATATATATATATATATATATATATATATCTATATATATATATATATATATATATATATATATATATATATATATATATATATATATATATATATATAAATATTGTTTGCGGGGTCCAAAATTTAATTATGGCTATGTAAAGACCAAATTTAAACTTGTTCGAAAACATTCTTTATTTTAGATTGTGACATTAAAAAATAGAAATGAATGCGTCAGCTGACCGATTTCGAAACTCGCTCAACAGAGCTAAAATCGAGCTTAATTACGTTTTAAAAAGGAAAATGGGGAATAATGAATCGGAGATGAAAAAGTAGGGGGAAAAATCTATATGTATAAAAAAAAGTAAGGGGGGGATTAATTATAAAATAGAAACTAGATTAAGCCCTAGGAGATTCTCTTTTTGTTTGCAAAGAGAAGGTCTCAGAGTCTTAACATATATAGTTTCTAGAATTTTGAGATGGTAAAGAGAGTGCGACTTGCTAAGGATGGAAAAAACGAAGCGTAAATACGATTATTTATAAGGTGCTTTCCTATGTTGTTGATAGCAACTGTAGGATTAAATTTATTATGTACTACAAGAAGTTTAGAACTCAAAACCCGTGAGCTGTAATAACCTTAAAACAAACCAATGTTGTATAGAAGTTCAAATGCCCTCTAGAAGAATGTAACTCTCAAAATAAACATAAGAATAATACATACATTTGCACATATAACGACAACGTTTTCCCGCCGACTCACTATGCATTTAAACATCAGCGGCGCAATCAGTAAATAAGTTGTATTTAAATAACACCAAGTTACAATTAGGCGATCCATCCATTGAAAACCCCGTAAACATGGTACTCCCTCCAAAAAGGGACACCTGAGAAAAAAAACCAAAAAAAAAAAAAAAACCAACAAACCAACCAACCAAAAAAAAAAAAAGAAGACAATAAAAGCGGTGATCATCATCGTTTTTCGATTTTACGAACTGTCTTCATTCTATGAGACGCTGATGATTTGAAATGAGTTGTAAGGGTCTGTGCTAGATAGTAAAGACACATCCGTATCAATGAAACCATGGTACACCTCTGGAATTTGCAATATATAGTTTTAAATAAATGATTCACATATGTATGTGTATGTGTATGTATAAATATATATATATATATTTAGGCAGTATTTTTTCATTCAAGCAGACATTATTTAATACAACAGAGATACTTTGCTTTATGATTCTTTTTTTTTCTTTTTTTTATTTTCCGTAGTGTCTTTTTGATATAAAAATCGAAAATGTTGATGAAAGTTCTAAAGTTATCACAAACGCTTTCTATTCGGCTACGAATCATCTTCAAATGATAATGAGGTGCAAGTAAGTAGGAGCGAAAAATAGAAATTAAAAACTGAAAAGTAAAAAATACAATGAATTGTATTGAGTGACGGAAGGTTAAAAACATACAAAAAGTCGATTAAAAGTCTGATCATTAAAATCAATAGGTCCGTTGGCTTATATTGGAAAACCCTGTCATTTACGCGCTACGACTTACATTTTAATCAAAGACTCCACGCCATTAATAATACTTTGAAATATTCGAATAAACCTTTCATCGGAGATTGTAGCGATCAAAAGCATGCAGCGGGAAAATTAAAGCACAACTCGCATTTAATACAAGATTAATGAACGACGTATGTAATTAATGAACGACGTATGTAATTAATGAACGACGTAGGTAATTAATGAACGACGTAGGTAATTAAAGATAAAAAAATGAAAAGTGAAACAAATGATTATTGCTTAAAATAGAAAAAAAAAAAAAAAAAAAAAAAAAAAAAATCAAAGCAAACTTAAAGAAGAATTCTTTTTGCCTATTCATAAACGGAAATGGAAATCCAAAACACATTTATTAGCCATTAGTCCACTGGCAAAGAAATACGTAGTGGTCTAACTATTCCACTAAAAAATAGAAAGGATATAATCTAGGATTCTGAAGAGCAACTCCTACATGATCAGATTCTCTTTTATTGTAAATTGGGCGATCTTGATCCAAGAGCATTGCCGGAGGAAGTAATTGTAAGAAAGCGGCCAATATGCTAAGCTTGACATTTGAGAAACCGGAAGTAACAAGCAACTTAGTTACGTGACATCATCGAAGTAGTGGACATTGTAAGTCACCTTTGGATGAAATATTTAACAGAAATTGATATTGTATTGATAATGCAAAACTTCTGTGCAATGTTCAGTCTTTTTTAAAGGTTGGAGTGAGACCATAGTCTAAAAGAGATATCAAAAAGATGCTAAACACACAAATCTCATGATATTATAAACGTGAACTTATGTGTGTAACCATCTCTATCAAACTACTCTATCAATATTTGGTCTACAGACTTGAAACTTGATATATGATTTGAACCTATGGGAAAATTCGATTTATTTTTTGAGCCGGTAAAAATAGCTGCTAAGAGTTCAAAATTAAAATATTGGAACTTGGCAGCTGTAAGTCGACTTAATGAGTATCTTGTACGCATGCGCAAATATAAAATTCTCCAAATATATCCAAAAATGAAGTAGATGCTTTTGACTGAATTAATGCCCCTGCAAAACATCCACGGCAAACACTCGCCTAGCAACAAAACTATCAAAGCTTTGCCTTACTTTCTATCTGTACCTAAAGCTAAGCAAAAATGCTATGAACAAAGTTTATTTCCATGAATTACTCGTTTGTGGAACACAATGCCGTGAAGCTGCTTTCCAGTTGACTAAAAAATGGTCGTTTTGAAGTCCAAATAAATAAGATCTGTCCTCTTAAATAAATTTATTTCCAATTTCCAATTCCCACTTTTTCCGATCATCAGGGAGTTGTTGCCTGATATTCATTAACTTTTATCCTTGAATAGCCTCCATGTCTTGATTAGAGATGACTATAGTTAAAAAAAATTACTAACGTAACTCTATATGCCTATGACAGCAGCAGTAGCAGCAGCAGCAACAGCATCGTATGCAAATGATCGAGCGCTGTTCAAGGTGATATCACAGCGAGGAAGAAAGAAAGAAAAAGAGTATGAAAAAGAAAAACTTGATCCGAGAAGGACAGGGAAACAACGTATCCTAAATATGGTCGAACAAAAACAGCACCAAGTGTTCGACATGGCAGAATCTTGTTAAGCTCATTAATGTACGAGAAGACTTTTGAACAAGAGACAAGGGGTTATTTTGGAAGTACCTGTAAATAAATGTCTGTTATTTCAACTGAACAAAAAAGTTAGTCGAATGCTTTCCTTTTTTTGTTTTCATATTTGTGGAGATGCCGCTCAGAGCAAGCTTTTCAGGTCTTGACAAAATACGTAACCGATTTCGAAATCGATGTAATCTCATCGGGTGCATCTTATCGAACTCAGGAATCTGCCTTTTTTTTCCTGAATGGTTTCATGGCTGGGTCAGTTTGACCTGGAATATTCAGGAAACGCCTTTGTATCACGCTTTCTCCCACCCACCCGCTTACCCACCGGGTTTCCGTTTGGACTTTGATCCGACGCCCCAAAAGATCCAATCGCGCTCTTTCCCTTCCTGTTCTCTCATTATCGTCTCAATCAGTCCAAAACACGCAGAAATGTTACAACACGTGAAACAACTAACAACAATAAAGAAAAAAAACATTGGTTGCATTTTTCAAGATTTTGGTACGTGTGCCTGTCTGTGTGTGCCTGTCCGTGTGTGCGCGTGTGTGTAAGGGTAAAAGGTGGGGATTATGGTTTGCTAAATACCACTCGTTCCAACGCAGATCAACTCCCACACCATTCTGTTTGTACGCTGGTAGATGCATGGATGGATCGTTGAATTAAAAACGTGCTGGGTCAGGTAGCTTTTAACATTAAGGTCGGTTGCGTCTTGGCGTTAGTTTCATTCAATGTCAGATACAAGGCTCCTCTTCTCGGCCTGGCAACTCACCACAAATAGTAATGAACACAAAACTGCTTAAAAAAAGTGACTAGAACTGCAGCAGCACGAAATACATCGCTGAAAATCGAATGAACATGTGACTGACAAAATATAGTTCGCTCACTAAATCAAAATTAGTTTAAGTAAAAAAAACAAAAAAAAAACGGTCAATGACCATTTAGTGAGAGCAGAAATGATGATGGCTAAGTGGTTAACGACACGGACTGACAACCTGGGTGTTCCAAGTTCGAATCCAGGTCATCCCATAAGAATCGCTTTTACTTGGGATTTTGGGAAAAGGACGAATTAAATGAGCGTAAGATAATGACGTAAATAAATAAATGACGTAAATAAAGAAAAAGAAAAAAATTAAAACTGTGCCCCGAGTAATAGAACCCGTAGCGCAACGGATAAGAGTATTGAGTTATACTAGTTTAAAGTTACAGTGTTGTGGAGGATGTGCAGGCGATACTAAGAATACAATAACAAACTCGGTCATGGCTGACGTGCCGAAAACAAGCTATCACTTGGATCAAATAAAGGGTTCAATTAGAAATTCCCGAATTCGACGTAAAGGTTCCTGTTTCTATAAGACGCACCCGAAGAAGGTCGGAGGTTACATCGGCCAAAATTTAGTGAAAACAGTAGTCCAAATAATCTCAACAATTCAAACGAAGCATCAATCGTCCAAAAACTTTTTCATCTGAGCTCCTAGATCATTTATGAGAAAAACAAACAAACATACACACCCCATATATATATATATATATATATATATATATATATATATATATATATATATATATATATATATATAAACTACTTAATTCACTCACATAAAATTAATATACGAAAGTATAGATTTATGCGTAAATTTTAAGTACTTACTTCAAAAGTGCTCAATACGTAGGTAGAGCTAGTTAGTAAGTTATAAAATGTATATTTTATAACTTACTATATATATATATATGCGTGTGTGTGTATATATATGTATGTATATATATATATAAATATATATATATATATGTGTGTGTGTGTGTGTGTGTGTGTGTGTGTGTGTGTGTGTGTAATGAACACCCCTGTGTTATATTCCGTCTTTGCCGTTTGTGTCATTATTTTATTTAAAAATCATTCAATACACAATTAATTTAATCATTGAATTTCCGGTAAAATATTTTCTTCTTCTCCTTCTTACTCCTCCTCCTCCTCCTCCTCCTCCTCCTACTACTACTACTACTACTACTACTACTACAACAACAACAACAACAACAACAACAATTACAATTACAATACCCAACCTCATAAGAAATGCATATATCTACTTAAGTATTTTGCTTGGATCTTTGTGCACATCCCCTTAGTCGACACCGACCATCTTTCAAAGTTTGGAGCTCGTCTACCCATCGTGATGATGATCGGTTTTCTTTTGACTGCAGGCAGCATGGATGGGGGAGTGGGTTGGATTAAGGTTTCGCTTCTGAGAAAAAAACTAAGTCATCCGATTCTAACCTCCCACCCCCACCCATAGGCGAAGGGCGTAGAAGAATCGTGATTCTCTTATTCTACTCAGGTGTCAGCTGCTGCGATTACTCAGAAAGTGTTGCTTTGTTCTCGTGCTGGTCACCCCTGGGCAAGAGCGTGGCCATGTTCTTCTTCGGAATGCCTAAAGGTTGACAGCAAAAGAGGGGGAAAAAGAACTTGCAGCCGTGGAACAATGAGGAGGCGTGAAGAATTTATGGATTACACACGCATACAGAAATACATAACAACATGCTTGTAACTGTATATCAATATCTGAAGCCTATATTGCGATATTGATTTGCAAACATTATATATATATATACAGGCCAATAAGTCTCCTGTGCGTCATGAGTAAGTTGCTGGAATCTGTGTTAAATACAGAAGTAATCAACCATCTCAACAAAAATAACCTTCTAAGTGACACTCAATATGGTTTCCGTTCTGCTAGATCTACAGCAGATGTGCTTACAGTTATATCTCATAGGATTAGCAAACCTCTCGACGGAGGCAATCTTTCTAGGGCAATTGCTCTTGACATATCTAAGGCCTTTGATAGGGTATGGCATAAAGGTTTACTTCATAAGATCTCTAGCTATGGTATTGCTGGAAATGTCTTCTCAATTATTAAATCATTTCTTTCTGATAGGTTCATAAGAGTAGTAGTTGATGGGCAAAAATCAGAAGCTCACAGTATTAATGCCGGTGTCCCTCAGGGGTCCATCCTGGGCCCAACTCTTTTCCTGATCTACATTAATGATCTTCCAAATCACATCCTTACATCATTTGTAGACATTTATGCTGACGACACTACCATTTATGGTAGCACATCTAAGACAGTAAACGACCAAGTTCTCTCCAATTCTCTCTCCTCTGATCTTGAGCACGTAGTACAATGGGGAAAGGAGTGGCCGGTTACTTTTAATACATCTAAAACCAAGCTTCTCTCTTTACATTACCAACATTCTGATCCACATCTGGCATCAATTGTGATGAATGGCTCTCGTCTTCAGGAGGCCTCAAGTTTTGACAAGCTTCTTGGCTTGACCATTACTCCTGATCTGAAATGGAACACGTACATCAAATCTGTTGCCAAGGCCGCTGGAAAAATGGTGGGATCTTTCTATCGATCAGGTAGATATCTCACTGTTGATGCTATTCTCTATCTATATAAGAGCCAGGTACGTCCAAGGATGGAATACTGTTGCCACATCTGGGCAGGAGCTGCTAGAAAGGACTTGTCCTGCCTTGATAGAGTTCAAAATAGACTTCGTAGCCTCGTAGGAGATGTCCTTTTCTCTTCCTTGCAACCTCTATCTCACAGAAAAGATGTTGCGAGTTTGTCTCTGATGTATCGTTATTTTCATGGAAAGTGTTCGACTGAGCTTCAATCTATGGTCCCCCCCTCGCCAAACTTTCACAAGAAACACTCGTCTAGCTGTAAACACTATCAATAATTCCCCCCACTCTTTATCTGTGCCTAAACCTAAACGTAGATTCCATGAACAAAGCTTTTTTATTAGAACTGCACGCCTGTGGAATTGTCTTCCGTTTTCCTGCTTTCCGGCTGACTACAATATGGTTGTCTTCAAATCTAACGTAAATAAGTTCTTGATGAGCCGTTCCATATAAGTTATCAAATTTACCAAATTTTCATTACTAATGATTACTATATTGTCCAATTTCTACTGTGCACTCTTTAACCCTTATCCTTGAGTGGCCTCTTGGCCTTGATAATGTGGTGATGCCTATGTAAATATATATATATATAGTGTGTAGTATAATTTTTCAAGTTCTAAATATCAAGTTTTCTCAGTTGGTTATTTATTACTTGTCAATATTGTTTCGTATTACGACTAACAAGTTTTCAAAATTATGTTTTTGCTGCATATTTAGTCACGTACTCATCAGATGTTTACCTTAAAAATGTATAAAAACACCATTTTGGACAACTCACATGGTTCATGTAACCGACACACTCTTCCGTTCCTTCTTAGTTTCGAGGATTTTGGACATGTTGAATTCATTATAATTTATATTTATTATTTTCGCTGGACTACCTTGTTTGATAATACGTCGAAAACATCACCAATATGACCTCCCACAACATCAAAACCAGCCTGATCGCCGCCATCCGCCAAGTGTTCGCCGAGCTCGGCCGGCGCTTGTGGAAAAGGCATGCTTTCAGTTACCTGTATCGAGGTGGTGATTGAAGCTGAAGGCGGATACATTGAATAGATATAAGCTCTATTACATACTCAAGTTACTTAAATTGATTTTTTTTTTTAAGTTTTAAAATAAAGTTGTAGTGTTTTTCTTTAGGGCGATAATTATATCGTTCCACCCTGTACTAAAAAAAAAAAAGAAGTCTTCGATGGCACGGTCACATTCAATGAATGCATCTAAATTCTTATTTTACTAAATGTAAGATCCCGAAAGTAACAGGTCCAGATCACAGGGGAAGGCTAATGAAAACATAGGAGAAAGTGATGAGGATGGACTCAAAAGGAAGAGGGATATAGAAAAACGTGGCCAGAGATAGGGTCGTTTTGAAATCAATTTCTTAAAATCGTATGAACATGGAAGCCGAATCTGAAGATGATACCAACAGTTATTAGGTTGATAATCATGCTCTGTTTTACATTGAGCATTCTCCCTTATAAATTAGATCCACGTGCAATTGTTAACAATAGCGGGTATTCTTAAGAGATGCCCATTCAGTTTACGCGTTTAAAACTTAAGTGTGACAGGCCAACCGATGGATTGAAGCATTGTATCTTTTGCTGTTTCATTTTACTTCAATCGAAGTTCTCTAGAATCAAGCTTCTCCCCTCTCTTCTTGGGGCAACAACTTGATTTCCTTATGAGATGCATAAATATTCGAATATTCCACCACAGTCGTTACTTAAATATCAAACGTTTAGTTATTAAAGAAATTAGGGATTTTAATGTTGATCTCCCTTATTAACTAGTTAACTACGATATTTCTTTGACTCTCTTCGTGTTACTGGATTCCAAGACAAGAATTCATCTAGTCTGGTAGAATATCGTCATGTAAGGTTGTACAGCGAGACCTTAGACGCTCGAGAACAGTGTCTAGTAGGCCTTCAAGTACACTCAAAAGTAGACTATGCATTGAGGGTATTTTATCAGCAGGCCCCATAACTTTCGCTTCTCCTAATTTGCCCCTCAGTTCTCATTTTTAATGAGTGATTTTTCTAACCAAGGGAGAAGAAAAAACTGTATTTTAGGTCGTTTTTGCGTGAACATTCCCTGAGATGGAAATTTTTTGTTTCTATGTTTATCCTTGTAGCCAAGTAAGTAAGTAAGGGTGTTGGAGTAGGGAGCCGAACCTTGGATTAACCACTAAGGCGGCCGTTCTATGAGCTGGTGCAAAGTACTGGGGCTGCTGTATTACCATTTATTGAATGGATTCTGGACAATGCAGTAGCTTTTGGTGGGGCTTCTCGATGCCATATTAGTGGGTAATTGATTGTTATGGCTTTTTCTTATCATGGGCTACAAAAAATATTTCTTCGTTTCTTTTTCTCCCTTATTTTCCCTCTCTGCTCTGCTCTAACCTGTTTCACAAATCCCAAAACTTCACCATGAAAAGTCTTCAGAAAAAATACACGAATAAACCCAGAATTCTAACTTCCAACTTAAACCCCCACTACTATCTCTTTCTCTAACATCAGGGGTCTAGATTCCAACCTTCTAAAGGTTGAAACCCAATTACAGGCGACTAAACCAGACCTATTATTCCTAAGCAAAACTGGCATTGGATCAAGTATTTCCCTAGATAAGATCATAAAGGATACTCTAAATTAACATCAAAATCTGACCCCCAAAATCACCATGGGCATGGAATATGTGCCTACATTAGACATGGCTTTCCATATGGTAGGGACATCTCCAGAGAAGACACTAAATTAATCTATATGTGCTTCCGGGCTGAACTTACACCGTTTATATTTGCCCTCCATCGCCCCCACAACAGCGAAGTTACTATCTTTAAGAGCATATCTGAGAAAATTGACCACATCCTATCTGCTCATCCTTCGGCAAACATTCATGTCTGTGGAGACTTTAATGGTTACAATGTGGAATGGTTAACCCACTCAAACAAGACCGATGAGGTTCTGTCACGATTTCTCACTCAGATTGTTCATGAACCTACCTGTGTGCCCGACACCGACGGTCAGTAAGCAAGTCTCCTAGACCTTTTTCTCATAACTTGCCCTGAGCTATATTCATCCACCGTTCTATCTTCACTGTAACCTTCCGACCACTCAGTTGTATCAGTCAAGATCAAAACAAAATGTAATAGGTCCTCAGACGTACCTCTCCATCGTACTGTATATCGATAGTCTATGTCTGACTGGGATAGCTTCCGTAGATTTATATCAGATCTACCTCTGCAGTTGATATTTAAAAAAAATGTGTTCTCTATACTATCAGACATGACAGAATGGTTAATTGTAGGTATAGACTAATTCATACACTTGAAAGCACTTCAACAAAAGCCTAACAGCCATCCGTTGTTCTCTCCATTGCTTCTAACGTAATAGATGTGCTGAGACGAAAGACGCTTTCAGGACTGCCAGCAACAACATTAAAAGAGTAATAAAAAAGCGAGAGAGTTGTATGCTCAGTTCGTTAAGTCCAAAGTAGATGAGCAGCGGCTAGGTTCCCACCAGTTTTGGCAAATAGCAAATAGGGCCCTGAACAAAAGCGTGGGCTCTATTCCAACCATCATCAACGGACCTGAGGTAATCTCGTCAGCATCAGACAAAACCAAACTATTTGCCAAGAACCTATTTCCCCCTGCGTCTGAGAAAATGATAGGCGACGTACAAATATCTGTGCGTGATGTTGCCAAGCTAATAAAAGAAACATTGATTCCAGTAAAGCAGCTGGACCTGACGGCATTCCAATTATAGTGTTGAAAAAGTTTCAGCCAGAACTAGTTCCCATACTTACAAAGCTTATTAAGCGTTGTCTTAAGGAGAAGTGCTTCTAAACACTCTGGAAAACCTCATCAGTATGTCCTGTATATAAGAATTCAGGTGATCGGTCATCTCTCTCAGTACAGAGCGATAAGTCTTCTGTGCATCATGATTAAGTTGCTGGAATCTGTTAAATAGAGAAGTTGTCAATCACCCCAGCAAAAATAACCTTAGTGACATGCAATATGTGTTCCGTTCTGGTACATCTACAGCAGATGTGCTAATAGTTATATCTCATAGGATTAGCAAATCTCTCGATGGAGGCTTCCTTTCTAGGGCAATTGCTCTTAATATATCAAAAGCCTTTGACAGAGTATGGTATAAGGGCTTACTCCACAAGATCTCCAGCTATG